>NC_136649.1:15171421-15771421 GCF_949748355.1 Melanostigma gelatinosum
CGCTGCTTGTGTCTTTAAAAAGACTTTTCCTTTACAGTGGCGAGCTCGTCGTTCAGAGTAGTGCATCTCGTTTTCACATAACAGATCAAGGCTATCTGCAGGAGTGCCGGAACAGGATGGTCTTCATACTGACCTGTGTCTTCCTCCCATCACCTGCTGCACTTTCCAGAATTTCCAAGAAGACATTCTTCGTCCACTCCATGTCACTGCGTATTCACTTCCTGATGTGAAGTGCAGGTTGACACAGACGAGCAACAGACGAGAGATTGATTGTCTGGAGGAGGGGGGAGGGGTTAGCTCTGTGCTTGTGCTGATGTCTTCTATTTTGCATTGGACGTGGCACATGACGCATTCACATTAATGTGACTGCCTTCAACTTTCCGTTTTTTTCCCTATCTCTCTCTTCTTTACCCTCAGGCTTTTTCATTTTCACTGGTCCACTCCGTGCATCCTAGAGACAGATGCACCATCGGCACTTTACAGCTCTGTAATGTATACATTATTCATATCACTCCACAAAAGGTGCTCATTAAACTTTACATGTCCGATGGAGTAGGCAGCAGCCATAGAATGAACGTGTTGCCCATATCACAAATGTCACAGTGGATTGACAGAGAAAGGGGAGAGCGTTGGTGGGGGTTTGATTCGAAGATGGCTTTGATTTAACTCCAAGGTTATTTGCATCTGGCTTTATTCCGCCTCCTTTTTCACTTCACTGTCTCTAGTGTTGGAGTACACGACAGGATACTAGGATATAAATAACAATGTTATGTACAAAAATGCAACATGTACAGAAGATTATTAGATATATATGTATGTTTTGCAAAGCATGATGCATACATAACAATATAATAAATACGCTTTTGCAGGAAGGAGCAGATTATACAGGGCAGGAGGTTTATAAACGTATGTATGCATAAACCCTATATGCAGTAATTCAACATCAAATGCATCTTTAAATCTGTGTAAGCCCCAGCAGTGTTGGTCACAGCACACCCAAAGGGCCCTCCATGGCAGCTTGTTTAAGACCTGTAAGCTTTCCTTTTCCTCACCCGGGGTCTTCGAGCATTCATCCCTTAATAATAAAACACTTAACCCTCCTGTATTGTCTATAAAAGGCTGGGCAGGCAGGTACAGTAAGCTGGTGGGACTACCAAAAGCTTGGCGGTGAGCTGAGAAAAACATCCACACAGGAAAATGAGCTGTCATTACAGTAGCAAGGGTGCACTCAGGCACTCCTCTGTATGTGCTCATCTCTGCCTGCTACCCCCAAGGTCCTCTTCCACTCATAAATACATAATTACGCCCCAACGCCCGCCATGATGATTTCTGTTTTCATCAGCTGTCAGAAATGACCTGAATTACTCATCACTGTTTGACCCAAATGCAGCCGTCAGATATGTTAATCACAGCTTACATAACCACTCAGCCCTCTTTCTTCCAACTTAAACTCTGTGTAAGCGTGTGCCTGACACCCCTGTAAATAGCACCTGTCAACATAACAAAATAAAGAAAAAAAATGAATAAAAGAGCTGTAAAACTGGAGATGAGGTATTTTGCATCCATAAATTAACCTCGACTTTGACGTGTCTTGGCGGGAGGCGTGCTGAGCTGTACCTTTTTAATGTTGAACATGACGGGGAAGACAGAAACACAGTAAAGGCTGATGTCCCTGAAAGCTATGACCTGAACTTATCCGATATGCAGAGTGAGGAGGAAAACAAGATAAATGTTACGTTGACGACTCCTTTTTTTTTCTTTTTCTTTTTATCTGACTTTTCTGCCTTTCAAGAAATATTTTGACAGTATTACAACATTTATTTATGTACATATTGTTAAGGTAGTATTAAGAGGATGTAAACAATTCTGTTCTCAATGGATTTAGCGCTTCAACTTATTCTATTGAAGCTTTTCTAACACTAAATGTCTTTGGCTTAAAGAATTCTGCCAGTGCAGGATGCAGTGAAGACCCCCTTTGGACTTAGGATAAAGACCCACGAAAAGATCTGTTCACTTCAAATTTTATGAAGTCAAGTGTGTTTGTCATTTTAGTGTTTGAACTCATGTAGCCGGGTGCAAGAAGTCAGCTCGCTTCCAGCAAAACATTGCTGAAGTCACAATGGGATTTGTAGGTACAAAGCGACAGACTGATGGCAGGAATATTTCTTTGTAGAACTCATCTAAACTCTAGCCATGAGAATTTACATCAATATATTATGACAAAATGATGTGCCTATTCAAGTCCACATAAATACATAGCCAGCAGTTATTTGCGTTCTGTGTAAGATGTTTGCATAGTGTGACTAACTGATCACTTTGTAAAAATACCACTTGTTCAAGCACATTACATTATCTCACTCTTATATCTGATAAATGTAGTTGTAATTAGACACAGAATTGTATCAGCTAATCAAGGGTAATATACAAGTACGATTTTTTTTTTTAGCTGTCAGCGCAAAAAGCATCACAGCAACAAGTTGCAGAAAAAGGCTCTTTGCAATGTTATCTCATTAGCGGTAATTATAACCGATATCCTCCTGTATTATTGTGTCAACCGCAATACCCTGAAGCTCAAGTCCTTCCCCCAGCCCAACGCCTGTTTCCACATAACACTGACTGGGTTTCGCTATGCCATCTTTTCTTTGCATAAACAGTGCCTGCAGTCAGAGTCTGCTCTGATCAAAGGGACAAATCTATCCAGGAGCAATCAGGTTGCTCTGCTAGCCCGGGCTGCTGACAACTCCAGGCTCTTTGATCAGAAACGCATCATCTTCAGCAGGCTGCCTCTGCCTGGATGCCTTTGTCTGGGGCCAGGAAGTAGGGGAAGCGATGGCTCCCTCTCGGTGCTCTTCTTCATTGCCTTTTTGGCAGGCAAGATGAAAGCTACCCCAATTATAAGTGAAAATACCCCCAAATGAGCTGAGCTGAGCTTCTGGGGTGCAGCTAGAGCCCCCCCCCCCCCCCCCCCATATCACCACTGAATCTCTGTTCGCTGTTTGTGCATGATGGTACAAAATATATTGTCAATTTCTCTTTTCTCTTCCCGTGTCTTTCTTGGTGAAATGAGACTTTGGTTGAGATAGTGTGCCAGTGCAATTGAGGTCACATCCAAAACCATCGGTCTCCCTCCTCCCAATTTAGTAACTGCAGTTCTAATATCATGGTCTTGTCGACAAGGAAAAAGAAAAGTGAATGTCTGGGCCTCTAAGCGTGCCTCCTTCGCTCTCCTCCCCTGCTTTCAACCCCTTGACTGAGCTAAAACGATTTATTTTCCACCAGCTTCAAGAGGTGGAACAGGAGATGTTGAATGATGGACAGGTGTGCAGGCATTGTGCTGTTCTGCTCTGCACTGAAGGAGATCATTGATTTGCATTACAGCCCCACACATAAAACACAACCCCCCCCCCCCTCCACACACACACACACACACACACACACACACACACACACACACACACACGCCCCATCCACATCTTACTGTTCCACCCGTATGACTGCACCACCTCCCACATGGCAGCCCACACCCAGGCTCCTAATCAATGAGCGAATGTTTATCCCACGTCCTGTCTTTTATGTGGACGGAGTGTTATCTCCGGCTTCTGATACCACCTCACCTGGGCTGACCTGAGAGGGAAAGCTATCGCACCTCAATGCAGGCTTTACAAGCCGCCTCAGATGATGTCAAAGCCATACATTACCTCACAGAGAACATGCATCTGGATGTATGAAATGAGGGTTATTGCAGGAGACGTAACCTTTCTCGCTGTCATGCTTGGCTCATATCTTGGCTCAAACAAATCAAACCAATTTCACTTTGAATAAATTACCCAAACTGTTTTTTTCCCCTTCTTGAAGTACACAGAAAAAAAAGCATCAACACCCAGGGAAGCCGGTGCTACTTAGAGGTGTAATCCCCTGCGTCAACAGCCTCAGAAGCATATCGGGTGTCTTTTAAGCTCATCCACCTGTCAGTGAGCTCTTCCAGCAATTACACATCTGTCAAGTGTCACCTATCTCAGCTTTCACTGACAAGGGTTATGTCAAGCAGTCAGCCATTACGGCGGCCCAAATGGAGTCTGCATTGTTTAGAGCCAGCAGGAAGTGACTGCGGTATGGAAGAGTGAGCATGGTGTCCATAGTGTGACCGGGGAAGCCAAGCTAACGGGTAGTTTCGGGGATGGAGGGAGGGAGGGGGGGGGGGGTTGTCTTCTGTCCAGATCTCTTTTCTCACGTCTCCTCATATTTCTCAGAGCTCGAATGGCAGCAATGGTGTTTTTTGTCCGCTACATTGAGCCTCGAGACTCATCCGGGCTGGTTAAATCTTTGCCCAGGGCATCTGCTTTTATATGCATGAGCTTAATTTGACCTGTCTTCAGGCTGTGAAATAGAGTTATGCATAAGAGAAATAATTGACAGTTCGAGTTCTATTGTTGATTTGGAATTCAGCCTATAGGCTACTGTGTTTCTATAGTTTTCATTTCCCTTTTGTAGAGTTTCTTTTGCCTTTTTAAAGTAAGAAAAAGTTGCCTCACAGAATATTTTTTGAAAAAATTAAACCAATAGTTGAAGCAATAGTTTGACATTTTGGGAAATACACATGATAATGTTTTAATTTGCCTTCACCCGATACTCATTTTCACTGGTTTGTGCTTGAACGCATCAAACTTGTTTCCCAATCCAACCTCTGTTAACGTAAGCGGTTATCTCTGTTATCAGCAGGACTGGGCAGGGAGAGACTCCCTGCTGTCGCCACTGTGATTACTCTGTGCATGGGAATGAATTAATGCTGATATCTTGATCGCATATTTTTTCTGAGTAACGCCCGAAAAAAATGATCACAATCATTTTTCACTTGCTGATCGGACAACGGAAGCGTTCCACCTGCCCGGAGTTTATGTCAAGCCCTACTACAATCTCTACGTCCTCTACAAAACTGTAATCGTTTATTCATTTTCAGGGACAATGCACATTGATCAACATTACTGTAAATGTGCCAGTGTTCGCCAAAATGCTGATTTTCAACTGTCACTCTGCCTGATGTTAAAATTGGCCACTATGACCACCTCTGATTGCAGAACCGAAAACATTGTTGAATTGACTTGAACTGGACAACCATTGCATAGTCTACTGTTAGCTACTGTAATATTGTGCCCAAGGTTGTCACACAATCTTTTTCAAGGTCTTCAAAAACTACCCCTCTTTAATATTTAAGTGCATATTACAGGACTGAAAGGATCATAAGATTGAGTCTTGTCTGTGTCGCCAGTTGTAATGGCTGTTAACACTCTTTGTTGCTTCCTCAACTGAATTTTGTATCATAGGTGCTATGCTCTGTGTTAAAAGCCTGCAAAGTAAAGAACGAACAGATTGAATCTGGGTCACTTTAATGCTGTCGTCCATCACACCACTACATCTCCTCAGGCCTGAGACGCAAGGCACATTGTCAAGTATTGATGAAGAAAACGTCCCTGTAGGGCCAGTGTTTGTCAAAGCAAATTACATACATTCAGTTGGAAAGGTGAGGATTAATCTTTCAAATCCCTTCTGGATGCGTAGGATGCACACTGAAAATAATCCCCCTGACGCTGACGCGAAATTGGCTGAGCAGAAGCATTGTGCTGTTATGGTATACATACTGCAGGGCGTGATGCCAGTAAACAAGTGAATACGCTGACAGCAATACAGTAAGTTCTATGGTGGCAGCAGCTGTTAAATATGCACACACTTCAACAAAAACTGGGACGGAATATACTCTAGCGGTGTGCCAGTCACTGTTTGGTGTTTCATGATTGTGTTTTCCATTTTGGGCTTTTCGTTGAATGAATAATTCTGACTGACAAACAAAACAGGAGCAATACTGAGTTTGAGGGAGGCTTTAAAATAAGAAGAAAAAAGACAGAACCTGCTTGACAATAATGTCTTGCTTATGTGGTAATACAGCAGCTTAAAACACATGCATATCTTTCTTTCATTTATTATAATCACATAGTCAAACGTACTCATGTAAAACAACCAGACAAACAAAAAAGCAAAAACGACTCTGAACTCTGTTCTTGTAAAGCCAGCTGTATGCTGGCAAACATGGCCTTTCTTCCACGAACCGCTTTACGAGGATGGTTGAAGCTTTTGTCCCATGTAGCAGTTTTATTTGGATGCGGACAGAAAAAATAATTCCCAATCAATTGAATGCCACCGATAATACACACTCGCTCATTTATAGCGGGGATTTGGTCTACCACGGGAAAGAAGCATTGGAGGTCCATCTATCCTGCTAGTGTCTTGCTGAGATTTAAATAAGCCTAAAGATTACTTGAGGGCCTTTAAATGCAAATTTTGGTGAGTATGCAAAGCCCCTCCTGTAAACCTCAGCCTTATCATTTGCCTCCCAGATTAGGGCCTGTCTGAGAGAGAGAGAGAGAGAGAGAGAGAGAGAGAGAGACTTGCTATGGATATGTGTGCCAAGGTCAGTGGTGGCTGCACTCACAATAATCGGCAACTATCAAGAGACCTGCATCTGGGGGTTTGCTTATCTCACTGTGTGTTTGTAGCTACTTCAAACACGTGGTCACAAGGGCTCTGAGCCAGGATCTTTGACAGATTAGGCAATAATCAATTAACAAATTAAGAAAAAGTAAGCATAACTGCCTTGTATCCCACGCATTATAAAACGCTTTGGTGTACAGCTACAGCGATTGGCCCAATGTCCTGCGCTTTTTTTTTGGGGGGCGGATAACAGATGTTGGAAAGGGCTTTGATAGGTATTCTGGCTCTGAGGAAACTCCAAGTATATGTATGGTTTGAAACATGAAAGAATCCTGGCTTGTGGATGCATTTATATTTGAATGGCACCCACTTCATTACTTAATGATTTGAAAAGGCTGTTAGGGAGCCGAGTCTGAGCCAACGAACCCATGACCCTGCTGAGTCAATGTGCTAAACAGACACAGACTCTGCTTCAGGCAGCTACACTTCTCACACCGTGGAAAAAAAAGGTTCCACTCGACTTTATTAAACCTCACCAGCCTGTGCAAGAGTTTAATATAACGCAAGTTTGTCCAAGCAGCTATAATCAATAATTTTATCATAACGATGGATCAAATGATGATATTATGTGAAAAGGGTTGCTGGTAGTGACGAACTCGGGTAAGTTTTATCAAGTCTGCAGCTCCCCTCAGCTTTACAAAGCTTAATAAGCATCTTTCGGTTCTTGCTTTTGGTGCTCTACCTGCCCAGCACGAAACGGCACAAACAAAGTAAGCAACTAGCCCATCAACATTTAGCAGCAAAATACCAATTAATAAAGACAAAGAGTTGTTGGAGACGGAATACAGGGCTATGAACAGACTAATTATTTGATTTACATTCGTGGAGTGGACAGAAAACTGTTAAATGAGACCCCCACAAATGTCTTGGTGCTCAACGGGTTTGGAAATGACCGTTTCCAACACATTAGAAGAGGGGAAAATAGCTTTTGAGAACATAACTTTGGGAATAAATGTATTGACTTCATTTTTTTCAGGGAGTCCTTCTGTAAACTTCAATATAGACTGAGTAGTATTCTTTTTATTTGGATCCAAAACCTACCAGCCATTACTGGGACTGCAGCTCAAGGCAATTCTGCATTGGCAGAGTGGTGCAACGTAATGGTTGCTGCTTAGCAGTATGACTTAAGCAGTTGTGTTGCTCAAGGGCACTACCATAGTAGCTGTTTGGGAGCGTACATTCACTTTCTCTGCTCTGTTTCGAGCTTGGCTTTTCATGCCCCTGCTTCTAAAACCACTATCCTTCAATGTGCGTGTACGGTAAAGCACATTATGTCACGCCACCCTTTCAACCTCGCTGTAGATTACATCTGGCACAGTGTGTAGGCACAGCTGGTGTCAACAAGGACCTATGCTGTCAAAAAGCACCAAACGCGGGTCAAGGGCATGAAGGGAAAAGTTAGTAATGTTGGGAGGAAGGGTGGTGGCAGTCCTGACTGATGTTGTGGTTGACTGCTTGCTCACCCACCTCCCCCAAACACACAGGCGTGCACGTACGAGCACACAAACACACACACACACATCCACACAGAGGCCTCTTTTATCCCCTTTTTCTTTACTACGTCCCCTTGTCATACAGCTTCCCCTCCTCCCTCCCAGGTGCTCAGAAACAATATGGATAAGGTCGAGGACATGAGGAGCCCACCGGAGAGAGAACAGATGTCACATGCCTCTTGCACCACGATCACGGATGTGTGTGTGTGTGTGGGTGTTCTGTGCTGTGACAGGTAGTGTGTCGTGGTTGAAAGGTAAAGCCAGGCCCTACTCCCAGAAGGCCAATAAGGGGGAGGGGGCACCAGGATAAAGAGAAATGTATGAAAATAGTTCCTGGATGTAGAAACCTTGTTGTCTGCTGTTTGGCGTGAACTTTGAAAAAAGGCTGTCAGTCAAATCTGTAAAATGTCACCTCGTGCATATGGGACGATTTCATACTGGGCTCAGAAAAAGATCCTCAATAAATAAACAATAAAAAGCTCAAATCATCTCAAACGTGTTTCTTGAACATCACAATGAGTTCACTGTACTCCAATGGCCTCCACAGTCACCACATCTCAGTCCAATAGAGCACCTTTGGGATGTGGTGGAACGGGAGATTCGCATCATGGATGTGCAGCCGACAAATCTGCAGCAACTGCGTGATGCGTTCATGTCAATATGAACCAAAATGTGTGAGGAATGTTTCTAACACCTTGTTGAATCTATGCTGTGAAAAATGAAGGCAGTTCTGAACGACTGGTACTAGCACGGTGTACATAATAACGTGGCCGGTGAGTGTATATACGTATGTGTGTATATACGTATGTGTAAGCCCTGTGCTTTCAAAATGACTGTATTTGAAAGCATTATCGTGGCAAATGTAAAAGTGCTATATGCTCTTGATTAAGATAGCTTTACTGTTTGTCGTAATTACACACGCATTAATGTACACTCACCAGTCAATTCAGTCATTAGAAATCACTCTGACAACAGACCTGCCATGTCCACCTACCACATGGAAAGTGATCCACTGCGTCCCCCGTGATACCTCCCTCTGTGTTAATGTACATATTCATTATTAAACACGGCCTGTCAGATTAACAGAATATTCGGCAGATTAGCTAGTTAGCTGGCTGGTGGTCTTGTCTTTTATCCAGTGATTAGACTGCTCTGGCTAAGCACATCATAATGGCAGCAATCCCAGGTGGTGTGTGGTGTAGGAGGAGACCTACTTTTGATCTGGTCTCGAGTTTCTGAAAGGTTTGGATGGATTATGCTGTCTCTAAATGTTTGCATTGAATGTTGACTGATCATAATTCCACTCTTGTATGTGTATGAATATTTACATGTCATGTTTGGCCACAAGGGGAAAAGGATTTATCCTTCAGTTGCTGTCAGAGACATCTGTGAGCCACCATCTCCTATACCTTCCAGGTACTGATTCCACTGTATAACCGGCTGAGTTTAAGTGTTGAAAGCCACCTTCATGTGGTGGCCGGTGAGTCCTGCATGATAAGCAGCCATCTTTCTCCTGCAGCATGGGCCTCTGTTAGATGATGAAGACATCCGAACCGAATGGGGCTGCTTCCTAGAAATACACGCTGTGTGTATGTGTTTGGGTAAATGCATGCATGTGTATTGGTCAATGTGTTTATTCAAGTGTGTTTGTGTGTCCTAACCAAGCTGTTTAATCTCGGCCAGTCATTGTGGTTGGCAAGGTTTTGGCAGTCTTTCATTTGAAGGTGACATCACTCTGAAGATTCTCCACGTGTGTGTGTGTGTGTGTGTGCATTTTGTGACTGAAGCTACAAAACGTGTGTATGTTGCACATATGCTGACAATTATACGTCAGTTTCCACAGGGAAGCCAGTGGGCAGGATGGAACGTGTATTTGAACCTACATTACATAAGTCGACGATCACTGGGCATGGTAGTGATTGTTACTGTGGTAAACATGTTGGCAAGAACTAATCAGGGAATCTTTCATCTTCTAGTGTTGCAGTTTATTCATCATTCTGGTACAATATGTATGTTGAGATCTGGTGTGTGTGTGTGTGTGTGTGTGTAAGTGTAAAAGAAGAGAGGGCGAATGAGTTTGAAGGTGCATTAACAGCTCTATTGCCATAAATAATTAGTATCACCCGTTTTACAACATTATTACAGTCAACAGATTTTTTTCAGAGCAGATGAGGCAAGAGCTTCATCAACCCGCTTATTCCAACAAACACTGAGGTTAGAATCATTAATTTGTTCAGCGCATTTCATTGGACAGCCCTTTTTATTAATGTTTTTACAAGAAGATTGCCTCATTCTCGAATTACCATCCGGGCTGAATGTATCGCTGATTCGGCCTTTGGTCTGGGACGAGTGCAACACTCTTCTCAGTTCCATCTGCCGGGCCCCCTGAGTGTTTACAATTGCCTTCCGTTGTAAAAAAAATGGTCCGACTCTCCCTGCAGTTGACTTTTTCTTAACTACCATGTCCCTGTTCTGTGTATAGGGGAGAAGCAGCCACAAGAGCACCGCGGGGGCTTCGTAAAAGAGCCTCACAGGATATTGAAGTAATGACCGTTGTTTGCAACAACAGGATAGCCCAACTCAAATCCTTTCCTCGTGTATTTGTCCTGAGCGATCATAAAATCTTCCGAGAACACTCAGAGTTGTCTCTGGTCTGCTAATCCAATATGGAATGGGGCACACGGAAAAGAAACATTGCCTCTAACTACCTAGTTATCCGGCTGATTCTGCCAAGCACCCTGAATCTGTTCAGAATTTTGGCCCATCAGTCTGGAGAGCGAGGGCACAGGCAGTGAATTAATGGTCAGGAGATTTATTTGTTTGGTGTAATAAGGACTGTAAAACAGTAAGAGCTCTGTGCAGCCTTGCAGGCCCCCTGCCCCGTGGGTACAATCAAATGTTGCCAGTAAATCAATAGAGCTGGAAGAGGTTTTTATAACCTGAGTTTAACACCGGGCTCTAAGTGCTCCAGGTGGCAGGTCATTTGTTCATTATCCCAACTTATCACAATAAACAATGGCAACTCTGATTGGACTACTCTGCTACTGCGAGAGGAAAAATTGGAGAGGAAGAAAACAAAATTCTCAGGTGGGCAAGGGCTAGCTAATAAGGAAGGCAGAGAGTGGGCAGGAGACAGGGGAGAACCTGAAGATGAACCACTGTAATTACGTGCAGGAGCACAGAGGAGGACTGGGACGATGCGAGTAACAGTGTGAGAGCTCGACAAGCTGTCGGCCTGTACCGATGACTCCTCTGATGCCAGGGTTATGATCATGCATCTCCTCTCGGTGCCACCAACAGGTCTGGGCTTTTAATATTGTAAATACAAACGGTGCAGCCTGTCCCATTTCCGGAGTAAGTTAGACACCATACATCTTGCTGTAAAAAGAAAAAAGCAGGTTGCTTCAATCATTTTGTGGCTTCTTTAAACATGCCTCCAGCTGGCCTTGAATTATATTGCAAATGAGAAGTATGTAACAGCGACCGCAGATCATTAAAAGCCAGTCGAGTTTAAATGACCATCGCCACAGAGATACAGTTCAGGTACAGGCGTCATTTGTGCTTCAATACTTATGGAAAAAGGAGATGTAAACATGATCCTCATGTAGGAGGTAAAGCAGTAAAATATGCCTACATGCTGTTTGCAGATGGCTTTACCCAAAGGACCTTACAGTAATGCGAGTGCGTTTTGGTGACCCCACTGGGAATTGAACTTCATCAACTAGACTACGCCGGTCCGCACCTTGTAAATGTGAGCAGTTTGTTTGGAAAAGACGCAGCATATGAGCCACATGGCATACTGTCGCTCCACGGTACAATGCGAAATTACTCCAATCTTAGTTCTTCAACTTTTTTTGTGCTTAATTTACGAGTCCTGTACAGGCGCGTGCGTGGCAGCTGGAGTTTGTAATTATGCAACACACTCCACTTTTTCTAGTCTGCTGCCGACACACTGCTGCATAATTTACATGTCTATTAGCTCATCAATTGCAGTGTAATTACTGAGATGCACAACTAGCTTTTTACCATATTATAAAGCAAGTCATCAAATGAAGAAGTGAACAAAACAAGGCGATTAAAAATGGAGCAAACAAAGATGTACGGTAAATTGAAAAAGCTGGATTTTCAGTACGTAGCAAGAAGTCACCCCAGTTCTTCCAGCATTGTTCTCTTTCTTCTTCTTCTCTGGTTGTCTCAGATGGCCTTATCCGCGGCTTATCGTCTGCGTTTGTTTACCCCTGATTCCACTGCTCGGGCAAAGCATCTCATGATTCATTACTGTGATTAATAAGCCGATCATGTGAAACAAAAATACTGTGGCGTTGCATCACAAAACTCATTGTCTCTCCCGTAAGCTTTTTTTCAGCGATGCATAATCTAGCAGCATGAATCTGTTCCTGCTTCTCTCTCTTTCTCTTTTGTTCTCTCACCGTCCCTCTCTCTGTCACTGTTTGATGGATTAATGACAGAGTGACTTTAGAAATGCATTATCCAGGACTAGAATTGAATTGTAATGGAAACAAACAGAGACAGTGGTATCGGTCAGGGTGGCAAATCTATTGACCATCAGCAGCACCTCATCCAGTATGCATTACTTATGGAGGATAGATTTGTTTTTGTGCTGTGAATACTAAAACTCCAGCCAACACTTGCTGCTTAAAGTGTTGATGAGCTCTTTTGCAATTTGGCAGTCGAGGGATGTGACTGACAAACACAAGGCTCCTCTGGCAACTTCAAACGGGAACGGTGTGTGTTTGGGGTTATGTCGGGACCATGTTTTTTTTCCATTTGCGATTGGTGTGAGTTTCAAACTGTGTGGCTCGTAGATGAATATAAAATGGATGAACCATAAATAATTTTGAATATTTATGGATGAAGTTAAAAGAAATAAATGGCAGTCATCCCATCATCCTCTCACTTGGAGGACAGCTGCAATGAAAAGCATCTTTGCTGCAACTCTCCAATGTTGCACATTCTTTCGCAAAAACATATGCATCTTACACAGACAACGCTGTCTCGACTCAAACAGTTTGTATCGAAGGTATCCTTGAAATACACATTTAACAAACAAAGGCTTCATTTCATTGTAGTTTTGGACTGACGTTGAGCCCAGAACAGCACATTCAGCGTTCAGAGCATTTGCTGCTGTTGTTTTGGCTGCTGCAAGTCATAGCTGTGTGTTGCATCTGGGGAAGTTAGCCTTGGTAATGGACTCCAGAAGGGGTCCGGGAGTTAAACAGTGATGAGCAATGGAAACTGTGGTCAGCAAGAGAGCAGCTGTAGCCCTCTAACAGGCGTGGACAAGATGGGAGGAAGGAAACAGCCAAACGTTCAGAGGCCCAGCGATGGGTCTATTTTAGGAGAAGGTTGAAGGGAGAGGGGGGGGAGGGGGGCAGCAGCACATGTGGGTATGCTGCAGGCCGACTGTTGAAGAAGCAGTGAGAGCTCAGCGGGAGCTCAAGAGCGCTGGAGATGAGTTGCTTGTACAGAGGCACTGTTAACTCCTCAAACTAGTTTTTAATGTTGGGTGTGCCTTGAGAGTTTGTGTAAAGGGTAAGTGGAGCTACACGAGTACAGTCCTGGAAAAAGATATGTGGCAAGCCACTGTTGCATAATCCTCCAGAGACATGGTTAGAAAGTAGCAAAGGAGCTAAAGAGAGGAAGGAAGAGAGTGCAGCCTGCTGCTTTTGTGTCATTAAGGTCTGTCATACATGTAAGTGCTCTCTCAGGTTCCGTCCTTCACCTTTGACCCCAGAATGATCCTCGATTAATGCCGTTTGTTGAGCACAAGGGATTCTTTGTGAACACGCACAAATAAATAGCTGATGCAGTGAAATGTATATTAGCCCCCCGTGGGCTCTGTCGTCTTCGCAGTTGAACAATTCTTATTGACGAGTATTTGCTGCCAGCGCATGTTATTGTCTAAATAATTGATGGTTGATCAGGCTCAGTGGAAATCAGCACAATGGTTTAATAGGTGAAGAAGTTTCTTCTGGAATCAATGCTGATTATTACTCAAAAGGGGGCTTATTAAGGGGGTTATTGCGAGGTCATCTTTTAGATGGGCTGAGCGGTTTACATTTTAATCTGGCTTTTATTTGTGTTTTGGCTTCCAAAGATTCTTGCCGTAAGGCTGCAATCCCCTCGTCTGGCTTATGTCTTGACAAAGTAAATAAATGATCCGTTTCCCCCTCCAGTTGGGTTGGAATGTCAAAGGTCAAGGGGTGAGAGCTGCAAGCAGACAAATTAGGTTTGAGGACACCATACACTCAGTTCCCCTCTATTTGATTACCTACCCATGTGGCCTATAACATGGACAAACAACCCAAGCGCAGCGCGCTGGCGAGTTTAATATTGGAAACGTGAAGGTGAACATACAAGCGTAGTAATTCAGTCACCTTCGACATCCAACAGTGAACCTTTATCGGAGCGGTTGTGTTTGAGACCTCATGTGGTTAAAACAAATGGGTTTTAAGAAAAGCCACCATGTTTAGAAGGTGAGGCGTTTGGCAGTGTGCAGCAGCTCGATGGGAAGAAAAGAGTTCTTTGTGGCTGTTATTGTTGGAAAGTTCGGACTTCTCCTGTGCAATCTGTCATTTGTTTTCCACAAGGAATGGATCTCATTTCAAACATTAAAGCTTCCGAGGCACTTGAAGTAAACAAATTCGACTTGGTGGTTCAGATGGCTCAAATGACAATATTGCTCAATAATTGGAGATGATAAAGAACGTCTTTGATATATTGGAGGCTTCGCCATGTCTAGAAAGCAGTACGAAAGGAAGCCTGCGGTTTCACTTCCCCAATCTCTGTCTCATTATAAACCTTCACAGCAATACATTTCATAATGTTGTGTTTGACTGCATGAATGTGATTTGGCACAAACACAGGACGTCCGACTCTGCCAGCCTCTCTGTGTACACGATAGAGTGCAGGGAGCCTCTCCGGTGGAAATTCTGAATATGAAGTCATGCATTATTGGCTTGCAGGTGAATTTATTTATTCTCCTGTAAAAGTCGGAAATGTAAGCCAGCCAGATCAATGTGGGAGAGTTCATCTCTGTCCACCTAATCATTTGCTAATGGCTACTATCAATTGTCTGCCCACGGCTCCTGCATCCAACACTGTTGCAATTAAAGTCAACAAGCACATACTGTACTGTCGACTAAAGGTGCTTTAGCATGGGAATTCC
Source organism: Melanostigma gelatinosum (assembly GCF_949748355.1). NCBI lineage: Eukaryota > Metazoa > Chordata > Actinopteri > Perciformes > Zoarcidae > Melanostigma > Melanostigma gelatinosum. The sequence continues at coordinate 15,186,647 of NC_136649.1, forward strand.
AGGTTAATGTATTGATTATCTTCTGCATGGTAAATTGGATTTATTCCGCATCATCAGTCTTGTTTATTTATTTATAATCGCGCTGTAATTTATCAAAAATGAAAGATTTCCCATCTTGCTGATGGGTGAGAGCGTTGGCTGTCAAGGTAATCAAATGGACTGCTTTTGATTTATGCACCAAATGCTGGAAAACAATAAAGTAAATCTGAGGAAACGTAAAACCAAAAAAAACAACAAAGTGAGTCCTGAAAGAAAGAATAACTGATCTAAATGCGCAGCGCTGTGGGAATGCAACACTGGACCCTGCTTGCATGTCACACAGACTGAACAGCAGCTTGCACTTTTTGAACATGTTAGTCATTTATTTATTTATTAGTTTGCTAGCCGGCCCTGCACCCACATTCTTCTGCTTCTGCCAGAATCGACAAATACACGATACAAAGGAATGCCTGCTTTTGGAGTACGATTATTTATTCATGATGCCCCGGAGTCATTCTGTCCATTCCAGACGCTGTTTTAGTGTTCCTGTCACTGTTTCTCCCACTGTTTCTGTACAGACAGGGACACTGGTCTAACTACATCTCCAAATCACTAAAGGGAAGTAGTGGTCTATGGTTAGTGGTGTGCACGTTTGTGTTTGCACCTGTGTGTGTGTGTGTGCAGACATTACTGACATGTAATGTCTGCCTGCATTAGTGTGTGGTCTTTTGTGCTGGCCAAGAATTCCTCCAACTCCATATGATTTAAGATTCAATGCAAAACAAAAAAACTGTGAACATCCTTTTTGCATTTGTTATCCAGGGCAAGCTCTGAAAATATCCATAATGCATAAGACAAACAGCGACTTATTTTTTTGATATTATTCATATCCTCAATATATTATGGTTATATCTTTGTCGCTGGAAGTGATCCTGGGCTCCTTAAGTCACTGTCGAGCTCAGGAGAGTGCTCTTATGTGTGTAACACAGTGTGTGCGAGGGTCCACACAGTAAGCTAATGTACTCCACCTCCCCTTTGGGTACAGCTGTCTGGATCATCTCATCAGAATCACATCCATCCATCCAGCCCAGCTTTACGACGCTATAAGGCTACACGGGCGTAATAAAACGGTCTTAGCGGAGAGAGGCAGTTGTGCAGCAATGTGGCTTTTCACCAAAATATAATATTCCCCGTGTTGTCTGCACTTTAAACCTGTCTCACACTGACAAGCGTGCGTCACCCTGTGGAGTCAGCCGGGTCCCCCGTCACTGTCCAACCACCGAGTCTGACTGACGCAAATCCTATAGAATTGCCTCGTTTGAACTTGAGCATGCGTCCCCTCCTGACACTTCCAGCATGTCTGCAGAGCTCCAGGAACAATATCACCGATAGAATCAATCTCAGCGTTGCATTTGAGGCCTATGCAAGCCATTGATCAGCGTTTTGATGTCATGGCCTTTCATAAATTGCGACCTTTTTAGTATTGGCATGCCCCGTCACTCCTGGAGTCTTGCTCGCCTGGAGTCTTGCTCGTCTCTCCAGTGGGCAGAGACGGAAAGAGTCCGAGGCAAAGCAGTGTCACAGGTGTCGATGCAGCTGCTCCTTATTGACAATTAGGCTCCTCTGGACCCCTGAAATGAAATCGGAGATGACAAGCCCCTGACTTTGATCCTGATCTTACACCTCATTCCACAAATATGTAGTTGTGGCCCCTCCAGGGGAATTCTGGTTTTTTTTATTAACAAATAAAAAATGCAGTGCTTGGGTGGACTGTTTTTTTTTAAGGGAAGGTTATGAGAAATGGCAAGATCTATAATGTAGTATCATTCAATAGTCATTCCCATGTATTTAAAGAGTCCAACAGGCAGCATTATGAGTTTTATGTGCTTGTGGGCCTTTCCAATGACACTGGGCCATCTTGTGCTAGTCTATGCTCTCTGATGCTCCAAGCCGAATGGGTTTTCAGGAGACGGCAGCAGTCAGAAGTGCTTTAGCTTGTTAAAATTGACCATAAACAGCTCATTGTTTTAAGGGGGCGAGACACGGTCATTTGATACCGGCACGAGACTTTGCTTCTCGCCCCTGAGCTATATCCTGTTATTTCGTTCGAGTGGAATATTGCCAGTATAAGGTTAGCACACGCTGCTTTGGAAAGATGTGTATTCTTTTACACTAGGGGAAATGTTAAGAGCTCCGACTCAAAACCCCATGGTGGATATTAATGTTACAGTGCATTTATTACAGCTGAATTATGCTTTTATGTACAATATTGTCAGTTGTGTCAAAATATTTGTCCACAGTGCCCTTCACTATTTGCATTTTTCTTTGAAACTGTTCTGGTAAAACAAAATAACTTAAAGCAGCATGCAGCAAGAACATGATCACTAAAACAAAATAAAAGAAAGTTATTATTAAAAGTTTGTTTGGCGTAATGCAGAATTCTTCTGTAAAGATAAAAGAGATGGTGCTCTCAGTGCCCACCTGTCTTGTTTCCACAGTGCTCTCCCTCCGCACCCCCCTCGCTCTGTCTCTCTCTTTCATATTCAGCCCATCATCGGTGTGCTGACGGCAGTCTGATGTGTTTCTCAGCGTGCTTCTTTACATGCACATGTCGGCTCAGTTGAATGAGTCACCTGAACTGACAGCAGATGGTGCTCTTCGGGTAGGAGATGCCTGATCCGCCCGCTTCAGCCCACTCTCCATGCAATCTATCATCATTCTCCTTCTCTTGTCTTCTCCCCCAAGACCACTGAGAGGACTCTGGACCACCATTCTCTGTGCCATCATTTACTTTTTCAGCAGGGGAATGTCAGCCCGCTCAGCCTTGGGGCTTTTTATCCAGGGAGCTGGCGGCAGCTAGTCGACGTGCATTCTAGACAGGGATCCATGGGGCACTTCTTAATGATGTGGTTCAGTGATAAACCTGGGAAGACTGACTGACTGAAAATTGTCTCGCCGTGTTAAGGATAGCGAAAAAGAGGCACATTGTAGAGAGACTGCTGGAGGAAAGCATAGTGAGAGGGTAACTAAAGTTCAGTGCTTTACATTTTCAAATTTGTCTCATTCTCAAATAGTTTTCATTATAAAGTGCATGAAAGATATGATTTCAACAAAGCCTGAAGTGGTGTAGGCCAACGACAGGAGCATTGTAAAATAAGCTCTCTGACCCATTTCTGCGATGCAACTGTTTGAGTGTTGCAAGGAGCCAATCAGGTATATTGCATGTGATTAGATTAAAATCTGATTTTTCCGTCAACTCAGCAAAGCTGTATCGGTAGTCAATTAAGATCTGTCATAATGTGATGGAGGACAGTTTGAAATGATCCCCTGCTCTGCTAAATGTATGACAGGCCACTACTAAAAGGGTCACTGCCGTGGCCTTGATCCACCAGAGGCTTTAAAATGCACAATCTGCTGGTTTCAGCGTATGCAATATTTCTTGTAGTCTCCAAGTGAAACGTCAATGAGGTGTGCCTGCAGGCGCCTGTGCAGACGGTTCTTTATACATTCCCCATTTTCCCACACAATAGAAATCAATGCACAAGTAATTCACGTATTCATTAAGAAAATATGTCCACAGTTCTAAACCTATATTTGTGAATTAGCTGACAAATGATCCCCTTTCACATGAGAGCTTTGACGGCGCGGCAGGCAGTGGAATTCAGACTTGGACACTTTTTTTTTTTTTCACACGGTTAATAGTCCTACTTAATACTCATCAATCATAGCAGTCAAAAATATTGATTGCTGGCTAGATTAAATCAGTTATTCCACTGCGATGGCTATTACAAAGTACAGCTATCACAGTGAAATAGTTCTAGATTTACTAGAGAAGACCTGCTGCCTTGTTGTAGTGCATTGTACTGAGCTGTGTGGGTGCGATGAAGTGTGTAGATGTGCGTTGTTCAATCCAGCTGATTCCATCTTTATGCAGTGTTTTGAAATACATATTCTTTTGCCACAGCATGTATCTGCATTTCCATTTGCCGCCTGGAGCTTTATTACAAAGTAACTCTGCATAAGAATCAACTTTGACTACTTTGTTTTGTGAATGCTATTTTTTTTTATTTTTTTTTATTTTTATTTTTATTTTTTATTTTTATTTAAAGACACGAGACAATATTAAGACAATACATAGACATAACAACAAGAGGATGACAAGAATAGTGGGATAAAAGCCAGCAAATAGCATACAGTCAGTGTGTGTGTATGTGTGCGTGTGTGAGAATGTCCTTGAGCCTTTCGAGATGGAGGAAAAAATATATATATATATATATTACTGTATTGTTGAGATGTCTCCTAGTACCGTAAGTACAGTGAAGGGGATAAAGGGACGAGGCAGCCCAGGAAGACAGATTTTTTTTTTTTGAGGGACCACATCCGGTGGATGTTGCACTGTATGACTACATCTTTGCATAATGCGGATGACATGAGTGTGTGTCAGAGATGACGTCATCAGATACTCATGGGTGCATTACTAAGAGCCCTAACACCTGTGATACTTTGGTAATATCTATATCACACATGCAAACAAATACTCCAAACTTTGTGCTCAGAAAAAAACGATATTCTCCATTTGCTATATTCTGCCCGTTGCCTCCCTGGCAGTATGGAACCACGCTCTGTTGGAGAAGTACTCTCTGCCCCATTTGGCCTCTGTTGGCTTCATCACCAGGGAGTTATAAAAGCCCTGTGAGTAGAGGGCCTGTTCTCCGCTGCAGTTGTGTGAGCTAAAAACGCCTTCAGACAGGTGCTGCAGAGTGTGCCTCATTGCACCGAAACAGCTGGGGCCGGTGATCAGCGCTCACTGGAGATGACATCACCTGACAAGTGTTCATCTGACTCATCTCCCGCTCTCTGGCTTCGACTCAGGCCCCTGACACATGCTTCACCTCGGAGGCACTGGTACAGGACAAGCGGCTGGGCCGTGGCTGGAGGCGCCAAGTCCAGTCATGCTGCTGTACTGTGCCAAGACCATGTATAAAGGAGGTGAGGTAAGAGGGGCAGAGGCAGGTGATGTAGTCTCACTCATCGGCACACTTTTGACAGGTGTGATGCTTTGCTTCAGTGCACCAATAGCCCTTTTAATACCTCAAAGAAGAATGCTGCACTCGTATATTACGGTTATAAGCCGGACACAAAGGGCAATCAAACTAGAGGAGTCAAGAGTAGGAACACGGCTATTCCACTTTAGTGTGTAGGGTTGTGAATCAGGGAAGGTCCATCTCTGCCTAGGACATAAAACGGTGATCTCTTTAATTACATGGCATAAAATCCACAGTATAATATTCTCACCCCAGTATTATACAGGACCGGAGTCGTATGATGCTCTGGAGGTGACTGCCTCGTACTGTGGCAAGGGGAAAGCTGAAGGTAATGTAAATGGATGGGCTCTTTTGTAGGTTGCTGTAAAAAAGCAATCAATTAATTTGGTCATTTATACATTTCAGTAGAAGGTGAACTGGATGGAATATGTGATTTGCCATTAAACTGTCCGACACATCATTCTTAACTTTAGATGGCTTTGGATGTGCTCTGCATGTTCGCAGTACATCGCTGTAGTGCCCCTTTGTGATAAATATCAAAGCCATCCAAAGTGAAATGAAAGGACGCTACATAAACTCACTCTATACTTTCAACTCATCCTGTGGATTTGAAAATAAAATGAGCAGTTCAGCTCCACTTTAGACTCATTTGTATATTTACCTACATACTGTATGTATGTATGTATACAGAGTATGATGATGTAATCGTGCTTACAATAAAGATGATGATGCCTCATAAAGCCATAGTGGAGGTGTTATTATTGCATTGGTTCCGCAGCCTCTCCTACATCTGATAAGTGCATGCTGTAGTTGCGCGAGCAGCATTACATCATCCCTCTCTTTCCCGGCAAAGTGAGCCGTGGCACGATGAGATCAGAGCCCCCTTGTTATCCCAGCAGTGGAGCAGACTGCTGCAGGACCTAAAGGATCCTCTCCGCACACTAGGGGAAATGTGCGAGATCCTGTTTGTCTGCAGCCCACACACAACCCCCCCCCCCCAAAAAACCCAGAGCTCAGCTCAGGTTCACCCACAGGTGGAGACTCTATTTCAGGTGCAGAGCAGAGGAAATCTGTAGACTGCTTTAAATGCATACAAACAAACGGATCGGCTCAAATATACACAGACGCTGAGAAACTTCCAAATCCCGGAATAATACCCCATGGTGTTTTCTGTGTGATCACAGAGCATACAAATCATTTTCTACATCAAAGACTGCCTGCAACTTAGAGAGCTTATTCAATTTAAACCTTTTTTATATCTTTCTGAATTCCTCACAGTTTTTCTGCAAACACAAATACTCTCATTTATTGCTTAGATTCGCATTGTTGTATAACAAAAAGAGATTTTAGCCTCATAGCTGGTTCCTAATGAAGATTTAGCTCGATCAGATGTATGTCGGTCTGTGTCCTTCCCCTCCGGGTCAGCAAGTACTCAGCTGTCATTTGGGATTCAGGCACATGAAGATGAATGGACAGATGATCTGATTCTTGTGGACCTAGGTGACTCCTGCCCCCGGCTACGGTTACACAGTCTCCACCCTCTGACTGTCCTCCACACACCCCTTCTTCCATTCTGGTTATCCTGTCTGTGACACCGTAATGATGACAAAGACTAACCAGTAAACAGCAGCATCCAGCACCACGGAGGACCCTTTTTTATGGCACAATGAAAGTGAGGGATGAAGCAATGGTTGTCATCCAGGGGGAGCGCCCGGCAAATCACCAAACAGTCAGGCAGCAGAGTGGAGATGGCCGCGGCGGTGCTGGCGTTGAGTTCAGCTGTTTGTCAACAATCAGTCCATCTGTCAGCGTAATTCAGTGCCGCAAATTAGCTCTGCCGCCAGTCTCTGTCCTTGGCCGAGTGCTGGAGAACAATAACTGTGTCATGGCGCTAAAAGCCTACTGACGTACCTTTTAGTAATATCAGTGCCACATTACTACATCTTATTGAATTAGAAGTAATGTCCATACATTTGTTTGGTTCAACATGTTGTTGACCTGTTGATCTTCAACTCTACAACGTGGATGAATTTAAAAAAAAAAATGCTACCCGACAGCTTGCCGATAATCTTTTCTTTTCTTTCACGCCCCAGTTGCCCATGCAGTGATGCCTACTTTTCCCTTTTGTTGCCGGTGCCTTGCCAAGTTTCAGCAGCTGTGACAACACAGGGACCAGAGACTTAAAGAGATACATTGTTGAGCACAAACCCGTCACGCATGCTGCCATTCAAAAGCTCCCTCTAACCAGATTAACATGATGCCAGCACTCTTGACGAGTGCTACTTGCTTACTTCTCTGTTATGGGCAAAGGGTGCAGGGATCAGTCTAATGACCTCATGCAAACTGGCATGTCCACACAGTGCTTAATACTCGACATGTATGCACACACACTCTTGTTTTTTTCCTTCGTGCGCATGAAATCAGTGCTCAGACACTGTGGCCACGCTTGCAGTTGTCCATTTCACTGCTTTTACTATTGTTGAGTAAAGCGCCATTGTGAGCCTAAAAAGGATTAGAAAGCAGGGAATAAAGAGCAAGCTGCACACATTTTCAAACTCCTTTAAGAAGTTGCCCACAGTGATTCAATATACTATTGCCAGTACACAATGTGAACAGGAGCTTTTTTTTGGGGGGGGGGCGGGCATGTAGTCCCTCAGGTCACCAGTTACATATGGTAAGACATTCTTAAACAAACACACACACACTCACACTAAACCTTGTATTTTGTAGCGCGGATGTGTGAGATTAAATCTGTATTGTCAAGTGCAGGGTGGCACATAGTTATCAATATTAATCATCAGTCGAGCATATGGTCCTCAATCACTGCTTGATTAATCAATGTATTGACATTATCACACCTGCGCAAGATGAATCACCCATGAACATGAGCTTGTTGTGCAGTTCATTCAATATACATGAGAGAATCATTCAAGAGGTAACATCCCAGTGGTACAGCTGAGGACGGCCTGAAGGTGATGCAGCACGTAGGAGATGTGTGTGTGTGTGTGTTCATTTTACCTCCTGCCAGAAACACACACACGCATGCACCGGAGGAGACACACACACATGCAGCACGGGAGACGGCGTGTGGAAATGCATGTTCCACTCTGGTGACATCACCGTCTTGGCTAGGTGGCTGGGCCATTTTCCATAGGCTGTGCTCTGTTGCTGTGGAGAGGCCTGCACCAATCCCCTCCCCTTCCTTCTTAATGTATACAACACCGGCTCCGTGAATGATCTGTGACGTCGCTTCCTCGGGCCGATCCAAAGACAACATTATGCGACTGTTCAGAACCCACCTCCTCCCCCTCACAAACCTCCCTTTCAGCTTTCGGATCACCTGATGCGAGGTGTTTATAGGTATTTGTCGCGTACTGTGAGATGTGAATACTGAGCAGGCCTCATGAGGGTCTGATATGACATGTGACAGCCTCCATCATCTGAGGGTGTTTATGTTAACGAAGCGTTTCCATTTAACTCAGTCTCTTGGTCCTGGTACTGCATATATTAAAGGTGTTCCGCATGTCAATTAGTTTTGGGATCTTAAGCATGATTCAGTAAACACTGAATGCAGCGGAAAAGAATTGACCAGCTTTGTATACAGTCTGTGATTTAACACTGAACAGAGCTCATAGGGAAATCCAGGCAGAGAACTGCTGACAACACGGTCTATTACTCTAGCCTCTCTGCTGTCCATGCACAGTACATGAAGTGTGCGTGCTATAAATCCCTGGCTGTTTTGCTCGATATCCATACCTGACACCAGCTGAATATCTATACCTGACTTGAAATGTCTCTCTCCCCCCCTTGTCTCAATAGCCATGTCCCTTGATAGACATTTAAACAGGCGTGGGCAGCTAAAGCATTCTTTCTCCGGGGCTTTCGGAGAAGAAAGAGTTCAAGAGGTCAGAGATATGTGTTATTTTCCCACCGGTGCGACTCTCAGGGCCATGTGTCAGGGAATGACAGTGAAAAGAAAGACTGCAGGAGAGGTAGATCTGGCAGACAAAGGCCAGACTTCACAGAGAAAGCTTGAGATCAATGGATCGGCAGGCTATGCACACTGTGCTCACACACACACACACTCCAACAAACGCACAATGCTGCGGTTTGATGCTAAAATTGACCTATCTGAAGCCCGTCAGAAAAACTTGAGGAAGACAAACAGACAGATGGACGGAAACACACACAAATGAAACACTTCCACCTCTGTACCTCACTGAGTACATTCAGGGTGCTCCTCCACAGTCCCCCTCCTGAAGCTTGTTATTTTGACGAATGGATCTGGGTAACTGTCAATTAAAATGAGATCCCATCTGTGGACCAGAATGAGGAGGGCACATTCAATGAAGCACACACAAACACACTGGAGACCAGTCTAAGCTTCTGCCCAGAAACGGGTTGATCCACACGCTGGGCTTCATATGGGCAATACATCAAACAGACAACATTATCACGGACGACACCTCCGAAAACTTCAACATGATTAATTATAATTAATTGGTGAAATGCTATGTGTTGGCTAATTTATCATTTTTGCATTATTCAAAATCCATCACAGAAATGTAGCCAGCAGAAGGCCTGATGTTATTTAAGAAAAAAATGATTAATATTTTGCAACATATAATTATGCTAAATCAGCAAGTTGCAATTTTCACTCACTCCCTAGAAATGATTCCAGACAGTCGTTCGTAAACAATTTAGTCTCAGCCTTTGCCTTTGCCTGCTAATTATTTTTGTCAGTTGTATTGATAACTGATCGGCATCTTGTAACCTTGCTGAATAAGAAGCATAATGTCAATTTGTGCTGTTTAATAAAGGAAAGCATTTACATGCCTTAGATAGTATTTTCAAGACTGTGTTTTATCGAAGAAAAAGGTGCGCAACCGTCATTCAGCTTTACAAATATTTGCTTTGATATACTCATAAAGAACCTGGTAAGCTGTTTAAAGTGGAATGACAACCATCCACTAATGACCGGAGATGGGACTCCCGTTTATGCGAAATCATCACAATATGATTGAGACCAAAAGTGGTGGCGAAAGTCAGTATGCAGGCCTCATTACCCCAATTAATGGCAATTCTTATTGCATAAGCAAAACCCATTTGAGGGTAGAAGTCAATACCTTTGTCATGGTTATGATAATGGCCTGAAATGCTCATCTATAGTGATATGCACAGGGAGAACTTTGGAGCTTGACACCGAAGGACATCAATGCTGCAATATAAGGTAATTAAAATGAGTGCATCTCGACCATTGCAATTAAACAGGGAAATGTGTGTCAGGGTCTGTGTATGATTTGTGTCATTAATTTTCATTACAGTGTGTTTATTAACCTTTTTATCTTGCGTAGTCCTGATGATGGTCCGCTCTGCGTGCATCACCACTGTGGTTGTGTGTTTGTGTGTCTCCTGGTGTTCTTCACCGCCTACAGAATGATCCGTTCATGGCAAATTACATGCGTGGTCCAGGGAACTGTAAATGTTCATGTTTTTTAATACACAGAGCATTCATCAGCAGCAGGAAACTGCACAGCATTAGCAGGCGGTCCAATGAAGGAAATATTATGTCTTGTAATTAAATTTGAAATTAAGTGATATTTCATCTCTTCTCATTAATTAGAAAAGAGGTCTTCTGTGTTTAATTATTTATTTCTAGCAACCGGCAAGGACAGTCGTAATCCTCTCGTGTCAGGGGTTATTACACATCAGGTAGGGGTGGTGGTGTGGATATATTTGAGATATATTCTTAGCGGTTTGCCAGTTCCAGAGATTTTCAGAGCGCAAGGCCAGCTAGGTGTATTTTGGGTGTTAACAAATGTCAAGCTGATAACAGGACAAAAAAACACAATTGAAGGGGATCTGTAAAATGACACTCATTAATCAGGCTACAATGATATTACACCACCTCTTTTTTGTGCATCTGGGGGAAAAGCGTAGCTCATTTGTGATCACTATCAAAGCTTAAAGCAACAATCCCTGTTAAAGATGCATAGAGGTTTGGATAGTGGCTGGTAAGGGATTAAGAACACAATCTCCTATTCCGGCCCCATACATTCTTGGTAATGTCAAGAGGGGATCTGGAGAATAAATACCTTTGCCCAGATACATGGATACCAATGCCACCCCAGTCACCTGGTCTTAACTTTGATCAGCAATTTTCTAGTAACGAGATTTCTCTGATTTCATTAAATAGTCATTTCGCACCTGGAAGCCCAAGGCTTTGCCGAGAGATCAATGATCTAATCACGTTACCATTAAGCCAATTGGCTTGAAAGTCCTTTGAGATATCCCTTTACTGTTTTAATGACTTAGTTCAGATTAAACAGGTTTTAGGAGCCAGGGATTAAGGGACACATCCATTGAGGTGGAAAAAAGCTTTTTCTGATGCATAATTTATTGCAAAGAAAGGAAAAGGATTAAGGAGGGTCATGTCTCCGCCACTCATCATCCACTGGTCAGTGATTGGTGTAGAGGCCTCAGGACAGGAGAGAGACGTCAATGGCCTCCGAAAGTCATTAATATCGTCTTCCTTTTCTATTAAAAAACAAGATGCAAAATGAATACCAGTGCTGGAAGTGTCTCCGAGCTACTGTTTGCCACTGTTGGTTCATGACTCACCCCTTCCTCCTCACAAAGCAGCATGGGATGTGTTCAAACACTTAATGAGTCAACATCATTAACCAGCAACCCTAAACAATGATTTACTAACCAGATACATTGGTGGGTGACGATTACCTGACTCTGCGAGAGATCCACAGCATCTAATTTGCACAATTAGTGTTTTATTAGTCACGTACCTAACTTACCTGATGGCTGCCTAAGGTGTAGCAATTATTATGGAAATGGTCTGCATCACAACATTCTGCTTTTCATTCAAATGCGAGAGGCAAAACATTTAATAGTCAGGAAAAGAAATCCTGAAATAGACGTGATTTTCTTGTCTGAGAAAGCTGCAACTCATCTGCCATCCATTCAGTCACACCGCTGCATTTCTCCTGCAGACAAAGTGTTTGCTTGTCGGCCCTCTGGCAACATGTGTTTCTTCAAACTACCTCATGTACGGTTGGCGCTCAGAAAACATGTAAATAAACATGATAAAACACAGCGAGTCACATCTGCCAGTGAAACGGAATAACTCCACTGGCACGAGCCCCACTCCCGTAGCTTTGTGAAGGTTCTAAAAAGTTAATTATGAATTGGAGACATGTGGTTGAACACTTTCCAAACACTTTTTTTTTTTTCTCTCGCTGCTACGCTCTCTTTGCCCCGATTTTTTTTTTTTTCTGCCGGTTGCTTCATCCTCTTACCAAAACTGTCTTTTCCCTTCCAGCACTGTTTTCTTTTCTCTGCCGTGGTAATCTTCTTCAGGCTCCTCAATTATGTGTCCGTCGGCAGGAAGAACCATTTGCTCCTGCTTGAATACCGTGAACAGCAATACCGGAGCTTCAAAAACACAATTAGAGCAGACGATGATTCTATAACCTACAAGGCCACTAACTCACAGCCCTGTAAACACATATTTACTTTTAAAATGAAGTTTATTCTCCGTGACTGCTGACGGGGTTCTTCTATCATAAAACGCATGTGTTTTCCTCCTCAGTCATGTTAATGTATGTTATTGGCTGGAGTGTACGGGAATAGAGGCTTTATGGAATAAGTTACAAAAACAACTGTCACACCCCTCTGGTTGGATGTTTAACGGAGCTTTTTCATGCACTTGCTGTTTGTAGATGAACTGCCGTTCTGTTGGCCTGAGGATACCAAAGCTGAGTTTTTATTGGTTCACCTGGAGCCTATAAAAGCCACTGGTAGGCTGTTACTGTGTCAGTGACAAACGGCTGACTCACCATGCACTAATCCAATGAGAGAGAGAAAGAAAAGGCCTGAGAGCTTCAGCTCCTTCAGACACCCTTCTCTAGTAAAACACTCCAAACACAGCCCCGGGCTGTGCAGGAAGTGAGGATTATGAGTATACACTCTCATACTCTTCTCACTTTGCCTGGAGGTGTGGGAGAGCTGAAAGGAGTGGAAGCGAGACGCTATTATAAAAGGAGTGGTAGACCAATTACACATATTCAATGTGAGTCTTTAGTTGTTTCTTACAGAGAGATGGCGGATTCACATATCCTGACTGAAAATAACACGGCTTACAGCTGATGCGGTGTTTAGACAAAGATATTTCTCATGGTGAGCATCAGTTTGTGAAAAACAAAACTCTTCACACAGTTATTTAACTCTCTCTGTGTCTGTAAAAATACTTCATTTGTTCGATAAGACAGAGTCAACTGGTTGCGAGGAGAAAAGTTGATGCTTGTTTTAGATAGGGTTGGGTATCGTTTGGGTTTTTTCCGATACCGGTGCTAAAACGATACTTTTAAAACGATACCGGTGCCTGAACGGTGCCTGAACCGATACTTTTTTCTTCAAATTGAACAATATATTAACTGTTAAAGTATACTATAAATATAAATAAATATAAAACACTTTGCTTCAAACTACAGCTTCAAACTTTTTAACCATGAACAATATGTTAACTGTTAACAGTTTACAGTATACTTAAATAAATATAAATAAATACAAAACACACACACACTCTGTACACACACTGCAGCTTCAAACTTCAGTAATTATTTTGCAGAAATATGAGCATCATTTCCTTCTCTGGCAAAATACGACACGTCTCATGACTTATTTTATTTTACCAGTTGGTGGCGGTAATGCGCCAATTCGTCGTTTGCCAACCGCCAGTACACCTCAAAGGAGGAGAAGAAGAAGCTTTCGCGTGCCTGTGCTTATGAGCGACAGCGCGAAGTACCCCGTTGTAATAATACTATGAGTGAGGAGCGGAGGACCGAGTCCTGCTGCCAGGACAGAGTCATCAGAGTAGTGTAAACAAAGTATTTCAATCGGCTCAGGTACCGAAAGGAAGCACCGAAATCTGCGTTACGTTTCGGTCCGGTAGGTACCGGACGTATAGGAACCGGTTCCATACCGGCACCGTTTTTCGGTACCCAACCCTAGTTTTAGACGGCGTTGATTTGCATTTCAACATGTTGACTGTCTATGCAGAAGATAGCGATAGCTGTAGCCTGAAGAAGACATAATGAAAATGTCTTTAGGTTGTGTCGAATAAAGCTCAAATCCCTAAAATGACACTGAAGTTTATTTACATATGGCAAAAGACTAAATCAAAATCAGGTGCCAACATTAACACTACTTTAAGAAAGTAATTAACAATGAATTACATTAATTGAAACAAACGCATGTTAATCATTTTTGTTACCTCAAAAAATGGGTACTAAAAGGCATTACAAATCAAATAAAGTGTCTGAATTCAAGCTTCTTATTCCATGAGAACCTCGTCTGTTCCCAGTAAAAACATAATTAGTTAAGGCCGAGTTTAATCCACCTCAGGGAACACAGCCCAGGATGCACCATTAATGGAGGCTTTTTTGGTGCAGAGCACACCTGCTAATTTCGTGATATCATATAAATGCGGTCGATTGTCAAACTGCATTACAATACCTGTCTGAAGAGTGACATACAATAGATGTGTAAGCCGCCTTCTGTCTGAGCGTGTGAGCGTTTCAGCTTATCATGATTAATTATCATATCCAAACGTCCACATGTCAGTGTTGACTCTGAGCAACAAATATGAGTGCGTCTTTGTAGAGCAGCAGAGTTTGACTCACGCAGTGAAGTTATGAATCTGTTCTCCCCAACATCTCATTGTCGCCTCCATAATGGCAGTCTGCGTTAATTGTGACTGTTTTTATAAAATGGAGCGCGACGTTGGAGCCAAGCTGCGCTAATCTCATCATCCTCGTTTTCTTTCTCTGCACCACTAGGTTTGAAAATCAACTATTGATGTTCCTTATTACATTAGGTGAGCTGCTTGATGGCAACACACAGCTGCAGGCCGTTTGTATGGATATCCTATTGATCTGATTTACATATATAGAGAGTTTGTTGTTTGTTGCTGAGCAGACACTGTGTGTCTGGAAGTGAACTATTGAAAATGTGACATTCTCTGTCACTTTGGAGAGTTTTTTTTTTTTTTTTTTTTTAATAAAACGAGTGACAAAAGATTTATCACAAAAATCACTACGGTATGTTGTATGAAAGATGGCCCAAGTGTCTAGACAGTTACATTTTTCAATGGAGAATTTAAAAGATATACATTTATAAACAGCTACAGCTGACTTGACACTTTGAGCGCCAGTTACAATGTTATGTTGTCATTGAATGCTTACGAAACATAAATTGAACATGTTTCAATATTTCAGAAAGCCCAATGAAAGCTTTTTTGAGTTACTGGGGCCGACGTTGAGCTACATTCACACCAGATGAGGCGTGGCAGCGATTAGCACAGGGCTATGTGGTTACGTGGCGGAGTGGGCGTGTCACTGAAATGACCCGTGACATTGTTGTCGTTTTTCCCGCATCCCCTGCGATCGCCACCGCTGCAGCCCAAACGCACTACTTTATTCAAATCAATGAACAGATATGGTGTGAATGCGTCAGAATATACAACAACTCTAAACACGCGTTCAGACTGACTTGATCACGTCTTTGCCTCAGTTTGTGCCGTCAACATACTTGTGTTGACAACTTGTGTTTGCTCGTCTTTTAATCTTTCTAATTGCGCCGCAATCTTCTTTTTCTTTGGTGTCTTTAAAGACACCAAAGCAACAGTTTCTGTATCGCATACCAAATGTGTTGATGAAGCCAGTGAGATGGTTGGATTAAAATAACTCCTGCCTTGTGCAGTTTTAAATATTCTTGTGTAGTCAATGACTTGATCATCAAAGGAGTGCCTTCATAATAGAAAATAGAAAGAGAAGCAAGGAAACAAAGAATGTTTCACATCTTAAGTTCTCATTAACCGCTTGAGTGTAAAGCATGTACAAAGTGTCTAGCTCGTGATGGTGCAACACTAAAGACACTGTAAAATACTGCACAATGTACTGTATAGACACTTTTAGAAACATATTTAACACTGCATCAGTTTGATGCTGTGATCTGGTGCTAGTTGTAAACGATGCTGCCCTAATTTCATGGCTTTCCGGTGCGAGTGGAGCAATCCTGCCTCATTTGTCTCTAATTTGTTCCCAGTGCACATATGAGAGGGGTTATAAATACATTAGTCCTCTCCATAGCGCGGCGCGCTGGGGGGGCCGCCGGGCAATCAAGCAGCTTGCTGTACGTACAACGCTGCTTTTTACCCAGTCCGACAGCGGCAGCGTGGAGATGGGACAGCATGTGCCATCTACCTCATGCAGTGACTGCGAGCAGGCTGCGCTGTCCCAGAGGCGGGCTGCCTGCGCTGTGCATTAAAAAGCCTTGAGCGTTGGACAGATCCGATACGAGCCGGTGCAATAAAGGGAACTGTGGGCCATGCAGATACAAAACTATTCATATCTCTCATCCCCCTGATGCAATCCACCGGTGGTTAGAGTTAGTGGTGCGGAAACATCAATTAAAACACGACGATTATCCCTAAATTTGTCATTAGCCCTCGAGGAGGAAGCAGCCACGGACAAAATCTTTTCTATTATAGACAGACACAGAGTACTGCCTGCGGTACGTAGCGAGGGATAGGTCTTTACTTGCTCCCCACTTGGGAGAAAATCAAATCCTGGTGCATTTTCATCAGCTGTCAGTGTCGGACAGATATTTCTACCGGGCTGGGCAGGACATTAGGCTATTAAGCTTTTCACAAGGCTCTCGTCATGTTGCCTGCTTATCAATGTTCTATCAAAGTGAGTCACTTTAACCATCTTCTCTCCCAAAAAACCGTCTTTCAATAGACCAAAAATGTTCCGTTCTCCCACTCTCTGGCCCTCGGTTTTTCGCTTGTCTCTCGCTTTCCGCTGATATCTCGGCTTCATTTGCGCCTGCTTTGGGTTCAAGCGCAAAATCAATTCCAAGGAGGTCAGCAGGGGTCAGTGGCCAGGCCAGAGCAAAGTGGATTACTGATTATCATGCAGGCAACATGGCTTATTGGAGACATCCAAGACCCAGATATCACGTCTGTACTATGCCCTGTCTGAAAACCAATCGGAAGATTTGCGATGTGGGAGCTACTGTAGCAGAGAAAACCAAAACACATTCGTTGACATCATCCAAACCTTATTTTCCGCCCAGGAAAGGGGTGTTGGAGTGATGTTTTTCATTCCAATAAGAAGAGGCAACGGTATGAATTCTCAATGCTTGTTTCATAAGAAGGATGATGTTTTTTTTTCATTTTGAGACAACGCTCAAAACAAAATCATAAGTCCATAAATTCACCAATCATATATTATAGAATAAGAAGTTCTGTGATTGTAACTCTCAGAGAAAACACGCCATGCCATTGACTGTTACACTAGCGACAAAGATTAACACACAACCAGCCCGTTATTTAATAACAGACAGTGCTCTTTGAAACATATTCAATG
This sequence comes from Melanostigma gelatinosum, assembly GCF_949748355.1. Classification (NCBI taxonomy): domain Eukaryota; kingdom Metazoa; phylum Chordata; class Actinopteri; order Perciformes; family Zoarcidae; genus Melanostigma; species Melanostigma gelatinosum. The sequence goes on from NC_136649.1 coordinate 15,204,114, forward strand.
CCATCAACTTGAGTCGTGCTAATGGATGAAGCTATGAAAGCAGATGTCACAATTAGCAATGCAAATCAGTCCAGCAATTTTAAAGACTACGATTTTCTTTTTTTTTACTGCCATTTGCTAAAAAAAAAGATGTGACAGTGAGAACAATGCTGAGACTTATCAACAGAGCAAAAGAGACGACACGTTACGCAGAGATGTACAGTGTAGGATGCACATTGTTCCCAAAAGACAGTGAACAGAGCCCTTTATCCTCTCTTTTTAAAGCATTACGTAAATGGAAATACACTGATTCGCTCTCTGGGGAAGTTGGATGAGAAGATTGATACCACTCTTACATCTTGGCAAATATACAGTATGTCTACAAAACAAGGCACGACGACTGTAACTGGGGAAATAGCTAGCTTAGCTATGTAGACTGGTGACAAAATCCACCTCTATAGCCTCAGATTTACATTATTAATGAATGTGTTGGCGGTGCTGGTAGGTTTGTGTTACCTTTAAACAGAGCCAGGTTGTTCCCCTGGTTTCAAGCTAAGCTAGCCGTCTGCTGGCTGTTCAACAGACTCACATGAGAGGTATAAATGTCAATTGTTTAGAGTCAGTATATGAGCAGGGAGGCTACTTTGGCCTATTTCAGCTCAGTTATTCTAAAAAGAAACCAGTTTTCCACAAAATATGAACTATGAAAAATGAGACTTGCGTTTGTTTAGACGGGTCCTCTCCATGGGCAATCTCTTTCCCCACTAATGTCACCAGGCATTGGAGAGGTTTGATTGGAAGATACACTGTTTGACATCAAGAAACCCAAGCATCAACCGCAGATATGTTTGTTTATGTAAATCATGGCATTCTGTTGGCTGATTTGAGTTTATGAGGGGACAGAGCACACATGATGAAATGTCAATTGGGAAGATTCACACAGTGCCTATCATTCCTATGATTCCTCAGAAGCTCTGACATGCTTACATCGCACTGTTGTCTTCAACTCTCTGAGCTTTCAGTCTGTTTTGTAGGCTACACACTGGATAATTGATTTGCCTCGCTTCTTATTTTTAGATTTGAATGACATTCCAGGGAATTTTTCCAATTGTCATGATCTCATTTGTACTTCTTCCTCTGCTTGTCGAGATGGTGATGGGGGGCTCTAGAGGTACCATGGCATTTCAAAAGGGGGGCACATTACGCAGCACTTGTATCCAAGCTTGATGTGAACAGCTGCTGTTTCTTTTTCCTCTATATCTCCTTCTCCCCCCCCCCGTCTTGTCAGAAATGCTCTCAACTAATCTGTCATCCTCTCTCTCTACTTAAACTTGACTTTACTATTGGAAGGCAAAGGTAGAATGAAAGGAAAATAGGATCTCATTATTTGAGACCCACCGCTCACTCTGCTCATGATTGATCGTTATCAAAAAAAGGCCATTTGGAAGCAAGTGATTTCTGCTTCGGAAGAAAGCATAGATAGGTCTATTTAAAAAAACATGATACTCAAGGTCCTCACAGAATAAAGGAAACTACTTTTTCTCTGTGCAGTAGCTGTGATGGAAATGATCAATCTTTCAGTGTGCACATAAAACATGCTTTTGAATAAGGCTGGTTATTGTTTTTATGCATGTTAAAAAAAAGTTTCTGCCTTAGGAACTGTAGGTGTGTGTTTGGGGCAGATGATGTTGAGAAGTTATGATTGAGAAAACTATACTCAATTTGGAGTTAAAACTTGCTGCAACTGAGGGTAGAATACTTTGCTTGTAGTACATGCAAACAATGATATATATATATATAGAGGGTAGAAGGGTAAATTCTTTGATTGTGTTACATTACTGATACACACTTATGCGTACTAACCCAGAAGGACCATCTTGGTTGTCATTATATTATTGCCAATCTGTGTCGCGTTCAGGATTAAAATATTCTCTTTCAGTTTAAGGTCCTGCGGTGATGCTGCCAAAGGATGCGAGACAAAGCAGTGAAAAGTTGGCTGTGATGAAGAAATGTCACATTGTTCAGACTGCCTGAGCAGAATCATGACCTCTGTTTCTCCCTTAAAGCAAGTACGTTGAGTCTAGAACAATGTGCTCCCAAACTGTATAAAACATCAAAGCGGGGGAAGACACAGTGATGACAACAAAAGACAAAAGGCCATTTGAAAGGGCAGTTTTTTAAGCTACTCTTTGCTCTGACCTGTCAAACTGTTTTGGGGGGTCCTGGCCTGTCTGCCAGTATGACATCACTCGAGGGAGCACGCCTTTTGGGAACAGTCTCAAACTACACAGTCAAAAGGTTAGAAATACATCTTCCCTCTTCACTGTCTACCTATCAGTGGACACTGACAAACTATTTTAATTGCATAAATCCCAAGTTGTATAAGGATGACTGCCATCTGCAACTGCTTGCCGCAACTTCCACTGATATATCCCCAAAAGTGGACGAAGGAAAGTATTAAAAGATCCATGAAAATGGAGCCCATAAAATCCAGAACATAAGTAGCCTCAGGCATGCCACACACTCGCTGACCTCAGACCCCGCACTGCACTGCAGACACCGCACACGTATGCTCATTCATGTAAGACGTGTGCCTTTGCGGCAGCTTAATTTGAGTTCCCTCAGACTGAGCAGAGTGGCAGACTGACTGAGGGAGCGACGCACCCAGGTGACTGTTCCGCCAGTTTAGAAGAAGTTCAAGCCTCTCTGGGAGGGCATTTATATGCGCTCAGCACATCTTTATCCCACAGGCCAGGATTTACAAATAGATTTCAAATTAGAGCCTCTACTTTAATTTTCCAATGCAGTGACCCATTCTGCAGCAGTGTAATAGCAGATCCCAGTGTGACAATTAAAATAAATCACGTCTGAACAGAATTCGCCATATGTATTCATGCATCATCAGTAACTGAATTGATGTAAATGATTTATCCCAGAGAACTTAAATACCAGTGCCCACACCACGTAGGGCTACCACCCTGCAAGCGCTCCAGTTGCACATGCTGGTCGACGGCCCTGCTGTGAAGAATGAAATTGACTTGTCTAAGATGAATGAATGGATGTGGGAAGATAGACTGGTTCTGAAACACGTGGACCATACCAAAATGAAATATCAACTTATTGTCGCTTTCACCCAAATGTCATACATATCAATCAATTGTCTTTATACTTGACAGAAAATGGTACCTCCACACAAGTGGCTTACTGAATATTACTAGTTGGACAAGAACTTGTTTTTCCTCTGGCTCAAAAAAGAAATTACAGTGAAAGGAGCATGTCGGCAATTATGTACCACCATAATAAATAGTCCGTATTTGAGCCTTACTAATCCGTCAGAAGAAAAAAAGATGTGTGACACTGTGGGCGATCTTCACTTTTTATTAAAAAGGACAGCTACAGTATGTAGAAATGTCCTTTGATTAAAGTGAAGAAGTACGCTTTGAGCTCTAAATATCATTATGCTTTCGGGTGAACTTACTTGCACTGTTTTAGTCACAGACCCCCACCAGCCATTAAAAATAATGTGAACATGTTGCCCACTGTCTATGACTAGTCACCTTCCTCCTGATTTGGACATCCTCATCCTCATGCGCCGCTTCATCCTCATCAGCTTTACTTTCTCTGCTTTTGATTAATCCTGTCTCATTTGAGATTTTGAAACTATCAATGGGAATTATTCAAATCCCGAGGTATGAAATAGCTATGGGGAGGCTGTGGAAGACGCTCATTAACCCCAAATGGAGGAGAGCCCAAAGTAAATCTCAATGAATTCTTTCCGTCATATGAATCTGATTAGTTACGGGGGGATGTGCTTAATCCCAGTTGGAGGTAGAAGTTAATTTTGTCCAGTGTGTCTATGCAATAGTTAAAGATATATAAAAAAAATAAAATTAAAAAAAATGTTTTTTTGCAACTGCTTTTAAAGTATATAATCCTGGGAATTGTGCAATAAGGTGTTTTCTGTGGATAATTTGGTTTAATTATAAATACAGAGGACTTCATTCTGGGAAAACACAATTTATTGCAAAAAGGAAAAGAAATATTAAGTCATCAGCCAACTCTGCGACAGTATGTTACGACTGAATGAATCCAATAGCCCAAAGATTTGAACCAATAACAGGATGCACTTGTATGGATTGAATCACTGGGATGTAGTGGCTTGTTTCAGAGGCCTTTGCATTGTTCTATTGATCATTCCATTGTAGTTAGTTCTGCACTTCCATCCTCAGAGGCATGTCTTTATCCTCTCTAAAGTATTGCAGGAGTTTTGCACAAAGTCATGAAATGCACCACGGACGCCAGCTGAGGAGATCAGAATCCTGCCATACAAACCCGAAACCAGACATTCTTCCCTGGAGGGACTTGTTTTAGCTGTAGCACCACATTTAAATTGGATCAACAGCTGCTGTATATGATTCCATAATTTGAGGCATAATATGTTCCATTAATGCCAGAGCACTCACAGGCATTAGAGAGGCAGTTGATGCAAACCTCTCCGGATGTGCTCTGCTTATTCTCTGCCTATTTTTCCGTGAAACATGGCACAGGCTGGTGCCGCTGCCATTCTCTTACATGCAGATGTCAATTATAGAGATGGCAGACAGTGGTGAGCTGTGCACATCTGCCGGTGGATGATGTCTCCCCCAGCACTGCAGAAGCCAGTGAAGCATGAATTTCAACCATCACTTGGCAAGCTGCACCTTAACATTAACGTCTGCAAGACGCTGCCAGACCTTGAAGTCTATCTGGTCGGCACAGGCTTTCACAATGAAGAGCAGCTGAGAAGAATACTATTATCTGGATTTTTTTCTTTCTTCAATGTAAAGACTTTCTTTTCTTTTCTTTATGTCCTTCATGGGTCACATGGCCTGGAGGGTATATGGGGCATGTCTGTATGTTTGTGTGTTTGTGATGGGGGGGTTCTTCCTCATCATGCCCAGACCTCTGCTGCCTGCTGTGTTATTAGACAGATACAGTACATTAGGGACGGACTCCACCACTGTTGTCATCGAGAACATCTAGTTATCACATCTTGCGCTCAACCACCTGCTGAGTTCACAGAGCTATCAGCATCCCCCGTGACCCGCTTGTGTCTCTGTATGTCTCTGCTGGAGACCTTGGATATGTTAAACACCCCCATACGGCCGAGACCAAGCTTTCTACACGCAGCATCTCGCTCAGAAAATAGTTCACCCACAACACTCATTTGCACCAACACGTGTAGACACACGCACACAAACAAACTTTAATTTCAGCATTGTTGTGAACAAGGCTTACCTCCAGTGCGTGTACTAACTTGTACCAGGGTGACTCTATTTGTGCTGTATCAGAAGCTGTTTGTCCTCTACAACATGGCTGTTTCCAAAAGCATCAGGCTCTAAGTGTGTGGATTACAGCGGTATACATTTGTACAATGCCTGTGTTAATGGTATAAAGCAGCTTCCGTGGGAGAAATCTGTATGGCGAATGGATTATTCCAAAGCTCTGCCTATGAGACGTTGAACCCAGGAGTTATCACAAGCAGTCAGCATCTCAAGTGGGTGCATTGCCTCAGCAATGTGCTCTGACGCCGCATTTCATGTCCGCGTTCTATTCTCTGGAGAGAAAACGCAAATTGGGGAGGCTGCAGTCGTGTATGTTTTAGTCAGTAATTACCATAGGAGCACTCGAAAGGCTGAGATATACTAGCTCCATTTCAAATTTGCATTTGCTTTACATTAGAACTGTGCGCACGGCCTGCGTTTATTTATTGTCCTCTCGTCCATGATACAGGAACCCACTGAACTAGTTTGTATGTTTCTCTTGATAGCCATTATAGAGGAAAATTAGCATTACCATGCATACAAAAGCAATTACCGTCAATTTATACACATTTCATAGAAACATGTCCCCAATTAGAGGGCCATTTCAGGGGACTGATAAGACGAGCAGCTCTCACATTGAACATCTGAGGTCTGGACAGACGGCGCGTCCTGCTTTCCCCCCCGATCACTATCTCTGTCTGCAGCTTCGGCATCATGAGGACTTCAGTATGCAGCTCTCACTCATTTCTAGCAGAGCTAATTTCACCCTTAATAAGGGTGTGGTGCTGAAAAACAAATGTTGCTGTGCTGATAGTGGTGCTTTGATGTTAGTACAACAGCGACTGGATAGTCATGCAGGCCGGGAGTCTTTATTATCTACATCAAAGACAGCTGTCTTTTTTTATGTGCCTCATGTCTTTATAATGAAGTTGCTAGTGGATCTGAACACGTTTAAATAATAATATGAATTGTAAAACTGTTTATTCTTTAATTCCTTTCTGATTGTAATGGTTGTATGCAGGTACACTTGTGTGCCCTTCCTCAGTCTGTCCTGTTGCCATTTACATGAGGGAGAGAAATCTCGGATGACATCTTCAAATCGGTCCATTCATTAGCCCAAACAGGCTTATCTGCTTAAAGACTTTGGCTAAGACCCCATTCTCACTGAGGAATGACTCACCTCCGTATTGCCTCACTAACAGCAACAATTACGTCACCCTGTCACTGGCTGTTGGAGATTATGGAGTTATTTGTGCAAATCCCCCTTTTACATGATATCAAATGCTCGGCCAGAGGTCTGCGCGCGTGGAAAGACGGAGACAATCAGCCGGAACCTGAGTGATTTCAAGGAGTTCACCTGTTATTAATATGGCAGAGGGCGGGAAAAGAAAGTGGTGGAGGGAGAAGATGAAGATGAGGCTGATAACGAGGATGCTGACATCAGTCGTGCTTAGGTCAACAGCGAAGGAGTCGGAGGAAAATATGACATCTTTTGATAAGTAAGGGCCGATCGAAGTTCTTACATTCAGTGCTGCAGATTGGTGTGAGGGAATAGCCTTATTCAATTCAGCTACATTCTCGTAGTTGAAATTTACTCCACATGCTGCTACTTCAAAGAAACTTTAACATTGATGCAGCAAAACATAGAATTATGCAAATGTTAGCCAGCTCTCTCCATTTTTCCTGTTGTTGTCAGGAGGTGGTGCTAATCGACACATTTTATTTGCCTCTATATAAATCTGGGCCTTTATGGCCTTTACGCTGGTTATTTTGTTCGTCAATTAACGAAATTAGCATTTGCACTTTGATTAGCGAAACCCTGTTGAGACGTCCTACATTAATTTGGGGATAAAACCGTTAACGTTGGTAAGAAATAATCCTTGTGACGGTGTAGAATACTGACAGGGAGCCGCGGTGTTGGTGAGTGTTACAGCCTCTATAGCTTAATCACTGTCACGACTTATGTGTGTGCTTGCTAATAATACAGGCTAGATGACGATCGCAAACGTAAATCACTGAGGCACACCGCAAGCCATTAGCATACGGTCAAGTAAGGATATTTACATAACTCTGACAAGTCCAGCCAGTTGTATTCAGATCCATGAATAAACTGTTTATAATTGCAGTCCGGTCAGCGACAATAGTTTGGTCGTGTGTCATGAAGTAGCTATCTTGAGTTGAGCTACATGCAGCTGCTGCACAGAGCCATCATCTGTTTGGACACCAATAACAAGGAAAACAAACGCACACATTTAGATTCAAACATCATCAAGTCAACATCACATAATTATTTTTATTTTATTGGGTGGAAGCATTTTTCAGTCAAAGGTGGAACAGCAAAGATATGAATGGTTATAGACCAGCCATGCCCGCCCCATTAACTTCAATAGAAGTGGCACTAAAATCTGGCACCAATGCAAAATGAGGATGCTGTCAGGATAACGCAATGACCCTTCCTTCTTTTATATATGCCCAGCAGAAACTGCAGATAACTGTCGTTATCTTAGTTTAGGTTTAGGATGTGCTAGACTATCCCTCGCCACAACTTGTCACTTTTACTTTTAGTTGTTTGTACAGATAACACAAATGAGATATAGCATGTTAATTATTGAGCTGTAGATGTGCTGATATTTTGTTCTGTTCCTAGTCTCAAAGTTTAGCTAAGCAGCTACTGGATCTACAGCTCCTCTACCTCACTGTTGATAATATCAGTCTAACCCTATCCGCATGTATACGTATGAGTAAAATAAAATAGATAAGGAAATACTATTACAGATGATCTTATCTGCAATGTAGTGATGTATCCCAGGCTGTTACAGCTACTGTATACCAGCTGGGATCTCATGATTCTGCCATTTATTCATTTGGGAGCCATATATACTTGGGAGGAATGGCTCAGGATTGTGAACTCAATCACAGCGCGAGGGGATGTCGGTTCACAGGGCGCTCCCCGTGAATCACACACTGAAAGGCTATCACCCAAACCTCCAAGGTCCACTGCCAACTCATCAGTCATCGCGGGCCAGACCAGGCCACAGACTGATCAGCCATGCACACGCTCTGGTCACTGGGGACACTCACAAACTCAGCCCGTCCTTCCAGCTCCCCCTATATCCATACCAATATCCATACTCTCCGCTGAAACCACAGCATAACATATTCCAAGGTCTGAATGTGACTTTGCCTCTCAAAATTCTGTCACTCTGCCTAGATTGTGTATAAAACTGAAGGCCGCAGACGCTTGTTTTGTCACACTGGCTGCACTTTCTACATGGAATTTCATACTTTTAAAAAATAATTTTTTTTTTTTTTATAGCTATCATTTTTTTTTAGTTGGCGGTTATAGAGTATTTCTCTATTTGTAATATAGGTAAGTCTTCAATTACACAGTCTCATATGAATTTCATGGAAAGTACAACTTTACCCAATTGTGTTGTATATTTTAGTGTTCATTGTACGTGTATTTAAATGTAACTTAACTTTTATACTAATATGTTATGTTATTACAGCAGTAATCTCAAATACTGAGGATGATTAACATTATGTTATTATTTTTAAATGGTATGTCATGAAGTGTGGAAATGGAAATTTTGACCCGTGGGTGGCGCTAGATGAAAAGTCACAAGATCACCAAAGTCATTAAGATTGATCCTCTGGGGATCCTGAATGTCTGCACCAACTTTCAGGGCAATCCATCCAGTTGTTGGGATCTAAGACCAGCAGACTGATATTCCCCTCGATACTGTCGCGAAAAACAGTGTGTTTTTAAACAGCGTCTGTCCGACACGATGTGGGCGATGAGCTACGCACAAAACATGCATACATGAGTGACGAGGGCTGTGCGGGACATGAGGGATAGTACAAATTTGCATGATTACATGGACAGATGAGTGATTTACCTGCACTCATGTCTGACAGCCATTCTAGATGAGTGGCACCTGATCCTGTATTCTTTAACTGTAGCACGCATCATATCCTGTAATTGATGTATGACCGTGTGGAGGTGCAAGATACAGGGAAAGATGTTTATCGGATGCATTATGGGATGCGCAATGACGTTTATCCGAAGCTTGACTCAAAAAAAATTCAATTCAAAACACTTTACTTTGAAATTATTATTTGCCAAGTCCACTTGCTCTCTGGCTTAGTCAAGCAAGCCCACTGCCCCTGTGCACACTATAGCGCCTTCTGTGCCATGCACATCTCTCATATTTGGCACTTTTTTTTTGCCTCTACCCCAAGCCACATTAGAAAACAGATATGACAATTTCACACATATAGCGTTATCCTTTGCCTCACTCCGATTCACCTGTGGCCAGGCAATCTTCCTCAAGTAAGCACAATAATAAGTAATTACCATAATGTTTGAATAAAATAAAAAAGAGGAAAAAAAAACAACTTTGAATGGAAGCAGGAGTTGGTGGGGAGGAGAAATATTTGATTAATCTTCTTAACACGTTTCATGTGCAGATTCTTTGAGTTAATTTCAAGGACCATGCCTAAAGGAGATTACCTCCCCATGCTCCTGCACATTTGCTCATGAGTGATTTTGTTTATTCATGTTTTATATTATAATGCTCCTCCTGCAGCCAAAGAACCAACGGCAAAAATGCAATTTATTCCCCGCTCTGCACACGATGGAGACAGCTGATAATGTCACCAGGAAATATGAAGACTGCTGGGACGGGACCAAACAGCCTACTATTTATGTATGGAATATAAATAAAATATCTTTGTGTGGGTTCTTTTATACCGCAAATGCACCCAAACACACACACTCTTCCACCAAAAAGTTGCTCCTGTTAGCGTCACATCATTTATTTATTTTATTTTTTTTGTCTTTTTACAAACACTTCAGGGCACTGTGTGTGTGTATGTGTGTGTGTGTTTCGGTGTAATGCGATTTAGATTTCTGTCATCTGTCAGTAGATCAGCATGCATCTACAATAACATGGATCATTACAGAGAGTTGTATAAAAGGTCAAAGATGCGTTCAAGTTCTCAGAGGTTGCACATTATGCCTTCGTCGCCAATCACACTTCTCATCAACGGCTTATCGTAAGCTCATCCCAGCAATCGTATGCACCGCCTTCATATGACAACCCATCCACAGTATGTTGTCATGACATATGTGACACAGCCCACTCATATTTCATCGGCACGGCGCCGACTCAGTTATGAACATGCGTCAAAGTCTCTGTCATCACTCCTGTTAATATGGATTTATCTGCTCCGCTGGCATTGGTGGGACGGCTGACGTAACTGTTTACAGTGACTCCTTTTGCTCCTTCCCGATGAGGACGACGATGATGATGACGGCCGACGATCTCTGCCCAGCAGACGGCCCGGATGGCAGGATTTATGGCCCGCGGTGCCCATCCTCGGCACAAGACGCATTGTCTCTGGGTAGATCGTTCAGCCTGTCCTTGCTTTATTGATCTCGCTCCTCACAAGTTCACAACTTGCGAGTTCCTGGTGCATCACTTGACAGGAGAGAGATTTAGTGGAGGGATGAGGTCAGATAGAGGAAGAGAGATGGAGGGAGAGGGAGGGCGAAGTGAAGGAGAGTGAGTCAAAGGAGAAGGAGGGAAAATAAGAGGGGCTGCGAGAGAGAGAGAGGGAGGGATGAGGGAAGGAGAGGTAGGAAGAAGGAGAGGGTTACTTCCTCTGGGAGGATGCAGCTCTAGGCCAGGTCAGAGAAGATTGATACTTGCCTGCAGAATTAGCCCCTGGTACAGTGGAAATCCACTGGTAAACACACCCAGCAGCTCTCAAAGGTGTTCCCATCAATCTCAGCCCTCTTGTTTTGCAGTGCACAGTGTATACACACACTCGTATCTCTTAAGTGTTCGACTCACTGACGTGGTTGAACGGCTGTACTGCCGTGTACAGTAAAATGAAACATCAGTGACGTCATGGTTCCACCTGTTGATTCTGCTTTTAGCTCTTGTAGAACCACGGAGACGCCGCCCTGAGCATCTTTTGCAATAAAGTCATACGCTGTACTCGAAGGTAACGTACAGTATGCCTCGACCGTTCATCTCTTTGTGATCCTTTTCGTCGTCATAGTCTTTCAAATCCCCTTCTAGACTTTGAATGACCTCATCTCTTCTCGTTTTCAGAGCTTTGGCCTTTTCCCCCCCCCCCAGAGTCCACAAGATTACATTAGAGACAGCAACTCTGTGCTGTTCACAAAGCCCACAGGGAGTGTGAAGAAGGAAAGGGAGGGATCTTACAAAAGGCTGGGCCAAACTCACAAGTCACCAGCCCTAAGGGAGGACAAAGACGAGACTCTAGGCTGTTTATGTCAACCCTTGTGCAGCCTAATTGGCTTGGCAATCATGGAATATGAACTGTTTCTGTGTCGTCTCTGTGTATTCATATAATGCACTGTACATTTGTTCTCTGTATTTCTACACTATTCATTGTCTTGCCGCCTCGTTCAGCAATTCATTGTCAGGACATCCATTAGCGGTGCATAAGGAGCTGCTCTGCAGCGTAGCCCTCTTATCTTTTGAACTCAGACACTGCGATAAGGATTTCAGAATGACTACGGATCAGAGTGCAAATCCGTTCAATTAATTCTCTGCCATTTGAAAAAAAGCAGACACTTGCAAGAGAGAGAGCCTGAAATGTGAATCGGCGCGCTATTCTTTTCAAAAGAAGAGATTTTTAAAAAAAAGTTATGGATCTCTTGTAGAAGTAGTGAACGGGAAAATAAAAAGAAATGCGGCTGTGTGCTTGTGCCGTCAGCATTGAGAGCCTTTGATAATCACACTTTTTTTTTATACTTTTACTGAAGTCGGTAAATGCAGAGTACACACAGAGCAGCACACATGGGAGAGCAGCAGGGAGATTTGGGCTGCGTGATCCAAAAATGAAATGGGTCGTCAAATTACCCCTGTGATTGTGTGTACCTGCCCAATTATGATTGATCTTCGCAACAGAAAACAAAGTGGTGTATTTTATTTGCATGTTAAAAGATGCTCTCGTTCTCTTTCTCTCTATCAGCACCATAATTATCTCAAAATGTGAAATGCTATTTAGGTATTCATAATTTATTTCGGTGTGGGTAGGACACAATAAACAAGCGTACAACGCTCTGCCAAGCCCCAGATTTTTTTTTTTTTTAGTTAATTGAAAATCTCATTTGCATGAGGAGAAAATCAAACACTCATTTCCATACATGAGATTATAAAAAGATAACTGCTGGTGTTTGTTGTTCCATATTTGATCTGAGCATGTCCACCTAATTGCTAAATGCAGCAAATAGGGCGAGAGTGTAACCTCCAAACTAATGTTCACAAGGCGACTGGATGTTGTGTTCCGGTTCAAATTACTCACCGTGTTTTCTATCTGTGTTTTCCAAAGTTTGTGTGCAATGGGGCGAATCTGTGATTCCATATCGGAAACACAGAAAATGCATGCACTGCGTAGCTGGGTGTCTGCCAACTTCGTAAACAGCAATGCCAGCCCAGCTGGAGGTTGTGCAGGGTGGCACATGCATAGAGCGGGCTGTAGCAGTCGGAGCCAGTGATCTTCTATGATTTCTGTGAGAGAGATCAAAGGTGTCTTGTTTCACCCCTTACAAACAACCCCATGTATTCTATCTCTCTCTCTCTCTCTCACGAGCACACACACAAATATATACACAAACACAACCCCATCTATTCCAGGCGGACACCATTACAGACCTGGCCTCAGCCTCTGTTCCCTACTTGAAGCTCATTAATGCAGCCTCCGACATGGGCGGACACCAGGAGGTTTTTCCTCCCCTCCTCTTCGTAACTCCCTCCCCTGTCTTTCATCCTTCCTTTCCCCCCGAAAACATGACAAATGGGATTCATTTTGAGATCTGAACCCCATGTAAAATTTAGGGCAAGGCCATAAACGGTGAAATAAGCTGTTGTCCAATGAGGGCCTTTTCTAAATAAGGCCTGTGGAGATCTGCTGTTGATCGAGCATGATGCACAATTACTCAAAGAGTTGGTGGAAAGGTTTATCTTTTACGTTTAATTCATTTTTTGTTTGTCTCTGCATGTTAATAACTCTCTTAATCCTCCCTACAATGACTCTGTCTCGAATGTTCACAGTTTTATATTCATTTCTGCCTGGCAGTGCTAGTTAGCGCCTCTTGAGTGTCTCACTAGCCTCAACAGTCCTGCAGGAAGTTGTAAACGGTCAGGTATTTTGCTGCTAATGATCAGGTTACAGTCTTCATGGGTTACTTGTAGAGGATACAGAAACATAAACCCTGTGGTTTGAGGTAATAAGGGTTATGTTGTTTTTCCCCCCCTGCTGAGGTGAATAATGTAACTGTGGCGTTGTCTGTAGATTCATCGTTTTTTTTTTTTTTTTTTTTTTTTCAAAGATAAATCCCGGCATGAATGACTTGATTCGTAAACACATCTGCATTGACTGCATGCAGACTGTGCACAGCCACGCCACCACATGGGACATGGGACGACCTCTATTCAATCGCTGGGAAAGGACAACTGTCAAATTAAATGACATAAGGTATATTTTATTTCTCAGTGCGTCTGACCTAAGCATTTTGCCTCAGAAATATGTGCTATGTATTTTCATCTGGGGCTCCAGCGCAGGTAATTGAAAAGCATTGCTCGGTGTAGCGTATGCACTCAGACATGCGATGAGGCCACCATTATGGTTCAGCATGGCCTGGAGGGATGAGGGAATGGAGGGATGGAGACGCTGCGTGCCGTGATAGAAATTTTAGATTAACTGGGTCCCTCACCATCCTCTCAATGTCAATAGGTAGACTGCAGATACCTGTGTAGCCTATATGGCACGTGGAATCTCATAACCACCAATATACTGTGTTTTAATGACTAAAAACTTTAAATTATTAACTATTGTTATTACAATAATTATTATTGTTATCGGTTAACAATTAAGTCTTTGTCCACCGGCTCACATGAAAGTACATGCACCACTTAAGACCTTAAATCTTCCTCTTAAATGACGCATGATTTTTTTTCATCTGGTCTTTTTATTTTTTTTTTCTCCTTATGGCCTTCACGGAGAGTGTGCAGTAAATGGGGAGGGAGCGTGAATACTCAGTGCCTCATGTAATAAGCATATAATTAAACTCCTCTGACAATTACATCATGCATTATCAGCCTAAGCCAGATCCATTACTCCTCTCGATCAATGGCTTGGCCACAATAGGCCTCCTACTCTGACCACACCAGGGACTGGCGGCCAGGCAGCTGCAGGCTTCTTTGCTGTATTGCAGGACCAGTAAGTGCTGTTAGTGACATTCAACACCAAGGGTTTGAATTGGGAGAAAGAGGAGGGCCGGCTACTTAATGCAAGGTAAAGGGAAGAAGGAAATGGGAATTAGTCCTGATGAGGACAGCGAGGAGGTGGTGCAGCTACTTGCTGATGCTCTAGAGTGTAATGATGAGTCATGGTAGAGTGAATTAGAGTGTGGTCCTTTTTTCCTCCACAGCATCGGAGATATCTATCTCTAATAATGAAATCCTCAAAGATTACTGAGGTCGAGCATAGGCTAGTCCATTGCTGAGTTGCATAATGATGATGAATTAAACATCAAGAGGAAGTTCCAGCCAAGCGTGCACGCTCACATAGATGCATTTACACTCTGGGTACATCAACAATTCAGATGTAGAATATTTTAAAGTTGGCCCGTTCATGCCGCGCGAGTAATGAATTCAGGGTGAACGAAGGGGAATAAAGTTGCGCCATGGCCTCAAAGTCGGGCCAAGTCGAGCGCTTTTCTTTACCAGATCATCAACTATTATCACATATTCAATGGCAACATTGGCAGGAAGAACTCAGGAGAGCGACCACATGCATACCATCTGCCAATGTGATGTGAGAAGGGTATGAGATTATAATTTTGATCAGTCTGCCAAATCCTTTCTGCCTGTCAGAGTGGTCTGAGAGGAGCAACTGCAGGCCCTGCGAATAGATTAAATCAGCCCAACCTCTTTCTGGCTCCATCTGCTTTCTCCTTCTTTCCTTTCTCACTCTTTCACATGCTGCCTCTCATCCTAACCTCTATTCATCTATTCCCCCTACCCATCCATCCATTTCATCTTTTTTTTTATCTTCTTCCTCCTATACTCTCCTGCTCCTTTTCACCAGAATTATTACATTACACATCCAGGGAACATCCATTAGCTCGGAACATGTTCTTTTCTTCTCCTTGGTCTTCGTCTTCCTCATCTTCCAGGAATTGGCTAAGGCAATGTTATTTCAGATTATACAGTTGTTAAAGCTCATTTTAGGCTAACAACGGGACATCAAAAGCAGTGAACCCTGCACAGAGGGAGAGGAGGGAGGTGTTGATGGAGTTTCTGGGCAGGTGAGAAATGGAGAGGGGCTGTGAAGAAAATACCTGATCAGATGGAAGGGGGAGATTAGAGAGGGAATTATTAATGGGGCCAGGGCCCTTTGGAGCCTGAGATTTGTTTGGAGGATGCAAAACTGTGTTCGAGATAATGGAGGGGGGCAAACTGATTTTTTTTTCTCACCTTTTTAGCACAATGTGAAATAGGAAGATATGAGGATCTGGACAGAAAATATCTTTATCGAAATCATTTAAATCAAAAAATATAATATGAGGACCTGTGAGATAAAAGTACACGAAACTGAGACGTGTAATACATTGATAACTTGCATTGTGCAGGCCGTGTTAGAAATGGGCTGGAAGAAACCCATGCCCACTGCCCTTTTCTGGAATATATGCTTCCTTTTTTTTTTACTCTGTATGCTTTCGAGGAGCAAGCTGGTCAACCCAAAGGGATCCTGAGTGATTGATGACCTGGTGTCGTGCTGATTGACTTCATGGTTGCATACCCCGGAAGAAGGGATGAGGTACACTGTGGTGGGGCAATTACTATACCGCCCAGGACATACTCCATTCCTAGCGCCCTCTCCCAAAGGATCACTCCTCCATCCACCCACACACCTTGTAGGTCGCCCGGGCTAAAGGCAGGGTGGTTCTCAGTATAAACTGTGACCCCTGCACGAACACACTTGTTTTGCTTTTGTGTTTGATGGGGAATTTAGGGGTCAGTTGGTCTTGAACCGTGCTTTCCTTGGAGGTCGATGTAGCCATTCTGTTCTTACATGGAAGAGTTGCAGACTGGGGAGTTACCTGTGGTGTCTGTCTGCCGGTCACTCCGGCTGTATGTGGATTTAACGGTAGTATATGTTGTATGTACCAAATGCGCCTCTGCTGTGATTCCGTAAAGCCACCGGCTTTCTCATTTTCCTCGATTTGTACTTTAATCTTTGGGGATTACTTGATTTAAAATACATTTTAAGCTGGAGACCTTCTAAAAGAATATATTATTATGGGACTTTAGAAGTGACATGTACTAGGGCTGTATCTTAAACACAAAGTGCCCTGTGCACGACACAGGCCTGATACTGTATTTATATTGAGGTTTCACATGATGAGAAACAGATGGAGTGTGTCAAAGATAAAAGGGAAGGAAGTATGAAGTATGACTAAGGTTATAATGGTGGGGAGCCAAGACCCAAGAGACCAAATGCACATTTCTCTCTCACTCTCTTCCTCCTGCTCTCTGTTTTGCATTTGCCGGTTTCTTTTTTTACTACTCACTGGCTGGTCTCTGGATGTTTGCTTATTTAGCCTCAGACCAGATTCACACCAGATCAATCTGTGGTACCGCAGAAGAATAAGCCCCCTCCAGCAGTTATTGGTCCGTGCTGGCGGAGATGGGAAAAAGCTGCAGAAAAGGAAACCTTAAGTGGCCAAGTGCTGGCTGGTAGTGAAACCAGACTAATATCAAGCCCATTGCTGTCTTCTTCAGCCAGTATCGATCTACCATCATGTATGTTTAGCTGATCCTGTTCTGAACTCCTTTCAGTAAACAGGCCACAGTCAACACTGTCACACCACGTTTGCCTAACACCTCCGCGCCAAGCCATCAACCAGCGCCTCACTGACTTGCACTGCATGTCAAATGAAGCGAGTCAGAGCAAGAGTGGCCTCGAAAACCAGCCAGCAGCTACTTAAAACCACCCCACGTTAAACTACACCAGAATGGTAGTGGCGGCTGCGGCGGTAGTGGTGCTAATGGGCAGCAGAGTCCCAAACTGTCATGTAGCAGAGTTGTTTGTGTCATCTACGAGAGCCCCCCCCCCCCCCCCCTCACCATGTGCACCTGCTGCTGGTGGGGTTCATTATGGATTTCTCTAATGGCTTTTAGAGTTTTAATAGCATGGTTTTGCATGGAGCAAGTAATGAATAACTAGATGTCGTCGTTGTGCCTAATGAGAGTGCCCACTGTTTCTCAGAGACACAAGGAAGATTTAAGCGTGGCAAGTATCTCCTGGAATGCATCTTTATTCATTCATTTGTACATATTTGTTTCTGTGATGGATTATTTGTGCAAGTGCGCGAGCGTATTTTTGGTAGCAACGCGCAAAAACTTCTCGCCTTGTTGACTTGGTGAATCCTTTTTTGCGTGCCTTTTTTTTTGTTTTGTTTTTTTGGAGAGTGGTGTATTTAGGTTGGTATGCAAGATTCGTAGCTCGCTATAACAGCCAATATGGTTCCCTCACAACAACAGAAAATATGCCAGGAAACATCGGGGGGGGGGGGGGCAACAACAGGGGAGGGTGATGGCATTACACACCTGTGGTCCTAATGAGGATGGCTGCTCTAACATCAGTCATATCCACTAACTGGGTTCTTCCCATTTCATTCATATAGGAAAATGAAGTACGGAAAAATTAAGTTACCAGTGGCTGAATATGAATAATTACGGTGAGGTTCCCCTCCAACCTGTAATCTAACTAAAGGAATACACTGTAACTGTAAATAGTCATATACTGTTTATCACTTCATTTACAAACTTCACATGCATTCTCTATTGGTTGATATACTTTCTGCAGATATATTCCATATGGATGTGTGGCGTCATGTCAGTAGATTGTCAGTTTGGTCAGATAGTAAAAATAGAGTTTACCTCTCACAACCCCAATCAATATGACCTCCAGAAAACACATTGGCATAATCAATCACTCAATGTTTTAAAATTCTGTCTTTCAGCAGCAGCTGACAGCATGGATTACCATTAATACCATTCATTCAGACACCTGAACGTTACTTTTTGAAATGTTTGATGGAAAAAAAACAGAGAGCGGAGTGAAGACTCAGCTCGTCAAGCACTTTTTATTGATGAATCACTGTTATGTTGGCGGTGTTGTGTCTTGGTGGAATGAGCCGGTTCGATATTCTCACTCCGTCTCCTCCAAAGCAATAGACAGCTGTCTGTTCTCACAAATTGACTACAGGTGCTGATGTAATGAAAGCGCAGTAGCTCTGGCTTCTGTGAAGAGCAGGAGCAGAATAATGCCGCAAGCAAAGGTCATATGCAGAAACGATATAATGTGCATAGCTCCGGTGAATACTGCACACTAAATGCATACAATGATGGGGGCTTTTATGTCCTTTGATGATGAACACTGTTGAGGTAAATTTAAAGTAAGTGAGTTAAAGCCATTATCCTTTATTGACTTCCTTTACTTTATCTGCACCAATCACTGCAGAGGGGATGTGAAGAGAGGAAAGGCACTCGCAGAGGAAGGTTCAAGTTTTGGGAACATTTTCAAGTTGTTGATTGTGCAAAAGTATGTCCTGATATTGACATCAGGATGAGTTTTTACACTTAATTTGCAATATATAAAGCGGTGACAATGCAGCAAAAGCTCTGAAATCCAACTGTATGCACTTTGAATTCAAGCGTATGCTGCACTGTTTCAAGGTGAAACGCCCACTCCAACATAATGCATTGCCTCCCCTTTTGGTTTGGCAACAATCACTCCTGTAGAAATCGACCCTTTACTATAGTAATGCATACGGCAATGAATGAGAATAAGGCTTTCTCGAAAGAGACGGAGCCTCCACATTAACTAATGTGTGACATACAGTGGTATGGGCATGTTGTCCGCCGTACAGCATGTGCACTTTGTCACAAGAGTTTTGAAATCAATCAGCCTGTGTGAGTTATTCACAGTCCAACATCAAAAAGGCATTACTTATCTAAGGCTTTTAATTTCCAATCCATCTGTCAAGCCAGTTGAAATATGGAATCTCATTACTTTGAACAAGTGGGGAGGGGGACAACATAAATCATTTTATTTTCATCTTACCCTGACAGAGTCCGTTTAGAACTGGACCTAGGGTAAAATGAAAAAGAAAGTGGGAGTTGGAGAGAGAAAGTGACCATCAGAAAAAGAGAAAGAGAGAGATGTGACACCTGGGTGTGAGAGAGGGAGAGAGAGATTTTTTTTTAAATATTTATTAATGAATTCAAATCAAAGAAGTGGGTTGTTTGACATTTAAAAGAGCCACCATTCAATTCTTATTATGATCCTAAAGTATTCTTTGGTTTCCTACATACCTTGGCTCTGGATGATAGGATACACACAAGTGCAAAAAGGCTAACATGTCTTACAGAAAGTAAAAAGATAAAGAGATTATAATGTGACGGTGTAAATATTTATCACGGTATTTGTCCTTCAGTACAGCAACATTCAGTTGACGACTCATAGGAGAGCCACTTTTCAACTAATTATTCATGTCACCCTGGGAGGGATTGAGACACAAATTGAGTGTAGTGCCCCTTTAAATCCATCACTGTACTATAGCCTAATAATTCATGTCTATTACAGACCCTCTAAATTATTAATTGGCCAAGATAATGAAAATATGCTAATCAGAGAATTGCCGTTGAAAAATAATGCATAACACTCCTGAGCCATCATAATTAGGATATGTAATTATTTAACCATTACTTTGTGAAGTTGAGTTATTGGAGTCTGTCAGGTTCTTGTGAAGGATCAGAACACCAAGTTGTGTTTGATTGAAGGCAACATTTTTGGTGACTCATTTTCCTGACAGGCTTCTGAATGTTTGAGTGAACCATGTAAGAGTTATTGCTTGCGTTACTGCAGGCTAAATCCATAACGCCGTTACAGGCAAGAATGCAAAGGCGTTATGTTTATGCCGGCAAACAGCATTGAGCCCTGTCGTTCTGTACATGCTTTTGCTTTGGTAGATTTTAAAAAATAAGTCGAAATACAGCCCAGAGTGAAGCAGCACTTTTTCCCCAAACTGCCGGCCTTCACTCAGCTGCTTCTGATTAAGCAAAGGAAACCCCTTAAACCCTCTCCCTCATTCCGCCCTTTTTTCTTTTTCTGTCTTTCACTATGGGGCTGCTGAGCCATTTCCAACAGAGAACTATTCTGAAAGTTTGTCAACAGCTCCTAGTCAATCCTTTCCTCCTTTTTTGTGCTCTCTTCTCTGGGGTCCCTTCCCTTCTTCCTCCCCCTCGGGGGCCTGCTAGAAAGGAGAGCTCTGTCATGGCCCTGTGGAGAGAAAATGGCGGAATTCATCCCATGCTGTGTCAGTGATAACACTCCCGAGCGTGACACATCTCCGCCTCAGATTACAAGTAGAGGATTCATTCCTTGCATTCTCCTTGTCACCTCGCCTTCAATGCCGGCATTAAGCAATTTGCAACACAATAATGCACTCTATCAAGGAAGGGGCCCTGCCTGTTTGTACGGCCGTCATGTTACAGGAAGGACATTCAATGTGGTTTGCATGTATAGGGTTTGTAAGCACAAACACACATGCACACACTGGGGCTGATAAAACAAAGCGTGCCACACTGAACATGTATCCACACACAGCCCTGGTATTATAACCACTTTCAAGAGTTAGAAACAGAAGAGCGTGCTCTCTATATCCAAAATTGGTAATAGATAACATGGCTGCCTTAGGCCCGACTATGATTCTGTAAGTGACCCAGATCACACTAAAGTGACCCCCCCCCCCCCCAATAGTGCTGACGAATGTCTCTCTGTGTGCCTGGCTGGTGCCAGAGCTTATGTAACTCTGCCAGGAAGCAGTCTGTTAACAGATATTGGAGTCTCTGCAATTGTCAGCCAAGACTGAGTCATTCTTCAATGGACTTTCAAAAAAAATAACGAGATGCAAGATCTACTGTATGAAGATAGATCAAATTTCCACTCAGCTACGAATGAATGATGCCATTTGTTTTTGAGAATTGACAATACAGAGCATAGTAAATTAGCATGTGGTTTGTTATACATCTCAATGCGTGTCATGGGTCGTGATTCAACAAGTGATCGACAGAGCTGCTGCGTCCTGAACAAGAATGACTCTGAAAGACCGTTATGAGGAAAGCCAAAAGTGCTGCGCTCAAGAGGTTTGCAAGGGAACATAGTCGCTTGACTGACAGACTGATGGGGTGAATCCGTCCATGCCACCAGCAGCAGCAGACACTTTTGGATTTCTCTTTGGATGTCTCCACAACTATTACAGATATTCATGTTCCCCTCAGAGTTGAACTGTAATTCATTGAATTTTCACCTAGTGCCATCATCAGGTCAAAATTTAAATTGGTTCAATACTGTGGAAATGAATGATCCCGCTATAGCCTTAGCTGTACTTTTGGTTTAGTGCAGATTATTACCAAATGTTAACAAGCTAATGCTAAATACCTGCTGAACATCAGCATGTAAGCGTTTGACTCAAAGCATCGCAGTGCCTGAGTGCAGCCTCACAGAGCCGTTAGCATGACTGTAAACTCTCCGTGAAAAAAAGTGAGCAGAAGATCAAATAAAGTTAATTGAAGGAAGTGCTACATAACAGCTAACCAAGCTATGCTATATTGTAGCCGAGCTCAGTCGTAACAATCCTTGACTATTTCCACAACTCGTAGCGCCACAGTCAACTGAACTCAACCCCCTCTCATCCTTCCCGACAACCAGTTCAAGCCTCATAATGAACCAATTCACACTTGTATTCCTTGTTCCATTCCTTTCATTGTAATACCAACACCACTTCCTGCTCTCATTCTCTCCTGCAGTACTCTGCTTAACAATGATGACCCTTGCTGACCCTGACACAACCTCACTGTCTTTCTTTGAGTAGCTAATGGCCTGCAGGCCTCATCTCTCTATTGACCCCTTGCCCATGCTGAGGTGAATTATGACACCTGAGCGGCGGTCTAATGCGGCGGGTCCTGACACGGAGACATCAGTCCAGAAGGGCCGGACCGGGCCGACTAATGATCCAGACATTGGTAAATGACGGGCAGTGTTAGAGAAAGACAGAGAGAGGGACAGAGAGAAGGGCTCATTAGGGCTGATTGCCTCATCATGGTTGAGGGAAAACAAGCAGAAAGGCTATAGAGTACTTTTCTCCAGGGTTACTCCGTTTCTGCCCGACTTCATCCCAGGCACTGATCAATGAATTGATCATGGGCTTGATATAAGAGCTGATTGGGAATTTGGCGGATACTGAATACTGCTGCTGACTAGCTGATGTGACCGTTGTAATCATCTTGTTTGCACTGCACAGATAAAATGTTGCCAGAGAAAGGTCTTTGAAGGTCAGTTTTAACACGTCTGTTCATGTTTTTAATTTAAAGACATTTGATTTAGCATCACGCCCTCTGAAGGCAAATAATGTTTGTTTGTGTGTGTGTATTGGAGCAGGCTCCTATCCCCTTTTCTCAATCACGGTCTGGTATTGATTCCCTGCAGGGTAACATGTTTTTCCTCTGGAGTCTGGACAAATTCTGCCTCCTGCTGTCAGGCTGAGGAGACCCACCTCCCTTTGCCTCCATCCCCCTCTCCTTCTCCCCCTCCTCCTTCTCCCATCACCCCCTCGTTTCCCTGGTCTGAGACAGGGGGCGTGTGATGACAGAGGTGTCGGCACAGGTCACACTGATCCTCTTCTACCGTCCTGTTCCCACTGGCCCGGGAGTCGATACATTCCTCCCCGTTCTCGGTCCATCATCAATACGCTCTCTGTGTTCTCAGGATCTACATTCCTGCCCATCAAGAGCTTCCACTGTCCAGCTATACAGGAGTCTGGTTTCGCTGGACCATAGTCTCAGAGAAGCCTGTGTGAATGTTTCTCTCTCTAAGTCTTCATCTATTCTTCCAGTCATCCAGATTAGTCATTGTGTGTGTAATTGTCTCTCTTTTTCTTTCCCTCCACCTACTTATCTGTTCTCCCTTTCTAGTCAGAGTGTGCGTCTCGCCGTCTCCGTTTCATATCCTTCTCAGTCTCGATACTTTCCAGGGCGGGCTAAGTCCTCCACATATGTACCCTATAGGTGCAGTGTAGTCAGTGTTCACAATTACCACCTGTCAGCGGCTAAATAGCAGTAATATTTGCCTTGAGGATAAATCCACAAGGTTCACTTAACAAGCTCCTCTGTGACTTTGTCATACAAAACTCCTGACCTGTATGTATTACAGCATGACAGTTTCTAGTTTGAGGCATAGTTTTAAATGTCCATGTTTAGCATACGCTTACTACAGCATTATTTTAGCAATACAACGACTGTACACGCTTTCATCTCTGAAAGGTGTGCAAGATTGTTGAACATGTACAGACATGTACACAGATAAACAACTTTGCACTTATATTCACACCTACAGGCAATTTAGAATTGCCAGTTCATCCAACCTGGATATCTTTTTGCACAGCGTCCACTGTGAAACGATGCGAGAAGCTAACTTATGAGGTGGTCAACAGAAAGACACCATCTCAGGGTTACTTTACTCTCTGGTTGATCGATTTTATATATCAGTAACTATTAGTAACTAGCAGGTGAACAAAGTGTAGCTTAAGAACCAGATGCTTCCCATGTAGGTGGAGACCAAAACAGAGGTACAGGATTGCTCGTCACGTGGCCAGAAACACAAATCCAAATGGACAAGTTCTTCTCATACTCTGTTTGTAGCTATACCTACACAACGAATGTTCTATATAACCCAAGTAATCAGATCAGGTGACGTCGTATAAAAGGCGACACGGTCTGCGTGGGGAGAAGGTTGGCGTGGAGGGGTGGGTCTAAAAGCACCATACTTTAACCCAGTAGACCACTGTTCATGTCCTGTGTGAAAACAGAAGTCAACATTGACGTATTTCACATGTGACTTCCGTAAAGAGGTTACGCTACATCGGTAGTTATTTTAACCCATGCCACGATCTTTCCCTAAAGCAAACCAGTTAGAGTTGTTGCCTGAATTTAACCAATTGTTTCAAACATACTTATTTCAACCCAAACCATGTTTTCTTAAAGAAAAACAAGTAGATTTGTTGCCTAAACTTAACACTGCAGGGGCTTACACAGGCACACTCATTGCTCATGCTGCTGAACATTAACAGTAAATCGCACAGAAAATACCAAAATAATTTGTAAGATTTCATACGAACTGTTGTATGAGGACATGTTGAAATAGAAGCTAATATTGCGCCATGTTTGCCGCATGCTTATGAAGCTCCTACTACGTTTGCCCCAAACAACCATATAAGCTGATATGTCAATGTTGTGGTTTTAGCTTGTTCTGCTGATGAAATGTGTTCAGAATAAGTTGTAACTTGTCGCCCTCCAAGACTACCACCATACTTTACAAAGTTCTTGTTGGAAAAACAATGTATTCTGCATTTTAATATATTATTGTTATTAGGTTTAGTTATATCCAATGGGAGAGTGATGTATTTTCAGCATAACAATACTTTCTCCAATTCAGTGATTTTGAACTTCCTAGTTTCACCAGGAGGCAGTGAACATGTTTTATGCATAGCTGTCCTGAAGTTTTATTCAACATCCATTCCTTTCTTACTCCAAATCTTTCCAATATTACAGCCTTGTACTGTTCTCCTTGCCCAGGGCAGTGTTAGTGATGGTCTGACAGATGGTATTACACAAGAAAGCTAAAATCAGATTCTTTCCTCCCCACGAGTGTTCACTTTACTAAAGTTCTCATTACTTGAGGGAGACATGTGGGGCTGGAGAAGTCTCATTTTAGCGATATTTCAGAAGCTAGGCACCCAGACCTTATATCTTTACATTCAATGTTTCAGATGCAATCTCCTCCACACCCTCTTCTCTTGGTTATGAAGTAACCTCTGCCAAATACATTGGCTTTTCTCCCTTGGCTAATCTCACATCATCACATCAGGCCTGTTGTATTGATTTCTGGGGGAAAGTAGACCTAAATTGCTCTTCCTTTGTCAATCTGAGGCTTGTTACCAGGCAACAGGATGACTCCCCCCCCGCCCCCGCACACCCCTACAACACACACGCGCACATGCACTCCAACACGCAAACACACATGCTCAATTACACTCTTGACGCAGTGCCAAAAATGCAATTGGAGAGTATGTCCCCCCCTCCTAGTGTGGGATATAAAACGTTGCTGGTGACAAATATGTTTCAGCACATGCAAACACCAAATCAGTGTTGGAAGGCAAAGCCGTGTTTTTATTGAAGTATAAAATGACTGGACCTGAAATGTCTTGCATTAAACCCTTTTCTGTCGGTTGTCTGTTTGAAGGGAAATTTCCCCAGAAAAACTTTGGTAATAACATCTGCTGAGGCAGCGCAATTAGAATACCCAAAAATGCACCGTCTCCTAATTTTCATTAGAAATGGGCGCTATAGCGACTTTGTGGCATTTTGATGAATGTAGAAAATAATGAGGAACTTTCAGTTAAACAATGTATTGTGTGTAATAATTGAATAGCGTGAACGCTGCACTCGATACCATTTTGTTAAATATTGTGATTAACATTAAAAGCAATGACTGTCGAGCCAAAATCCCTGACAAGACATCCAGTTAAGATAAATTGTCGTTGGCTTTTTTGATAAATTGGCCAAATGTTCAAATACAATTATTCAAATATAATTCTTCATATTAATCACATTTGGACAACACTCTTCACATTCTCTGCACTCATTTTTTCATTTGTAACTGCTCAAACCCCTTCAATCTAAAGTGGGAACTCAATGGAGTATTTTCTGTCAAATTCAAATATTGAATCTGAAATGCACAAGATAGATGCACAGACTAAACGCACACGTGCATACATTCACAACCTCAGAGGGGTGGAACAGCATTGTGGGGGATGGGGGAGGGGGGGATTAAATTGTGGACCACCTGTTTCTGTCACCTGGGACATATTTTACATGATTGAGCCAAATGCTTGAGATTGAACACGGACATGACAACATTCAGGGAGCTAGGCGGGATAGGAGTGTGCATTTTTTGGCAAGAAATGTTTGCATTATTTATATCTCTGCATCCTTCCTGATGTCTTTTGCACCAATAAGTTATTCCAAACAAACGGACAACTGACGAATAGGGATCGAGGTTTTAATGAGAAAAAGACAGACAGAAGCGGAAATGAAACACCGGTTGCCCATACAAATTGCTGCAATAACCATATCTACATTAAAGCGTTGTAATAACTTATACAGCATTGCTTTATTGAGGTGGGGAGGAAAAAAAACGAAAATAAATGCCTATCTGCAGTGTTTCTGAATTAATATCTCATTATGGTTCCGCATCATCATATTTTGGTCTCATTTTAAAAAGGCAGGGGATTACACACTAATTACATATTGCATGGTGGGGAATAGCTCCGCTGGTGATGAATAGAAGTCCAACTACTCACAGGGAAGTCTTCCTATTTCACTGAGGGAGGACTGCTGCTCTTTATCAATCAAGCTGGCTTCACAGTGAAGAGGATAATGAATCAGAGTAACACCTCTTGATCTCAGTCGTTGCTGTTTATTTGTCACGAGAAGCTTCATGTTAGTCATTTTATTGAAAAAGAAGCATCCCTAAGGAGACATAACCGCGTGGATGACATTCCCATATCACATTTCCATCTTAATTTGGTCAAACTTGAAACAAATTCCCTCACTGTGTTCATTAAAATATTTCTGTATTCATACACATTCACTCACTCCTTCGTGTCACAGGGGTTTTATCTCCTCTCCCCTGCACATATTCAAAACACAAAACTGAAAGAAAAAAAAAAGAAATCCTTCGACTGATGAAATTGGCTCCTTTTAGAAATGAATCAAAATGTATGTGTGTGTGTGTGTGTGTGTGTGTGTGTGTGTGTGTGTGTGTGCCCGCATCGCAGGGAGGCTGCAGCGATAGCCTCAGGCTGCACTCCTCTGTATGTATCTGATCCAGGCCTAATGAAGCTGAAAGCCTGGCAGTTGTGAGGAGCATCTGCAGAGACAGAGTGATGGGCATCTCATTCTGCCTCTGTGTCCCAGGGGGGGCCACACACATCTGAGGACCCTGCCTGCTGTTTGCACGGTGACTTGGTGCCCCCTGTGTACCCATGCTGCAGAAGGTCATGCCACATATGCTGTGGATGCCATCTGGAAGGTCTGCTTGACTGCCACAGCAGCTTCTCATGCTACCCTGGACTGGTGATATAACCGGCTCAGAGGCTGACCAAATACATGTTTTTGGACAATTTAACATCCAAGTTTTTCTGAATTGTTGTTTGTTGACATGCATACCGCCACATGTAATACAATGGATATGATCGATCCTGGTGGCCAGCTATAGTTACTGTGATTGTTGTGATGGCAGACAGATGTCAGAAACCAGTACACCGAAAGAGGAGACAATAATATTTTAATACAGGATGAATTAACATCATGTACGGTGACAATTATGGTTAGAAGTTGAAGACCGCAAATCCCATTTAAGCCCGTCAAATGTTTTCCGATGCTCACTTGTGCACAGGAACATCAATAGTGGCCTCTCTCCCTTTTTTTTTTTTTTTTGTTCCCCTTTTATTATTATCTATTCCTTCTTGTTGACACTTCCCAATTTCCACGATCTGGAGGTGATTAAATTACCGGCATTAATATGGCAAGTGAGTCCGCATGTAACAGGCTCTGGGCTGCTATGCCCTATACATCTAAATATAGATTTAATAACAGCGGCTGTTTTTTTCCATCAGTGGCCTGAAATGCTTACAGTGCAATCTGCAGCTCCCTCTCCTCTCGTTGTGCATACAAACATCAAAATACTTTGAAGAAGTACCGTATCTCTCTCGCTCCCGCTCTCTCTCTCTCTGTAATGAGGAGAGCGCCGAAGAATGAATGTCTGACCATTTGCTTTTCGAGCTACATTAACCACACAGCCAAGAGGAGATGCTCCTTGGCACATTTCATAACAGAGGTGTAATAAAAAAAGGGACCTCTAACCAGTAGTGTACTGCAGCAAAGGCATTTAAGCAAAAATGACTAACTGATGGGCCTCGTCTTTCTCGGCTTCTCTGCTACTCTACCGCGACTAAAGCTTCATTCTCTGGCAACTCTACAGTGTTCTTTTGTTGCTCATCTGTATCGCTATAATGATGAGGGCTCATGTTTCCAAATAGGTGAGAGAAAGGACAGACGTATCAAGAAACAGAGATCTTCATCGTGAGACTTTGGGCATGTTATTAGATGAGAGAGGACGGGTGCCGCAACTAAACCGACGGGCGTCACACGGGACAAGTGGTGATGTATTCGCTCTACCCTGACACGCTGACAACTGCTCGCTGTGAATGTTGTGCCAGGAAGCTTTAATGTCAGTGTGTTGCTCACTCAATTCTCGTGTCAATTAGTTCGGATTACCTCATAGGAAATCAAATTACCGCCCTGATGCGAAGGTATTATTTATCAAAATTTGCACACTTGCAACACAGTGAATTCATAATAGATCCGGTGAAAACTGCCTCGTCTCTCCTTTCAACCGCTGTATTCCTGTGGTGTCTCTGCTTAGTCTGCAGACAGCCAGTGGTTCCGTTTGTCTCTGGGCAGCTTCCATGAGGTATATATATCGAGGGCGCCTGACCCACTTTTATGGAGCGTCTTCCAGTGGCTCCTAATTACCTTTTGGTTTTATGGTCAGACCTGTGTCAGTTCTCCGCTCAATTTGTTTCTGTGAAATATGGCTTGGCCTTGGGTTCAAGTAGGGGAGAAAACACGGCGCATTGATTCATCAAGGCATGCAGGTCCAGCCTCTCTTCTCCAGGAAGTCAATTCAATGACGTGTTCACCTGGGGCTCATTCCAGAAGTCTGAAGTTGCTTTCTCCCCTTAATTAATTTCCTTATCTTTCCCTTCAACTCTTTCTCTTCTTCTCGTTCCTTGAACTATACCTGATTATGTTCAAATGCTGTTGAATCTTTCTTCAAAAAATTAAATTAAATTATGCAAGCCTAGAAATTGTGAATACTGATTGTTTTGCTCGCTCTGGCGAGGAGCAGTAACGTGTGAGCAAGAGAGGACACAAGTAAAGAGATTTGAAACTGGATTTGAAACTGGCCCCAGCATGGCAGGACAGATGCATGAATACAGCTGGAAGTGATGCCCTGAGAGGACGACGGATCAGTGTTATGTGTGCTAAACCGACTGTAAACACAATATGTTTGCTATAGCTGTGGAAATTATAGGCCTGATTGACTTTTACTGCCTGATGCTAACCACTAATCTGCTCTGTATTATGGTTGCATACAAGAATTGTTACCATATTGCCTGACAACCTAAAGGATCCAAACATTTTACTGTTGAAAAACCAAAGGAACGGGCTGCAGGACAGGCCTTTTACTGTGTCACCTTTCTTCTGAGTGACTTGAGTGCACGGAGTATAATGATCAAATGAAAACAAAACCGATACGCTCCGTATTTGGTAAAAACAACCAAATGAAATGGGGATCGTTCATACAATTTAAAAGTGAAAACATTCGGGGGAGCAATTTTCCTCTGCAAGGTTATCTAAATGCCTTCGATGTCTCCTCTGTTTGGTTTATTAGGGAAGTATCTGGCTTACCATGAGCAGTGAGACAATTACAAAGACAATTTCACGGGGAGGGTTTCTATAATCATCAATGCATGCTGGGAGCCCATATCGGAGTAAGTTTCATTTGGACTGAAGAGAATTCATTTTGTAGTTTATAACTCACAATGCAACCATTAAGCAACTGCACTCAATCAGAGATTCTGAAGAGGGAGAGGGGGAGAAAAAGCAGGAATGAAAATGTGAAAACAACATTCAAATTAAAGCTTTTGAGGTCCAGTAAATGAGCGACTTAAATGATTTATCCAGGGCACATAAAGTGCTGCCTTTTTAAGTATGCATTGTTGAATCTCTGGACCTAATACAAAAAAACCAAATTCATAATACTTATTAAATATTTCTACCGGAGCAACCACCAATATGATTCAATCGAAAATAATGTCACACATGCTACTTAATCCCACGAATCCAAACCTTTACTTGAAGTGAGCACACGTCTGCATTAACCGAGTCTGATCTGACTTCTTTTTTTTTTAACTGATGGCTCAGAGAGAAACTGGAGCTGGCCCACACCAAGCCACTTACAATAATCCCCATTATGCATGCTTACATCAGGCTGCAGTGTTGTTTTGATGAAAACATAACAAGTCATAATGAATGGAAATTAATGTATGTTTGTGGCATCAAAATAGCACATAATTACACTATTACCCCTGACGGTACAGGTATGCCCCCATCTAACACCACAAACATCAAGGTCTCTCCAGCAAATATTTCCTTGAGGTTAGTTTGTAAACAAATTAAATGAATTAAAGGGGGATGACTCGGGGTAAACACCAACGAGCCTCGCGTGTTGCTTGTAGTCCACATAGGCAATGGATTTCCCCCGCTGAGGTAAGTAAAAAGCAATTCAACACAACATCTTTGGACTTAATGCGATCTTACATTTAAGCTAGATGATGCATAGTACTGATTATTATTATTGGTTTAAATGAGGATCCATTTCAACTAAGCTGAGAGTTTATTGTGTTTAGAATATCATTGCGTTAATGATGGTTTATGATGAATGAGTTTGTGCCACACCATGATAGACATGGCTATTAGGGCTAAAAGGAGGTGGGATCCACACCCACTGGAGCCACAGCAATTAGTTTCAGCCAGATCAGAGGGTGCTGGCATAATGACCTGATTCTGGCAGCTTATTCTACTCCTGATATCTAATCGTGGTGGCCAATGGCATCTTTCTCTGTCCCTCTCTATTTCTCACTGCCTTTCCCTCCTGGTCCGGGGATATGAATTCATGAAATAATACAGACTAATGCGAATGTTGCGGGCCGAATGACCACTCGCACGTGGCTCTCTTGCTTTAGAGAGTACAATTACACAGTAAGTTTGATCGGTGGTGATAGACAAAACAGCAGGGCCTCATAAATATGGATGGAGAGTCTGAGAAAATAAATTAACAGGGCCTGGCCTCTCGGCTGCCCCACTTAGACTGTCAATTACAGACCTGACAGGAGCCTTGTGAAAGAGCCACACAAGGATGACACACACACACACACACACACACAGTCATTAAACTGTGCATTTGAGGCCATTCTGAAGCCATACAGCAGTCACCTGCTTCATTATCAGCAGACAGAGTTCATGCTTTCTGACATGCATCAAGAGCTTACAGTTATTGAGTAGTGTCAGCCGGTGCACAAAATCCAATGCAGGGGTTGATTCAGGAAAAAAGATGACAGACATTTTTCATTTTACAATGTCATTTTTTTTCTTTTACTTGAAGCATATTTCTGGGCAATGTAAAAAAGAGAAGAACTTCTGCATGTAAAACTTGGTACAGAAAGGAATGCTGCACCTTTTTTCAACAGGGTCACTATTTTTACACGTTTGTTTTTGCCTCTATTTAAATGTGACAGTGTATTAAATTATGTATGCGCAGTAGGTGAACACATAATGGGAGGGCAAAAAGTGGAAGGACAAACGGGCAGGAATTCAAGACACATTTGGAGCATGTCTTCTGTATTCATGTTCTGTGTGAAAGGGTCAGCCCTGCAATTTTGATACCAGCGATAAGTCACCATCTGACCTTAACAAGCTGGTTTAAAGCCAATTTATGGGGACTTGCAGACAGAACTAGCATAAATTTGTTTTTATCAATATATCAATATAAGTTGATGTATTGATGCAATTTAGTTGCGCTTGTTTATTCAAATTATGGGGGTTGTTCTTTTTGGTTGCTTTCTATCATTTATTCTGTTATATAATTTATATACTGCATCTGTGGAGTCTTAGGTTATGTCTGCATGTGTTGGTTGCTTTCATGAGCATGTGCAAGGTTCTCCATATCGAACGGGTTTGAAATAAGAAGCAGAGGTCATGGTTGGGGGGGTGTAAAGAAACGGGCTTGTAGGAGTGATATAGATATTGATTTTTTTTTCTTGAAGACCCACAAATATCAGCTGCCATAATAATCTAAAAGCAATAGCATTTCTCCTGCCAACATTCCTTTTTTATAAGGAGCCAGAATGTCTGTGGAGATTATCCTCGACCTGCCCTGATAGGAGAGGGCTGGGGTAACGGGGCGCAGCCCGTCCTAAAACACTTCTGATACAACATTTAAGCTCTTTCATACCTCAGATGTCTCGGCTTCTGTTGGCAAGTCCAGCGAGGAAAATGTACCGCCTTCAGCTACTGCAAATAAGAAAAATAATTAGCTTCTAAGCTTTTGAATAATGAATCTCACATAGTTACCTTTGAGGATGCGGGGCTCTGAATAAGCATTCAGGTGCGCGTACAAACCGGCCACCAGGGCATTACACACCAAACGAAGCAAATGCATATCGACTCTCAGCATCGAACAGATGGAAACTTTTAATTTTTCTTCAGGATACCTGTGGTCATGTAAGTTAAGGTGGGGAAAAAGTTTTTAAAATCTGTTCATAGTATACACATTTACAATATGATGTCTGTTGATTACACACCGTGTGAGAATATCAGGGGAGGGGGGGGGGAGAGAGAGAGAGCACAGTTACACCACATGTTTCAGATTCAGCCAAATTGACATTGTAAACAGCACGGAGTCCAATACACTGGGACAGTTGTTCTTTCTTTCATAAAACGCGGACAGCAAGCAGAACAGACAGTTTCCACGAAGCATCCGCCAATCAATCTGACAACACAGATGGCTTCTCAGGGCACATTTTCCTCTCTGTTAGCCGGCAGGACCACTTCTGATAACTAGCCCGTACAGCTCAGCCTACATAAAGCTGATCATCTGGCAGAGATAAACGGGGAAACGTTTCCCTCTGTATCCTCAGTTGCAATAATTATAGCATTTTGAAGAAGAGCCAACTCGCTTGATCCAAAATAACTATTGTACCGTCGTTTGTGTATAAGGCTGTGTTCAAACCAACAGTGACGAAAGATAAAATAGCTGCTTCTGTGATTACGTTCCAGAGTTGTGAAATCCTGCCTGTAATTGTTGTGCAGTGTTTTGCTGCCTTTACGCCTCATGAATGCATTCATGTGTCACACCAACTGGACTTCCTGGATCATATCTCATCCTCTCACACAACTTAGCCTCACCATTGAGCCCCCTGTGTTTAAATCCTAGGCAGTTGTTTTTGGGCTGAATCTCTACTAATAGTAGTCATAGCTGTTGCCTTACTTTTTTAACACAATCTCACTTCCAAAGCGTCAATTACTGCAGTCTGGTCAGTACCCCTTGACATATAATACCGACAGATCGAGGCACCCTTTAGTGTCTGTATGGGAGGCACTGGGCTTTGAACTAACTCGCACTATTAACCTATTAACCCTATTATTATTAGAGGGTCCAAGCAACTGATGTTTAAATAGTGAGAAAGTCCATGTAAGGCAGGTGGGATTTTAGGAGGAATGATTCAAACAAACACAGGACTCTCACCCAGGAGACTGTTGTCCGTGTCATGCTTGAAACCAAGTTAATATTGACTTATTTTACTGTCGTTTTGTTACGCAACTTCCGGAACCTCAGTTATGTAACCTATGTACTGACGAGTTGGCAGCGAAAATGTGTGAGAAATTTTCATTTCATTGCATTTTCTTTGCAAATATTGTTTTTATTGTTAATTCTGTATGAAGCTTTCTCACTTCTACTTTGTACTGTAAAGTTAATTCAATTATTGTAATTTTGTTATTGTAATTCAAGTATTAATCATTTAGTATTCATGAGTTTCCGGAGCAATTACAATAAGGAGGTTCCTATAACATTTGTTTCACCAGCCAACCAGAGGGTCATAGGGGAGAATTAATGCTTAATATTACTGAGGTTAAATACTGGAATCCCTTGAAAACACCCCAAACAAAAACTTCCACCCAAAATGGTGTTGGAGGCAGATTCAAACATGTGCCTCACAACACGTGAAATTATTTCATTTAGTTCTGGGTGCATTCTGTGATCAGCAGACAGCTCTGTGTTGGTCTTTGTTGTCACCAAGGGGAGAGAGATCAGCACCTGCCAATAGAAATGAAAGCATTAGAGATGGATTGAAAAGCCGCAACGCTCTGCCAATTCTCCATGAACATTAACTCATTGACAATTTTGTCAGCAAATTATGCGTAGTCTGCATCAGGTTTTCAGGCAATTTCCCCGTCAGCCATCAAGCTGTTTACCCACCGTGTTTGCTACTAAAAAAAAAAGTTCAAACACGCTGTGGGGGGGGGGACCATCTTTGTTTTGTATGCTACTGAGAACTGTCCATACCTTTACACACACTCATACTTCAGCCTGGATCGTGTGCCTGCTAAAGGTCTTGGAAAAAGATTGCTGAAGTCCATATCGGACACTGAAGACTATTAGTCTGCAGGACAGCAGTGTTGACGATGTGCGGAATTGATTGTGCCACCTAGAATAAGTTGCCATAACGGGATCATATTGATCAGAGTCATTGATGGTATACAGTATGTTTCACTGCCCTGTGGACAAACTCAATTATATTGATGAAAGCACTTTGAGAGGTTCAAGTGTATACCCATACTGTACTGCATGTAGGAGGAATAGAATAATTCTATACATTAAATTATTCAAGTTAAGTTACACCCATGCCAGTCTAGACTGCCTGCACACAAGTGGTACCTTAGGAGACTAATATTATTTTTTAGCTGTCCTCATATCTTTTGCACTAGTCTTCAAGATGAGGAATTAAGTCTGTGTCTGCGCAAAGAAACGGACAGTATGCGTATTTGAAAGCTCCACAGTGTGTTTGAATGGATGGGCAGATGGACAGATTTTGGTAGCTGTAACTAAAGACAGATTAGTGGTTAATCTTGTTGTTTGGGTTTCTTCTTTCACTCAGAATCATTCCTGGAAACAAGAGCAGATTTGAAATCCATCCAAATCTAATTAAAACACTCAATACAAAGGACTGTGCTTTTTTGACAGTTTGATTGGAGGGATGAGAGGCATGGTGCGGGAGGGCCTACTGTAACCATTTCGCAGGAGGCTCCATGCCGAGTTGTTCTTTGGAGGGGGTGCCTTTTGTTGTTACTGGAGACAGATAGGCATTCCTGATAAATGTGAAAATGTGTCAGAACTCAGGAGGGAAGCCGGGAAAGTACCGGAGGTAAATTTGGCCTACTTGGGCATCATTACAGCCATTGTGTGACTGTCAGTAAGTTCACCCACATTGTACTGTATTTGTGCTGATGTAGTACCGTCTCACTAAATTGCATTCTCTGTGGTGTTGCTGTGTTGCTATGCAGAGCGCACTTGTTTCATGTTTTCTGAAATCTAGTAGAAATTCACTGAAACGTAATGGTTTTAAAATTTTTCTTTTTTCTTTATGAGAAATCTTTTTGAAAAATAAAAAAACATACCACAACAACTGAAATGACCACTGCTGAACTGCAGATCCTAAGTAACAGAGCATTGAGCCACAAGGCAATGTGAGAGAGGGGCTAGCTTCACATGGACAGGACTTCGCCTGCTGTCTGACCACAGGCAAATCAATATTTCTTTACAGGCCTGGGAGACTCTGAGGGCTTGCTTAACGCCCTAACAACATGCTTTAGTGCGCTGTCTGTCCTGTAAACCTATCGGATCTCTGCAATCTCCAACTCTGCCCGGCGACAGGCCCTCCCAGGCCCCTGCTCGTACTTCACTGTCTGGCCCCTGCAGTCCCAGCCCTTGCAGCCCCCTGTCCCAGTCCCTGCAACCTCTCGCTCCCCAGCCTCTACAGCAGCAACAGCAGTGCTGTTAGCATTGTTAATGGCTATTGTTATGAATGAGGACCTCTGCTCCTCTCTCTTCATTGGCAGGCCCCGGGCACGCAGATGGATAGGCTGCGACTTCTTTTCTGCTATCAGGACAGCCCAGACGCTGGGCCCGGGACTGGCGGAACAAAGTAGGAGGAATGATGCCCCAGTGGGGAGAAAAGGGCGAGAGGGACTATAAAGGAGGAGAGGAGGGAGAGGGGAAAGGGATGAGGGAGTAGAGTCGGGGGAGGAGGGCGACAGAGAGAGAAAAGAAGAAGCAGAATAGGAGGGGGCAAGAGACGAGGGTGAAGGAGCAAGAGAGCAATAGGAGGGAGCAGGTCTCCCCTCCCCTGAATACATTTGGAGCTCCATTGTAAGGGTTGTAAGAGAGGAGTGTGTCTGCTGTCTGTGGCAGAGGCCTATATTCTCAGCAGCCTGTGGAGAAGAAAAGAGGAGGGTTTGAGGGGCACACACAGCCCCGTTTCTGGCCCCCTGCCGTACCCCCTTAACCCCCCCTCCAGCACCCCTGCCTGGTGATGAATGGTGGTACTTGCTGAAAGTGAAGCCTGCTGGTGAGCCTTGGCTCGGGCTGGGAGGCTGGGGGAGACGGCTTGGAAGATCACGGGGACAAACTCAGCAAAAGGCTGCCCTTCAGTCGCCCATGTACTTCACCAAGATGGCAGGCCCGCTGTTGGCACACAACCACAGAAACGGGGAACAGAAAAACAAAATCGAGCGAGCTGGAGCCTCAACTCGCGCCCAAAGAGAGTCTCTTGCTTTCCATCATAAAGGGATTCATAATCGTCGTCAAATCCACCAAGACACATTTTGGTTTTGTTCACTCTCCAACACTGTTTGAGGGAGGATTCCTGGCACTGAAAAAGCACAACACTTAAATCGCAACTGTTTCCATATGAGTATATGTAGTGAATTAGTGCTCTAGTTGACAAAGCCTGTATATTCTTCTATCTATTCGGACAACTCTTCTTTGATTTGATTGATCATGATCTCAACCTCCATGATTTAATTATCGTGGTCAGAAATGTCAGGCAAGACGTTTGCTATAACCGCAAAAATGGAAAATACGAGATAAGGAATGCCGCTATTTGCTGACTACATCACAAAAGATGCTGGAGATATTTTAAAGGCACTCTCCAATAAAAACAAACAAACAAACAAACATCCATGTCAAACAGTTTTTTTTTTTTGCAATCTCTCTAATGAGTGGTGTCTCTGTTCCTCACTACACACGTCCTCCTGGATGTGCCTGTTCTCTCTCTGTCACGCACACACACACACACCAAATAGAAAAGTAGACCCTGCTCTATAGCAAACCTTAGAAAAAGAGACAGAGAGATGGAGAGGAAAGTAGGAGGGGAGATGGAGAGAGCCTGGGGGCTGGCCTCTGTCCCGGCTCCCCCAGCCTCTCTGGATCCAAGCCATCTGCCACAGCTGCTGCCTGGCTTTAACTGCCACTCTAATTGACAATGAACCCAGAGCCCTGTGATAATTGTGGCTGCTTGGTGACTTGGGCAGGTAATGCCTCCCTTTCAGGATTTATCAGGCCCCATCTGTTCCTCGCAGTGCTATATGTGGCAGAAAAGGCCCCCTGCCCAACCATCAGCACTCACCACTACTTCCTCCTCCTCCTCCTCCTCCTTTAGTGCACCATCCCCTTTTTCTCCCCCGCTCCATCCATCCCTCAATCCGCCCCCTAACCCCCGTCCTGCTTGTTCTTCATGTGCGTTGTCATAGCCAACCAATATCCTGCTCCCCAACGGCTGTGCCGTCTCCTCCTCCAGTTGCTGAGCAAATATTGGGCTTTTTTCCAGTGAAAGGATGCTTATTAGAGAGCAGCTCCCCGGCCTCAGGGGTAGCCACACCCACCAGAGGGCACAGCTCTGCGGCTCGGATTGTTTGTTCAATCATTAACTAAAAATAAAAGACTCCTCGCGGTTCCCTGAAACTCCCCCTCTTCCTCTGTTCTTTGGCGTGAGATGGGTGTTGTGTGGGGTGTCTTGAGAACAACTGGCGGGGGTGGGAGGGGGGGGGGGGGCATAACCTCACACCCATGCCAACGACACACTACCCCTGCTCTGTTGAATAGAGAGTACCCATCTTTCTCATGTGGGGGAACAATTGAGATCTCTACAGCTTTAGCAGGTGTTGTGTCCAATGGTCTTTGATTATTGCTATGCTCAATCTTGATCAAGTCTGCCTTCCAGCCGTCCCCCATGTTCTGAACTGTCTCTGTCGACAACATTGCACATTTAGCATGTCAGAAACCGTAATGCTGATCAATTGATAGATAATTCTCACATCATTATGTATGTGAATAATTGACAATTCCAATATGGGGCTTATGGATGTGCTCACTGCAAACAAAGAGTGCAGAACTTCCAAGCCTGCACGTTTGGTCCGTTTCTTCAGTCAGCCAACAGCTGTTCTTCAGATGCTTTTTGGAAATTGTTATGACAACAGGTTGTCTTCACATTCACATCAAAATCAGTTCTGAATGTCTTTCTGAATCCAAAATAAGCAAAAATATGTCGGCCGAGGTAGAGTATCATCCAAAGATGCAGACAGGAAGCACACGCCATTTTGGGCGCTGGACACCGCGCCAAATGCTTTTTTCTATTGCCAGATGAATGTCAGATACTGGCAGATAACTGGAAAATATGTCAGCTCTACTTTCCCAGAAATGGACAGATCTTGGCCATGTGCTGCCTAATTGTGGGCCGTGTTTTCCCATCTGTTAGGAGTAGATATCATTTTTCAGACAGAGGGATCAGATATGGTACACATTTGCTATCATCATCCTAAATGGACAATCTGCATTTATTTATAGCTATGATTTGGAGGCACCTCGTTGTTGATCGGTTAGGTACAATGTGTTCCACTACAGATCATTTGGGTGAGAGCCACCATGTGTTCTGTTGCCAAAAAAGACGCTTTTGCTTCAGTGGTTTCTGATCAGCACAGAAATGAAGTCATAACTGTTTGTGAAATTATTTTCCCAACTCACAGCGGGAACCTAGCATTTAATTGTTGTATGTTGCTTAAATTATTAAATTAACGCTAATTGTATTTCATGGAAAAACACTGATTTGAGCATCCTTGTCTGTTTGTAAACTATGCATAGAAAACATGTTTTACAAACCATTAAGCTCACAAATTTATTCACACAAATAAAACCAGCCATCTGTAATTTAGCATTATTTCAGTGCATTAGGAACAGAACATTTAACTCAACCATCATTTTAGGCTTTGAATTGGAGCTTGGATGAGAAGGCACTCTAAACAGGAGTGCCGTGTGGATGCAGGATATCACACAAGAGTGGGAAAATGTCACGTGGAAAGTTTATGAATATGAAACAGGGTTACAATTGAGACACAAAAAAAGCATTCCCTGTACCAACATTTTATCATTTAACTCGTTGGCTGTGGAGAAATTGATATTTGAATATGGATGTAATATTATGAGACTTCTAGAAGCTGCATATACTGTATGCAAATCTAAATGTTGTGTCCACATGTTTTTGCCAAGATTGTGACATGAAATTGCTACATTCTCTGACATTCACCAAACTGGTTGAGACCTGTGCATCCCTCTCTAATACCTCATCACTTCCAGAGCAGATTTCAGGATTTCGAGTGCAAGGGCATCTTTAGGCCTTAAAAGCTCCAACCCACCAGATTCAGCAAGCATGTGATACCGAAACAGCATGATTTCTCTCTCTCTCTTACACGCTCACAGACACACGCTCACTCACAAATGCATCCTGCCGACAACCCACCACTCCTAATCCCTCTTCATCATGGCTGCCTGAGCCCTGAGGGTTCCAGTCATTTGGTGTGAATCTACCACAGGATACTGATGCTGCTGTGTTGCCTGCTCAGGTGCAGGTGTGTTATTGAGCGCGTGTGTGTGTGTGTGTGTGTGTGTGCGTGTGTATCTGCAAATTTCGTTGCATGATTTGAAACAGGAATTGGCTGGCTAAATACCATACACACCTATAGAGGTCTCACTGCAACCTAATCTTAATGGTCAACAAAATGGAATTAATGCCTCCGATGGTTCATTGATTTTTAGAGTTATCAGCTGTTGAATGGTTCATGAATATTGGTTTATGAACATAGGGAAGTAGATAAGGATAGGAGCATGTGCATTCTGACATAGCATTTGTGCAGAACCCCCTCACTGTTTTGCGTACTTCACACCTGATGATCCGTGCTCTCACACATTTTGACGATGACTCGGTTCATAACGACTGACATGTGGCATTTTCAACATGCTGCAGCAACCACAGACTGTGCATGAGAAGTGGACGTAGTCATTGTGACGTCACCCATTGGTTTGTGGACTGCTGTTTTGAAGCCTTGAGTTTGGCGATTTGGCCGTTGCCGTCTTGGATTACAGCCGTCGCCATCTTTGCTTTTTGCAACAAGTGATCGGAAGTGACCATATTTGGACTGAGGAGGAGTGACGTAGTGACGGCGTATACAGCTCTGGTAGCCGCAGCGACCTGTCAATCACAGTAAGCCCGCCCTAAAGCATACTCTACTTTATGGTCTATTTTACTCCTGAAACTAGCGATTGAGACCATAAACTCATGTTTACCATGTTTACTGAGGTAATAAATCAAGTGAGAAGTTGGGTCACTTTCTCATAGACTTCCATATAATCTGACTTCTTTTTGCAACCAGAGGAGTCGCCCCCTGCTGGCCAGTAGAGATAATGCAAGTTTTAAGTCACTTGGTGTCACTCGTCACACTCTGTACGGTCCATATACACTTTTGATTGTTCTTTCATTGGATTAAATCCAAATTGGCAGAAATGAGAAAACAATTTGTATTTTCATTTTGTCCTTTCCGCTGCCAGGAAACTGCTTCTCTGGGAGGAGAGTGGGAATCACAGCGGGCTGGTAGAGTGCTGAGTCTAACCTGTGTAATGGCAGGAACAGAACGTTTGCTGATCCGGCGGGGAGTCGGGGGCGGGTCTGGGATCAGAGCTCAGGCTCTGGGGTTTGCGCTGGCTGATTTTGGTCTAACTGCGAACTGAAGGTCCGTCTCCCAGATCGGCAGCCTGCTCTTCTCCCTGTG
The DNA here is from genome assembly GCF_949748355.1 of Melanostigma gelatinosum. Lineage (NCBI taxonomy): Eukaryota > Metazoa > Chordata > Actinopteri > Perciformes > Zoarcidae > Melanostigma > Melanostigma gelatinosum. The sequence goes on from NC_136649.1 coordinate 15,245,413, forward strand.
TAGTCTCCTGGCCGCAGCGAGAATGAGACGAATGTTCGAGTTGTTTTCTCATTTCTGCCACTTTGGATTTAATCCAGCAAACAAACAAATCATACAAATCGTACATAGACCGTGTACCTTCAATGAGATGGGCAAACCCTTGGTGCAGCTCTACTTCTTTGTCCTTGCATGTTGGACTGAGGGCAGACTGGATGCTACAGTGACTCACTATCACCTCTTGAGGTTCAAGAGGTATAACAAGACAGGACGTGCCGGGGCTAGCTGGTTAGCATGCTCATTTCAGAAGATGTCCCTGCAACACTATACATAGACGTCTTCACTTTCTGTTGATAATGTTAGTCTTTTTATTAAATGTTTTAAATGATAATTCTGGCCAGATCTTACATATTGCAACTTCAATGTCATACATATGAATTTAAACACCATAGCTCATAACCTACTATACATCCCCACAACATTACGTGTTAATCCACTATGGCTGTAAACACCATGCCAGTTTAAGTGCTGCTTCATGTAGTGTGGCTGATGTAAGGTAGGGTTTAGCCCCACACTTTCACACAATATATTTCATGTATATATATTTAAATTTCATGAAGCACATATGTTCTCTATGGCAGTAAGATGTATGACAGCTTTGAGTAAAGGATGTTACGTGTTGGGCAAACCTAATTGAACGCGCACAAATCTCAGGACTCTGACTCATTATGCGCGAAGACAACGGCAATGACATGATCTTAATCAAAATGACAAGAACATTAAAAATGTAGCATTGCTCAACACAGGCACAGATGAGAATCGATTTGAACTGCTGATGATGGTTATCAGCATTAATTATTGAATTAGTTCCCCATTATCTTATAAGTGCACCACTGCATCCTTAGAGGAAGGGACAGGAACATGTTTCTCTCTGCTAATGTACAATATGAGTTCTCCTCTACTATTCTACATATTGCCCTCTGGCTGAATGCACATTTACAAGTTCAACATGTAAACATAACATACTTTTGTATGTTTATGCCTGGCTGTATTGTTTTCTCTCTTCCCATTTGTCTTTTATCTTTCTGCAAAACATGCCAGTGGATTGGACGCTACCAGTGTGATAGTGCACATATCCAGCCCTCTCCTGTTATAACTACCGTACTCGAGTCCTGTGATCCGGTGAGCCTGCGGCCCATCAGAAACACCATGTCCCTCTAGGTGCATTAATCCGACAGGCAGGGCTCGGCGCTGAGGGCTGAGGCCCAGCTATCTCCTGTCTTGGCCTCCCAGGATGGCCCTGCTTAGGCAGAGGAGCTCCCCACTGACCCCCGGGCTACATGGGCGCTGAGATTAGCAGCTTTGTAACTTTCTATCTGTCACAGGCCAGTACTATGGGGATGGATGGAGCTGGATTAGCACAGGGGAGAGGAGGGCTACTCTACATTTCACACACTGCTAAGAGGGGATTCAGGATTCTGGTCACTGCCTACTGGGAGATGGGGTGTAGATGAGAGTTTTGGGAGGTATCGCATGGGTGTGTATGTGTGTGGGTCTGTTTTAGGATATTTGAAGTAGAATTAAAATAAAGATGAGAAAGTTAATCCCGAGGTTTGAGATATACTGTATGGGCGACAATCTTAATTCAGCAGGGGAGATCACACATGAGCCCTGGTGCACACCATCATGTTTGAGATGTGGCTCTTTTGTTTTTTTTGCGGTTACACAAAACACGACATTGGTTCTGCAAACTTAATATTAGAAGTTCTAGGTCAAATTCCATGTGCATCACAACAAGCTATCTAATAGCTTTGACTAAATGCCGTAAAGATCCAAAGCTAATACAGAATGTCTTTTCAAAATTGCCTCACACTAGTTTTTGTGTGTCGAAATGTTCTCGTTCAATGAGCCACCACGAGTTGGAGCGAATATTCCAGGAGCAAACATAATGCTAATCAGATACTCAATCATCCTACATGATACACAGTAGACACTGAATGTGAAGATGACCGTACAGTTCACATGAATAGCATCCCTGCAGGTTCTAGGTGTCATTGATAGCAAAGCATTTACCAAAGCAAAGTCTATTACCATATGCTTTGACTATTGTCATTAGTCTGCTATTTGTCGGTCAAGGTGCCCTGACATAGAGAAAAGGGGCACTCGTTTATCACAAACATACAACGGTGAAGCAGGCACTCGCAAAGAAACCTTGCGTCTCAGCATCAATATTCATTGCTTCATTGGTATTGTTCAGGTATCAACAATAATTTCCTCTTTCATCCCATTCCTCTCGGTTTCGCTCTAAGAACTCTTACCTGCTCACAGCTTACCCTGTAATGTTTCTATTATGAGAAGTCTTTTTTTTCTTCTCTGTACTGTCATTCTTCTCCTCTTTGCATAATGGTGTCAAGGTTAATAGCTTCTATAGTGCTTGCATTGCATATTCCCAGGCTCTATCAGCCGAGAAGATCACTTGTTTATCAAAAGGTAGCACCTGAGCAAACATACTACAATTTAAGCTTCACTTGTACACATAATTAAATAACTTATAAAAGGCTAAAACATACTCCTTCATATTTCCAGCTATGGCATTCATGCAAATACTTAAAAGTAGGTGTCAAAGTCAGTGTGAGCAGCTGTCACATACGGAAGAACGGGCAGATAGAACCATCTTTCAGGCAACTTTGCTCAGCCCCGATGAATGGCTTCCGACAGCCAGCTTCATCAGTGGCTCATCTGTGCTGTTTACACTGTTTAATTGTTTGACAGTTCCTGTTTATGCTGTGTCACTTCCAATCCTCTGTGCTTCCATTAAATGGCGGCGCTTTCCTTCAATAAATGAACAGCATTTGGAATTTGCCAGTGGCCGCACTGCTGGATGTGATCAAACAAAATGTGTCTGTCCAGCTTCCTGCAGGCGTCACTCTCATATCCTGGAACTGAGAGGCGAGGCCAATCAACACTTAAAGCAGTGTTTGTTCGGAGGGTGTGCATGTATATTCATGTGTATTCATGTGTGTGTGAGTGAGTGACACAATTCCCTTGCAGCCGGTTGGCGTTTTCCAGACGTCTCAAAGTGGGAGGCCTGATCAAGAATCAGTTGAGCCTTTGAAGTCGGTTATACATAAGATGGTTAAGGGTACCTGCATGGGCAGTGATCCTGGATCGCTACTCTAAGGAGCTTGACATATACGGGTCATTGACTTAAGATGACTTATTAGCACACACACGCTGCAGGTAATGGAGGCGTAGTTATACAAGCTTGCACTTTGCATGCCATGACTATTCAACCTTCAACAACTCCTATACTACCAAGAACAGTGGGCTCAGGGGATAGGAGTGAGCGAGACTGAGAGAGCAAAAGAGAGTGCCAAAGGGTGGAGAGAGTCCGAGAGAGAGAGAGTGCACGCCTGCAAAGATGAAAGACAATGCAATCAATAAGATATATAAGATAACAAATAATGCCCTGGGTATCTCATTAATCGTAACATAGGCTTATATGCTGAGCACAGGTTTATGAAGCTGGGTCACTTTGGCTCTCTTTATTGAAATATCAGCAAAGGTGAGAGGAGGTAAAACAGCACTGAGATTAAAACTTGCAGTAGCTTCAGGAAAATATGTGACTGCGGGTCACCCACTCTCCAACAGAGCGAGGGGCCTGTTGTTTGCTGTTACACTCGGCAAAGAAAAGCCAAGGAGAGAATTTCATTGTTCAGTACTTGCTTAAATGCGAATGGGCCGCGACTTCAGCGTACATTTAAAACTCTCCAGAACAATTCATGCCGCCTGTAAAACAATTTGTTGTTGCGCATCGGGTTGTGTGTGTTTCTGTGAGTTGCGGTGTGTTATTGTAGACACTGATGACATTGGACCCTCCGTCATTCTTCCCTTCACGCGAAGAAGATGATAGCTTATCCCTCGATGCCCTTGAAGGCAAGGTGTCTCTGCGTAGTATATCCATCACAATCAACACCAGATCATTTATATTAAATGCCTTCTTTTTCCCCCTCTTTTTAAAGGTACACCCTGTTATATGTCGTTCCGAATGGAGGGTGAATTTAAACAGAGCAATAAACAGTGATCGTCGCTCACAACTCGTCCTTCTAATTTACAGCCTGGAGCTGGGCACTGGGCTAAGGAGAGACGAAGGTTGGCCGTCCAGATGCATAATGACCCCCATGTTTCCACCTGATCTCTATTCTCTAGGTGCCAAGGCTTTCTGCCATGAAGGTGCATAAAATCCATTAGCAGGGACCACAGTTTACAAAGAGTAATATTGTAATTTCCATAAATGCAATGTCTGTTGGTCTTTCCATTAATCTTGATGACATTTTAGCGCGATCATTTATTTTTATATATGTATACACATCACCACTTTTAATAGAAAATTTATAAATTGAGCTATTATTAGCATAAAATATGGCATTGTGATTGGGATTAGAGTCCCTTGGTGGCTGGGTCAACACCTAGCTTAATCCGCATTTTAAATTGGCTAAGTACGCTGTCAACTTGCAAACACTGTCGCTGGAAAGCACTCTGCTCATCACATGCACCACTACACTGTCTGTATTTCTTCCTGGTCTGAAATCGAATGCCGTGATTTATTGATTTTTCGTACATTTTCTTCTTTCATCTCATCCAAATGTATGCTACTGTTTGCAAGTTGGTATAGCTTGGGGACATATGAGCCAACCATGAATTACCAAGATGACTCAAATTCATAGAAAGCGCCGTCTCACACACAAAAACATGTTCCTGTGACATATCTGCTTTGCAAAGCATTTCAGGACATGGATTAAACACTTTCCACAATTACCAAGCACATTCTGCATGTGAGCCCTGAAGCATCTTATCGACTGCAAGCATGACATCACCTTGTAGAGTAATGCTGATTCACACACATTCTGTTGCCATTGTCTTTTTTCTTACAAATCACTAAATCTTCACAATGTCACCCAGTGTAGTGTGCCAAATGGCTTTCCCTTTCACATTAGTCTGCAGACGGAGAGAAACGTTACCTTCATCAGACACTGATCAGTGAGTTCCACAACATTGCCCCCAAATCTATCCGTGCATGGATATATGGAACCTTTTTCATGAATTGGAAATTTTCCATCCCTGAATTGTCACATGACTAATGGCATATTGTTGTCTGACTTACAAAGACGGATATGGTGCAAGCAATGCTCACTGCATAAACAGGTGAGCGAGACGTTATTCATTAATATACGAACCCTCACATTTTTCTTTTTGCATGTGATAGGTGGCTGTTGGTTTTATCGTGGGGTTTGCTGCTTGAACTAGCAAATAGCAAGTGCTGTTATAGCTTCAGACTGCTATTGATTGAGATCCAGGCCCTGTCGTTTGTGGACGGCAGCAGACATGAGCTGTATGCAGGATAGTGCTGCTGGCTTTGACCCGTGCCCCTGCCAATTCGCAGCTCACCTATAAAAATTTCCATGGATGATTAATACAGGAATCATGTCGGCTTATTGGTGCTCGATTCAGCAGCCAGTGGAGGGGTGTGAGCATGCATTTTAAGAGCTATCCAAAACGGCATAGCCCGTGATGTCTGGTGAAGTCTGGGGTAACAGTGACTTGGATATGACTTATGCGTACACACACAGACACACACAAACACATAGAACCAATCTGAATCTGGTCCACCCTCCCATACCATTTCACTGAGCACTGAAATGCTTGAATGAAGATGGATAGGATTTTCTGGAATGTAATCCGGAGTAGGCCGCTGGTCATTGCCGGACCCCATCTTGGTTTCCTTATATGCTGTCACTTACTCACCCAGCCAGCTCGTGGTGGGTCTAAATGTGATGGGCTTTGCGTGCCCTTGATTCCCCTACAATGGTAAATAAGCAGGGATCCTGAATCTGAGCTTTGGAGATGTCCAAAGTCAAGGTCTCGGTCACTTTGGAACCTGCCTGTCCCTTCTCCAACTCAAAAAGATCAATATGTCATAGAGCACAGTCCAATCAAAGTGAAGTACTCAGGACACGCCTCCTAATAACATATTTGCAGCCATAAATGTAAAGATTAACGATAACAAATGACCAAGCCAACCTTATGTATGCCCTGACACTCTCAATGCATGAAATTTCAGGCTAGCCGCTGCTTGTCTTCAGGTTCATTACCTCCACATGGAGGCATGGGGGGTTTCAATCATACCACCCCAAAATATAACCCCCATCCAGCACCAAAACAGACTCGCTCACACACACACACGCACGCACCACCTCCTCTTATAATGAAAACATAGGTTCGGCACACATTAATCAATGCAGACACCAAGTTCTATGGAATCTAAATGGGGTAAACATCCCCTGAGCATTCATTACCATTTTGTGTCAGGCTACAGAAATAAGATAAAAAATAGAATAAGAACTACATTAGTGTATTGATTTTAATACAGGTTTTTTTTTATAGATGTTAGCCCATAGAAGAAGTGTGAGATCCCAAGCATGAATAAAATACTCATGACTTTAGAATTGCCCTTACAAGATCATATAGTCGTGAAATAGACCATTCAGTTCAGGCCCATGAATGCAAATAGTGACGACAGCGCAGATACAATGTGAATGTAGGTTACAACCGGATCGTAAATATTGACACAGTGAAGTATGATACGTGTTAAAATGGAACCTTGTAAAAGCAGGGGTCGTGACCCTGATTGTAAAGAGAAAATAAGACCACAAAAGTGCACATTCTGTCCCATAATAAACGTTTCAGCAGATCCCCTTTTATATGTTAACGTTTTCAGACTTGCTCATGTTGTTTTAGATACCAACATCTAGGAATATTGGGGGCTAATTATCGCCTTCATCTTTGTCCATTCTCTCACCATCTACCTCTCTATTAGTATTGAAGTAGTTCCCTCCGTCTATCATTTATTTTTAAGAGATTCCCTACTCTTGACTGTTGCTGTAGGGCAGTGGTAAGTCATAGCACGACATGCAGATATTAGAAATGCAACAGACTCAGCACAGGGCTGACCCGAGGGGGGAGAGAAGAGGAGGGAGACGATGGGGAGGGATTGACATGTAGAGGTTATCAGTGCTGTTGGCCTACTGTACAACTGAAGAGCCCTTAAACAAATGAGAGGGCTGGTCTGGACGGCTTCCACGGGCCTCTGTGGACCTCAGCGGGCCAGGAGCTGGTTGAAAGCATGCTATGATGTATCCACAGGCTCCGAGGGTTGAGAACATCTGGGGTCTAAAATAAGATCCCATCTTGACTCATCTTGTCTTAAAGGAGAATAAGCAGATTTAAAAGGGTATTGTGTGTGTGTGTGTGTGTGTCAGACCAATTTTGCAGTATACTTTACACAGTAGACTGGTGAGGGATTAACGTTAGGGGAACACATGTAGCATATATGTGGAACCTGCCAATTGTTGCAGATCCTTGGATTTAATGCAAATCCTGTCTTTTCCTGGCTGCAAAACACTGCTATTTCTGCTCTGTTGACATTACCAGTGATACGGGCACATCTCAGAAGAGAGATTCAGGCCAATAAATAAACATCATACAAAACACAGATGAAGCGGTTATCACTGCTGCCTGCAGCCATGATGGCGCTACGTGAGAGACGGTACCAGTTGCCCTTTAGCGTGGTGCAAATTACATGCAGAAGTGGCATGTCAGACATGTGTGACTGTTGGCCTATGAATACATAGGCGGTAATCAACATTGTTTAAAATGCTCATTTGCATATGCATGCATCATTAATTCTATGCAAATTAGGCGGTGGGGACTGCACTAGTGTGACTCTCCTTGTAACCCAATAGTATAGCTGTCAGACGAAGGTTACAAAGGGAGGCAAAGTCATTAGTTTGTAACAGTCCTTCCATATAGATGCAGTCTTCTGCTTGATGATTAATGAAGAAGATGAGCAGAAGTAACTTTTCAGTGATGCATGCTCTTTTGTATGCTTTACTGTGTCTCAGTGGTGCACATACACACAACGAGGAGCCTCTAGAGACGGAACAATAAGAGGCTGTCTGTGGGCATTTGTGCCATAAATGCATCCCTCCGTTATGGAAGACCAATCCATGGTAATGTTTCTTTTATTTCACTTGCATGCACTACTTATGAAGCATCAATTTATAAGCGATTATTTATTTTTCCTTGCGTGATCCTGAGTGAACACCTTGGGTTGACCTGGTTTGCTTCAGACTGTGATTGAAATCAAATTTTTGTTTGTAGTCACGCTAATGAAAGAGCATTGACGGTGGACTGAAATGCCACCGAGACACTGAAATACGTTCAATAAGAAATCTTGTCTTTTCACTGAAACAGAAAATGTATGGTGTAAGACACTCCCATGTGTTCCACATGCAATTGGTTGAAAACGAGGCCAAAATATTCTCATACTTATTAGGGTAAACAATGATACTCTCCACGAACTTCATATGCATAATGCAGGAGAGATGTTCTAATAACAAAAATACAGCATCAATAATGTATCGTGAGAACGGACTCGCACAAACTGCTCCCGCACCTACTTCTTCACTTATTCCGCTCGCTCCTTTATGCTCTGCAGTGAATCAGTCTGGCAGGGAGGAAAAAAGGTGGCCTCAGCAAATTTAGATGAGAATGACACCTTCTGGAGTTTGGGAAGTTGAAGAGGCATCTAATAATGCCTCCCCTGTCTCCACCATGTATCCCTTAGCCGATGCGATGCTTCCGGAGGGGCCAGAGAAGACGCACGACGACAGCCATGCTCAGAGGAAGACGGTAACAAGATGTGATGCATAACACATGAGAGAGGCTGGGGTGTCATTAGAGGGATGAGCAGGCGTCATCAAGCACATCACAAATACATTTTAGATGACACCTCCACTTGTGATGCGCTCACTTCAGATAAAATAACATTTATTACCCTGTTATGTTTATTGGAAATATGCAGATGTATATAAGACAGCTGCAGAGGACCCGGGGTGTAGATGAATTACTGAATTCCCATTTGTTTTACATAAACTTTTTCTATTACTTCAAAATACTTTTTTCTTTCTTTTTTTTTTCCCTCCACCGAATATTGGATATTAGTATTCTGATGCAAAGCAGTCCCTTTGCACTGCTGTGCTCAGAATACATTGGATATGCCTGAGTGCTTGCAGTAGACTTTGTTTTGCTTCCAAAAAGCGTTTGTTATAGACTCAATAAACATCCAAGCCTTGCATTCTACTTTTTTTTTTTTTTTTTTTTCCCAGTGAGAGAGCGTCCCAAAAACGGTCATGATTGCTTTGGGAAAGAGCCTATGAAAAGTTATGCAAATTCAGCGTTTAGTAGGATGCTCCTCTCAGTGACATAGGGCTGTGGCCAAAACATTAAATCCTCACAAAGTCTATGTGAATCACACATTTCCAGTTTTCTTTTTTATTTCCTGGCCAGCTTTATTTTTTGGGATTTTCTCTGAAGTTTTAAAATTACAAAAAAAACTATATTGATGGCTAGTTACATTTGGGGTTGCCATAAAAACATTTGGCTTATTTGTCGCCGAAATGTGCTTAGTTAACCACCTACTACATTTAAATAAGACCAGAGAATTACATCCGACTCATGATACATTTATGCTTTTTTTATACAGGTTTTGAAACAATATTTGAACGTCTGGAATGTTGTTTATTATTCAGATGGAAGTTTACTACTTCACTCAAAAGAAGTTAGTATTTCAAAATCCCATAGACCTGTGCATCTACAATTTCCAAAGCATTGCCTAAGAAGAGCCTATTTTTGTATTTCCTGTATTCCAGCTTCAGTATTCCCTTGCTGAAAACTCCATGGCTTCCCAGTAGTGTACAGTGATGATGCAGGGAAACAGAAGAGAGAGGAACAATAATCTGCTGAGCTGTTCAAAATGTTCATGTAAAGTGTAAGGTGTGGGGGGGCAATACTGCTTTCCTCTGCTCGCCTGTTGGCTAATAAAAATGCTTGCATACAATGAGAGAAATACACAAGAGCAATCAATATTTTATGTAACCGCTCAGGCTGGGCCCTCAGTAGTGAAGGGGGAGAAGCCGGGGAGGAGATGAAAAATAGATTGCATTAATCCAGTGCAGTGATTTACAACAATTATGTCATCCATCTGATAGAGAGAGAGAGAGGAGGATTAAATAATGTTGGGCTTCCACCTCTGTTTATGTGCTCATGAGTAAGAAAGCAAGACTCAAGTGCCACCCAGATCCTATAGATCCTCAGGCTACACACAAAAAAAAAAACGTATGAAATTAAAAAATGTAAATTAAAAATTGGAGGACGGGTCTAGAGAAATGAGGCAGAATGAGAAAGTGCCACCTAATGTAAATTCAGCAAGCCCTACCTCCGCCCTTTGCTCAAGCCCCTTCCCCTGTCTCAACCATGAAGCTCTGTGGTGTTCCACCACACCCCGCACCATGTCACCATCCACATTCTCCTCCTCTGCTCAATGTTCCATGACAACAAGGTGAGACCGACAGCAGAGGTTAGGCTGAACAGCTGCTTCCTGGGTTGGAAATTCCAGGCATTGAGGGCCATCTGTCTATATGTTCACTGATGTATATGGGAGCCATCTATCAGGCTGCTAGCCCTGCAGCTGCTGAGGCCGTCACAGCCCAGTCTGCCATCCGCCCGCCTGCCTGCCCGCCCGCCTGCCTGCCTGCCTGCTTGGCTAGCTTCTCCCAGCCTCAACCCCAATACAATGAGAGCTCCTTCTTCACTTTGTGTCACACAGAATGGGCTGATTTGATTAAGTCCTGGGCTCTCATTATGTTAGGTAGGGGTGTAGAATTTCAATGATAATCCATAATGCATGACCGGGGGTTTTGTTGCCATGGTGACATAAATTCAAGGTTACCAGCTCAGACGCATAATTGGGTGCGCATTGAGCGCTGAAGAGGTGCTGTTAAAATTCCCCTCATGAAAGTGGAGCATCAATCATGCTGTCGCAGATTGCAAAGTACTCATAATCAGATGAAATGCTCGGCAGAGAGAAAACATCACAACAGGACAGGGCTTCCTGCTCGTTGAAAACTAACATTTGAGAATGGACTGTGAGACAACTTAACATATTTTTTTTTTTTTCCCCCCACTCCTAAGAGCCTCCTCTTTGGTTTCTTCTGGCTTTTTTTTTTTTGCACAGTAAGTTGGTTTCAGTTCATTTGGCCCTTATCTTGCTCTCCCAGGCAGGAATATACCCTCAGTCTGTACAGCCCCCCCCCCCCCCCCCAAATGATGGAAATCAATTCTCACAAGAGATCAGGACCTCTATGACAAGCAGAGCCTGCAGCTCGAGGCTCATCAGACCCATTTGAACGGCAGACAAAAGCAAAAGATGTCTGCCCCTTGTGCCTTTTCCTGAAATCCCATTCAAAATCTGCCCATGCCTTCTCCAATCTGCGCCACAGAGTTCTTTTATTGATGCTCTTTTTTTGGGGGGGGGGGGGCGAGGGGGAAGGGGGATGTGCTCGCTTGGAGGCGTGTGCAGGACGGGGGAATGGTGTCGCTCCCCTGGATAAAACCTTCTCTTTTTTTCCTCTCCCTCCTCCCCTTTTACTGCTACTTCTGGCATCGCTAACTTGAAAATAATGGAAGAACTGATGAGTAGCTTGAAGCTTGTTAGTTGGGTAAAGTTATTTTTTCTTTTCTTTTTTTTAAGCAGTGGAAAGATTGTCAGGAATAGAACTGAAAACATGGAGTTTTTTAGAGTCAGGTTGTCGTACAATTCAGCGCGTGTTATCACGGCTGCCTGCCATGTCTGTCCGTAAACTGGCAGGTCATACCATTTCAATCACATGAGCTCTATCCTGAAATACCCCCCCCCCCCCCCCACATCAATACAGCACCACCATCATTCTCATATGGTTAATAACCATAAATCAAATGAGATTCATAAACCATTAAGATGGTAGTTATTATCTCTTACACTAGGTAGTTCAGCTATTCATAGCCTGGAGGTACGTGCCTCCAAACCAATAATCTGCTCCATCTATGCAATATTTCCCTCTTTTTATCACATGAATTATGCTTTGTGTCATAATTTACCTGAACAGTTCTCATCACAGGAGTCATAAGCTCTGCTGAATTCATTTCCACTGCTTGTACACCACACTGCCATGCGTTACCGCGACCCTTCTCCAGATCCACTTCCACTCACGGAAAGGCAGAGTTACAAGGTCAGACATCAGTTCACAGGATGCGCCCCGATTCATCCTTTTGGAGTTGGAAAGTGCGGCGGCTATCTTTAGGACGGGTACATGAACAATGAATGCAGTTTACTTTAACTCAAGTGAAAGTCTTTTCTTCTCAAAAGGAGACAACAAACACATAAGGGAGTTTCAGCAGTGCTCAAGCATCAAATTAAGGCCCTACAAGAAGGCGTCCGTGTATGCCAGTCACGGCTCACCTTCAAAGGCCCTGTATACAACTATAGAAGCCATTTTGTTTGAGAGTACAAAGAAAAACAGGTTATTAAGAGGAAGGCTTTAAAAAATTGAGAGACAGACATTCCTTTTCAAGTCCAATTTCCCCCCGCTACTGTATTTGCCACCTATCATTCCGATGAGCGCGTTGCTTTAAAGCGACCCAACAGGGTTCCTGCCGAAGATCTGAATCACGTTTTTAATGAGCCCCGTCATTCTCGCGCTGCTGTCACAGGTGTGGATCCGCTGAAGCCGAAGCTCTGTGGGACTTAACACGGCCTCACCCAGTCAATTAAGGAGTATAAGCTAGTCACACAGGACGAGCGCCGTAACTCTGCACCGTGCAGCTTTGTTTTCCCCGTGTCACTCTCGTCTCTCTTGGAATCACTGGCTCGCAGATGACAACATCTACAGGCCTCTCTCTCACCCGAGGAAATGCACTAATCAGACAGATATAACGTTCATTACTTTACTGGTCAGTGCCATGAACTTAAAGGCAAAATGAATTTAATTTCCAGCTGTTCTATGGCTCTTGCGTCACATCTCCCTGTTGATTGGCCAAATGAATTCCTTACGGGTAAAGTGCAACTGCCCGACTTTATCATAACTTTGAATGTAATCAGGGATTGACCTTTTGCATAAGATTGTTAGTCTTTGGGATTTGGGGATTTTTTTTTGAGCAGTCCAGGGATCTCTCGTGTGTGTGTGTGTGTGTGTGTGTGTGTGTGTGTGTGTGTGTGTGTGTGTGTGTGTGTGTGTGTGTGTGTGTGTGTGTGTGTGTGTGTGTGTGTGTGTGTGTGTGTGTGTGTGTGTGTGTGTGTGTGTGTGTGTGTGTGTGTGTGTGTGTGTGTGTGTGTGACGGAGCCTGTAATTGTCTGTCCTCCACATGAACCCTTGATAGCGTCCCATATGTTATATTCATCCATTTCACTTGTCAAATGCCTGATGTGTGGCTCGTATGGAGAACAAACATGTGTTCCAAATGTGTGTCAGAGATGCTACGAAGTGACTTGACCACGGCGTGTGTTCATGTGCATGTGCCGTACCGTGTTTCATTCTGAATCAAAGCAACATGTAACGACGCTTGGTGGACTCGAGGCTACCCAGGCAGAAGCGACATAAAACCAACAGAAGTGCAGTTGCAGAATTAGGAGCAATGGAGGAAAGAAAGAGGGTGAGAGAAGGGAGGGTGAGGGAGAGAACAGAAGGAATGTATTGGTCAAGCACACAGAGTGTCAACAAAGCAGTGTAAAGACTTGTCACTCTTGGTCACTGCGCTCACTGCTCGGCGACTGGAGAGGAATGCGCTGGTCATTCATGCCCCCAGAATAGGCAGTGCTCCTTTGCCCCTTCCTCCCTGTGCACCGCCATTGTATCAGCAAGAACATTGTTCAGGAGATTCCTTTGTCCCTTTTAGATTTTTGGAGGTCCCCTTTCAGGACATCCACCGAGACCCCCTGTGCAGTCAGGCCATAGCTGCTGCCCAAACAGCTGTGTGGGATCAAGCTGAAGTCACTCTAAGCTGGCCCCCATTTGAGCCAATGCATTACAGATGTTTATCCTTCAGAATTAGACTGCTGGCTAGCTCGCTGCAGGGAGGGTGATAATGCAGACTTATTTTTGGCCGACTTGGTCCAGTTATGTATTTCCGTACAGGGGTCTTAAACCATGCTGACCCCTAGTAAAGATGTCTCTCTTCAGCCCCTTTCCAATGTGATTTAATTCAGCCCCAGCTTAGTGGCCTTAATAAGCCCCCCCCCCCCCAGTGCTCCACCAAGCAGATCTCCAATGCACAAAGTGTGGCCTCCCCCCATTGTAATGTGTACAAGGTCAAGGTTGCAGGGTCAGTGTTTCGGGCTTAGTTAAATTGGCATGCTCTTTTTTTTTTGGTAATGGATTACCGACTTGGTGAAGGCTCGATGCTTAGTGTCACTTTTATCAAGGGCAGGAGAATAATATGGGGACAAGCTAAGGATTTAGGGCCAAATGCAGACAATTGAAGCATCTCAACAGATATAGAACACACTGTGGCGGTGATTTGCATAACCTGGTCAGAGTCAGATAGGATAGAAAACACTCTGTTGGACCTGACAGTCTGAAGGATCATTTGAGTGATTTATGCAGGAAATTGTATTTGCGAAGCAAGGGAGATAATTTAATAAAGCAAGGCCTGGCCTGGTCCTCAAGAACAGGGAGCTCTTTGCTGAAAAATGACACAGCCTCCCGTCTGAGGGGGATGGCAGATAACGAAGGCCAATATTTACCGTGGATTTGCGCTCCTTCTATTTCCTGTCTTAGTCTTACGATTATCTTGCCTAGTTTCCTGAAATGAGCAAACATATTACATCCATACATATAAATATTTAATATATGCAAATGTAACCTGTTTCATTTCCTTTATGCAAATGGTGCATCATCATTATTAGCAAGGAAATGACGAGAATATCGGTGAATCACAAGGCAGCTGTAACTACAGTGGTGAATGATCACGCCATTACAGAGAGGGAAGAAAGCACCAAGAATCCAGATCGGTTCATGTACGTCGGGCTCATGACATCAGTCCTTGACGATTGGGTCCTTTTTATTTAAAACGTTTCTCTTCAAAAGAGGATGGCGAGGGACATGTCTCGCAAACACATTCCAGTAACAAGAAAAACAGTGGCATCACGGGAGATGAGTTGAATGACGTGGTAAGGGTGCTGACATCTGCTCACATTGCAGCATATAAGTGAATGAAATGGACAGAGTGGAGTGCTTTGAGACCTTGCCTTTATTGCATGTACACAAGTGTGAAGAGCCGTATAAATATATGTCCTCAGTCCAATAACTGATGTATTTTCACTAAGTACACTGCTTCACCTCATTAGTGTGCGCCTGAGCTGCGACCTTGCCCCCGCATCAACCCACCACATGCGTCTTTGCATGCATCCGTACATATAGGGCCCTTCCTGGTAATGTAAAGTACGGGGAGAGAGTTGGCCCCGGTTAATGTTGCATGTCAGCAGAGTAAGGGTCTCTCTCTCCCCTTCTGCAGTAGGTCTGTTAATGTTTAGAGCCAGGAGGCCCAGGGGACTCTAAATCCCTTAGACACAAAGAGCCTCTGTGTGCCGGCGAGGTCACATCTGCCCAATGACTCTGTGTGCATATAGGGAGCACTCTATGGGCCTTCAGAGGGGCCTGCTGCAACTGCCCCACTTCCATAATACTACTCTGTGTGCACTACGCTGGCCAGTGGGCTTGATAAAGCTTGACATTTAACCACACGCACACGAAACTCTCTTGTCACGTCATCCCCCATTCTCTGCAACATGTTCGGAGAAATGTAGCATTAGAAAAAGCCAAGAGTGTTCGAAACAGGAGTGAAGCACCGGGACAAAAACATAAAATTTGGGTCATAACGTTGCATTGATACGACTGACAGTAAAGGATCACGCCATTACAATGTCATTGCTGGCATTAAATGAGTTTTTCCGCAGACAATTATCTTAATGAAATGAATTTCATTTCAACCCACTCTATTGGTCTTATCATTTCCTGAAAGGCACTCCGCCTCTTTAAACCTGACATCCAGAGTCATGACGAGGAGAGCGCTGCACATTTGGTTTGACATTATGTCTTTCGATAACGGATGTTTACTCTTTGGCTCACATTTGGGGCTCCCTTCTTTGATGAAGGTCCTTAAAGGTGAAAGCAAAGCTTTAGAAGCAATGCTTGACTCAATGTCATTTTTAAAAAATTGCGATTTAACAAAAAAATGAACCAGAAGGACTCGTTTTTGTTTATCCTCACCCAGTACTGGAATATTAACACACCGTTGAAGTGATTAGCATTGCTATTGACATGGTAAACAGGGATTCAAAATATATGCCTTTTAATGGGCCCCAGCCTTGCCAATCAGATAGTGTGCAGGCTAGTCAGCGGTGCAATAAATCATTCGGTCTGACCAGTGGAAACCAAGACTATCCGCTGAATCCAGGGTTGACTCGATATGGAGATATCAATGAAAGCCTTTGTTTTGTCCACCGCAGCAAATTAGACACGCCAGTGTGCTCGGTTAATATACACACTGCAATCTTCCAAGACCTATACCGGCTGAATTTAGCACTTGGGATTTCTCATAAAGCAGAAGTTTCATTCCAGTTGGCTACACCGAGTGAATGTGGCCCACATGATAGGATGGCTCGCCAGGCCATCAGCTGGAATGAAAATAATCAGTTTAATGAGACAGCGGTGTTGTCACACAGCCACTGAAATGACACAGAGCATTTAACCAGCTGAAAACACTGCTCAGAAATATGAGAAAAAAAGAAAACTTTCAGGGACTTTTGACCTTGTTTATATTGCTCGGGGGTAAAACTCTGAAACGGGGATGGCCAGTGGCCAGTAAAATGTACTCTGCCTGCCCCATGCACACAGAGCAGTGGCACTCTGGGGACAAAGTGGAGGGGACCTTTTTAGTAGGTGACAATGACAGGAGAGGTTGGATGAGGTCAGGCCGGTTTGATACCATCCTATTGAGGCCTTAATTGCTCATAGAGATGCTATAGGGGCCTTCTGTGCATCCACTGTGAAAGGACTGAGCCAGGGAAGGTAATTTATGACTGGCAGGGTGAGGTTACAGGAGGAGTGTCCCCTGAAAAGAGAGATATGCATGCCTGGTCCCTCTCCTGAGCTCAAGTGGCTCAATAGATGGCAATTGAGCCACTTGGGAGGTGGACTTTGCGATCTCTTTCTCTTTCGCACTCTCTCTCATTCTTTCTTTCTGTCTTGGTCCAACTCTCTCTCAAACTCTGCTCACTCCCATGTCCGAGGTCAGCTCATCTGGATGTGCTGCGGCAGGATATCAATCTTAATGAAGCTGCCAGGCCAGTGTCCTATCAACTTTAGACGACAGGCCTTGATAAGCATACCAATTCTCTGTAACAATACCCTGGGTAATAACCTGGACAATAAGGCCTCACAAAGGATGGAGTGTGGAGACATCTGAATTTTATGGGTGCCGTGCGTGAGAGAGAGAGAGAGAGAGAGAGAGAGAGAGAGAGAGAGAGAGAGAGAGAGAGAGAGAGAGAGAGAGAGAGAGAGAGAGAGAGAGAGAGAGAGAGAGAGAGAGAGAGAGAGAGAGAGAGAGAGAGAGAGAGAGAGAGAGAGAGAGAGAGAGAGAGAGAATCAATTGCGTCTCTGTGTGTGTGGGGGGGGGTGCGCCTACAGGAAAATCACGAGTTTAAACTGGACATGTAACGTATACATGGTGCGTGTGCACAGCATAAAGTGTGACTTCAGACTTATTCAAATCACAATGTCTTCCTGCCACGCATGTGAGATTCACATTACAGCTCGACCACATATGAAGAGCAGAGTCATACGATACAGTGTGTCTCAGTTTACGCCGTACGTCAGTCAAATTTGAAAGCAAATTAAACTTTGTTGCATAAGGCACAGGTCACTCAGGGAATATCCTCCAGTGCGTTAGAGCTAGTAGCTTTGCCTCATCATTCCGCTTCCCAGTCATGTCTCTGAGATGAGTCAAATGTTGTGTTTACCGTATGGTTTTATCTCCACAGCCAGATAGGTCTGGAGCGGGGGACGAGGGCGCCTGCCTGCTGGCTGCTTCTCGTTTGGAGGGCGTTGGACAACGTGTGACTGTATGTCTGTTTTGTTGCTCGGGGGGGTTTGGTCACATGAGGCCAAGATGAACGCCTGTGGTCTTTAATGTATTGTGGTGGGTTTATGTGGCTGTGACTATCACACACATTAGCAACATTACTCCGCTTTCATCGCCAGAGTTCCTCGTGGATTATAACGAGAGAGAAAAAAAGATGCTAACCACAAACTCATTTAGGGGAGGAGGGGGGGGATTTCCACTTCCTCACAAGGACAAGCATGTGGTTGGACCTTTGATGTCAGCCTCAAGGAATTTGTGTGCACAAATGGCTCGCATGCTATTGCATCACATTTGTGGTATCATCGAATCGTAGGGGGCACTCTGTCAGAAATCAATCACTTTCTGACCTCACCCCTTTTGATTTGAACAAATATTTACGTCTCCTGAAGTTTTAATGTTGTGCCGGCTGTCAGCTGAGCATCAGCTGACTTCTGTGTTTATGGTGGGTAGGTCAGTCCAACACATGCATCCTTAATGTTGCCTTTGGCTTTTTGTTTCACCTCAAATATGACTTCAGTTTTCCCCTTTGTTTATCATCACGTGACTGAAAATTTTAAAATGTGTTACATATTAAGGAAGCCCAAGTCAGCAAAAATGTGTAATGCAAAGTGAAGGTGTGAAGGTCTTTACTTTTTATTTTAAAAAATTGTTAATTTTGTAATTTCCCAGAATGAAATTATTGTAATGCATTAAAAAGCACATTCTTTTTCTCTTATTGTATAGTAGGAGTATAAAGTGGCATGAAATGAAAACAAGTACCTTAAAATTGTTGTTAAGTACCGTACTTGAGTAAATGTACTTGGTTGCGTTCCCCCACTGCAGCTCGACACAAAGCTCTGATGTTAAACGTCCCAGTACGTTTGCTTCTAACTGAACCTCTGTGTGTAGCGTAGCAAGGAGGCGCAATTAATGTGGAGTCAGTGTTTAGTCCTCAAATGGGCGCCGTAAACTAACTCTAGTTGCCAGCCGTTTTATTGTCACATCGCATCACATGGTCATTTGACAAGAGCAGTTGCAAAGAAGTTCCACTCTGCTTCAACACCAAAGTCTTGGAGGTTCTGGAAGGCTTTGCAGCATTGCACTGTGCCGCATTACCGTCAGAGTAGTAGAACACCTTTCATGGGAGTTTTCCTAGCTTGCTTTCAAGGAAGGGTATATGACATGCCTTTGGAAGAGATGGACTGCAGTGGTGTCGTGGTTCAGGCTCTCTGACGTCAGCATATATAACGTGCTGAGATATTCCCTTCACCGTTCAATAACAGACAAAAGGATGAATGGTGGTGGCTAGTGAATTGTTCCAAAGGTGAGACTCTGGATGAAAAAAAAACTGTTATTCTCTCCAATCACAGAGACTCTGTTTGTCCCTCAGCTGCTTATGATTTTGACTCTGCATTTGCAGTGGGGAAGTCATGCTGATTTGGGCGATGAGGAGCCTTCCACAGCAACTGGCAGAACATATTGTCTACGTCCAAATGAGACGAGAAAAGCATCATCAGCTTCGGCTTCAAAATGTAAAAAAAAAGACTTTGCACGCCACAATTTTGCTGTCTTTGGCTTCCTTATTATGAAATTTCACAAAACATGAACACTTCAGGAGATGTAAAGAAGTGGCATATTAAAAAAAAGTGGCATATTTAAAAAAAAAAACGAATTTGCATATATATATATTTTTAGTATTGACTTTCTGGATAACCTTTGTTTGTTTGATTTCCGGTGATCAAACATTTTTTTTGAAGAATCCGTGTCTTTAGGTGGGGTGGTCCGGACAATATGGGTGAACTGTGAGGTCCCCTGTCTTCTGAATGGTTGCTCATTCTGCTTTATCACTCTCTCTCATATGGATTAACATGTAGGAAAACATTCGTCCAAATTGAAAGGAGTGAGGTCAAAAAGTGAAATGCCCCGTAGGCAACATTATTGAAAGTCTGAAAAAAAAGAGGTCGGTGTTAAATCTGGTAGTGACCATGTTTTCCATATCCATTTACAGTACCATGCAGACATGTGCCTGCAAATACTCCACACTACATTTGAGGTGAACATGAAAACACTCTCCTTGGTTTATTGTGGATAGATTAAAAAGATAAATCCTACAGAGCAGACGGAGAAGGGTCCATCCAGGAGCTTTAACAGACCAAGAAATGTGATGATGCCTCTTGATTCATCCGCTAGATAAGAGCTATAGAACCGACACACGAGTCTCGGTTGTCACAGGTGGAGTTTTAAATGGCAGGTCCATTCTCTCCTGTGAAGGCTTTTCTGTTAGAGCTCAAAAGAGCTAATTAAATGAGACTGTGGACCAGGCTTCAGGGTGTTTCTCATTACATTCACATACTACAGTATAGGCCCTAACCTGCATTTCTACAGGCTTAACATACAGTTAAGTACAGCTGGTTACAAATCACGAGTCCAGCCTTGGAGGCTCATGGCTCTTCTTCCCCACCTGTTTGACACTGATGAAGAAACGATAAACACATCCATTCGATGCGGTTACAGAAGCAATTCACACATTTATATGATCAATTGGAAGATGAGTAACATCGGGAGATCATTTTGTTCAGCGCGTCCTGGATCTGTGTGATCAGCTGATGCAGTCCGCGGTGCTGACTGTCTGGCTCAGCTGGACATATGAGATATTTATATCCAGCTTCCCTGTGGATTGGTTGTCTGGTGGGTTGTTCTTTATCGATCGGATTTTCCGGAAACGAATGCACCGCAGGTCAGACAACCACGCACACCTTGGGAATGAGGGAATATTGTATGCAGGTAGGGGGGCGAATGGCAGAGGGGAAATAGCAGCAGCACATGGCTACAGTATATTTCATTTAGATTCAGTATGCGATGCTCCGGAGGCTAGAGGGCTGACATTCAAATTAGGGTGTGGAAGCAGAGATTTAATAGGTGAATTATAGCCCTCTAAGCAGCTTGTCCCGCACATGGCTCTTCTCGCTTCTCTCTTTTGTTCCCACTGATGTCTGGGGGTCCATCTTCCACTGTGGGTGTAAGGTGGCACCATGTTGCATATTCATTTCTCTTGTATTCAGGCAGCAGACCCCATCACTGTCAATGCCCCAAATAATAACGTTTTAACGGCGCAGCTTGCTGATACTACTTAGCCATTAAGATGAACTAGAGACAGAGAGAGAGAGAGTGCCCCTGCTGCTATAATTTAGGGCACTCTTATCCATGCCATCAGCTCAGATTGTAATTCAAGAAGCAACATTGTGGAGGGCCTCGTCCTTTTTTTATGCGCAGCCATTACTAGGGCGGTGAGATACAGTAGTGGCTTTTAGCACAGGAGTGGCCAGACATAGATGGGTCGTCCAAGTGTTTTACAATTGAATGTGTTAAACCGCTGCCACCATGTAGCCACACAGGCAGCCAAGGATGGGCCCTGATTCAGGTCTTTCTCTCCCCCTCCTGCTGTCCTCTGCTCTGGGCCTCAGTGATGGGCAGAGAGGACCGGGCTGTTATCCCCTCTGGTAATTACTGCCATTAAAGCTAATCCTGGGCCAATTCAGGCTGCTTTTGTTTTGAGCTTTATCTCTTCAGTGCTGGAGAGTTTCTCCTTTCAGAGAAGCACACAAAGACACAGTTTTTAGAGTTGGTAATTGTCTGTTTTATCCCCTCTGCTGGGAATAGGATGAAAAATACTCGCGATGGACAGGAGCATATCTGTTCTCTCTTTGCCTCACACCGCCTCTATCCATCTTCTCCTACCTCCACCTGCTCTCGCAATCTGTCACCTCTTTCTCTTTCGCCTCCTTTTTTTCATTTAGGTTGACAAAAAAATATAATTGTTAAATTCTGCGCTGGATGTTATTGAGAGATTAACGAGATTGAGCGTGAATTTATCAATCTTTGTGACAACACTGCGATAAATGTAATTATATTCGGTACTTATTAGCGCGATGGTAATGCTGGCCCCTAATTTTCCGCTGTAATTGCGGCTCTATTTTTACGAGGTGTTAACTGCTATTAATCACATTGATGATTCAGTAAATGTAGCGCAAAGATTTCCATTCAATTCCATTTCCTCTGACCTATCACTCAGCATATCTGTCTCTTATCAAAGGAATAAAAGATTATTGTTACATAAAAGAGGAGAGAGAGAGAAAGACATCGCTCTTTCCATGCAGGACCTGTTTTAATGGATTTTCTCGTCCTTTTTTCCCCAAATCAAACTCAATGTCATAATTTTCAATTTGCCAGTTTTCACTGCCACCATTTTTTTCCTTTTTTTTATTTTATGAGCTGGCAAATTGTCAGCTGTCAAAGTTAAAGTGGCATCCTGCAGTTGGAAATAGACTGGTCCTGGTTTAAGAATGATATCTGACTGGTGTGCGTGTGATGGAAGGGCTGTTACACTAATCAGCGTGAGTGTTGTGATACCATGTCTTGTGCACTGTGTTAATGCTGGAACCGTATTCTACCCATCATACTAGTTGGCTATCACACACACACACACACACACACACACGTCTTCTACCCCTATATGAGAGGAATGGCTGCCTGTGCACATCTTTAATAAGCACCATCTGACTACTAGAATCAACAACAGAGTTGGTGTGATAGGCAGCATGAATCCAAATGCCCTTGTTATATCCAGCAGCACACTCCACCAGCTTTCCTCCAGCATGTCATCACTTTGTTTCAGTTGCCCACTCACAGCCCGTCCTCGCTCCAGATGGCGCTTCACTTCCTGGTGCCGGTCCCGCTGTGCTGGGACCTTCACTGATTGGTCAGCCCACCTGCTCCCCCGCTGCGCGTGAGATGATTGACAAGTGCCTTCCCCAAACAGAGGCCCTGCTGCCGCTGACATTCTGTTGTGGATTGACAGCCCCCATGGCTTTGGGCTCCCCACAGATGATTCTGGGCATGACATCATTAGTTTCTCTCTATCAAACAGCTGTTCTTGATTTCTGGTGTTCATAAAACCGGGCGTCTGATTCTACGGAGTGTAAATAAAATAAATTAGGCTTTGCATGTGGAGTACAAATCAAGACTGGCTGAATGCGTTGTGTGTTTGTTGAAGTGGTAAATCAAGACTCATTTTCAAAACTCAAAACTAAAAAAATTAACAACAGCATTGGATGTTTTTAGTCTTTTTATCTTTTTTCAAAATGATCGTAGAGATTTTTAAAACAACCTAAAGTCTACATAGATACTAAATTCAGAGCACAGCGCTCAACATTGCGATGGCTGAGCTGGTGGCTCGCAGCTAACAGTGCTGACAACGGCAACAGTGCCGACAGAACAAAGGGTGTTAACCTGGGGTGGAACCGGAGCAATGCTTCCCCCGCGATGCTGCCGGTCAGGACGGCGTTGCAATGTTGTCATGCTATGTTCACACTATGAGCAACAAAACAGCCAAGCGTGGCCTGCTACATTGTTAGCGAGTCGCCGTTGAGGTGTTGCTAAAGCGCTCGTTGGCGTAATCATGACGTTAAATCGCGCTGGAATGTGGCGAAAATACTTTTTTTTTTAAGAGGGAACAGAACAGGGTCAAACAAAAAAGTCATTTTTTGCAAAACAAGATCATCCCAAACTACCACATCAAAAATGGCCGTGGTGTTGAGTCAACAGTCTCAGCAGGAGATCTATTGCAGGGCTGTTGTAATGTGTTGCATTGCATTGCATTGTACAAGGGTCTCTATTTTGCTGCTCACAGTGTGTAAGCTCAAAGCTTCTGTCAGGTTGTTCTTTCGCCTGTAGAGAAGGAATACGGGAATCCCACCTGCGCTGACAGCTTCGTGCTGACGAGGCTGAGTGACAGGAAGAGGGCTAAGTGGTCAGACCATTGGAGGTCGAGGCAGCAGGGTCCTCAAGCCTTGGCCAGATGGTAGGCTTCAGGTGTGTATACGTGAGTGTGTGGCTCATGGATCTCTGGAAAGGAAGGACAGCAGATATCAGTGTCTGTGTGTCTCAGAGGAGCAGTCTACACAGGTAGCTAATGGATATGCTACCTCAGACACCTGGGGGCATCCTTGGGCAATGCACTGGCACGGCGCCAGCAGGAATCAAACTTGTCATCATTCAGGCCACAGGCGGAGGTTTAGAGAGAGTTTAGTCTTATTTTTTGTATTTTTTAAGGGTTTGGTAGGAGGCAGGGATGTTGTGGATACTGTCCCTTCCCTAGAAGGCGAAAAATAGATAACAGATGACCATTTTTTTTTCCAGCTATCATCCACTTCAGGCAGACCCTCCACTAGCCCTGAAAACACAAATTATTCCAATTTGCAGGGCCAGCCTCGAGCACCGGTGTCTGTTTTGCAAACTTACCGAGGCCATTCCAGTTTGTCTAATTATTGAATCCATTTCGACAAGAGGAGACTTTTATGTTGTTGTCACCTCATTGCAGACAACTTTTGACCACAAGGCATGTGAATTGTTATGATGTTAGTGTATTTTTTTTTTCCTCTCCACTTCTCTAAATCTGATTTATAAAATATGTTTCTTATTCTGCCGAGATTAGCCATCTGGCTGTGGGATGCAGGGAGGGAATCTCTCTGCTTGTTAGTGACTGGCTTTCACAGCTCTCCCTCCGCTGAGCTCAAAGCTTGCTGACTGACACCGCTGCCCACTCACAGAGACAAAAATACCCCGCTAACTGCATGGCATATGTGAGACATTCACCACAGGGCACATCTCTGTGTGTGCCCAGCAGAAAGACAGACCGTGGGTGAATGAAAAAGAGAGACAGCGAGAAAACAGACAGAAAAGTGTGTGTGCTTCTTTTTTTTTTCTCTTTCCACAGACTAATACCTTGTCAGTTGGGGTGTGGGAGGGAAAATTAGCCTACATGCAAAGGACACTTGGCTGATGGCTTTCTAAGATAAACTGAAGTCCGGCACATCTTTCCCTCGGAGGGTTATGTGGGAATATTTGTCCAAACGTGGTGCTGAAGGCTGTGAGTAGCGAGCACATGTGGGAAAGGTGGGCTGAAATCTGTTGCACTTTGTCAGCTGCGCCTGCTAAGCTCTTCAGATGGTCTAATTGAACCTGACGTGGCTTTACTTCTGTGGCTTCCTCTCTGGCTCGGCCTCTATTTGTCTTCTCACTCACGTTATAGTCGTCAGCCATGTTCGTCTCATTGTCCCGCTGTGTGGCTAAAACACACATTCACTTCATAAAGCCTTCATTGTGAGTGATACAGTAGCACCTCTATGGTCGAAAATAAATTCCCTTTTCTTTTACTGGAAAGTGTGAAGCTCCGCTGGAAAGTGTGAAAGCTTCACAAATACTTGTGGATCAAACCAATTTAATGCCGCAATGAAGAATTTATTGGCTGTCATTATATTTTGAGTCTATGTTCCTGGATAGGGAAATGTCTTTTTTCCTTGCTAATCAGAAGTCAAAACATAGTTTCTCTTTCACTCGAGTGTACAAAAAGCTACGCTTGTACAGCCTCGGAATACACAAAACAACACTCATGGAGCTGCCACATCTTGTATGAGAAGAAAAGGGTCTGTTTAGGGTCAAAAGATACCTTGAAAGTAAATCACAATGTCAACAAACTGGTAAAAGGGAAGCAGCTTTTCAACAGGGGGCGCCACACTGTAAATCCAGACTTGAGATAGTGTACAGCACAGTAAAATGAGGAATTGCACACAGGAGGCAGCTGGTTTATTCAAACACACACACTCAGACCCACACACACAAGCCATTCAGTGCCCGCTAAGAGTTAAAAACAAGTCACCTCTCTGACATTTACACAGGGCTGCTGCTTCTTTTCAGATGCACTGCGGGATATGACAATACCCGCGGCAGGAGAGGCATTGAAAGGACTTCTGGGAGACAGGAAGCCTCCACTAGCACGGTGCACCTGGACGAGCTAAACAACCAGCACAAAAAGACCCACTTGATTGAGTGAATGTGGGAGGACAATGAGCACAATCAAATAAATGGAGTGGTGAAACAATGCCAAATGATGTCACCTGGCAGTCAACTGGACCCCTGCCACAGCGCTGGTTTGGTTGGCCTGTGCTACCTGTTACAAGTCACTTACTCCATACCTTGTTTGTGCTCCAGTTCTCCCCACTACAGAGTAGCATTTTCCAAATCTACATTTTCTCTCCCCCCCCCACCCGGGCTTTAAAAAAGGCACAGTGAGTGAATAGGCTTTAATTCTTGCTGTTTGGATGGCTTACCGATGCAATTTTTCAAAAAACACTTCACAGATACTACTGGTGCCATCAAAGACCCCCAGAGGAACATTAGCATAGAGGAGTGTTTATACTTTGCATTGATAGTCCATTTACTCTGGCAAACATCAAAGAGCAGAATATCAGCTCTGTGAATGCCATTTACTGTTGCATGAGATGTTCTGATGGAACAAGCTGACTCTCCCTGCGTCCTCTTCACTGAGATAGAGCTGTGAGCTGTGAGTGCTGCAGCTACAAAACAGCATCATCCAATAAAGAAAAAGAAAGTTGATGGTGACGTCCTTGGCTAATAAGGATTCACTTTTGTCCATAAAGAAATAAACAAAAATAAAAAGTACCCACATGACAGAGCATCAGTGTGCTACAGTAATGCAATATAATAGAACTGACTACATCTGAAGAACATAATTCACAGCCAACATTGACTAGCATGCCAACGCCATAGTAACGTACTAATCCTCATGCAGCTGCTAATCACTGCAGCCACATTCTCGGCACTTAGCTGTTCTGCGTCCAGGTTGGCTGATTTGATGAGTATCAGATAGCCCCGGACCTAAGCTTCCTGTGTTGCCTCTCCATTTGGTTCCCATTTAACCTGTCTCACAGCCAATAAAAGACCAAGTCAATTACAACAAACCAGGAACTTCATATGCAGGAAATAGGCCAATTACATTAAACCCGGTGAGCTCCTGCAGCCGGCTAGCGAGGGGTTAAAAAGGGGGTGGGGGGGTGGGGGGGGGAAGAAAGACATATGTAAAGAGGCAGGGAGTCGAGCAGGAATGGCAGCAGTTTTGGGTTTCAATCTGCCAGTTAATCTTCAAACAGCAAGCTGGCAGTGTGCTGGTCACTGATAAAGGCCCTGGTCTGTCATCACACAGCCTCACCTCCAGTCACTCAGCCCTCCTGTCAGGACGTCATCTGGAATCTGGGAAACAGCGAAGGGCAAGGAGAGAGAGACGCTACAGAGAGACGGCGGGTGGAGGGGAAGACCTGTGTTTGTGTGTTTGCATGCAATGCGTCCGCTCAGCTCTCAGTCTGTGCACGGTCGTGTTTGTGTCTACGCGAGCCCGCCTGTCTGTATATAAATGTGCCGTTTCTGCTCGCACATGGCTGTGGCACGACCCCTGTCCAGGCCCCGCTCCCTCCCCTTTCCCCTTCACCTCACCCGGCATGCGCACACTCGCGCATATACACACCCACAGCTCCAGTCTGAGTCGTAAAAATCAAACGCTGATTGTGTGATCATGGGTAATTGTGTGAGGAGAGCCCATAAAGTCTAAAAAGAGGGTGTATTAGTGTTTTGTGGCTGTGTTTTATGGCAAGGTGTGCTTTTACGTCTGGGGATGGCTGTGCTGAAAGGTGAGAAGGGGAGGTATCAAAGAGCTGACTTTGTTGTTTAAAGGCAGTCCCCCTGAGGTAGACTGCTGCTGAAAGACAATGTTTACTGCCTGCTGATTGACACTGTAAAGGCACCCAGACGGCACTGAAGAACTAATTGGATGTGGCAGAAAGAGTCACCCGTCTTGATGTCTGTAGAACTTCATTATTAACTTTGACACGAGTTGATTTTGGGTTCACTCATCTGATTTGGAGAACTTAATTCATCCGGAAAAACATTTTTTCGAAACATGAATGGCTGCAATCATTTTGCTGACTGATGTTTTACTGTAAACAAGAGCTATAGACAGGTGAAAAACAGCTGATCTATGGTGTATGTGTGAGTAATAACACAAAAGTATTACTTCTTCTTCTAATTATTACCCTTAACAATTATGTTTTTCAATCTTTCTCCCTATAATTGTCCTTTCATATCCACCTGAATGGTTGCTGTTATGTCTGTAGCCTGCTGCTTAATTTGCATTCACTCAAGATTAGTTGCTTATCCTTGCTCTGTGACCTCCATCGCCAACATTAATTGTGTGATACTTTTAGTGCCGATCAGGTATGGGCTCTTCAAAACATGGTGTAGCATGTACAAATGATTTATTTACTCAAACCAAGGTTGCTCAGTGTGTGTTCTGTGTGCAATCTCCAAGCTGTAGCCTCCATGTACAAATGGGCCATTGGCAGGGGGTGGGACGAAGGCTGATTTACTGTGTTCGGTCTTGAGGGGATGCCCTGCTGCCACAGGAAGAATGACTGACCTAGAACTTTAAATATTGATTGGCGTTTGTGTAGTTACTGTGAATGCATGTGTACATGTGAGTGCGCACGAGTGTAGATTCATATGCATGTTCTGCTGGAGCTTATAAGGGCATCAATTGAGATCGTTTATTACAGGATTTGGTTTTTTTCATTTTGATCTTGCGTCCAGTGATTCAGCTGTGCTACAAACTATGACTTGCAATATATTTCAGTTTGGTTGTGTGTGCATGTGTAATTCTCAGGATACCACTGTGCCTTTGGATGGCATTTCCCTTTTATAAATACACAGAAATGTATTTTCTATATGCATAATATTGTGTGTCTCCACTCTACTTCCTAAATCGCAGACGGATCTGAAATAAGCTCAAAGATTACCCTGAAACCTTCAGTCCAGACCCGCATGTCAAATCATTGGCATAACTAGACATCTTGTCATTTGGCTGTGCTGCTCTGCTTGTAGCACAGACCCGCAGTCCACTTTCCGATTAGTTCACCTTATGGCCCTGCATTCAGACAATGTCCTGTGACGTCTCCCCCCCCCCCCCCCCTTTCCTCTGTAAGCTCCTCGATCATTTCCAGGCCCTGCATCCAATAATATTCCGTCGAGCATGCATACGCGCTGGCATAGCGAGGCAAGTGAGTCAGTCAATCTTTCATTAGGCTTAAGGTGAACAGGGTCACACGCCACTCCTTCGCAAACCCAAGACAAGCAGCACATCTGCTATGGGGCTGATGCTTGGAATGATAATGCCTCCTTCTCCTCTTATTTGTCTTTCTCTCTTCCCGTTCTTTGTGTCTCTCGCCCCCTGCTTTCTATCCGTCTGTCTCTTCCTCTGTGTATCTATCTCGTCCTCTCATCAGGTGGCTGCAGTGGAATAAGGCAGCAGCATTGTGTGGGAGGTGATTATGTGTGATCTGCCGACTCAGACTTGACCTTTTCCATGTTATCCCTCAGATTGAAACCAGCGCTCGTGGGCTCCCCTCCTGCCATGCTTTTGCTCTGTTCGTGTTACATTGTTGCTGTTGCTTTAATGTCTCATACACATATATCTCAGGGAAGGGACTTCTGACTGTATCCCTGTAGTAATTGCCCTTCTGGCACAAGCATTCCATGGCAGGTTTGTGATTTTCTGTATGTGGACAATTTTAGCAATTTAGGACGAATTACAGGAATGGCCATTTTAAATTAACTGTAAAATAAAAAATCTTGAATTGTAGACTGATGCAATGAGGGGGGGGAGGGAGAGGGGGGACAATAATTGGTTTTGAATATAGAAAGACTTCGGGAAAAGTGCGTTATAAAGGGAACTTAATTTAATATACTGTTCTATGATAGATGTTTTATTTAAGGGGACAGGTTGGTTTATGGATTTACTTTTTGTGAAACCAGCAAAGCAGCATTAACAAGACAAGAGCGAAGACGGAGTAATTCTGAATTGGATTTGTTAGCATAATCCGGATGGTTTGTTCAATTTTAACTGCAAAGTCCATTGTTCTTTGTGCCGTTCCAATATCCAAAGCAAATGAGAGCAACTTGTGTGCAATTTACTCTGTTGTCACGTAGAGATGGAGAACACACCTCTCTCTCTCTCTGTCTCTGTCTCTCTTTCTGCGAGCTTTGCTGTCGCAGCAGTTGCTGTCAGTTTGAGCGGTGCCTGCCCCCAAATATAATAGGGTTTTCTTGACTGCCTCCCCGGGGATTGACTGGCGGTGAAGAATTTACCATGGCTCATTTGGAGCAGTGCAAAACTAGCTCCTCCATGTCTCCAAGCGGTTGTGAGGCATTCCAAAGGAGGTGTTAGTTTCACTGATAATGCTTTCATGGAAAGACAGCACTTAGGTTTACCGTGTTGTCCAATGTCTCAAGCTCTTTCTGGGTTGCACGTCCCAAGGCTCAGGAATAGGGCCGCGCGGCATGTTGACGTAGGTGCGGTTTCAAAAACTGTACAATTCATGTCAATGAGAAAAAAGCAGATCTCAAGCTTTGATAGATCAAAGTCATTGTTATACTGCCTTTCACAATTGTCACAAAAACAATGATTTATCGCATGGATCATGATCAATTAAATGGTAGTCTGACAATTTTTTTATTTAATATAAAAGCAATACTCGCATGAACATATTTAAACTGAGAGAGTAATTATTTGCTGTAATAGCTTCTCCGGTTCTGAAAAATGAAGCCAATGTGGTAGTGCCTTTTACTTGCATTCTCTCTACAGGCCAGCAGGGGGCGACTCCTCCTGAGTTTGTGGTCTCAATCGCTAGTTTCAAGTCTTATTCAATACAGCATGATGTTCATTTGGTAAATTATGATAATTTTGAGTAAACTGGACTATAAAGCAGGTTATGCTTTAGTGCGCAGCTACCTATTGATTGACATGTAGCTGCCACGTTGTTGTCCGCTCTGGGAGTTGTCCGCGTTGTCATCCGAGAACTTAAACCCGTTCATAGTGTGTTTTCAGTTCATGGAAGTTGATTGTAACATTTTGTTTGCCAATTATTTAGCATTCGGTTGTATTTTGGTAGCATAAAACCAAAATTGCGAAGGCCAGAAACCAAGATGGTGACAGGAAAATGTCGAACTCGTGCCTTCAAAACCGTATTCCACAAACTAATAAGTGACGGCGTGGTGAGTACATCCATTTCTTATATACAGTCTATAGTCCATGGTGGTCACTAAGAGATCCCTCGTTAAAGGGATTTTAGTGTAAGTGGTTGGGAGACAAAATCCACAGTTCTCATTCTGTGTAAAAGTGCATTCTCATCTAAAGTTCATGTGAGGGTTTAGCGGTCTGAGTTAGACAAATGAAGTCGGTCATTCAGTTACGGCCTTTTTAGCACCAAAAATCCATGTCATGTTTCCTTGATGGTGTTTCCTAATTGAGCAGCAGTGCAGGGCCAAAACATGAGGGATTGTTTAGTTAAAAATCCTTTAATTTTGGCTTTCATAATGTCCATTATGTACAGGAGAAACAATTACAGTGTTGTGACCCTTAGATTGTTCTTTTGTATGATAAACTGTTGAATTACTTGAGATATACAGTGTATATACAGTGTATTTTCATTGGATTTTGTCAACCTTCCACATACCTAGTTTCTCACCTGGTGCGATATTCATCAACGGCCCACTTTCACATATTGAAACCCACATGTGCAGGCACACAAAATAAAACCACATACACACTCGTACACACACACACACACTCCTTAACCACAGGCCAGTATCTGTGGTATGAGGGGTTCTTGTTGCTAGACAGCTGCATGCCTTGGCCTCTTCACAGCGGTCGACTGAGCTCCGAGGAGCTTGACAAAGAGGCTTAAAGTCCTCCCTGAGACTCCAGCCCCTAGGTCGTCTGCATACCCCGAGCCCAGCTCTGGAAAAGGCCTGAATGCAAGTTTAGCAGCTATGGTTACACCCCGGCAGACCCCTGCCGCCGCTCTCTCGCTGGCATTACCATTTTTTTCTCTGGGTTGCTTCAGTCTTATAGCCCAGCAACAGGTTCCTCTGGTGCTCTCCTCTTATTTCATAACATGATGAAAGAAGTGACAGCCATACTGCTGCTACTGAGGAACTCTAGTTGTTCTCCTGTGTGTGTGTGTGTGTGCGTGTGTGTTTCTGTCTCTACCAGGCCATACAGACAGCGATTTGAATCTGCATTCTCTTTTTTTGTTTGTTTTGTTTTGCTTTGCCGGAGTTTCCTTCTGGTGTGAGGGAGGAGCAGCTGGCTGCGAGGTGTGTTTCCTGGCCGCTTACCTGCTGTACCTGTGACACAGCCTCTGTGACACAACCTCTGTGAGGAGACTGGAGGGTCTATTATGCATATGGTCCATAAATCATCCCGTATCCACCCTGTCTATAGGGGCACAGCCACAGGAGGGTAGCTGAGGGTGAAAGGACCGGCGTGTGTGCAGACATGGCCTGTAGACCCACACCATAAATGCCCAACATGTAAAGGCGGCAGAAGGACAACTGCAGAGGCAATGAGAAACTACCAAAGGCCTTTCTGTTAATGAGGGATGTATGTCTATATGTGTGTGTGTGTGTGTGTGTGTGTGTGTACATGTGTTCTATAGTGGACTCGTTTGTACCTGTGAGTGTGTGCGTGTGTGGGAGGCGGTATTCAATGTCGGCAGCTGGAAGTACTCAAGCTGCTGCAGAGAGAGAGAGAGAGAGAATGAAAGAGAAGAGACGCCTGCACAAGAAAGAGGCTAAGAGAGGTACCAGCACAGGCTCCCTCTTTACAGGGGCTGAGCTCTTGCAGAGTGAAAGCCCCTATAGAAAGAAAGCAGGGTCATCTCAACAGCGCACACAAACGCACGCACGCTGGAGCAGAACAACACCAGGGCCAGTGTGAGTGCAGTGAGTGCACAGCAGTCCTCCTCAGGAAGCGAGCCTTGTTTAGACTTCCAGCTATGTGCAAAGAATAATAAGGACCAGGACAATGTTGGTACAGACATGCAACCCTCCCCGTCAACCTTTTATGTGTGCAGAATCTCCCTCTTCACTCGGACAGATACTCCCTTTGTGCGATATTGTAGATGAAAGAGGATTAGGCATACCTATGTTATGGTCAGTGCCGAGGCTCCCAACCAGCGATGCCAAAACAGTCGGATGAAAGATCTTGTGGTTTTTGAAACTCACTGCAGGTATTTTGCCATGCTCCTTCTGGAAGTTATTCAAGTTCACATCCTTTCTTCTTCCCTCTTTTTAAAACCTCGCTGTCTTTCTCTCTTTTTTTTTCTCTCCTTCCTTTTTTTTTTTCTGGAGAAAGGTAATGAAGGGGTACCGAGACTCTCGGCTCAGGAGTGCCAAGGCTTTGATTTCCACTGCGTGTTAAAAGTGTTAAAAGTTACAGTGCACAGCTGAACTTGTATATTCAAGCATTTGGCAGAGTTACAGCTCCCCAGCTCAGCCACATGTTTCAACGTTTCAAAGTTAACAGCGAAATGAACAGGTGTCTCAGACAAGGTTTCTGTTCTTCTTGGAAATGTCTGTTTGTGTATGTGCTTTTGTGCGTGGGTATGTACTGATCTCCTCTTCTT
This sequence comes from Melanostigma gelatinosum, assembly GCF_949748355.1. NCBI lineage: Eukaryota > Metazoa > Chordata > Actinopteri > Perciformes > Zoarcidae > Melanostigma > Melanostigma gelatinosum. Next base: position 15,278,814 of record NC_136649.1, read on the forward strand.
TCTGTCACGTTAAAACAGTTCAGTCAGGCTCAGGGCCCCTTTTTTTCTTCCTTCTTTCACAGATCTTCACTGTAATGGACACCGCTAGTTTTGCGGGGGGAAATACAGTCCTGTACTTTGTGCTTCTCCTCGACAGAAACATCAGTGAATCAACCCGGCGATTTCAGTGGGTCATTCCGAAAGATTCTGTTACCTTTCAACAAGCAGAGCGGGCCCCCGGGCTGAGGCCAGGGAGAGGCCAGGAAACATAGGAGCAGAGCAGAAAGAAACTCAGAGACCAAAGAAGAGATGGATCGTTTTTGATCAAGTTCTAAAAAAGGAAGAAACACGGCGTGTAACGACGTGAGTGTAACTCAGAAATCTTTAGGGAGAGAGAGAGAGAGATCAGAATATGGCGGGGCGAGAGCAAATATCTTGAGACAGAGCGAGGGTGTGAGAGTACTCAACTCAGTGGAAATCCTGGAGTTCACCGTGTTCCAATCAAAGACCATTGACCTGGCAGGCCTGTGACAAATTATCCGAGCGGCTCTACATAGGACTCAATCAGCATGGCGGACAGCTTCCTGATGAGCAATAGGTCGACTTGTATATCAGCCAAATCACCCCCTGATGACTGCATCAACGCACAGCCTACACTTCTCTAAGTGGAGGGTGAGGGGAGATGTTGAAATCAACCCTTACAAAGGTTACCTGTTGTTTTAGGAGCACCTTTTAGACCTGTGATGCACATTGTTCTTTCACCAAGTCGCCACAATAGATGAGTAACATGCACAATATTCAAGTCATGGACTTCAAGAGGAATAATGCACCTTCAAAAACGCATTCCCTGTGTTGCATCTGAACCATGTACACAAAACAGAAGCAAATGAAGCTGTGGAAATAATTATCATCTGGAAAAAAAAAAAGAATAGAAGAAGAATTCACTTCCTCCTCTGTAAGCGCAGCGACCACATACTGGCTGCTGAGGCTGTGGGGCTCAGTTTGAGCCTCTGTTAGCTGTCCATTACATAATGTCTAGATTGAATGGATATTGGATGCCACCACATCAAGCAGAGTCCCATCTGCAGCTGCAGGGTCGGTACAAACCAATCACACACGAGAGACAAGGCAGAGGACACCTGATACGCCGCTGAAGCCAAGTGCATGGATTTACTCTCTAGAAGCCAACAGACCTAGCAGAGTGCTGAGCCATGAGTAGTGAGCATCTGAAGGCACACCGCTCCTCGTGTAATTGAAAGTGCACTCACTAGCAGAGCAGCAAGAATGCCTGTGTGTGTGTGTGTGTGTGTATATATATATATATATATATATATATATATATATATATATATATATATATATATCTTGCTTGATGGATTCTCCTGGGAGGGTGTCTATGGGGCGTTTCATTTTAAGTTGCTATCTGTCACATGGGCAAACTAATCAGAGAGACAGATGAAAGGTGGGGGCCAGAGGAGGGGTCAGCTTCTCAGTCACGGCTTCCTCTGATGGCTGGGTGACCCCTCACCCCTGCTAGAGGATCGTGGGTAAGAGATAAGCCATGTGTGATGACTTCACCCAAAATGCACATTTTTGAAAGTAATCTTTGCTGTTTGCTTTAAAACGTTTGTGCCTTTTACAAACGACACGTTTCCATGTTTCACATTTAGGCTTGTTTTTTGGTGTGATGACTTTTCCATCTGCCTTTTAAAACCTGGGATCTAGTCATCCATTTATTATATTTATAATTGGCCATGTTGCATAAACCAGATTCCTGTGCTCAATGGAGCCTTTCATGGCAGTCTAATCAGACCAGACGCCACCAGACAACGGCTATATTTACTTGTATCATGTTAGAACAAGCCCCACTTGAAACAAACTACTCTTCGTCTTTGGATCGGTGTCTTGAGTGCGGCAGCAAATAACAACAGCCCGGGTCAGGAAGTTCAGCGCCACGATCGGTTTACTGTCGCAGCAACAGTCTTCAAATTGCTGGTCAAATGAAAACCACCTTATTTATACAGGCAAAGCTCTGCAGCAGAAGAGTTGTAAAAAGTTAAAAGAACACCACCCCCCCCCCCCCCCCACCCCCCTGCTGAAACAAAAGCCTTTCTTCTCTGCGTGGAAGCAGTATGAAGCTAATGCTCAGCGGAGAGGACATTAGACTGTTTATGGTTTATTAATTGTTTCTGAGGGAGTGGCAGTCCAAGCGTGACCTGCGGTTAACTACCATATAAAACATCCACATGTTCACAACATCTGGGGGCTTCTAAGTAAACAAAACAGTGAAATATACTTTCAACATAAAACAGTCTTTTGGCTCAACAGAAGGCACGTCTGCCTCTGCAGCTGCTTGGCCCTTTTCAACTCCCTCAGTCGTGTCGGCACATGTCCACTGTCAGGGAGCAGTGCCAGAAAACGGCCACTGTGTTCAATTATATTTCAGTAATTGTGTTTGATACACATTAATCAAATCTAATAATCAGTTTTCAGCAGGCATATGGTTGGCAGGGCTGCGCTGTCGAGTGGAGAATATCTGCAAAATAGCTCGGTGTGCGAGTAAGTATTCCGAAGTAAAAAAATACATTGGGTTAAAATGTCATCATCAAGTTCAGAATTACCATAAATATAATTTCAATGCCGGCTGAGGCTTACAGATGCAAACCAGCATCGTAACTAGTTTGATGAGATGTGTGTGTGTGTGTGTGGCATAAAACACAGAGGAGGAATTACAATCTGATGTCATTAAAGTCTGGCAGAGTATCGCATTATTTACATGATGTAACCTTCCTCTGCCAGGACGTGTCACTCAGGACTCCATCTGCTGTGAGCGGACGTAAAAGCATAGCTGCTGTGTGTGTGTGTGTGTGTGTGTGTGTGTGTGTGTGTGGACACCAAGGTACTGCAGCAGGCCACTAAAATGTGACCTAAGTGATGGCCTAAAGCTGTCAGCTCCTTCCTGTGGGAAGAAGAGGACAGCTAAACAACTGATTATCTGTTCCAGTCACCCACAAATACTACTGACAATACCTCGCTGCCAAAATAAATTGTTCCGAGTGTGACATGAGTGTGTGTGTGTGTAATGCGCTTGCGTGAGAGATGAGGCGAGGGCTGCGATGCTGTACATCTTATTCGATTCACGTCGTCTCACCTTCTAACTTAGTTTGGACCTACAGTGAAAACAGGGCGTGTTTTGTTCACCATAGATTTTGATGTGGTAAATATATTAAGGCAGTTGGTACAGGTCATATAAATTTAACCCCCCTTAACATTTCCACTAAGCTGATTCATAATTTCAAAGGATGGAGCTCCTTTTTTTTTGGAACATGGAACAACTTGAGTCCAGAGGCATTTATGAATTGATTGAAACGTCATCTGTCGGAGCTTTGATGTTTCCCTCATTCTTTTTTCTTTTGCATTATTCTTTCATCCCACTCGTTTTTTTCCGACCCCGAGTATAAAGTGGGTCCACGAATGAGCTTTTTCATTGACAACACCTGTGCAGTAGTTCAAATAAGCAGACCTATCTTAATACTTCGACCATCCCTTGTCTATCTTTGAACTTCCTCTGTTCCAATATCAAAATCAAATAGGACGGCACACGTTTCCTGTCTTTGACCCATATGCACTGGAAGGTAACCATCAATATCCATGCACGCTGCTGACATATGCTTTTTGTTCATCTTCCCTTGCGCTGTCTCTTGCTTACTCACTCTTTCTCGTTCTCTCTGTCTTTGTGAGGTGTGTAAGTGTGTGCTCACTTTAGGTCACAAAGTTTGCGAGCGCTTTGAGCTTTCCCTTGATCTGAACACAAAGCTCTGAGGTTCATGTTGGTTCACGTTTGGTTTCCACATGCAGCTCAAAGAGTTAGTTGTGTTCAGCAGCATCACAGTGTGACACGACGACTGACTCATGCGTGAGCCATCGTTGTGTTTGGGAGAGACACAAACATGCCCAACGCCCGGCGCCGCTCAAACAACACACCTCACCCGTTGTGATGTAGCTTCGGGAGCCTTGGCGCGGCTGCTCGCTTGTTATGATGGCGGTCGGTGTCACGGCTGGTTCACATGTTGTTTTGATGCCCGCTGTCAGAGCCCAGAGAGCTCGCACAGACACAGCTGGCTCGGGTGGAGCCGCTAGGGGTACATGAGGAGTTGAAGGACGTGGATCTGTGCCAACACATTTCATACATTGCGCGTATCTTACAAATGCAGCTGAGAATTAGAGACAGGGGGACCCTCGCCCCTGACTGCCCACCCTACCATCTGCCCGCCTGGAGCTTGGGGCTCTGTGGCTTAGCTTCCGTATTACCGGGCATGACAGCCCTGCCCTCAATCAACCCCTTATACACACACATGCACCTTTTCCTCCCCTTCGCAAATTTAATGACAGGAGTATGTTAGTGTGAAACTTGCGTCTCCTTAATGTCAGTGTAAATGAGAGATTACTGGCCTTTAACATCAGTAAAGACGGGGGACATTATTTTCCCCTCGCCGTCTAATTTGCTTCTTGCTCGAAGGGGACTGCGGGGCCAGCAAAGGTCAGGTCTCTGCAACGGTGTGTGTGTGTGTGTGTGTGTTTGCGAGTGTGTGTCAGTGTGTGGCCGAGTGTCTCGGTGGAGGTTACAGGTCTCAGAGTGGATATAATTAGAAACTTCCGTGCAGCTCTTAGAAAAATAGTCAGCTTCCCCTTGCTTGTTTTCCTTTTACCATTTATCGCTCTTCTCTGGTGACACGATCTGGGAGTTAACCGTCATGTCCATCTTTGTGTCTCAACTTGCCTCCGTTTTTCTCTGCTGTTGAAAATCCCACATCCTGTTCCCCGTCAGCCAAATAAAACAGCGGGAACACATGGAGGGGAATCCCTCGGATCAGCATACATAAAGCTTCGCAGGGCTTCATTCCTCTTCGGAATGAAGGCTGGTTAGAGGGGAGAAATGTTTGGATGACTTGTACACGAAACATGAAATGATAAAACACGTTATTTTACATCGAAGAAAGTCAAACAGTATGAAACAAATTAGGACATCATTTGGCAGCACTTTTTGCTGAAATTAGCCATTTCCTCAGGTCATGTGTCTGAAGTTTGGGAGTAGTCTACTGTGTCTGTCATCGCTGCAATCTCTAAGATGTGAAGATACTGTATACGTCAGGTCACTCCTGCCAACATGAAAGCACCTTTACACTTAGAAATGACAGTTCTTAGTCGAAAGCTGTTGGCAGATAACTAAGAGAGAATTACCCAGTGCCTTTCATCCTCCTACCATCGGCTATAAATAATGGCAGGTTGCTAACGATAGGATGAGTGACTCATGCCCCTTCTCCTTGTTGCCACTGGCCTGCTTCTTCTCCTATATCTGTCATAGAGGGCTTAAGGGGCCAGTGTGCTTAGTCAGTGCTGCTTGTCAGATGGTCGAATAGCTTCGGAAAACCCCCTCTGCCCACAGCTTTCCGCCATCAGATTAGGAGGGTCTGTGGCGACGATTTCTCTCCCTTTCCAAATCTGACACTCCACACTGGGTTTGACCACCTGTTTTCGTTCTTGGCACCAACTACTTCTGCCACTTTTGATTCAAACAACCAAGTGCAACACTTTGATTGACTTCCAGGGGAGGCTGTCTGAAAATATTATCTTTGTATTCAAACGGTACCGCGCCTCCCGCCTTATGACAGCCGGTCGTGCAAAGGGCACATCTTTTCAGTATAACCCGGCCCTGAGCACGCACACACTTTCACACATGCATGTCTTGGCTTCATATTGTTTCATACTGCCTGAGCCACCAGTCGTGGGCTGCAGTAGATGGAGAGCAACAGTTAGCTCATGACACCGGCTGATGTTAAAGATCCCCTCTGATCCATACACACAGGAGACGGGATGTTTTCTCTCCTTTCCCTGGCTTCGTATTGCACTTGAATACAGCTAATTAAACATTTTAATCAAGGATAGCACTGTATTGATCTTGATCGGCGCTGAGGGGGGTTCAGTGTTAACTACGCCACTCTGATTATTCCTGCTCCGCTAGAGCTGTCACTCACCCTCCCAGTGATCCCATCAACTCTCCCTTCTGCCACTGTCGAGACAGAGGACCAGTAAAAACAATGAACTCAAGTCATCCCCGACTTATAATTAATCTCTTGTCGACTTCTATTGACTCCTCCACTCTTTGATTAAATAATTACCTAAGTGCCACAAGCCTCTATGATTGAGTCATAATCCTGAATAAGCTGTAACCAACTATGGTCACCTCCTTTGCTATGATTAGCTCATCATTTTTTCTTGGCTGCCAGAGCAGCCCCCCCCCATCTGTTGTGCTCTGGTTCTGGAACAGCAGTTTTGGGTTTCCGTGTTGACGTGTAACGGGTTCTCATTTGACTTTCGGTGCAGTTCAAATCACAGAGTGTGTGTGTGCAGGTACGACACATGCGCACACATATATGCCCATGCATGCAAATGCATTCACAAGCATGTGCACATTATACCACTGCACCCACAACAAGCACACCGCACACTTCCCCCTTCACACATGCAGTCGCAAACACATGCATGTCTACCCACCTGCCCAACCGGCACTCCCACACCTCACACATGAAACAGCCTGGCATCTGTCACAGGGGGGTCACACACACACACACACACACACACACACACACAACACACACAGGCACACAAACACAGTCCTGCTGTCTGCAGTGAGCGTACCCTTTTGACCCTTTGACAGGTACACGGAGGATCTCAAAGTGAGAGGAGAAGCCTCAGAGCAGGTCTGCAAGTCAGAGACGTGCCCTCTCCATAGGTAGCTGTCGAACTCCTCAGGGCTCCAGGGGATGGCGGTGCCTTCTCCCAGGAAGCTATAACTCTCCTCTCAGGAAGTGAGGTGTGTCTGGAGCGTTATCTACATCTGTCTGGGTGAGGAGCAGGAGGACAAGAGGTCAGACAAGAATGGGACCACTTATATCATGTTTTATGGATGACGTGTGGCATGTGTTTGAATATTTACATGTGTCTGAAGGTGATGCAAATATAGCGGGAAAAAGAGAGGAAGTTCAGAGGGCTGTGCTTCTTTTGTCAACAAAGACTTTCTGTCAACAGTTGAGGATGATGCAATTCCAGTTCTGAACCAGTAACACCCACAGTGCACACATCTATAGATCAGAACTTCACCTGCATATATTATAGGTTTTCAGAGATCAAGTCCCTATAGGATATTCGGTAACACTTTATAAATGATCTTATTAATCATCTACAACTCCTTAATAATTGGTTTGTAAAATATATAATACTTCATTTACAAATGGGGAATCCATCATTTATAATGTATGAAAACACAATAATGAAACACATAATAGACGGGCTTATTAATCAAGAATAAAACATTTATAACTGTTGTTATGAACTGCATACCAATGAATTATTAATGTAGGAACAATGCTTTATAAATGATGAATTAAGTGTTTACTCATACTTAACTAATGCTTCATAGTGTGTAGTTATTATAAAGTGTTACCGGATATTCAAATATGTTCCAAAAACTGATTTGAAATATGAATATGTTTTGTTGTATTTTGGTCGTTAAAGTATTTCCCCATCTCATCATGTCCTTTGACAACAGATGTGGCCTTCAAATGTGAACACTGATTTCAACACGTTCCTTCTTTCCTATTCCTGATGGTTGCTCAAATTCCCTCAGGTCCTACAGGTATGTTGAACGACCCCTGAAATAACATAAATGATCAGCCCCCACAAAGTCGAGTTGAAAGCTACGAGCGTGAGCCTGGTGAACTCTTAGAACACTCGCAGGCATATAATTAAAAGGTAGTTTCTAATTTCTATGAGAGTAAATTAGCGCCTCGGCTTCATTGTTAAATCATGGCTGGTGGCACGTAGCCTGGGGAGATGGATTGAATGGATCAGAGAGGGTTGGACAGTCACTGGATAATTTTGACAATGGGGTTCGGGGTATCGTCCATCACTCAAGAGCTTACATGAAAGTTTTGACAGGTAGAGGTCATGGCACAGAGATGGATGCCTTTAATTTGGGTAATGAAGAGTTAACCATCTTGGGAGAGCGGTCCGCCATTAAAAGAAAGTCTTATTTAATTCCTCCGACCCTAATGAAAGACATCGGAACACAATCCTTGATTGACAATGAGGCCCCAGCTGTAATTCCCTGCAGACAGTTCACTTAAGTTCCCTCCCTTGTTAATCTCAAATATAATAAATTGCAAAACTAAGGTTAAATGTGGCAGCGTGAATTCATTATCACTAACACATTAGACTATAAGATGATTTACAGTGTGGTCGCTCTCTTATTTTCATTAACGGTGAATAGCTTTGATTTAGCCGAGATTACGCTGGCCTGTTCATCCTCGCCATCAATCTCACGAGCTTGGTCATTGTCCTCCTTTTATATCTGACCCCCTCACTCGGGAGTGGAGCAAAGAATGAAAATATGTAGGAGCAGACAACCTGGTGAAAAGAAAATGTTATTCTGCTTTTCAGTACGAGTACAAGAGCCCTCTTTATCGCTTCTTCGGAAATTATATTCATCCTGAGCTGTCATTCAACTTCATCCTTGACCCTGGTCTTATTCTTGAGGGCTTAATGGTAGCGCTGTCGCAAAGATAACAGTTAATGCTCCACTGTCTACTAGCAAAGGCCGGAAAAGGCTATCTCGCACTAAAACACCAGAGACCCTATCTGCATACTGTGCTGATAGCTATATGGATAGTCAAAGTGCATGTACGTGTTCCCCTGTCATTCATTAACCATGAGAAAGGTATCTGAAATGCATGTTTCTTTCCGACATATCATTCTAATATGTCAGCCACATGCTTGGGCAACACTCGCGCGTGTGTGTGTTGCACTCGCTGTCGATTCATATCAATGCTTGGAGACATAAATCAGCCTATTAGAGTTATACACCTGCGAGGAAACGCGGCGTATGCCCAATTTGACTGACTGAAAATTGTATATTTGGAATGACTTCAAGTATCAACATTTAAATCCTCGTGGTATGTGTGCATTTGCTTATGTGCAAGCATGTGTCAGTGTTGTGGGCGCAGGTATATGTGTGCACGCAGGTGGCCATGTGCTCAAATCCACATGACTGTCGCGCATGAATGTGACGGATTGTAACAGTGCACTAAGTAGAGGCTGCAGCAGCCACGGTGAGTGACAGGAAGGTTATGGGCGCCTAATGATAGGGTTTTAACGCTATAGTGGCCGCTAATTGGGGTGATGTGTCCGTCCCGTGTCTCCCCCCCCCCCCCCCCCCCCCCCCCAAGACATGTCTCTCTACCAGGGATTAGCCATGATTAAGGTACTGGTCTTCCTAGTGCTTGAAGACCTTTCACAGTATTTATCAGCAATGGTCAGATTACGCCAGTGATGGACAGATAGAGATCGCAGGGGTCGTGATATATCGAGACGGTTAGTTTGAAGGGTGTTATAACCACCTCCGCTGGTGTGGCTTTGATATTTTTCACATTTCTAGGTTAAAAAATGAACAGGGAGGCAGCTCTTACACATTTACCGCGTGTAAAAATCATTATGTTCTGTTGGCAAACAATTTAGTGAAGCATCACACAACGCACGCTATAATGGTTCTCCCCAATTAACAAGACACTAATTACGTGTTGCTTCCTCTACAGGCTTATCTGGAACACGATGCTTTATGAGCTGCCCGTTTTACTCCCTCAAATACGTTCACGGTAGAGCCGCAGTATTTCTTGATATTGTTATGAAAGCAAAGTAACAACTCTTTGTGACAAAAGTGACACTGATTTTAGCTTCCACCTAAAAGTCACCAACCAGAATTCACAGCACTGATTCACAAGAAGGATAAATACGTTGAAGTACATAAAGGAATGAAAACGAAGCATGAATATTTATTGAATGTGGATTTGTATGGGTACTTTTCATCAGGAAAACTGCGGGCACCGACTGTGAGCCTCTTAGGTCATTACAGTATTAAACACGACAATGGTCACAGTGAACACGTTTCCAGGGAAAACACAGTCGCATTTAAACTGCTTTTGTCAGACGGGGTTTGAAATGATCAAAAAGTGCTGAGCCTTATTCTCTTTTCCTTGTTAGCCTGTTCCAGAGGAACCTCTCGTGTGTTTTCGTTTGTGAAGACGGCTGTGGATCTTTAAAGGGAGCAGGAAACTCTACCTTGTTAAAATGAATCGTCACGTATGCTTGACAGACACTTATAATGAGATTAGTGTCGGGACGTATCGAAGAGGAAATGTTGGAAATAAGAGAGGAGCTAATCCGCTCACACTTCTATGACTAAAGTCATTCTTTCCGTGGCTTCTCAAAACTTTGCTTTCCTGTTCATTATCTGAATTGTCTTACACTTCTCACCTTGTAATCCCGAGCTCCTCTACTCACACTGGAGCGCCGTTTGAAAAGACCCCATGAGACTGGAAGAATGAATGGGAGATGTTCCGTTGACAATATCTGATTCTTATTAACAGCTTTCTTTGCGGGTATAAAGCCGGTTACATATTTACATAATCATTGTCTAATCACAGTGCTATATCCAACCATGGGCGAGAGGTTGTGCCTCATATCGAACACTTGACTTCAACGTGCTGAATGTATTTACAATAATCCACAACTTCCAAAATCCAGATGTTTAAAGACACCGTAGAAACTAAAATCGGATGAAAGCGCCAAGCTTTGCCACACCTGAGTTCGTCTGTGTGTGTGTGACTTGACACACTCATTACCAAACCTGCTGTTATTGATTTCTAGATAGTTGTTAAACACTCTCCCATGCACAGAGCTTAGGCTTTCCATATCCCTAAGTCTCCTCCAATGACCTTTACTGTTAAGATGGAGATGGCTCTCAACGCAGAGGGTTGTGGAGGATTTGCAAAAGAGGGACATTTATGAAAATCTTTCTTGAAGCCGGTCTAAGAAATCCTTGAGAGACATAAAGGAAAGGCCAGTGAGTCGGTGTATGGCGAGGAAACACTGAGGCTCTGATATGGATGGGATGCTGGGGGAAATACCAGTCTATATGTGCATATGTAATGCAAAGTAAAAAGGACGTCACAGGGTCTATTGAAGTTCCCTTCTTTCCTGTTGCGCCATTGGTCTCTCCAGACATACGCTCGGAACATAAATACATTTGAGCGAAAGTTACCTTTGCGATTCAGCTGGCACACTGTATGAAGGTTGATATTGAAATGACCTTCTGTAGACTTTTGTTAAAGGAATTTAAATCGACATAAATGACAACACTTTAATATAATAATGAGCAGTTCTCTTTTTTTTGTTGTCAAAATGAATGAATGAATGTTGTGAATGAGTGTAGAAAAAGAAGCCAAAGGCTATCCTGCCATGCTTTGACAATGGTGCGATCACCTGAGTTGGCCCCACAGCTAGAAAAATAAGCATATTTTCATTCTGGCCCACATGACGATGATTATGTTTACAGTGCTGCACAGTGTTTACGTGCCGTGTTTTATCGTGCAGGAATGGCGGTTCTTGACATCTTTTTTTTTGTTTGACTGTTTTTTGACGGAGTAAAGCTGCGTGTGAATTTCGCTTCAGCTTTAGCTGGTTATTTGTCACCATATGTGGTTTAAGGGATTGATTTTCCCCCTCGCACTACATTGATGGAACCCCTCCTCATGGCTACTCTGGGAATTCATCTTCTGCTGATAACTTTTGAGCTATCTTATCTGGCCACTGTTCAAACAAGAGTGAATGCTCAGATTTGCTTCAGGTGTTTGTCTCTGCGTGGGTCTCTTTCTTCTTGTTTTTGTTTTCAAAGTTAAAGACTGATTGATGCGGGTGATTTCCGCAATGCTGTTTTTTTTGTCCAGCCATGTTGGAGCTTGTGACTCCCTTTCATTCATCTGTTGAACAAGTAATACACAGGAGATGGTTGGCAAGCAAGCCACGGTGTTCTTGCATTCATTTGTAGAATATTAACGACGTGTGTTAGTTTTGGTATAAAGGAATGTAAAGTAATGAAAAATAAAAAAAACAATCCGTCACTTAAAGTCTGGGTTACTCCACCTACTAATTAAAAGACCTAAAGACCTAACACAATGCTGCCTGACTTTTGTCCACGGGGCACGGATTCTCAATTTGTCATGCTGCTTTGAACTGTCACTATTCGACTGGTGGTGCAAAGATCATAAACCAGTGAAACTTCAGAGCACAGGATGCGACCGAGGGTGACTAAATGACCATGTTGTGCTGGAAAAGAAGTGGTTTGCGGGACTTGTTGTCTGACCGGGTTGGAAATGAAAAGTGTTTATACCTGATCCGACCGCCACATTGGAAGGTGGAGTGACAAGCTGGCCGTCAAAAGTAGAGCGGAGACGTGATATCGTTTAAATGGATAATGGCACACATTTTAATGACCGTCTCTCCTGGAAGACATTCATAGTGTTGCACTTCATTGGCCAATTTAAAAGTAACAAACAGTTGTGCCAAGAAAGAAAAAAATTCGGGTTGTTGGTCCAACACTGCCCCCGCCCCCCCCCCCCCCCCCCAAATTTGATGTCGGAAGGAGGGAGGAGGGTCGGGGGTTTCCGACAAGCAGTTCTGGTGTAGTATACTGGCCCCTTAAGCACAGCAGAGGCCCCTCACTGGTCTCTGCACAGAGTGGCCTGTAGTCAACACTATCTTATCTCTTTAGGGGGGCAAGTCTGGGCTGGGCGGCAGGAAATCAGAGCCTCGTGACTTCAGCGGGAACCGTCCCGTAATACTTAGAAAGCTGCTGACTGTTTCAGTGAACGCTGATAAACACATCCATTTCTCTAAGATTGATGGTGTTTTGGGTTCATGTCTGACTTCGCCGACTACATTTTATTGATGAACTATGATGGCACTCCTCCGCCACAAAGCCAGCACATGTCAACAATGTCCTCCATTTTGTATTTTATTGGCAACACAATGTGTAGGTTCCTTCCAGCTTGTCTTCACATGGTAAAGATAACTTTATTTTGGGTTGAAACACCTTATGTTTACATGTCATGTTATTACAAATGTGACTTCTTCCACTGTTTCCACCAGTGTGTGAGAGAGCAAGACCTGACCTGCAGCCATACAATCTATCAGCATTAGTCCTACACAGTCTCCAGACTAAACACACTCTCATTACAGTGGCCGTGAGCGCCTTGAGGGCTCTTCCTATTAACACAAGCAACAATATACTATCCAAAAACTGGACTCCTACAGTAAACACCGCTTCGGTGCTGCTGGTGTATAATTAAAGGATTTAAATGGCCAGAGCTTATGGGGAATGACATGGCAATATGATTACTGTAGAACATACTGTGTAAGCTGGAGTTGCTCCAGGATGATGTCATCTCCTCCTTGCTTTGTGGGGCAGCGTCTGCACAGTGGGGAGAGAGAGAGAGAGGGAGGGGAGAGGGAGGGAGACAGGAAACTCTTCACACTTTCTTACAGAATGCAAACCGTTGTCACCTGTATGGAGACTGGTTATGTGTAGCCAGCTAATAAAAAGCCCCGTTGTCATATCTCTAGTTCCTAAGTGCAATAACTGCCTTAGTGACAAAGTATTCAGTTTCAGTTTGCCCTACACCCCCGCTGATCCTCGTTTCTCACATTGGCTACGCTCAAAGTTTACAGTCTCCCTCAGGGTTTAGTGCAGGCTGGAGTCCGTGTTTGTTGGTGAGGCTGATGCATTTGGTTGCGTCATCAGTGGAAACAGTGTTCAGAGGAAGTAGTATTAGCAGCCGAATGCACCTGAAGTATGATGAACATGTAAGCATCGTGTAATGTTGTAGCTGCTCAACAGTATGGCTAAATGATAGAACTTTGAATGTGGTTTGCTCATTTAATCTGTATCACCACATCAAACTAAAGACTAAACTGCCGATAGTGTTTGCAAGTAGAAGGCTGCTGCTCGTACAAGCGTAGACAGGGTACCAGCAGCTCCGTCCTCTTGATTGTATTTGTGTGTCTCTGGAACAAACATTCCAGCCACAGTACTCAAGCATCAGCTGTTCACATTCGCGACAAGATACTCCAGTCTCAAGTATCCGCTAAGCGTCAGACCTTGAGAGACAGAGGCCACATCAAGGAGGTCAACAAACAACCTGACACCCTGGAGGCACATTTGCATTGAGTCGAGAATGTAAAGCAACAACGGGGGCATAAAATGGCCTCAGAGGCACCGAACACTTAAGTGGCAAAACAACAACCTCCAAACTGTGAGGTCCTCCTCATTGTCAAAGCTCTTCTTATCTCTCTCTCGCTCTTTCTCTCTTAAAAGAGAGAAGGGGGGGGGCAGCGAAAACAAATTCTGGGCCAGCTGACATAGCTTATTTTAGTATCGCATCACAAGTTAAGACAACAAAATGGGTTGCAGTAACTGTCAAAAAAAAACCGAACAAACTATAAATCTTGGGATTCATAAGCTGATATTAAGCTTCACCTCCAGCCACAGCCTTGATGGAAACGACTTTAAGTCTGTACGGAAGGAGAAAGGAGTGGCTTTACCTTACAGTACTTGCAAACTGCTGGAACTTGTTCCCTAAACTCTGTGCATAGCACTAGATTACCATTAAGTGACTCCACTATATGGGCTGGAAAAACTCCAATCCACTGCGTGGCAATAAACATGGTAACCCGAGTACACAGGGTACTCCAGAAAGTGTCTGTCAAGTGAAAAGTTAATTTGCGTTTTCATGTGCGACCTAAAACAACCCCCCTTTCCTCAACCACCCCCCCCCCCCCCATTGTGAAGCCATCAGATAGCAGCTTCCAGAAGTCCACACCTGTCTGATGGCAATGCAGAGGAGATGGATCCATGCATTTTGAGCATCAGATAGCCTCTAGCCAGGGTTAGTATTGATCTAACGCTTCACTGGCCCTTTGTGAGAGCAGCAGCTGCTTTGGGGGCCTTTTAGATAAGCAATGCAAAGGGAATTGTTTCTCCTGAAACCCTCTTTCAATGTTCGTACACGAAAACCACCACTTAATTCAACACTCCATCGCTCTGGAATAAAATGTCCTCTCCCTTGACGCGAAAAAAAAAAAAAGAAAAGCAGCAAATAAGCATGAAAACATCAGCCTTTGGGGTGTTGGGAAGCGCGTGGTATTAGAAATCACACAGTGATAATGCAGCGCTCTGGATTTTCACTGTTTAATCATTTGTAATCTCTCGAGTGAGAATGAAATGAAAACACGACACGTTTCAGTATCCCGCGACTCTCTCTCGTCCTCACTCTAATCACAGTCCCAGTCACTGAATGAGGCAGTTTGGGTGGTGTGGGGGGGGGGGGGGGGGTATATTACTGCTGCATCTGTGTGAGACAGACATGGCGGTGAGACCCTCCCAAAGATGACTCACAGGCGGCATGGGCTGACACCAGCACCTCATTCACGGCCAATAATGAGCCATGCTAATGAGCAGGACAGCCACCCTGCATGCTCATCATTACGCCGTCTTGTGATTCATGTCCGGCACGAAACCATCATAGAAAGAGATACGGCTGGTTGGATCGGGCTAGGGTGAGGTGTAGGCGAGGGGCAAACCCTCAAAAAAAAAAGGTTGAACAGTATAATTTATGAATATTTAATCAATTGTTTTAATACATGTCCTTTTGGCAGATCAGAATCTGAAGAATAGTGTTTTTTTTAGCTCTCTTCTATCATGGAATATCAGATTTATGTGGACAATTTCCCAGAATTCCACACAGATATGCAGTCAATGAGTGCTTGCAGATTATTCATACACATGATACCATGCTATCAGTTCATTTTGAAATAACCTCCTCTACCCAAGTCGGCACTGATCAGAAGATCAAATACCACTCCAATGAATCGATCAAGAACAAAAAGCAGACTGACAGTAAAACATGCATGTGCATGCGCCAGCCTCCTGAGACTGCTGCTCCGACACATATATATATACATATATATATATATCTGATTAAGGCTTCATCAGCACAGGGTGGTCATGATAAAGCATTTCAGCCCTATCTCTGTCTGAGAGAGAGAGCGAGGGGGAGGGGAGGGGGGGGGGGTGTTGCCTCTCTGCTCTGGGGGTGGGAAGGCAGGAGCTTGTTATGGGAAAATATGTCATGGTCTTATGCTTTAGGATTGAAGAATGTAAGTCTTTAAAAGTGCAGGCACAAAACCTATATGAGTAGATGAGTCTATCAGTTTTGCATCCAGGTGTCTTGTTTTTGTTATCTGTTATCTTGTTATCTGTTTTCCTGTGCATTGTTTCTGTCTTCAAAGACGGCGACACACAGGTCTAGATTACAGTACTTCCTGATCAGCATCAGCTGAAGAGCATGACCCTCTGTATGTATATGTGATATGTGATGGTAAAACAGGCTTATTCAGACTCTGTATTTTAGTGATTGAACTCTTTGATTGGGTCACAGTGACCCAATCAAAGGAAGCAGTATAAAGGTCCATGTATCTGACTATGTTGTCAGAGCACCTCTAACAGATGACGGCGATGTGTCTGTGAGACGTGTTCTCTTTGCTTGCAAGCAAATAAATTGACTATTGCAACTTTGATCCTTCATCAAGAACTCTGTTTCATTTGACATTGATTGATTAACACTGTAACTCTCTTCTCCCGACTTTTCATAGAAATATTCCACAACAATTTGGCGTTGTTGGCAGGGTTCGCTGTCTGTCTATCAGAGCTCCAGAGGGACTGACCGGAGGAGAATGCATCTCCAGGAATCCACAACTGAAGTTCCTGTCTCATACCTCATTAGCCGAGAGAGAGAGAGCCGGCGGACCCGAGGGAGTTTCTGATTGACGACACGCGAATCCAACGAAAAAGAATTAATTTCTACAAACGGGTAAGAAAGTTAAAATTCCAATTGTAAAAGTAATGGTAAGATTATACTAAGGTCATATGATTTAACAGACACAGATGAATGGTCAAGTAGTCATTTTATTTTTTTTTATTATTTGGGTAAAACAATTGTTTTTGACGTTCGTGTTTTCGTTTTAAGGATGTGGTTCATGTAAACTCCCTTTTTCATTTTCTGGCATATCACTATTTGCACGCTACTTACGTAGAAGACAGGATTGTGTTATACGGTGATGATTTAACTCAGAATAAAAACATTTTGAGATCGTAGACACAGATCGCTTGACTACAGATATAGGTTTGTTGTAAGACCGTTGTTATGCGCTAAATACGTGAATTCTACTAAAGTAATTGATAGAATAAGATTCGTGCGCCAATACGTGAATTCTATACTGATAGAATAAGACCGTGACAAATAATTAAACGTGAACTTCAAATAAGGTTTTTGCAAAATTTTTCCTTGTTAAAGAAATTAAGCCTTACGACGACGGTCGTATTGTAACGGTAACGTTAACGTATCCACGCCTGAAAGATGGGTGGTAAAGATAGTAAGAGCGCGGAGCCCTCGGGTCCGATAGTGGATGTGATGAGACAGAAATATGGAAACGGGTGTTTGGAATGCCTCACGTGCTGGTTAAAGGAGTTTGGTTTTCCTGAAAACGGCTGATTGAGCGCCGCGAAGCTCAAAATGTTAAGAGGGGATTTAGAAGGTAAATTGAAACAGATTAAATGTATGAAGAAAGACCGAGTCAAAGACTTAGAAATAAAAAGGTGAAGCAGATACAAATAAGTTGATGTCCAAGAGGAATGCAGGGGGACACACACACACACACACACACACACACACACACACACACACACACACACACACACACACACCCACAGAGGCACGCACACACAGAAACACAGAGATCTAAGAATTGTATCTCTACATGAGACAACGTTGTCTAACATTTACTGCTGAACTTTCGGCAGCTGTTTTGTTTTGTTTGTTTTGTTCATTTTTAGTCCTTGGTCCTGGTCTGGGGATTCCGCTTCCTGCTGTATGCTCCCCAGCCACAAACAACTTGAACGACACCCACCACTCAACACGTCGAGGATGAAGAAGACGAACGAGACTCGTCAAAATCTACAGGTACCATGTCAATGCTCACAACTGCAGAAAATATCTGCGGCATTCAAACCTGCAGTGGGTGCATACGACAATGGTGAAAACTGGCCGTAGCGTATCAACATGCGGTGACAGCCCTGACTGAACTTTGTAAGAAGGCTTTCCGCCATCCATAAGCCTGGAGAACATCACACAAGAGAGTTGTGTGACATGCAGCATGCTGAACATGAGGATCAGTTCAACAACGGACAACAGAGAAGTTTCGTCAGCACAGATGCAAGCATGCCCAGCTGATAATGTATCAGGGCATGAGAGGAAGCTGAAAGAGGCTTTGAGACTTTGACACACACCAACTGAAGACTTTGTGTGCCATACATGTGGCAGCTTGAACATTGAGGAACAGATGCTCACGCTCCATGAACAAGGAGTGGTGGGAGGGCTCGACAATCAGCCATCAGGGGGGGGTGCAGCAGGGACCGGAGTGAGACCAGAGCTGGACCAACGACGCGCACACAAATACAACACAGAGGGTGAGTTAACTTCAGATTCTTTAGATGACAAACTTGTACATTTAATACACACATTAGGAACTAGACAAACACCACTCACACCCACATATGTATTCGAATGAGATTGAAGGATTTATAAAGTTACAGCAAGTCACGTTAACTGTCTGTGTCCCACACAATCTGAGTTTGTAAGGGGGGAGGATTCCACATGTTTCCACATGTTTCCACATGGTACAAGCCCAGGACTGGTGTGAAGGACATGTCTGACTGGCAGCAAGTCAGACTCAATTCACTGACTTCAGCAATATAGAGGATCCTGGTAATGTACAGAAACAAAGGTGACTTACACAAATCAATTTTATCAGTAAAAAGAGTCATTCAACTTATGTTTGATAAAACACACACACACATCTGTCAACATGGCTGAGCTGTCTCAAATGAGAGGCTATTGAAGGTATTACACCTGTTTTTGAGATTTTATTGAAGGCTGTATAATAATGGAGTGTGATGATTCACCAGTGTGCGCACTAAAATTTACCGGTAAAGCAAATTCATGATCTGAGGGAACCAATTGAGTGACGATTTGGCGAACATTTGTAAGCAGGTTTGGTGCAGCCGCGAGCACCTCAAATTTCTAATCCACACACCAATATGTCACTCATCCCTCCAGACTTATTTCGTCGTCGACTTGGCCAATGCATATTTTATTTTATTTTATTTTTTTATTTTTCCTGTACCTGTGCACAAGGACAGTCAATTTTTTGCTTTCTCATAAATGAAGAGTCTCTACCTGGACCCAGGTGTCCTTAGGGTTATTCAGAAAGATAGGATTAGATTAGATTAGGACAACTTTATTAATCCCCAGTGGGGAAAGACTTTTGCCACCCAAAAGTCCTGATGTATTTAACAAAGCCTTGTGAAACAATCTGGCTGATTTACACTTACCAAATGGTTCAGCCTTTTTACGATATGTTGATGATATCATGATTTGCAGGCCGAAGAAGAAGCATGTAAATTAGAATAATTTAGACTTACAGTTGTCCTATTTAGGTTTTGGCTCAAGCCTAACCGTCCAAATTGCAATTTGCTCTCGATAAAGTTTCATATCTGGGACATGTGATCACAGCAGAGGACAAAAACCCTCCCTCCCAAAATATTACAGGCAATTCAAACTGTGCCTAAACTATAAACTAAGAAACGAATGATGAGCTTCTTAGGAATGACGTCATATTATAGAAAGTGGATCCCAAACTAGTCAGAAAGAGAGGTACTCCTCTCTTCCATGATTCATGGTAATATCTTTATGCGCAAGACAAACTGACCCAGACTGATTACTTGACTGCTGTTTTTAATGACATAGAGGACGCATTACTATCAGCTCCGACATTTGGACTATCTGAACTTGACACACTGTTCATATAATACGTTGACCTGAGAGACGGTTACATGACATTAGTTTAGACTTAGGAACATGGGGGAAGACAAAGGCCTGGTTACTCGACTAGGTTAGACCTCACAGCACCGGACCTCTTCTGTCTGCATGCTGTTGCACGTGATATTGCGACATGTTTCCTTATGCTGTTTTTTTTTTTTTTTTTTTTTTTTTTTTTTTTTTTTTTTTTTTTTTTTTTTTTTTTTTTTTTTTTTTTTTTTTTTTTTTTTACAGATTAGAGAAAATGAATACAATGAATGGAACACTACTTTGAAACGATACTACCCTTAATCCTAACACTCTTTTTCCTCCTCCAGCAGATGGAAGGCTGATTAACTATGTAGTTTCTCTTCAACAGGTCTGCATACAGAGACCTGACCTCACCGACACTCCCACTAACGCTTTTGATCCCATTTCTACAGGAAATGCTGAAGCTGATGTGTGAAGGCGATTTTTTTTGTTTTTGTTTTAGGTTCGGTGTGTCTACGGAAATATTTCTCACTTAGGATATTCGATTGTTGTAAAATTATGTATGGCTTAGCTTAGATAGATTGCTATGTGGTCTCTTCCATTATTACGCTAAATTAGGTTACAGCAGAGCTTATCGTACTCATGGAAGCCTGCAAACTCGCAGAGGGTAACACTGTGACTATTCACACTGACTGCAGATATGATTTTGGTGCATTATGGAAACACAGACAGTTTTCTAAAATCTGACGGTAAACCTTGTTTGCCTAAACATTATTTCTCACTGAGTTGACTCATGGGTTAGACCATGTGTCAAAAGGGGGGATGTTAAATGTTAAGCATTAAATGAAACACTTAAGACCAAGTTAGCTAAATGTTGTGCTGACACACACAGGTCTGTCTTGGACAAAAGCTTTTGGTTTTCCTCCCCATGTGGGCACGGAAGCACCGAGAGCACCATTTCCCTCAAACCGCCTTATGCGAACATAAAATGTAAACATATTGTGCACAATTGTCGTCTGCTCTATCTAACATAAGACAACAGGTGTCTGCTGCCCTCCCGAGACCAGCTGAAGGACCTCTCCATAAGCTGCAGCCTGGTGATTTCGTGGTGGTGAAAGATTTCAGAAGGAAGCATTGGAACTCACGACGTTGGCTGGGTCCATTCCAGGTCCTCCTTGTCACTCAAACGGCTGTCAAAGTAGCTGAGAGGGCAACCTGGGTTCACGCGTCACACTGCAAAAAGGTTCCAGACCCAGGAGAAGCTTCAGGTGAGCGAGCACCTACACCAAGTGTCAGCCAACCGGCACCACCGAGGGACGAGAGACGGACGATGGTGCCATCAACAACTGAGATGCAGTGATTCACGGACGGGATCACGATGGGCAGTTAGCCGACAGACATGTGCGTGTTCTGTGTTAACTGTCTACAACTCGACGTGGATGCCACGCAAGAAAGACGGCTAGAAGAGCCCCTCTCGACACGTGTTTGTGCCAACAAACACAAGAAAAGAAGACCGGTCAGGCTTCTAAAGGACGAAAAACTTTTTATTATAACTATATTCACATTATTGCTCGTTTTGTGTTCATTTTATTTCTGTATTATTCAATCTGTCTGAGCGGACCAAAGAGAGAGAGTGGCGAGATAACAGTGTCTCTGACAGTTTTGTGGAAACCTCACGGTGTCAACGCAAACAAAGCTGCTCACACAAACCAGTTGCTCGGGTGAATTCCATACAAACTGGTGGCTGTTGCACTCTTTCCCCATGGAACGACGACGCCCCTGGAGCCCACTGAGGAGAGTGGGGGGGACTCGTTTCATTTGTTGTTTATTTGTAGTCATTGGGTTATGTTTTTTATTTACTCTTCTTGTATGGCACCACAAACGGATGAGAAGCAACCACGACCAGCGCACCAACACGACTTTTGACTCAGACAATGACAACTCAACAACGCATAACCGTACCAGACGCACCGCAGTAAAAAACTTAAAACATGATTGGCTCAACAACAACCCAGGTGCATTAATCCATGTCTATTCAACAAATATGTGGTGGCGATACGCACACTATTCAGCCCGCAAACAAAACCGCACTAACTGCTATGTCTGCTCAATGATGCCGGCCTCATCTCACCAACCACGTATAATAGCGACTAGGTCTCTAGGTCCTACAGAGGACTGTTTCGTAAGTCAAGCAGTTTTAGGGTATTACAGTCCTTATGCAGCATGGACTACAGTAAACAGCACTATGTGCACAAAAACACATCCCATACAGAGATACCGCGGAAGCAGCTCTACTTCGTCCCAATTCCATGCATCATACGTACAGTATGCACCAAACTTGAACTTTACATTTTGTTTTGCGCGTAAAGGCTCGAAATCAGTCGGCCAACTTCACCCTTCTATGTGCAACGTGACTTTCATAGGGGCAGCTACTGCTAGGGACAAAGACTGTTCCCTATTCGGCGACACAGCCGATCATCCAGCTGTCACCATGGAGGGCAACTACCGTCTTTCGTGTGCAAATAGCTCAGGTAGTGTAACAGCTGCTTCTATAAGGAGGTGCATGCAACTAGGGAACGTTGAGGACTGCATACTCGTTAAAGACTGCACGCCAGTTCCATTTTACCTGCGACAGTTTTCATGCGATGGGTGGAAATATGTGGCACGAGATACAGCGGACTGCCCAGCAGGAGTTAAATGCTCTCTAGCTCACCACACAGTGCTTCCCGGTAAAAACGGAACATATCCGGTTACAGATGGGTGGTGGCTCTGTGGTCACACAGTGTATGTTGTACTACCTCCAGATTGGGAGGGAGTTTGCGCTCCAGTATCAATATCCGACCACACAGTAATAATATCAGCAGCGCCCAACACACGTTTTTCTCGCGACTTAGAATTCAAACCGCATGATCCAGTTTGGGGTTCAAACGTCCCGGACGAATTCAAACACAAGAGCGTCGGCTCCAAAATTATGCTTTCACTGTTCCCGGGGTTGGGAGCGGGCAAGAACATGTTACGTTTAGAAACTATTGATTACCGACTGAAGAGCTTCCTGAACTACACTCTTGCGGCGTTCACAGGAATCACTGAAGAATTGACTGGCCTGCGCCTTATGGTTATGCAAAATAGAATGGTTTTAGATCAATTGACGGCACCACAGGGTGGCGTTTGTGCCATTGTTGGGGAAACTTGCTGTACGTATATTCCAGAAAATGACGCTGATGGTCATATCATTGCACAAGCAATTCACAACATCACTAAAATACAGGAAGCTATGGCTAAAGATGGTACTCCATCTCCAGACTGGCTTACAGGTTTATGGCACTCATGGAAGGGGATTTTGATACAAGCAGCCATTATCCTCTGTGCGTTCTTTGTATTCGTACTTTGCGTAATCCCACTACTCAGAAACATGATCTCTCACCTATTCACCAAACAGCTGACTATGTATTGTCGTGTGGCAACCAACGACCAGAGACTTGACCTGTTTCCTATTACTGACTATGCGGACGACTTTGACAGCAACACTGACTCCTTTGATGATTTTGATGTGCAGGTCTAAAGTCTTTGATTTTTAATTATTTTATCTTCGTGGTTATTGAACTGTACTGCTTAGACAGTTTTTGATTATTAACCCTTGTGTTAATTTAATTATATTGCCTGCTACATTTATGGGATCTTTTATCTCACAAGAACAGTTTTTTCTTCAGTTCTCTCACATGATGTATTTTTCAAATCATATTGTTGGGTAATACTTCTGTTGTAATTGAAATGTCCTTATAACATATTTTTACTATATTGTGTGATTTCTATGTAATCAAAGAGTGGAATGTTATGGGAAAATATGTCATGGTCTTATGCTTTAGGATTGAAGAATGTAAGTCTTTAAAAGTGCAGGCACAAAACCTATATGAGTAGATGAGTCTATCAGTTTTGCATCCAGGTGTCTTGTTTTTGTTATCTGTTATCTTGTTATCTGTTTTCCTGTGCATTGTTTCTGTCTTCAAAGACGGCGACACACAGGTCTAGATTACAGTACTTCCTGATCAGCATCAGCTGAAGAGCATGACCCTCTGTATGTATATGTGATATGTGATGGTAAAACAGGCTTATTCAGACTCTGTATTTTAGTGATTGAACTCTTTGATTGGGTCACAGTGACCCAATCAAAGGAAGCAGTATAAAGGTCCATGTATCTGACTATGTTGTCAGAGCACCTCTAACAGATGACGGCGATGTGTCTGTGAGACGTGTTCTCTTTGCTTGCAAGCAAATAAATTGACTATTGCAACTTTGATCCTTCATCAAGAACTCTGTTTCATTTGACATTGATTGATTAACACTGTAACTCTCTTCTCCCGACTTTTCATAGAAATATTCCACAACAAGCTCCTCTATCTCTCAGCGTTTCTCTTCCTCAAACTGCCTCAAGTCTCCTTAGCCTCGACTTCTTTCCCCCCGCGTGCCTCTTTTCCCCTCTTTCTTTCTCCCTGCGTTCCTCTCTCTGCCTTTCTAGCGGCTTCTCTCTGTATCAGTCGACACTTCTTAAGCCCCAGCTGGGGAAAAATACGGTGGCTTGGTGGGGGGAGGGTTTCAAAAGGGTAAGTGATTGCCCTCTAGGGGACGAAGCAGAGAAAACCAAAAAAAAATGCAGGAAGCCTTATCGCCCCAGCCTCCAATAGCGCTGCTGGCTACCACCCAGAGCCGCGGGGGGGGGGGGGGGGGGCTAGATGCTACGCTGCCTCTTGACACAGCAAACTCAGCAGGGAGCCTTCTATCCATGCCTGACTGTATGGGCTCAACTATAGGCTGCACAGCCGAATGCTATTGCTTTGCTTGCGTTATACAGTGCAACATGAGCATTAATCCAAATGGATAACAAAAAAAATGATGGGTTAAATGTATTTAATATATTCAACTGTTATTACAATGATATAAATCATTTGTGTGTATGCATGCAAGTGTTTCCTTGGAGCAAGCATTGCTATCAGTGAGGGTCTATGGGCTGCTGCAGATGTGTTGTGGGTGCTCACACACAACACACAACATCGTAAAGCAGACTGCACTACTGACCTATTTCCTTCACTCCAATGCAGACAGGAAGGAGACCTCGCAAAAAAAGCAAAACAAAAACACGGAGCCACTCAGAGAGCTGTCTCTGAAATGCATTGGGTTATACTAAAGTGTATGATCGCAACCACTACCAGCTGCTAAAATGCATCCTTCTACAGCATCCACGCGACTGCAACAGTGTCCAAGCGCCACCTTCAGTATCCAACCTGAGGGAGGAGGGGGGGGGGAGCAAATAATCACATAGCCTACATCTTTTCCTCCAGATACATCTGCAAAGAGTGTCTGCCAGTCTGGAGAATACCCCCCCCCCCCCCTTTTCTTCCGTGTTTTCTTCCTTCGTGTTTAAAATAAGGGAATAGACCTTATAGTCTTATGTGCGTCTCAGGAGCGCATGGTGCTAACTGTGTGTTTAATATGCCTGTCTCGCCCGGCGTGTTGCCCCAGACACTGTGTAGCACAAATCCCCACCTCCCCTCCAACGAGAGCTCGGGAGGGAGGAATAAAAGGGTGAAGGGGGAGTCTTGGACGGAGTCTGCTGGGCGGAGCGGAAGAGATCTGATTGGATGGCGGCCCGTGACGCAGGGGACGTGAAAAAGCTGATAACTAGTTAAGAAGGCAGTTTGTAAGTCTGGAAAAAGAGTGCAGAGCTTGAGACTATTCAACGCGCAGTGGACGTGGACGAACCGGCGCAAACACAGAGCTCAGCCTTCTTGGCAGAGTGCAGAAGGGCTGACAGACACGGCAGCGTCCGGACACAAAGTGACTTTAAAACGGAGGACAATGGTGCAGCACACAGACAACAGCGAGACGGACGGGAGCATGTCCAGGGAGGCTACCGACTCGGAGGAGAGTGAATTTATGGCATGCAGCCCCGTGCCGATAAACCCGGACTGGTGCAAAACGGCCACCGGTCACATCAAGAGACCGATGAACGCGTTCATGGTCTGGTCGAAAATCGAGAGGAGAAAGATCATGGAGCAGTCGCCGGACATGCACAACGCGGAGATTTCCAAGCGCCTGGGGAAGAGGTGGAAGATGCTCAAGGACAGCGAAAAGATCCCGTTCATCAGAGAAGCCGAGAGGCTGCGGCTAAAACACATGGCCGACTACCCCGACTACAAGTACAGACCCAAGAAAAAACCAAAGCTCGACAGTTCGAAATCTTCGGCGCCGTCTCCGGAGAAGTGCGGCAAAATTGCAAAGACTCCCAGCAAGAAGTGCTCAAAGATAAAGACGAAGAGCGGCTCCAAGTCATCCCACGGCTACGGGGAGAACTGCGTGTTTCCCAGCTTAAAAGTTACAAAGACTGTGAAAATTGAGCTCACCGACGAGGAAGACGAGTACGAGGAGGACTACCGGATGGGGATTAAGGCGAGGGATGAGGAGCGTCTGAGGCCGTACAATGTAGCCAAAGTTCCCGCGAGCCCAACTTTGAGCTCCTCGGCCGAGTCCGAGGGGACGAGCATGTACGAAGAAGTGCGGAACAACAACAGACTGTTTTACAATATCAAAAACATTACCAAGCAGAGCACATTGCACGCTGCTTCCGTCTCACCAGCATCCTCCAGGTCGGTCTCCACATCCTCCTCCAGCAGCTCCTCTTCCGGAGAGGACGCGGACGATTTGCTGTTTGACTTTAGTTTAAATTTCGCCCCCAGCGCCCCAGGCTCGGAGCTGGGCAACCCCAATTCAGGAAACCTCTCCCTGTCTCTTGTGGATAAGGACCTGGACTCTTTCAGCGAGGGCAGCCTGGGCTCTCACTTTGAATTCCCAGACTATTGCACGCCAGAACTCAGTGAGATGATTGCCGGGGACTGGCTGGAGGCGAACTTTTCCGACCTGGTCTTCACATACTGAATTTGAAGAAAGAAGAAAAAAAAAAAAAGTTCCTCAAGTAATAACGGAGAGGGAAGAAAGTAAATTATATATGTGTCCTGGTCAAGTTGTCCCTAGCCCTGCCTCCTGTGGGTTTTCTGAATGGTCCTAGAGGGAAGGTGGAGGACCAAGGAGGCGAGGTGAGGTTTGAGGAATGAGATGCTTATGAAGCTGGTAGCAAAAAAAAAAAAAAAAAAAAAAAGAGCAAAGTCTGCAGACGTTTTATTTCTGGCAGCATGACAGGGTTTTATGGATTTTTTCCCCCGTAGGTCTGCATTTACTGTTCAGCTTAAACGGACCACAAAAGGGAAAAATACGTGAACTTCTATGCATCTTATCCTCTTAAAAAAACAAAAATAACTGCAGGGAGCTAAAAAAAACGGACTGTGGACAGACTCAAAAGCAAATCTGTGAACTGACAATTGTTCAGGATGTTACTTTACAACGGTTTATGTCATTTCTAAATGCCGCAAAAATGTTTGTTTGTTTTTTTGTAACTGATTCAGTTTACCTCCTGGTTTGGTAAATTACGCAGCCTAAACCTCTGCAGAATAGGCCTACAGGTGTGGAGGAAACATTTTGATACATAACAGACCTCATCTTTTTAAAAGAAAAGTAAGATATTTTCAGGCATATTTTTGTACAGTTCAAAGGGAATGTTCTTACTGTGCTTTCAGTGAGTTTCAGGCACTTCTTCCCTTTATCATTTGTTTTTAGCATGCAAGGGAGTCCTGGTTTTAAGGATTAAGTTAAATTAAAACTTGCATCAAAAATGCCTTGTGATTTCAAACTAGGTTTTGTACAGTTGTAGAGCAGATTTGTTGAGTATTTGTAGACGATACAGTGGCATCATGGGGAACACATACCTCAGAGCTGGAACTAGTTTCAAGATTGTATATGTACTGTAATATAGTAAAGTTAGGAGTTTATGTATATCATACTCGTGATATGTGGATGGGTCCCAATCGCAGGTGTGAAACTGGATTTTGGTATTTTTTATGGCACATACTGTTTTTCCCCCCTCTCATTTTTTGTGCAATATATACTCTTAAGATACAGACCATCAACAATTGTAGCAGGCGATGGAAAAACAGACTTGTGCACTGTCAACATCATTTCATGTTATGATGCTGAAGCCTGTCCAGGCAGAAAAATAAACAAATCAGCTGGCACTGATACAAAACTATATAATATGGCCTCATGGTGTGATGCATACTATATAAACAGATTGATTTCACAATTTGAATGTAATTTGACACATAATGGGCAAATCTGACACGAAACAGAATCTGACTGAAAATTAAGGGGAAAAGGAGTTCTGCAGAAGGGCATATAGTCTGATACAGTGGTGGTCTGGCATTTGTTTCACAAGCAAGCAAAAAAGAACATTCCATAGTCCTGTTTCATGAAATGGAACTTTATTTTAAAACTGAAGACTGCCTTCTTTTTTTTAAAACATTAACCATAAACCTGTATTTTTTATTTCTTGCACTTAAAAAAAAGCAGATATTGTTTATTTTTGGGTTCTACATATGAAGTCTGTTTGATAAAAAAAGGTTTTGGAATATGACCTAATTATATGCCAAGACATTTTGTTTGGAAGTTCTAGGCAGTAGTTACTTCACATTCCAAGTGTGAATCTGTCTTTGACTCATCTTTTAATAAATAAGTACCTACCACCATCGACTGTCCTTTCAGTTTGTGAATATATGTACACAAATGTGTTATTTGTTGCATTTGCAAAGGATGTGATGACAGAGTGATGCCTATTTTGTATGTAGGCGGATCCTCTGACATGGATGGGCTCAAACTAACATGTGATTTCACATTTAATAAAAAGGAAAAAAAAGGAAACTTTTAAACTGCAGTGTTGAGGTGTTTTACTGTCCCTGTTTGTGTTGAGCCTTCTTTCACGACTACGCCTCCCTTAAAACGGACACTGCGGCTTTAAGGAATTGAATTGCCCGCTTGCCTGCCCCGAGCGATGGGATTGGTCGGCTCGGTGGTCTCCTTGGAGACGGAGCTGGAAACAGGAGCCGCTCCAAACAGCATGTGGGAGCTCTGTCTGTCTGGCTTCCATTCAGAAAAGTAGCTCTCTGCCCGGAGAGCTGCGCGAACAGAGGGCTGAAAAAAAAATGTCTCGGTGTGAAATATGTTCGCTCAGGGATAAACAAATGTTTCTTATTCCAGACCGATACGGTTCAATCTCTAAAAATGTTTAGTCTTCTTCAAAAACACAATTCACATGTGAAAGTAAACTCTAAAGTCCACTAATCTTCCAGGTCAGTAGTTAAATGTGTGTTGGGAACGGGGGCAGTAGGTCAGTGTGACAAGTAGTGTTGCTTAAAAATGATTATTCCAGTGGTTGGCGGTTGCAGTCCGTACTGAGTACCACAGCATTTCCACCTGGGATTTCAGTAAAATAAAAGTAAATATTGGGACACAAAACGAGTCGGGATGCGGTACTGGATGACGTAATATAAAAAACATAAACAGGAGGGTAAAATATACTGTGGGAAGCAGCTTGTGTACATGAATACAGTCGTGATGCTGCTTGATTGTGCTATGACTCACACTGCTGTATGTAAGTACTCTGATATGAAAGTTGTTCATCAGAAAAGGATGCACAACAGCACAACACATCTCCGCCACATATGATGTCATGTAGAATACAATTAGCATCACAAACCATTCATTTAAAGTGATAGCATCTTCACAGCGTTGCTTCCCGTATGCCCCCAGAGGACCGCCGACGCAGCCGTTTGCCTCCTCTGAGGCCTGGTTAGGTAGACCCACCTTTTACAAATCATATGTAAAGGACCAGAGGCATTGGTCACTGATAGATTTGTGTTCATTACAGCAATAGAATCTAATGATGAATATTTTCCATCCACAGCTGCACTATTGCACTATTCCATTAAATCAGTTTGCAAATCTGTAATAAAACATTTATCTATCTATTACTTTACCTGACCTATTGGTTAAAGTTGCTAATGGGTTCCAGGGCTATTCCCAATAGAATCTCAACATTGATTTTGTGTTCCTCTGAAATATCTGCTCAGGGCTAATGACACCGGTACATGTTGAAATGAAATTAGTGACCCGTTGAAATTTCCTTCTATTTCCTCCTTAAAATAAATAAACGGAAATCTAGAACGCTCCCGAGACGCTGAGTGAGATACCGTCCTCCCAGGAATTAAGCGTGGGGGGATATCGTGGCGACAAAAGAAAGTAATTTCCAATCCCTTGAGCGTTTAAATCATTCATATAACCCAGGATGTCACAGTCAAACGCTGGACGTGACACCGATACCAAGACCTCTGCCACAGAACTGAAGGCTGGAGGTTGATCTCCCGGTTTGCAACTTGCTTAAATTGGACTTCTAAAATATGTCAATGCTATCTCAGTTGCTCATAGATAAAATCCCTCTGTGACCGGTCTCTTGTCTAAGTCCACTGATGTTAAATCCAGTAACAATAAGAGCGGTTCTGTTTCTTTTCTTTTTTTTCCACCGCACTGACTCATCCAGCTAGCTCAGTTCCATTACATCACTGCTTAGCTCATGCCGCTGCGCAGTAAGAGTCCATGTCGTGTCATCGTTGAGCCATGTGTGGTTCCTCTTCTCCCGGTGGGATGCTGTCTAATATTGCTATGGGAATACTGATTTGTGCTCTCCAATGCTGGAGGTTTCATAACAACAATAACAGCGCCGCTTGTCTAAATTTAAACCTGTTTGCTGTCTGGTAATTGACGAGTGGGCAGGATTCATGGTCTCTGCTCCAGATCTTCTGTCTGGGATCAGGATGGTGTTGACACCCCTTCTGTCGGAGCAAGCCCCTCTCCCCGTTACACAAGCATGTCCTGCTGTTCGGCCAGTGCTCTGCAGGTCCTGCAAGCAGTGTGACAGAGTTTTTTAAAAATGGCACACGGCACTTGGTCCCCTGTGAGTCCTATGATCCGAACAGGTAAAAAGCTATTTGCACCATAAATATAATTTATTGTCTCATGAATCCAGATGGGGAAACTACATATTTAATCATCGGATGCCTAGATCTCACAATGACCTTAAAAGTATTTATCACTAATGTTGCGCAGTTCAGCATGCTGATAGTCAGGGAAACCTTGTTGTTGAAATTGCCTGCCTGAGCAACAGTCCAGTCCCTTTGTCCTCTACTCCAGTCTCGGCCTGGGGGCGACTCCTCCTGCTGCTGCTGTTGATGGCTATCCATTTGCTCGGAGGGAGGCAGAGAGGGAGCATCGGCCCTGTCTTCTGCACTGATATTTACTATACCTTCACATTTGTGAGAAGGGCGGTTTTAGGGTGTTTTAGCACTCTGACCAATACACACAAGTGCACAGAGAGAGAGAGAGATAATAAGTGTGTAGCTGGAAGCAAGTAACCCGCACGGGTCTGCTGCTGCTAATTTCCCATTCCCGACTTCATTGCAGTTTTCCATTATTTAGCGAAGGCAATGAGACATTGAAAGGAAGTTTGGGGGAGGCTGCTGTTCTGAAAGCAGACACAGCAGGTTGTCAAGAGCAGTTTAAGCTGGCGGTGCTATTGTCTCGTCGACACAGAAACAAAACAGTTCAATCACTCCTCCCGGAATATGTTCCGACATGTGGTAAGATCTCATTGGGAGAAGGTCACTTTTGGTGGGGAGCTGCTGGAGTCATGTGAATTATCTGTTTAGAGGGCAGGAACTCGGCTGCACACCTGCTTCCCCTTTCAAACCCAACTCTAGAGTATTCTATTCGTTGAATGGAGTTTCCTGGGTGACATTTCGCAAGGTTTGGCGTTCAATTTGTGTTGTGTGCACCACTCGGTGTGTGAGAGAAAATAAATTGAGCCTTTTGGGTTTCAAAAATGCCAAAATAATTGGCTCAGTGTAATTAGAGCCAACTTGTAATGACATCTAGCTCTGTTTAGAGAGTATTCCCGCAAGTCGGTCGGCCTGATTGCGGTCAGTTTAGCATTAACAGAACCTTGTTTGGAATTAATTGTGACTCTGTGATATTTATCTGAGAGCTTTACAGCGGCTGCGGGAGCCCCTTGCACTTTCCAATAACAAAAAGGGAAACCCAGCAATTTTGTCCAACAGGGTCATAATGTATGCAGCATGTTAGAGTATGAGAGTGTGTGTTTTTATCAAGTTACATTTATTTTGTTTATTTTTTATTGCTTTAGATAATCCACCCGCCCATATGTGTTTATATGCAGTTGTTGACCAGATAATGTTGTTGCCCTCTAATCAAATGGAGTGTATTAATGTGTATTATCAGAGCTCACTGCCCTCTTATTGTGTGTGTGTATATCTGCTGAGGAGAGTCTGTTTGGCGTTTTGCCGAGATGCATGGATTTAAGACCACAGCGGCGCCCCCATCCCCCGTTGTAGGAGTCAGCGATTGCGTGAGTGTGTGCATGAGGTTGTTTGTCTGCTCATTTCATTTTTGGTTTGTTTTGCGGCTAGCGAGAGGCCGATGACGGAGCATTGTTCTAACCATTGAGCATGCTGGTTCTGACCATGGCACACACACACACAACATGGTAATACAGTTTTACTAAAACTCAGTTAGGGAGAAGGACCCTACTCTTCTGCAAGTCTTCACTTTATCTGAAACCAACAACAGACATTCATGACCCCCTACCTACCCTCCCCAGGATTAAGTCAGGCAGTAATCTAGATTCAAAACTGCAGCTCAAGGGGAGCCCATGCAATTTCCCCCTAAAGCTAGAGCAGAGCCAGCAGTTGGTCATTCATATGCATCTGAAATCTAATACTCTGCTGCTGCTGTGCCCCTCAGTGGCCCCACCTTTCCTGACTCACCAGTGAACCTCGACTCCTCCAGTGCACTCTGACCATTTTACACTCTGTTTCCTCTCTCTCTCTCTCTCTCTCTCTCTCTCTCTCTCTCTCTCTCTCTCTCTCTCTCTCTCTCTCTCTCTCTCTCTCTCTCTCTCTCTCTCTCTCTCTCTCTCTCTCTCTCTCTCTCCTTTGCCCTCCCCCACTCTCCCTCTATTTGCATGTTACCCAGGTTACACTGTCAGGGTACCCCCACACAGTCAGACTCGACGCAGGGTCTCATTTGATCGTCTTTGCTGCTTCAGTAAATAATTAGCACACTGAATCCTCTGGGGCCCTTTACAGGAAGCATGGCTTGCTTATCAGGGGGGGGGGGGGGGGGGGGGGGCGGGGGGCTAAGGTTCTAATGATTGCTATCCTGCAAGATTTTTGATAGCGGGACCTCTGCCTCCTCCTCAACACAGTCTACGTGAAAAACAGAACAGAAACCCTTCTCGAATGAATTATGAATGTGGATGTGGATGGAGCTAAGCAGACTTGATTAACATTCTGAGACGTTTTGAGCATTAGTCTGTAATAAAATGCTCTGTGTGCTATTGTAAGTTTGTGCTTGTGAGGAAGCTGATGAGAGGGATATTCTTGAAAACAGATGTTTTTAGGTACTTTGTCGGACTAAATGCGATCATGTTCTGCAGTCAGTCATGTTGAAATGTTGACATACATTGCTAGTCACAGAGACAATGAAGAATCTTGTGATAAATTCCACCAAGAAACTGTGTTATGTATTATATGTTGAGCAATTGTATAAAACATTCATTCCAAATCACAGCACAACCAGTGTAGAGCTCCAGTCTTCAGAATAATCTCGTACTTCTCGTAAAGCAATACATATTTGACCAAATCAGAAACATGAAACTATTTCCAGATAGATGTTTGACCCCACTAATTAGCAAAAGAGACACTCAGACAAAGTAATGGCCGCTCTGGGTTGCATCTATAAAATGACAACTCCTGCCAAAAAGTCCATCAACCGCATGTAAATTTGAATGGCTCTGTCCAACTATATAGGGAGACAACTTCAGATGTTATTGTAAGAGATGGAGAGACTAAATGTGCCAGGAGCTGAGTGGGACTTAAAAAACGTCCCACCCCCTATGCCATGCCCTCCAGTGCATGTTGAACCCCCCCAAAAAGGTCAAAAAGAATCACACTGTTGAATAATTCATATGTATGCGGATGAACAATTCATATGCATCAAACTGAATCTATAGCCATTATGGAGAAATGGTATGTTCATGAAAAACACAGCACACCAAAACACTTTAAAACTACATCTTGAAGTGTAACTTGGCCCCCAGTACTGCATAATAAGCACTGCATAATAAAAATAAAAAAGTGGACAAGGGTCTGAGAGATGAAACCACGGCCACTTGTGTTCGACAAAAGCCTCGACGCAGCGTCAACAAACACGACAGCCAGTACTGATACAGCAGGCAACGGTTCGATCGGAAAATAGCGATATAATGGGGCAATAAATGAGATGGATTTACTGTTTTATCAGACCACAAATGAGACAAGAATTACTCGCTGCAGTCCCAAAGTAGTAGGAGTTTGCGGACTACTTTGCCGGGAGGAGAGCGGGCGCCAGAGACGGACTGCTGCAGCGATACTAACTTAAATGCCGCCTGCGTTAGACCCCGTTTTGAGCCATTTTCAACCATGAAATGCCGATATTAATGCCAGCATTGATGTGTTTCATCACAGTACAGTCATATAATTTAGTTTCAGCTTAAAAACAAGGTTTGAATGTGCAATTACTCTCTGAAGAATGTCGGGGCACAAGCAAGTGCATCTGTATTTCTGGGAGTTAAGCACACAGTTGGCAGTTCCCATCTCCTCCCAATGGGATCCGCAGGTTGATTTTATTGTCTGCCCATCACGACACAGACTTTGAGGTCGAAACCAGAGGAACATGTGACCCGGTCAAGGGGACAAGCAAGAACAGTGTCGAGACACATTTTCCACGCTACTGCCACATATGTGGCGTACACACTGTGGGAGGTTGTGGGAGGTTGTGGGTTTCTGTATGTTGTTTGTAGCCGGTGGGGACTGGAGCAATAGTGTCTGAGGAGATGTGACATGTAGCCCCACTCTTCACCACTGATACACACAAACACACACACACACACACACACACACACACACACACACACACACACTCGCCTTCTCTCTCTGCGTCTCTCCTGGCTGGTCAGAGTTATTCATTTCGTTGAGCACCTTAGCCGCCAGCAGAGCAATGCTGTCACTGGGTCATTACAAATACCCACAGGCGGTTGAGAATGTCCTCACAAACACTGGAGACAAACGTGGGCCTGCATGCTGCTGCCTGACTGCTGCTGCTGTTTGATGGAGTTCTGCATGACCTACATTTTCCTCCTTCAGACATTTCAACATTGGACCTGCTGATATCGCGGATCACTAATCTGAGACCCTACAAAACAGAACTGAAATAACACATGTACCATATAGACGAGTTCATTTCACATATTCAAATCCTATTTCAAGTTTATTCTAAAACACCATATCGCTTCTTCTTTACATCTTGTACTTTGTTGGATTTTAATTTAGAGAATTTTATTCAAGTGAAGGCCCAATTTTAGGGCAACAATTTAATTCCGACCACAAATAAATGAGTAAATATCGAAATAAACCACTCAAGAACTATTCTGTGGAGGCATTGTTCAAGGCAGTGGCCAACAAGGTCCTGGTTACACTGGGCATCCCTCAGGGGTGAATGTGTGTAACGTATATCCCTTTCATACACACCTGTGTATGGCAGTTATTAGAAAACAGGTTCGGTCTGCATTCAATCACTAACACAAGGCTCTTGGTGAAAATACGAGGTCATTGCTGTTCACACAAGACCCAAGCAGCTGTACTTCTGTACATGTTGTGTTCCTATGTGCACCTCTGTGGCAGGATGGTCTTGCACTATTTTGAGTGGTGAGATGAGGGACACAACTGGGATCAAAAAGAGGAGTGCTCATTGATTTCCAAAACCACATAATATGCTGCAAATATCAAAGGGAACAGCCTGTATGGCGTCTCTGATATGCTCAGCATGATTTAAACATGCTGAGGCCATGTTTAAGCTAACACATTTTAACTCCAAGCCTGCACATGGGAGCCTCTGAGGTAAAAAATAAAATAAAAATGGGCATAAAAGGAAAGAAGAGAGAGTAATTGATTGAAAAGGATTTGTGCCACTCTGATTTGATGAATTATTAAACTCGTCTTTACATATTTCTTAATTAGAAAGGGTAATCCAGTAATTTACATGAGGACCAGCTGGCTGGTACAGTATATCACTGAAACATATAATCCCACTTCCATTATTACTGTGAGCGGCACGTTCCCCTCTCGTAAAATCTCACTCATAATCCCATTAGGTCTTACTACAGAAACTATACTCGACTCATCTTTTAAGCGCCAGCCCCAACCGTGTAATTGCTGTGCATTTAAAGCAATTTGGTCAGTGGCGACAGAAACCTGCTTACTGCTGAAAAGTTAATGACACTGAAAGCCAATACTATGCCCCGACGACTTAGTCCTACCGTTTGACAGCATTTGTCATTACACAGTTCCTTACTCAAAAACTGGATTTTACATTTCCCACGTTTGCTCGTAACACTACTAAGGCAAGCATGCAACAACACAAAAAAAAATGTTCAACCATCTTTGTCAGGTCTGGCAGTCGTGGATGATTACACTGCAATAGCCAAACTTTGACTGCAGACTTGTTGTCTATGGGGGTGATGCCACTGAGGAGTTGACAGAGTGGCAACAAAGTTGTGTTCAAATTGCGTTGAAAGAGAGATACAAGGCATCAAAGTGATTGAATGGTCACGATATCAGATTTAGTTGTTTTTGTCCAATTTCAATCAGGCAGCCGGCTTGTTCCTGCCATGACAGAGTCCCTTAGCACATTGGAATTGCGGGACTGATATCTCATACACTAGATTTCTCACTTCAGTGCACCCTGGAATCCAACCTGCCCAACCACCACCACCCACACACACACACACGCACTTCCTCACCTGCAACCCCGGCCGCCACCTCATCCATCCAAACTAAACCACCTTCATGGCCATATTTCTGGGTGCCGCCTTGATTTTCTTTGGCATTCCTGTCCTTATTCATCCAGTGGGGCTGTGAGCTGGAATAATTAGGAGAACGCCATAAGGCCCCTGCCTCCTGACAAGTGATCAACAAACAATGATTTATGAGGCCATTTTGTATCAGGGGATGACCATTGATTTAAAGAAAACACTCACACACACACATGCATGGACACACACACACACACACACACAACTTCTAGACACAGATGACCATATGCATAAATCAGATTCAATGTCTCTCCGTTTTCAGGTGGCGTTGTTTTATGCTGACCTATCCTATTTATCATTCACTTGAATAAACACCTAAACTGATAAGCCCACAACTTGATATGGATTTGACAAGTGATCTGACTGGGAATATCGTGCGCTGTTTAAAATCCCTTGAATGCTCGAACGGACCATCTGCAAATCAATGCTGTCGCTCTCTTACTTCATAGATGCTGATTCCACATATTTTATAGCCGCTGTTGTGAGTATTGATTGTCACGGAGGCCTGGAAGAAACGCGACGACGACGCAATGTCTGTGTCTTACTGTTTGGTGGTATATCACTTTGGCCTGTCTGTTGTTTTGGTATGCCGAGGTAAGTTGTCTTGACAGACAACATGCACACTGTGTTTTATTACCCCTGCCAGCTGCAGGGTCATTACACATTGCTCTTCCTGTGAAATCGTAGGATCATATTTCCATGTGTGCTGGAAAGCGGCGGCTTCAGATACTGATTAATGAGTAATGAAATGGCTTTTAGTTATTACAGGATGAAAATATTAATATGAGAGATGCTGAGTGAGAAGAAGGGCGCCTTTATTATGTTACCGGTCTGTTCCATCATCTCATAGATCTGTCACAGGTTCACGACGTCAAAGAGATTAAGAAGCCATATTAGTCATCAAACGCTAAGTGATCCTGTTCCTGTTAGAGTGGGCGCAGGCTGTCATCATCATATATGACTCCTTTTAGCACTCAATAAATCGAAGTCTGCATTCATTCTGTGCTTATATGCTGCCCTTGGCAAAATGTCCCAAATAGTTTACTTTATTATTAACAACGGATACATTTCATGTATTTGAATTTAATCATTTAGTGCTACCAAGCATACCAGCGGGACATGATTATTGTTTTCCACAAGTATAAGACACGTGTAAAGTGCCTTAGAGACATAAGACAATGCGGGGATGAAGTCGGCATTATTGTCTTTCCTTACCACAGATTGATCGCCACTGCAGCCAGGTCGATATGTGTCTAAACATGACGTTAATAAGGTGACTGGACTGACTGTCTATACTGCAATACCACAGATGATGCAGAAGTATGCGTATGTGTGTGTGTGAGGAAGTTCGAGAGAGAGAGAGAGTCTACAGGCCCAATGCCATCTCTCATCCTTCCTCCTTCGGTGTGGGGTGATATGAATGGGCACCATAATGGTCATTGCAATTACCCCGCTGTTAGTGATTGTTGTTGGGCAGAGGCAGCAGATCAAAAGGAGTGGATCCATATTGATTAACTGCCATTGTAAGGGAATGACCAAGTCGAGCTCTCACACAGCGGCAGAACGTATGCGCTCTGTATGCGGTGATTGACTCCTCGTCGGCTTTAACTTGCACTGTTGGCGGTGGAATAATTGAGCACGCCACATGAATCCAGTATTAGAGATTCATGTGTCTCACCCCACCTCTTCCTCTCAGCACTCCCTTCAGCTCTCGGATGATTGAAAGGCCTCTGGTGTCGCCCTGCTCTACGTGGATAAGCAGTTGTCATAGGAAACATCGATACTTGAATGGATATACAGTTTTATCCATTGATTAAACACTGAGTGAATGCACAAGTACTCACCCCTTGCAAAGACCAATGTCCATGCCAGTGACTACCCCTCCTCCATTTCTGTGATTTAGGGTACGTTTGCGCAATGATCTCTAAGTGCGGTGTCATTCCCTTACCCCGACATATTTTGCGAGATCATAATCGATACTTCATTTGAGCTCTGCTACGTGTGGATGGAGAATCATGGTGGTGGGTAAAGCAATGTTTTATATTGTTGCATAAGGTCAAGCCCATGTTTCTCCTGCTCAGAGAATTGGTTCGGAAATAGCCCCATCAACATTGATGAAGCAGTGACGAATTGGAATTATGGTTTGACAGGTCAAAAATTGCCGCTTGAAATTCTAATCAATCACAATTTCCCTCATCGTACATTGTAAAGTCAATGGTATTGTTGCTCAGGAGTTCGGCTTCAAGTCTTAACATAGGTATACTGCATACATTTAATATGTTTTATTTTAATTTGATTATGGTCCAACTCAGACACGAAAGATTATTCTGTATGTTTTCACAGAGACAAAATCCAGTGAAACTCAACTCATCAATCATGTGATTGTGTTGTTTATATTCATGCAACATTTAGAATTCTAATAATGCAAAGACGGAAGGAGAGCGTCTGACTGACACTTGGGTCTCCTGCAGCGCCTGGTCAAATAGGACTCTTATTATGGTAGGGATCTCATTCAGATGGTCATTAGACGATCGAACGAGGATAATTTGCCGGGATCTCAATTATGAGGAAGCCAATTATCTTGGGGCGCCAGTGGCCTTTCAGAGAACTACTGAGCCTCGCCAGGTGTGGTGCTCTTATGCTGATTGTTAATTTGTGCCCGGGAGATCTCACTGTGTAAATTGCCCCACATGACGGCATGGGGAAATGCCATGTGGGAAAAGCATTCTGCATAAATATGACGCTGAAAGGGTAAAACAATTGTTTCCTGGATTTAATTCATGGCTTTCGTCGTCTAAGCTCCCAGTAAACAATATTTAACCATTTGCTGTCAGTATCAGAATCTATATTTTGACTAAAACAAGTCATATTTGAAGTCATATTATATATATATATATAATATATATAATATATATAATATATATATAATATATATATATATATATAATATATATAATATATATAATATATATATAATATATATATATATATATATATTATATAATATATATAATATATATATATATATATATAGACAATATATATAAATAGCTCAAATGCCCTCTGACAGTCTGAGGCATGTTGTGTTTTCAAGGGCGTCCATTTGCTTCGTCCTCGGCCAGAACGGCAGTGGCCGTTGCCCTCGGCATTAACCCCTGCTGGCTTCTGGAGGTTAAAACCCCTTTCTTGATTTACAACAACCAGTGGACACAGCCGCCATTAAAACGATGTAAATCTGGGCTGTTTGTAGAGAGAGAGGTGCATGAACCCAGTGACAGACCACCCACTCTCTCTCCTTCAATCAACACTCTCTATGACTAGCTCAGAAATCGGAGAGGGGGGGGGGGGCTCCTTTTGGTAAGGTCACAGACCTTTTTATCGCCTCCTTAAGACACCCTTTCGAGCCATCTCTGTTGCACAACTGGATGCTGCACATCTCTTCGGTGCACAGCTGTTAGACACAAGCCTTAAACCAATGAGCAATCGCTTTTGTTAAATGACAACGTGAGAAAGAAGCATTTTTCAAATTCTGCCAAACTATCCCTTTGTGTTGAACGTGACATCAAGCAGCGTCCTTTGCTTATGTTGAAATTATTTTAGTCACTTAGTCAACTCAGTGTTCATATTTACCCCCCCCCCCCCCCCCCCCCCCCAAACAGTGTACACACACACAAGGTTTGAGCATCCTTGACATCTGCCATTTGGCTCAAATGTGATGGATGGATTAAATGTCACCTATGCCCTGGGTGTTTCCTTCAGTTTCTGTGTGGGCATTGTTGTGTATGCGCTTGTGTTGTTTGTTTCCGTCAGATGCTAGTGTTGTGTCTGTCAGTCTTGCCGGTGCCTCTGCCTATCCTGTCCCGACGTGCTCTGGTGCACCCTGCGGCATCTGGCACCCTCTCAAGTCCCCTCCTCCTCTGCTTGCTACACACACACACACACACACACAGATACACACGCACACAAACACATCCACAATTAGCCAAGATAAGCTGGGCTTCTATGACTTCCTACAGATTCCTTTTCCGATAAGAGAGAACAATTTAAAAGCCCTGCACAGACAGAGGCATGGGTATAAAAGAGCCTTTCTGGAAGCCAAAGGAAAAGAACTACACGTCCAAAAGCCAGAGCTGCCAGGCTCCTGTCTGTCGACGTGATGATTGGTCTCAGCATCATCCTGTCATACTGTATTACTTTTGGTTTTTCGCACACCTCAATAGCACTCTTTGCTGAAACTCATTTATCGCATAGCAGGGGATGGACGCCATCAGCTCACAGGGGATGTTTCTGAAAGTGTGACAACGTACTGTTTTGGCAAGAAGCAGGCAGTGCTTAGTTGAGTATCTGCAGCAGAAATGATCTCTGTATGATATAGAAGCCTATTGGAGGGTTTGACTTCCATTAAATCCTCACAAAACTCAGCGTATGTGAATAGGAATTTGATCACGTTTTTTTTCCTCACCTAAACATCATTTTCTTTGATCATTCCTCTTTGGCAACTGGCCTTAGCTATGCATATTATTTGAGAAAATGATGATTGGGCATTGCTTCGACCAGCCTTATGATTACAATGTCTGCTATCAGTGGAAATGGAACTGAACTGGACATTTTCTTCAAAGTTATCAGTGAGATCAGGACAGTAATTCTGGATAAGAAAATTAGGCACAGGAAGCCTGGAAGATTGTTCCGAGCTATTAAAGCAGCTATAATCGATATCATTATATTAACTACAAGGGCACTCGGAGAGCGCAGACCTCTGCTAAGGCCATGACGGCGTTAACAAAAGTGAAAAGTAAATTATGTATCCACCCCACGATTCAGATCAGCTCCAAAATGTAATGGGGTCATCCTGGGCCCATGCCGCACCCTTCCACCAAATTTCATAAAAAGTGGGCCTGTAGTTGCCCTGTACTACTGCTGACAAACAGACTAACAAACGTACTGAACAGGCAACATCACCTCCTTGGCAGAGTTAACAATAGATCACATGACTACTTGTACGTGGACCTACAGAGAATGGTCACCGAACTCTGGTTCCCCTCAACTCTGCTGAACTTTCTCTGGTCATTTTTTCAGCAAAGACACCCTGGCATAGTTGGTGGAGACCAAAAACGGAGAGTGAAGTGAGTGAAAAGATATTTTACATGCATGGGTGTAACTACGTTCTTTTTTTTTTTTTGCAGACTTTAACATATTGCATTTTACGTGTGGGTGTTTGTAGAAGTCCACACCTGAAATATTGGCTGGATGAGTTAAAGCAATCAACTCATCTTTTTTTTTTTAATAATTCAGTTAAGCACCTCTCTCTCTGAAGAAATTAAAGTAGCTCTTATTCCAGTGAAGAGGAGTCTGTCCCCGTAGTGTGCATATTACTGCATCTCATCTTGCTTATTGCTGCCTAGAGTGCTATGACAACAGAAGTGAGAATAGATTTAATCTCCCCAGCCCTGCTAATAATACTGCTAATCTTACTGGCTGAACGCCGAAACACGCACAAAGGGCTAATCATCTCTAGTACTCAGCATTTTCTTACACATA
Organism: Melanostigma gelatinosum; assembly: GCF_949748355.1. NCBI lineage: Eukaryota > Metazoa > Chordata > Actinopteri > Perciformes > Zoarcidae > Melanostigma > Melanostigma gelatinosum. The sequence continues at coordinate 15,321,108 of NC_136649.1, forward strand.
CACATTTTTCCACCACAGTTCTCAGGACTGTCAGAAGTAAAGAGATAAAGAATGGGCTGAAGGGAGAAACAAAATCAGCTGTGGTGTGAGAAGTGTCTGCCACCACGGCGTCATTAACACCCAGTGGTGCTGGAGTAAGGGAAGCAGAGCAGACGGGGCCTCCGAGCACGAGAAGCGAAATTGCAAACCCAAGGTTCCTGATACAACCCGTTATTATTTTTGACACAAGCCATTTACAATAGCTATGAAGGTGGCAATGGAAAATGTAATATTGATTGTATGCCCTCAAGGCTTTGCTCCCCTGACTTCTAAACGTCACGCGTCTCACATATGTTGGATGTGATGATATGTTTCTCTTTTTTTATGTTGTTTTGTTTTCCCCACTTCCACAAAACCTATTTGAGGGGCTTTGTTGATTTTTTTTATTTGATCAGGTAATTACATTGCTAGATTGAGAGGGCAAGGTGATGTTTTGGGAGTCGAGAAAATAATAGAAATCTCAGCAACTACGGCAACGCAATATGACATTGGTCTGATGTGACAGGTGTTAATATACCCGATGGCAATATGTATTTCATCTCTTTTTCATGAGGGTGCTTACTGAATTACTTCCAAATGACGTTTATGAAACATTAAGCGACTGTTGCTCCATGGGATAGCAGTGGCTCATTCCAGAATTATTAAAGTACAGTACAACAAAGGCACACAGGGAGAAAAATCGAGTTTACTTGTGATATCCTCAGACTCATTTCGCTGTGTTTGTACAGACATGTGGGCTTCAAATGTAGGTAAAAGAAAGTAGAGGAAGCTATTAAGCTCCTGAAACACAGAGACAAACCAAATAAACGGAACAACTGGGAAGAGAGTTGGCCTTTGGAGTACCCTGTCTCTGTCTGTCTGTGACAGAAACCTGTCAAAACCAAAACAAACATGTTTAACAAGGCCCTCAGAGGAGCGCCGACAATCGTGCAAGGCTGTGTGAGGAGAAGCGGAAGTCTCAGTATCTGGTGAGATTGCAGGGTTTATCTGCCAATGTGTTAATTACGCTAGGGCTTCTCTCTCTGGTAAGTGTGACAACTTTGCGCTTGTTTCCAAAATGAATGCATGACCTGCGTAGCACCCCTCCGTGTAGCAAACGGCTGATTGCGCTGTTAAAAGCTATCTTTGTGAAAAGTGCTGTTTTAAGAGCTCCTTTTCTCTGGTGGTAGGCGCTTTGGAACACATCGTTATGGATGTACGCGATGATTTAAACGACCCTGTGAAACAAATCCCGGAAAGGAAAATACAGCAAAAGGGCAAAACCTCTGCGTTGTCAAGTATTCTTCACATTCGATTTTTAGTACTTAACTGTTTAAAATTCAGCTTTTTAAAAAGTGTTACACATTCTCAGTCAAACCTTCAATAGTGGAATTTAGAAACGATATTATCCCCATTAATACTTCTCACAGAGGTCATTACAATGTTGAGTCAGTTGCTGTTAGCACTGTCATTATTTGTCTGGCGAACAGCGCCTCTCATTCTCCTGTGTACAGTTAGACCGACATGGTTTTATCGCTGTCATCACATTAGGTTGAGTGGAGAAAAATCACTCCTAATGACACAGAGATTATTGGCTTCGTGTTTTGGTTTACCAGTAAATGCCGGCCATGCCAATGGGATTTCCCCGGGTAAGCCTTCACTATCAGTTTACAATAACTGTTGCATTCTGCTGTCATCTACAAGGATATCAAAGCACAATACAGCAAGTCTGGGCTGTTTCACTCCGTGACATTGTCGTGCACTAGTCCTGTAAAGGTGTACTGAGTTTGTACTGTCGCAGAACAATGTATGTGGAGCGTATTGCTAACCGTACAAGCAGACGTGTTGCCAGCAGCATTGTTACCATAGAGACCGTTTAGAACGTAGACATCACACTGAGAGTAAGTTTCCTATATATATGTGTCACATGGGTTTTGCCCCTGCCCCGCCCCTTTAGTACTAGCGGCAGGTCCTGAGTCAATTCACTCCAGTGGGAGAAGTGATTGTGAACACAGATTATGACCAATTATTTCCCTCCATAGTCGCCATTAATATCGGAACCATATATCCCACATTTCCTCCGAACATTCTGACGTGGAAAGGGCGTTTTTTCAGGGAGATAAATCTGGAGAAAACAAACCTTTCTCTGTCTCAGCAACACAGTCTCGCAAGATCTGGCAACAAAAGTTTGTGAACGCCTTAGCTAACTAATTTATGTAATGTAATTGCGTGAATATGAGTCTTAGCTGCAAACATATCTCACGTTAGCAAAAGAAAATATAAATGCATTATGCAAATATAACCCGATCCACAGTGACTCGGGTGTCTACTATGCAAGTAGCATATAGTCAGCAATAATTGGCACCCAGATACTCCCTTAGGCCACTCACATGTGTATGCTAATCAACTATTAGGCAGCCTGTATCTGGGAACAGAGATTGTTATTGTAAAATGGGTCGCCAACAACTAAAAAATAAGGACATGCTTTTTATGTGACAGTTATGTGACAGAAAACGTACATGTTTTTCATTGGTCAATGAGGCATAGTGTGCTGCTTGTGTGAAAAACAGTCAGCTGTAATGTTCAGTATACATCGTACACTGTGTTTGACATGCTACATTGTTATTTGATGGCTGTTATAACGAGACTATTTATGAATTGCACTCTTAACTTCAGTACTCTCTTTCAGATTATTTCTGAAAATTAGAGGCCGCTGTAAACAATGTCTTAGAACTGTAATTCTTTGGAAGCTAAAAAAAAAGATTGATTAAATTCCATAGATTATTGAATGCCCCTTTAAAGTGATTGAACTCTTGGAAGTGCACACGTATGATTCGTGCAGCTCACTAAAATGAGGATGACTGTCTGTGGGGATGGAATGGCTTTTAAATATTGGAAGAAGTGTTTGAAGCATTGCTGAATATTTAGCGTTTCACTGCTTTCATGTGGCCGGGTTGATGTGAAGTTCAGCCCCTGTTCTCTCCAGTATCTCTGTCCTCATCAGTGTCCCCACTGTCACAGATGATGTCTGTTTCACGGACACGGAGAATCACATTTGCGCCGAGGCTTCCCATGGCGAGTGGGCCAAGAAGTTTTGATGAAAACTCGAGAAAGGCTGTGAAAGAAGAGAAGATCAAATCAGCAGCTATATCAGCCCTCGTAAGTGCTGATCCCCCCTGAGAGAGCTTGCGGGATCACAATACTTCCCCATAAAGCAGCGGGAGCTCGGCCAGCCGTCTGAAAGGGACCTGCCTCTCACTGGAGTGAGGGCGTACTGAACTGGAGAAGGGAAAGAGTGGAGGAGGAAGAAAGGTTTCTCGTATACACGGGTTGAATGAGGGTTTTAGTGGTCAAACCTATAGAATTGGGGCAGCAATGGTGGAGTGGGAGGTGGTATGTGGGGATTGAAGAAGAGGGGGGGGGGGGCTCGTTGGTCATTATATGAAGCCTAAGTACAACACCAGCCTCTCATTCTCCCACTCCTGAAGGTTCACGTCCCTGCTGTGTTTACCACAGGCCCCCTATGGATTCTCTTAAATCAGACAGGAATAAGGGGCAAGGAGTGTGTTCTCCCACTGCCTCACATTTACCTGAGGCTTACCCTTTTGACCTCAACTCTGCATGTCTCTCAAAGGGCCGCATTATATTCCACTTTATGTCTTCATCATGAAATGTTATGTAGAAATGCTGACTCATTTGGAAAAAAAAAAGAATGCTGTTTATATGCTTCTTTTTTTTCTGCGTATTACAAGGTTTAGTAAATGGCTCAACCAGAGGTGGGATATTTACCAGCCCGATTCACTGCATATTTTTTTTACAGCCTCTTTCTAAGCAGTGTGTGTGTTTGGGGTTTTTAAAGATTACGGGCAAGGGGTAATTCCCTGCTCATTCCCTGCAGTGAGATAAAAACATCAGGTAAAAAAAACATTGTCGCACAATGCAGTATTCTCAAACTTGCACTTAAAACCCCAAACTAAGTGGGGAAAATGACTGAGCAAATGAATCATTTCAAGTTGTATAGCCGTTAGCAGGTTGAAGGGACATGCGAGTATGAATGGAATAAATATGTTGCTGCTTTATGAAGTGTGAAATGGGCCGATGCAAAGGTTCTCCCTCTGTTGCTCTGTCTCTTGCTCATTGTGGAGGCGACTCCACATGTATGGGCATTCACCCCCCCGAATCTCACAGCTTGGAAACCCAAATTTATGGGTCCACTGGCACTTACGTTTTTACGAGTAGAAAATATTTCGGTAGTTGGTCCGTTCTGATAAATTGTTATTTAGCTAGCTCCTTGGGGTTAAAGCAATACCAAAACGCTGTTTCCATCCAGATGATGGAATGGGATGATGATGAACACATTAACGAAGTGGCTGGGTTATTTACAGAGTTTACGCCTGTGTCCAGGGGTTGCAATTAAAATGGTCCACACACACATCCCTGAGTCCTAATGACCTAACAATCGCAGACACTTGCTCATTATCTGTTTAGTTGACTGGATGTGTTTGTCATCTGAGTAATGCCTCCTGTGGAAGAAATACAGTAAATACTAATTAATGAGAAACGACACCCATTCACGTATATGTGTGTGGGCGTGTTTTACCCGTGTTGTGGGGACTCGCCTTCCTTATGAGGACAAAATGCACATCCCCAAAGGGCAAATCATGAGGCTTTAGGGTAAAGACTTGGTTTAAGCTTGGACTAAGGTTAGGGTAAGGGTGTTATGGTTAGGGATAGGGTAAGTCTCCAGGCAATGAATGTAAGTTAATGTAATGATCCGAAAAGTCATGGAAATATGGCCGTGTGTGTTGTCTGCTTTGTTTTTGCCACTGCTAACACTGACAATAGTATGCCTGGTGCATCAGAGTCATGTACATTTGTTTCAAAATATCATCAAATAGGGCACTCACATATTGATCATCTTCATGTTGTACTTTCGTTTTCTTCTCCGAAAAACCAGTGTGTTATTCTTGTGCTGTTATTTTCTGATCCTTTCTCTTCATCATTTGTCCTGTTGCTATTCCCCATTAAGAGCACGGTTGCCAAAGGCCAGGACCCTGTGCCCATTGATAGTGTAGGATCAAGTCACATCCTTGGTGACCTTTGAACCCAGAGTCCACTCTGGCTCTTGGATTTAATGTGCAGCTGTGGGGAGAGTTGGCATTCCTCCCCTGTAGGTCAGGACACCATTAGCCTCCACTGTAAAGAATGCAACATTGTTTGGAATGACTGAATGTCTGACAATGACAATCCACACGAGAAACCAGTAACCAACGACCTCTTTCTGAATTTTACTAAGTGGCAAAGCATCAGTGGTCTGGAAAAATGTCATTTTCCTTCATTCCCCACCAGTTAAATGTCCCCTTATTAATCATAAAAGTTGTTGTATGCATTTCATATCTCAATTTATGATCCTGATAAATTGCAGCAGAACCATTAAATGTTAAACAATGTGTATCTTTTTGCATGCAAATACATCATTCATGGTAAATTTACATGATCAATGATTCTTAAAGTCTCGGAAAGGCGTACAATCTCTGTTGTTGCACTGTGTAATGGGATTTTAATGGCTCTGATAGCCAAAACACATGTCTAAGCTGCTGCATGTAGGTTCGAGCTTGGTCAGTGTCACCAATGCACATAAGGCACCCTTCCTCCCCAACATCTGAGTCTTGCTCTCTAGAGTTGGGCTTCAGTCCAAACCTTTTTTTTATCTTGGCTCCCATCTTTCTCCATCTTTGCTCCGGCCCTTTTCTTCCTCTGTTTACTCCTTCCAACTTCCTCAGACTTTGCCTCGTATTGGGTGCACAGAACTAGACTGATATACTGCTGTTTTCACTGAGCTCATATGAGTGGTGGTGAAAAGCTGAGAGACATCTTCAAGTCTTTTGGGACCCCGCAGCCACAAGTGTCTGCAGGGCTGTCTATGTTGGAGTCTGTTTTGTTAAAGTCTGCGAAAGAGAAAGACCCCATAGTTCCTCGAATCCTTTGAAATGCTGTTTTTGTGATCGATTCGCAGACCAATTCAGTAGGCCCAGAGGAGAAAACCCCTGCTCATATGCTCCAAGGAAAACTCATACTTTTTGAAGCTGATGGTATTTGCGTTTTATGCAGGCAAACTGTGCAATGTGTTGATTTGTCCTGGGCATCCGTTGCTCCACAGGCTTTGAGATGAAGACGTTTGCTTCCTCTGAACTCCTTGCCAATTTGTCTCACTGAGGGACAGGCTTTCTTTCTGTTTTCCCTCTTGTCTTTCTCACCAAATCCACCAGCCCTCTGCCCCTCCACCCCTCTTAGCTTCTCTGCTGTTCTTTCCCATTTTATTTTTTCCTTCATGTTCTTATAAACTTAGAAACTATCTTCACTTTTTCTTTCTGCCTCCTCCTCACTTCCAAACTGTTTTCTGCACACACTTCCGGCTGACACCCTCCACGTAAAGTGTTACTTGCACAAATTTATCAGAGCTGACGCTAAAACGTGGACCTCCATTGCTATCAGTAGCTAATGCGTGTTCCCATCTTACCAGTGCAGATGGCTGTCAGAGGCTACAATCCCAAACACAGTGTTCAGCTGGGCTATGTCTTTGATCTCTTTTGACTAATAGTAATGACTTGTTTTTGTCTGGGGGGGATCTTGGCTTGCTATGTCAAACAGGGATTTCATCAGGGCAGGCCATGTCTTTCTTTGTATTGTTTTACATTCTGAATGTGTCTTAGTTGAGCGCTGAGAGGATGAACACTGTAGAGACAGTGACTAGATGCATTACCCCTTTTTGTAGCTTATCAGTGATCAATGTTTGAGCTGCTAATCCCTTGTGCACTTACAACACTCATATCTCAGTGACTGACTTCATGCATACACACAAGCCTGAGAACACTCATTGCAGTTAGTGAGAGAGGGAGGGAGTGGGTAGATAGAGTGCAGTTAACCATATGCACGCTACTTGAACAAAACGTATGACAAAAACAAAAGTTTAAAATGTTAAATGTATTTTTTTCTTCTCTTTCGGGAAGTTGATCACACGTTTCACTGCTGGGACTTCTTTTTGAAGTGCGGTGAGTTTCACACTACGCTGACTTTGCCGTTGGCTCTTCCAAGCCATGAAAGCGAATGCACCTGTGATAAATACCGCCTGCTATTATCACGCACTGAATCAATTAATTAAATCTTCCTACAACATTTATGCCACTCGTTACCGCACCGATCCCACAACAGGGAGATGGATTACAGGTGCTTCCTGTAGGCAGAAGAAGAAGAGAAGAAGACTGATTGATGTGGGGTGTTTTCTTCCAGCCCTCCGCCGCTCATCCCTCCGTTCGTGGAGGCTCCCACACCAGTTTGTTCGTACACTTGACACTTTTCCAGCCTAAAAGAGGCCACAGAGGGACATTCTCATGTACAACCTCTCAGCAGCCAATGTGAGATGATATGTGTGGGGCGCGGTGAAAAAAATAAATAACTCATGGTAAGTTATTTCTCCATGAAGGGAGCGGAGAGACAGCTGACGGGGACATGTTTAGACAGTTGCACTCGGGCAGGGCATTCCTCACACTTTACCAACACACACACACACTGTCCTGTAGTCCTTTTGGATACCACCACACATTTAGATAAATACACAGACAAACTGTTGTCCGGGTTCTTGACTCATCCATTACCCCCCCCCCCCCCACACACACACACAAAAACGTGCACACTAACATACTTGCCAACATGCCAAGACCCTCAGCCTTGCACACACGCGCATTTGCGCTCACGAAGATTTACATACAAACACATGTGAGCTTGATTAGAAATCTGTGGATGGTTGACAAATGGCACGGTGTTCATATTTTGCCTCTGGCATGGCGGTGGTAATGATTCCATAATTGTCCTGAGCGCTCAACACTCAATTCCAATCAGCATCCAGAACAGCTCTGCAGCTGGCTACCCACGCCTTTGGAACCTGCAAAGACACACGCTTTACACACACAAACACACACACACAAATATTTAGTTGCAACTGTGGTTAATAGGAGTCACAAGAAGAATGCTGTTCATGTCAGTGTGTTCATAGCTCCCATCTTTTGCTCAGGCATGTGCTATGTGATCCTCCTATCTGTTATTGCACCTAGAAAAATGTTGCCGAGGGTGAGATGGGTCTGATACGTTGAACAACGCAGCTGTGTGCCATTGCAGTCATGCGTGTGGATTTAGTTAGAATAGCTTGGGAAGATCGGGCATGATGGAGTTTGCTGTGTTTAAGCTGGTAACTTCTGATTCCCCCTTTGGCACATTTGAACATACAATCAAGGAAGTTGACTTGTACTATATGTGATCCTTGGTACATACTGGGATTCAGGGTGATGTGAGCTTGAGCGTGGGCAGCATTTCTATCCCTGTTCCATGCGCTGAACATACATAACTCACATGTTACATTTACAATCCGTTCCACGTGTATGGTATAAGGACCTTATCTGGGTCATAGTGTGGAGACTGGCGCAGAATATCTCTCTCTCTCTCTCTCTCTCTCTCTCTCTCTCTCTCTCTCTCTCCCCCTTTTTGCACTTAGAGGGAAGAAAAAAAATTCAAACAAGCAATCCATGGGCCATGATATCACCCAGCGCTTGCTGGTACAAAACATCTTGTCCACGTCATAGGGCTATTACTTTGTATAGCAGGGTTATGGATTCTCTGAGAGAGATCCATCCCTGCACCCCATGCAGACTTTAATTAGTGATGAATTAAGACCCTGGTCTCGGCTTGCTGGAACATGGTCCCTCTTGAAGGTTAGCTCTGCTCGAATACTTTAGGACTGACCTCTCTGAAAGGCTGCCAAGAATGTCAGAAATCTTAGTTGCGTGGGAGCGCCTTGTCGAGTTCCTCCTGGGTTGGTTGGTTGCCTCCTCCGCTCTGTGTTTCTGCTATTAGCAGTGCCCTCTGCAGGATGCCTGGACCGCATGTGATGATGTAAGCACATTTCTCCTGTGCTGTGCAACTGCCTGTGGCTATGAAGCGATACAGGCCAGACGGTCTTTTAACTCTCTCTGCCTCTCGTCTCCTTTTCCCGTCTTGCTGCAAATACAGAAGCAGTGATTGCTTGAATCTTCGTACGGTTAAGAGATGCAAAAGCCAAATCAGGTGTTGACAGCTGGACAGCTGATACAACTGTAAAACGCTATTCACGCTGTTGGGTGCACAATAATTGTATATAATCACTTGTTGTGGGAGAGGACATGACATCATCGGCAAAATATGGTGTGTCACAGAAAGAGCTGTCCAGCCAGCCTGTATCCCGGTGTTATTGCGGCTGCAGAAGTAGAAAGCTGGCCCACGATGATCTATAAGAACCGACAGCGCACGTCACAGTGATACTGAACGTACAGCTTCTCTGCCTGCGTGTGAATACAAAATATGTCACTGACACTGAATGCAAAGCTGATATGTGGAGGGTAGGGCTGTAACAATACGCATATTCAAATTGAACCGTTCGGTACGCGGCTCACGGTTATGTACGTGGCTCACGGTTCGGTACGCATGACAAACCGAACAATACGTTTTTTTTTTGTTTTTTTTTAAACCTTTATTTAACCAGGTAGTCCCATTGAGATTAAAAATCTCTTTTGCAAGATGTAAGTAACAATACTACATAACATTAAGGAGCAGTTTTTGTTTTGTATGCTTATGTGTTGCTAAGAAGACACCCCAGAAGATGGGTCACTCAGGTATAGTTCCATCATTGTGCAAAGTCAAAGAATAACTTCATGATGTTAGTTGTAATGAATAAATATATTTTAAAATCAAGTACATTTCTCTGGCATTTATAGTTTTCTACTGTACCGAAACATACCGAACTGTGGCTCCACTGTATCGTACCGAACCCAACCGTGAATTTTGTGAACCGTTACACCCCTAGTGGAGGGTAATCTGGAGTTGTCCGTGTGTGTGTGTGTGTGTGTGTGTGTGTGACAGGCGATGGTGTGGGCTGGTTAGCTGGTCTATCTACGCTGCACTGCTTGGTGAAGCCTTCAAGGTCTGGTTGGTTCGGAGGAGGTCTATATAAGGCTGCTTAGGAAGGCCTTCAGGGTCCACGATGTTGATTAACTAATTACTTTGCTAATTGGACACATTCGATGTGCCCCTCCTTCCACACAGCCAACCTCTCCTTCGCTATCTGTTCTGAAGCCTGCTAGCAGTCTTTTTTCCGCAAATCAACACAGTGAGTTTCCCTCAAAGCCAGTTTCCAGTTTCAGAAGTGGAATTATTTTTAAAACTCAAAACATCACTAGCACCTACAAAGGCGTCACCCATTATTGATAGGCAGTCATGGGTTGATGTCCAAATTTCAGTGATTGATTCGAGTTGCGGTATCGACTTTACCTGAAAGAGGAGCAACACAAACGCCTTCTCCGTCTCAAGTGGAAGGACTGTTAGTTGACACACAGAGTACGTAGGGGGGAGTTTGACTTCCCAGACACAGATTAAGCTTAGTTGAAGAGTAATGTGTTATCTTCAATGGAGGCTCTCCATCACAGGGAATATAGGCCAGGATTTAGTTTAATCTGTGCTTAACCTGTAGAAATGATACGGCCATATGCTTTGTAGTTGTTCACATTGTGTTTGTGTGTGGTTTCATAAAATTAATGTTGATTAGATAGATGTCTGATGTGGGTTTACAATTGAGGTGATGGTGGATATTTCTTCAGCTGTTAATAGGTGAGAGGATCTTGGTGTGTGTGTGTGTGTGTGTGTGTGTGTGTGTGTGTGTGTGTGTGTGTGTGTGTGTGTGTGTGTGTGTGTGTGTGTGTGTGTGTGTGTGTGTGTGTGTGTGTGTGTGTGTGTGTGTTTGATCGCTTTGAGTAAGTGTGTCAGATATCTCCTCTCCCTTTGGCCTGTTTTTTTTTCTTCGTTTGCTCTTTTCTCCCCCTCTCACTTCCATTACCTTCCTCCTTCCCATTTCTCACCTCTTTCTCATATCTTTCCAATTTATTTTGTCAGCTCTCTCTCCTTTCCCATTTCTACTCCTCTTCCCACTTTACCTTCACTCCAGCGTCTCGCTCCCTCTCCCTTTCTTTTCTTCCACTGACCCCCCCCCCCCCCCCCCCTCTCCCCTCTCACCCTCCTTTGGAACAGGGAGTTCTGGGTTGGGCTACAGCAGCAGCTGCAGAAGGAGCAGCTGCTCTGTGTGTGGGTGTGTGTGTGCGTGTGTGTGTGTGTGTGTGTGTGTGTGTGTACATGCCACAGCTTGTCCCCTCCACCAGGCTGCTTGGGCAGGGTTGGTCCCAGCAGGGTACCACAACCCTGCCAACACCCCACCAACCAACCAGGCGCATGTGTGCTGATACTCACAAGTCACAAACACACACACCACTTACAGACACAATACCCATACCCATACACAAGACAATTTCACACACACATTCATATTCAAATACACTCCTATTCAATGAGAACACCAGTGAATCATTCAGTTACGAGCCTGCGAAATGTATGGAAATATACGCTCACGTCTGTGAGTCATCCATCCCCTTATGGAGTTTGTGACAGACAAAATGCAATTTAGAAATACTCTGTGTACAATGTAAATGAATGAAGAATGAGGCAGGTGTTTTTTATGAAAGAAAGAAAAGTTTATAATCGCACACTCTGGAGTTCTTTCACACTGCAGGCTCCAAGGTTTAGTGCCCGGGGCAATGTTAAACTGAACTCTCTGTGTCTGAAGGTGAGGGGGGGATCATCAAATTTCACAGTCAATGGATAGTCCTCAGAGGCTTTCATCCTGCAGAGGCGATTTCCACTTGCCCTCCCTGCACGAGAGCAACCCCTCCTCCCACACACACACACATTATCAGCATCATATTATAGGCATTTTTAAAGCGTTCTCAAGTTGCTGTTGTCTTTGTTTGGCTGCTCTAATGAGAGATAGGCCCGAGGGCGGTGATTTTTCACAGGTAAACAAACAAAGCTACAGGCTAATGTTTGCTTTAGATGGCCGCTATGCCGCCTGGATAAGGGGCTTGGTTGATTAGATGACTTCAATGGGGGAGCGGGAAGGAGAACCAGACTAATATAAAGCAAGCAAGAAAGGAAGACGGAGAGTAAGAAATGAATGACCGCAGGAGACATAGACAGGCAGGGAGAAGGGCAGCGAGAAGAGAGAGATTGGTGCTATCATCCAGTTAGCGGCTTGTGCTGAGGGAATACTGTCCTGTCATCGGAGCCAGCCATGCAGAAGGGGAAGCAAGCTCTTCTATTGCACCTTGGCGTCTGTCTGCGTCTGTGCAGCACCATCTTATTGCCTTGTCGCCGCTTACTTCGTCTGACCACGCTTCCCCACACTCCGGGCGCCCTCAACCTTTTTTTTCCTTCTGTTTTTACTCTCTTCTCACTCTTTTCATTTATCCCTCATTCATCTGTTCTATTTTCCGATTTCCTACCCTATGCGAGGAACATCCATCTCCCGCTCCTCCACTTCATTTATTTTTTCATTTCATTTCTTTCTCCTTCTCGTCATGCTCCAACGCTCATATGGGAACTCCGGTATTATGCCTGTGGTGTTGTGGCCCTGTCCTGGGGGTCAGTTGTTAGGCCCAGAGGGGTGCTGCTCCGCTTGCCTCTGCAAACTGGGGGTACTGGGCAGTGTGCTGTGCTGGAAGGATGAATAGCTGGAGGGTTGGAGGCCAGCAGGGGCCACAGAGGTCACAACCATTGAAAACCTTGGCTCCCGGCTCAAAGTTACGGGGTGAAAGAGGATCATGCTTCTGGAGCAGAAAAAGAGCTCTTGTTTCCTCGTGGCACACAAAGGACACAGCCATGCAGCCAGCCAAGCAGGCTCTCTCCCAAGCAACAACCCCATCTCTCTCTTGTCATGCGATTACCTTTTCTGTGTTTCTATGCACGGCAACAGGAATTATTACATTTGTGCTGCAGCATAGCAACAATATACAGTGTTTATTTTTAATAAACCAAGCTGTGTCTGTACACATCCCGGAAACCGTTGCCGGTGATGTACAATACTCGGCTGTGGAGTGTTCATCTGTCACGTTTATGATGCTCATATAGGTAGGGGAAGAAGTCAATAACTTCCAGGGTCTACTGCAGAGCCACTAAGCCATTCCCTGGTCTTGCAGTATCGAAAAAACAACTTTTTTCGATTAGTAAACAGTGGAGCATGCCCTTCAGGGTACTTCCCGAGACTGGGAGGGACGTAAAGGTTAATCTTCAGTTTATTGCCACCAGCAGTCAGACTGATAGTATCTTTTAAAATTCCGCGTCAGGCACTATTGATCCACTGACATAAGAAGCCCCCCAGACAAGACATTTCGTGTTTCCTATGCTGCATGACTATCTATGTTCACTTTTCAAGAAGACCATCAGACTCTCAGACCGGTGGCTTCTGGCTAAATACTGCACAACATGGCTGATGCACTAGCTTCTTTGGGTTTTGAATATGTTGGTGTCATCTTAAATCCTCTGGTTACAGTTAACGTGACTCTACATAATTCACCTTCCTGGAAAACACAAGCAGCCTAGTCAGGTATTGGAGGTGATAAGGCATCCTCCCCATTGCAATGAGCGGTCTGCGTTATTGGGCCTATTCATCTGAGTATGTATTTTATTTGAGGAAGACAATGGGGTCATGGATCTGGCTGGCGAATGCTTTGCTTCTCCTCTCCTCTTGCTCTCCACTCTGTGTCTTCTTTAGATGCTGGCCTGTGATGGGAAATCTATATGGTGCGAGAGGCCAATTTAGGTGGCTCCAGTAGTGTTTGTTTGAAGAGTGAGCAGCCAGGGGTAAACACAGTGAATAACGCCTATACTCTCTATAAATGATTTCAGAGTGAGGAGATGTGAGGGGATGGTATTTTTCACCAGCTATTTTCCAGAGACGTGTGTGATGTAGGGGAGAGAGGAGCTCAAGGAAGTTTCCCTTGGTTACTTGAGGCTTGTGTTGTTCACTAAAGCCATACAGCTATCCATGTTCTTGTACCTGTGTGTCGGCGAGTGTCGAAACCTGCACGTACAACCTTGTGAACTACCCAATTGCTGCTTTTTTTTAAGGGTCTGTCAGATGATCAAAACCATTCCCAGAGTGTTTGTTTTTGTTTGCTGCGCACAATTTGAGCAAAATTCCCCTTTTAAGGCCTTTTACAGTCCAGACTCCAGCACTTCTGAGCCTGCAACTCGTTCCTATTTAAGATATGGTGTATCAGGCTTAGTGGGCTGCAATTAATTCACTGCCTCCAGGGCCTCTCTGGCTTTGTACGAGGGGTCAGACTGGGTCAGGCCAGATTTTTTTTCTGAGAGTAAGCAGCACTAGGTTTGTGTTGGATCAGATGAGACTGGGCTAATTCTCTCCAGCAGCTGGTCCTTTTCACTCACTGTTTACCCTCCAATGCAAAAGCATCTGCTTTGAGAAATCTCTTTTCACTTCAAGTGACCAAATTTAACAATTCTCTTAATTAAAAGCAGAACCGAAGCGGTCCATTTTCAGGGTGTATTGAGTCACTTGGGGGCATTTGGTCTGAAGTAGTGCTCTGGATTGGACTGGGTTGAACCTAAATTGAGTTGTGTCATGTATCTTCAAGTCAAGCCACTTCTTTGGTTTCTAAGCTCGTCATTATCTCTGGTGTCCCCATTGGCAGATTTAGCTGAAGCAGCTTCTCTGGCCATTTGGTTACTTGCTTGGTGGGTCAGCCAGTTCTCTGTGCTCTCTGTGGCCACCACTTCTGCATCTGGGAGTTGTTTGCCGAATGCTGTGTCATCAGAGCTTTGCTGTCTTGCCCCAGAGCAAGCGAAGTCTAAACACAGCACTTTGTGGCTGAAAGGCCATCTGTCACGGGGAGGGAATCCGGCTTCTCCTCCAAAAAGCATAAACAGGGGCGGGCTGTTAAGCCGTGGCGCAGCTCACTGTCATGGAAATGCCCCATCTGAGTGAGGCTCAGGCCCTAATCCTGCACCCTCCCATCTTCGCAGCTGCTTTTTAGGGCTCCGTGGCTGCCTGCGCATACTCGCTGCCTATTTAGTCGAGAGAGAGATGAATAACATTCAATGAGAGACGGCTAGCCGGCTTGTTAGCTGGTGGTTTACAATCATGTGTTTGCATGCTAAGCTTATCATCACATACCCTGCCCTGACTTCATGGGTTTACCCACAGATAGATGAGTGATGTATCTAGATGTATATACGGAGATTTATCTGATGACATTTCCAGACAGGATTGACTTTTGAATTATTACATGTACAGGTGCAAATTTAGAAAACATGGCTACATGCAGGGATGCACGTTTGCGTCCACCACAAACCAAGCGCTTGATGTCAACAATTCAATTAAATAGATTTATATTATATATTGTTTTGTAAAATATAGGTGTATTTTATCACTGGCTTATTTAGATTGTTTGCTATCTTTAAAGAAAATACAGTTTGACACCGTTTTTTCTTTTTCAAATCAATAGCCCTGAGATGGCAGGTCTGGAGTGTTTATGATAAGTCACCGTTCTCTCATCTTAATCCTCCCTTTAACAACCACAGAAAAAATGCCGTCTGATCCCCAAAACAGCTACTGAGGAGGAACAGTCGAGAGAGGGACTCGGAGCCGAAGATCTTGACATTTCATATGTGATTGCAGAGATTTACGTGAGGTAATTATTCGGGCTGTGTCTGCCAACCCAGAGAAGATCAATTCTTTCAATCAATTCCACTTTTAAGAGGATAGGCCAGATTACCAGGGCTGAGGGACGATGTGGAAGAGGGGCCCATAATGCTCTTAACAGGTCACTAAAATGTGTGTTAGATCCTGTGGTTGTAGCCATAGGATTCCTCCCAGATCGTCCCATTTCCGCCTCTTCCTTTTTTTCTCTCTCTCTCTCTCTTGCTTCTCCCCCTTCCTCTCTCGCTGCTGCTCAGTTCCGAAATAAATGTTTTGTTAAGACAGTCTCCCCAGCATTGAAAAATATAGAGGGATATATAGTTTGTCTTTAGTCACTTTATTGGCATGTTTGCAAACAATCAATACTTTTTTTTCAACTCATTTTCAATCAATAACCTCACAGATCCAATGTTCCGTTGTTTTAGTCAAGGCCAGATAATAGACTTGTGTATGATATGAAACAAAAATGCAATGCCTGTCCCCAGTTATCCTTAGTATCCTTTTTTATTTTTATTGAATAACACAATTAGCCGGAATAGTCCTCGGAGGGGGATATCTGTTTTCCATTAGTCTTGACTGTCTGGGGGTTTAAAAGTCAAAGTTCAGAGGTTACTAAGGAAAACTTCTCTTAATTATTTTTCAAAATGTCCCCTGAAACATCTTTTTTTTCCGGGAAACTACCGTAACTGTTGGGAGCTTTGTGCATTGACGTGAAGGGGGGAGGAGTGTGCATGTGTGTGTATGGGGTGGGGATTTCGCCACATGGTCCAGTCTATGTGACTTGAATCAGATAAGGGTGAGGAGTAGTGACAGGATAGATGGGAGAGCTAGCCTAAACCCAGCCACTGTTTATTTAGACATAGTAACAGGCTGGGGAGTCAACAGTGAATGCACACCAGCACCGGAGAAACCTGAGACCAGAGACCTGAGCTGGTGTCAAACGTCTCAGGAATGGATTTCTGGTCTTAGATCAGTTCTGTGTGTCACCTCATTGTGAGTGAAACCGCAGGGAATCGCAACTGATTGCTGATCTCAGATCTGCAACCCCGCTCTGAAAGACTTGGTAAACACAGAACCTGACCATAGTAGCCTGTCCAGTGTTTCAAGCACTCACCGGGGAGGAAGGTCAGCGGGGCCCTCTGTCAACAGTGGAAGCTACAATTCACCTCAAGCCTTGTGTGAGTAACAAAAGAAGGAAAGAAAACACCGCTAAAGGGGTGAACACGTGAGGCGACCCCCCCATAGCAAACAGTTCATCACGACTCTGCTCTGTGGTCATTTAAGGAATATATTGATTAACATCCGTAAGTGCTCTGGCATTTGAGTTCAATTACATTCAGGTTTCATGCTAAATTTTTACTATGTCTGCCAGCGTTGTCTATATGCTAAAATTATGACTTTGATACGATCAATACCTAAATATCTCAATGGCGATACTGAAACAATACCATGGCAAAACCCCCAAAACAACAGGAAAAGTAATGGAATAATAGATGACAAAGCATGGAACGAGCAAAACAACTGAAAACATTTTGACAATGTCCACTCTAATTATGTCATCCATCACATACGCTAACCTGTTGCTCTTTGACTTCTTTGAACAGGTCGGCATGTCTAGGTTTTGCATTGTAGAGGGTCTGCGTAGGTTTAAAACATCTTTTACAGACGGGCTTTGTGGAGTCTTAGGGCTTGCCCTTCGCTGTCTTGTAATGTAAGCGTAATAATGCCATGATTCACTTTGTGTGTGCTTTGTCGACAAGCCGTGGACGGTGGGCAGGAGCACTTATATATGCAGCCATTCCTCTAGTTATACAATGAAAGCTGCAGCGTGCATATGAGAGGGGGATAAAAACAGTTGCAACCGACCCCTATGCCTGCAAGAATTGGAAGCTGAACACATCAACTCTATCTTAAAGTACTGGTACTAATAAGATGCGGTATAGTACGTTTTTAACGGAAGGGTATTGTAATACCTCTGTTATATTGGTGCTATCTGCCAGTGCCATTAATAAGCTTTTTTTTGTGCTTATTTGCTGTTAAATCCAGTATTAGTGTCTGACCTCATTAACCACCTCTGCTTTGGATGCAGAAAACAGTGAAACATAATTATGTGTGGGAACTTTCTGTAAAGCGCTAAATGAGCATTTCATTCATCTCACTAGCATTTAGCCTTTACTTTACCGCCAATTAAGTGGATTAGGATTTAGTGCCGGGCCCAAATGCTGGCGAGAGCACTTCCTTTAGCAGCGGTTATACTTTCGGGCATGTTAATCACAGATCCTGACGACTCTGCCGCACATTTGGTGCAGGACTTCTGTCTGGATTACTGCTCTGCACGGCTGTGAATAACTTCTGAGGCTTTCTGGCGATTTGTTTTCTGGAAAGTTCCAGTGATCATGAAGCTGGCTGCTGCCCACAGTGCCAAGCTGGAACCACATTTAGGAAGGCCCTTCTCCTGTTTTCCCCGTGAATTTTTTCTGAACAGGTTTTTTTTTCTTTTTTTTCTAAAGGTTGATTATATTTGAGTGATGGCAGCAAGGATGCTGATGATTTCACTGTGCATTTGATTCCTTTTCTTTAAAATTTCTTTTTATTTTTAGCCACTCTACAGTTACCGGCACATACCTCTGAGACATCTGCAGAAAGGTTGGCATTAGCATGTGAAAGGGTTGATGCAGACAATGCTATGCATTATGTATTCACAGCATTTGTATGAAATGCAGCCGCTGTCATTCCTGCTAGCCTGTAATCTACCGGCAATATTTCAGGCAGAGCAGGGAGAGCAATCTGAACCTAGGCTACTACTACATCTACTATACCATGCGCTGCGCACGTTAAGAGCGTGTTGTGTGTCCTCCATCCCAAGAAACAGCAAACGCAAAGAAGTGTCGGATCTGTCAGAACTGGCTGAGCAAAGTGTCAGGTAGCAAGACACAGTACCAAGTGGCCATTGTTAATGAGGAGGACGTTGTTTTTTCTTCTTACCCAGAGGCAACAGAGGCAAGCAGTAAACAGAGTATTTGATCCCTAAGAGTTGTTGCGTATTTGTCACTTTGCAAAATCAGCCGCACATTTTCCAGCACCATCCCCAATAAGTGTGTGTAGATCCTGGCTCGTTAAGAGATCTGTGGTGAATATGAAAGACAAAGACACTCTCTTTGTGGGACAAACAGGAGATATTATTGGAAAAGACTTCCAAACACTTTAAAAGGTATTTCATCTCCTCATGATGTCACTGCATGAACACCATATACTGCTCCTCCATTTAGCAACTGTATGACAAAACTCCAGACATAAACGTTGACAGCACACTTTGTAAAGTTATGGCGCTTGAAAATATCAGTCTATTAGGACGTTTATTGCTTTTGGATTGCCTAGACATTGACACCAGCCTGTTATCTGAAGTGACTCTTGTGAAGCATATGATTAATGAGCTGTTTATATGTTCTCACTGGACTCACTTATGGTATATCGTGTAGGATGAGTGGCAATAACAGACAATATATCCTCCGAAGTCACAGCCGAACATTTTGCCGGATTCATCCAGAGAATCACATTGACTCTACAGAGTTCTGCAGATGGCTACACAGTCTTAATGTCCCTGAGCTTGTCTGTATTCTCTGGCTGCCTGTCATCAACCCATCATGCGTCACAGTAAACTTAGCTTTCAGTGGCGGTAGTGGCCATGGGCTGCCACAGCTGCTGCTGCTGCTGCTGCTGCTTCTTGAGCCGAGCAACGGCGGTGTTTACCCAGACACAGACAGAGATGGGGTGGGCCCAAGTGAAACACGCAACCCCAAATTGCCATCTCGTCTTGTGCCTTATCCCATTCTGTGAGTTCATCTGTTGCACCAGCTATGGCCTGCAAATAGATCTGTCAGCCTTTGCTCCACTTCTTTCATCGTGTCTTTCTTTCTCTTTTTCTCCTTAGAAGCAATGATGGACGGTTTTGCGTCCTTGGATTTTAGTGTCACAGTTAAATGTGTGTTTGCATGGCTATTAGTGAGGCCCACTGAGGGGACGAGTTGCACACTCTCCTGACCCCTACACAGTCAGTGACTGAGCACATTCTCTCTCTCTCTCTCTCGCTCTCTCTCTCTATCTCTCTCTCTCTCTCTCTCTCTCTCTCTCTCTCAACCTGTCATGTGGTATAAATGGTTCCAAACTAACCATCGTGTCATTGACAGCTTTCCATTTTTGCACGCGATTTGTGTTCATGCAGGACTGGAAGCGCCGCGGAATGTATCATCAAGTCAAAACTATAATTACAAGCTTTGGGTTGATTGTACTTTAAAAAGTGAGAAACCTTCTGAAGAGCCAAACAGGAAGAGTGTCTGTTTTATCGTGGGTGCTTAGTGGGCTGAACATGCATGCGAGACATGGCGTGCAGGTCTAATGTCTCTCCTAGGACCCCCTTCCCCACCCTCATTACCAAAGAGCTGCTTAATGACAACGTCAATATTGATCACAGCTCAGCAAAGCACTGGAGGACCGTGTGGTTAGTGGGCCAAGCGGGAAGGGGGCATCCAATGATTTTTAAACATCCCTCATTCATTCCATTTTGCATCCTGGAGAAAATCTCAGACTCAGCAGTATCCACTTCTCTGTACTTCCACCTCCCTTCCATCTCTTTCAATTCCTCCCCAATGGCTTCCCCTCTGTCATGCGCGCACTTGTTTTTTGCCATCTATATACTGACTGAGAAGGTTCAGCACGGGTGTGAACGCACCCTGTTTTGTCAGCCTGGTGCCTTAGCAATCTTAAGTCAGCAGATAATTGCGCGGCTGTCTTAAGGAGTAAACACGGGTTAGAGGAGCGAAGAGAGAGAAGAGTTCAATATATAATCTGTTAGGAGGAAAGCGTCCCATATAGCAGGAAGCCATGCTGATTACATTACCTCACGTGTAGCTCTGCGGCACACAGGCTTTCCTTTCTCGGTCTACAAATGTGCTATACCGCTCGCACCAAAGTCAATGCACCTGCGCGTTGATCAACATGTATTGATTATCTCTCTTGCTAATTGGGCCCAAGCTAATTACTAGCAATTTAAATCATGAATGATACATTAGCACAGGTGCAGTAGACATTGCGGTGGGGGCAGGCACGCACATTATGTAAACAAGCATTCCAATAAGACCAACAGGACTCAAGCGGATACAACTTCACTCTGACGTACAGATATAATTACATTTTGAGTCCGTGATGCTGTGACATCAAACTGTGTGAACTTGCAGGGCCACTCAGATGATTTGATTTGCATCTCTTGATGTCAAGAGACAATGACAAATTGAGACTGAACAAAGAGAAGGGGTGACTTTACTTCATTCCTGGGAAAACTTGGTTGTACGTGAAGCTATCTGGTGCTTGGGATCTTCTTCACCAAAGCCTCGCTGCTGGGCCGATAAGCTCCGCCGCCTCCCCGAGCCCAGGTTGCGTTCCTTTTGATCAAGCCTGAGGTTCAGGCGAATGTGGCTTTCACCTTTTAGCCCCGCTGTCCTTAAGCTGGTTGGTGGCTGCCTCCGCTCCCAAACTGCAACAACAAGAGGAAATGAAGGAAGTTTCGTCGACTGGCACCTTATCTGGTTCAGGGTCAGTGCAGTGATCCCTGCAAATTAGCCCCGGACCCGACTGAGTGTGTGTGTCTGCTTGACAAAACGGTCAGGATTTTGTGGTCAAACATCAAAGCCATCAGATGAGGAGTGAAGATATTTTGTTTTTGTTTTTTTGCTGCATATGCTCGCACTTGGTTAGACAATTCAATAGTTTGGGTCAGGAATGCAGTAAACCAGTTCATGAACTCAATGTGGATAGTGTTGTTTGAAATCGTCTTTTTTCCTTAAATAAGACTTATGATTCAACATCTATGTGCTGTATAGCAGTACTGTGAATTGGAATTGGTTTAATGTCTCCGGTCTCCATGTTTGCATTTGTCACTTTTCCTCGCAGTTATTAATAATACAAGCAAAACTTCACATCTAGACAGGATTCAGTGGTTCACAAATGTACTTATTTCTTGCACAGCTGCAGAGCAAGGGAATTCAATAACGGCTGTGACAATATAAATGTCTGTCCCAGAATGTCTTTTAATGTGTCTATAGGTTCAAAAAGCTTCTAAATGCAAGGGGCACATGAATCTGCATTCCACAGCTTCTAAATGACTCTGCTGCTGCTTGGGAAATTGGATTCATTACTCTGGCCACTGATAGAACGATTACCCCATGACTGATACTCGTCCCCGCTCCTTCATTCCTTTTCTCTTAGATGCTCAACATTTCTCTTTGTTCTCTCTGTTACTCTCTATTACTCCACTTCCTTAATGTGATTTCATCCCAAAAACACAAGTGATAAACATACCGATTTTCCGAAAAGTAATGTTTGCTTTTACAGACCCCCACTCTCTGTGCCTTCTGTTCTCTTTTCCTTTTTTCACTGTTTTTCTCTCCCCATATACTGGATGATATATTCAGAGTGGGAGAAAACCGTTTTTATTTTGCCGCTGCTGATCAACGACTGTGCTGCGATGACGTGGAAGACGAAGTGCTATGTAAAGAACTCTGCTAGTCCCCTCTTCACAGGGCTTTTTCTTGGCTAATTAAAGATTCATGCAAAGCAATGTGGCAGCTTTGACAGATCAGTTGCAGACGGTCTGAGTAATGCTGTAATGCCTGTTAAAGCTCATCTTGCTGCGGATTTTCTTGCAAGCGAGGGCCTTTTAAAGAAGGGCTGCTCAGACCCCAACAGATAGAACTGAGTTAAATGATTGATGTGTCTAGGAAAAATCCATCCCATAATTCCACCTTTTCACCTTGGAGACGCGTCCTCCTAAGACCCATATTAAAGCTTAATTCTGCCAACGAGGAGCAGGCGGTGTTTTAAAGAGAAGAACACATGTCTGTGAGGCCTGTTCCTCCTTATCTAGCAGCTTCAGCCTCAGCCAAAGATAGATGTCTGCCATGCCAGCATGTTTATTTTCCTTGCCGATTAGCTTCGATTAAAAGCAGACCATGTTGTCTCTCTCCACCTATTTTTTTGCATTTGTGTGTGTGAGGAGTCCTCCGATCTTCCCCGTGCGGTTGTGTGGGTGTTTGTTTGAGAGTCTGCGTTATTTCATCTCCACTAGGCTGCACATGATAATTAAGACATGGGGGGCTGGGAGAGGGAAGGTGGGTTACAGCTTTGAGTAATTCTGTGCCCCCCCCCCCCATACACCCACCCAACCCTTCCTCTGTCTCCTTACAGCCTTCCCTACTTTAACCCCCCCCCCCCCCCCCCTCCTGCCTCACATCCCCCTTCCACCCCAGCTCCAATCCCACCTCAGGCTGTGGGAATTTTCTTTAGTCACACTCGGCTTACCAGGTAAACAAGCCTGAATGGGGAGACGCGAGCAGAGTCCATGGGAGCAAATAAAACAGGGGAGGATGTAAATGGATTTATCACTGAGCTCCCTCACCCGTCTAGAACACCCTCACCCCCCACATCCTCCACCCGCCGTCTTTTCTCTTGAGCAAGGTGGCACTCTGCTAACTTGGCAGTCTTTCTAACGAGTCAATTGCAGACCTCTGGAACTCAGGTGCCTGGAGAGCTCTGAATCGGCAAAGTGGGGACTTTTTCTTTAAATATTTTTTACCATTCACTCTTGAAAGGATTTTCTCTCTCTCTCTCTCTCTCTCGCTCATCGCCTCTCTCTGTCTCTCTCCGTCGATCTCAGTCTCTGTTCCACAGAAACAGCAGTAATTCTCAGAGGCAGCTGTGTCAACTCCGTCTTCAGTTGGACTGTGAACGATAACAGTGCACTACCTGTAAGCCCTTCAGCTCAAGCAGACACACATTCCCCGCTCCTCTCCTCCCTAAATTATCTGCTGCTAATCCAGATCAGAAAGTTAAAAAGCAGGTCAAGCGTGAAAGCCTTATGCTGAGTAATGAGAGAGGGACCCATGTGAACTCATGAGTGTGTATGTGTGTGTGCGAGTGCTCACGGGGCAGAATCCTACCAAAGCCATCCAAGGCCTGCTCTTCAAAGGAGTCTTTCAATCTGAGGGCAGGAAGAGCAGACTTAAACCAAGACCACCATAAACAGACTATTCTGTCTTATAACAAGCCCGGCCTGCCAAAAACAGCTCCCGAGCACTGTGAAGGGGAAATATGGATTCAAGAGGAATACTGTATAAGGGTCATAAAAAACGGAGGGGGGGGCTGAGAACCAAATTTACGTCCCCATGTTGACAGCATTCAGGTGTGTGCAAAAGCAGAAATCTATTCCAATCGATCCGGAAGAGCCAGGCTGAGGCAGAGAGATTGGGCTGTACACTGCTCCTGCTCCTCAAGGGAGCCTTGATCATGGTTATAGCCCCCTGTGTTAATTACGGTGCTTTGACATTTCAGCATTAGCCCGGTCTCTCATCTTGGCACTCTGGCAAATCTTTTCCAGGCTCCTGAGAGCTTGTGTTGGGAGGGATGAAAGGGTGTTATGGTACAGTTGTTAGGAAGGGGATAGGGTGGATGCGCGAGCGTGATTCCGCACTAAGAGCGTTCCATCCAACTGTCTCGGGCTGATCCCGTGTGTGCACGCGTGCACCTCTGCAGCGTGTTCCGATGGGAGCTCCTGCTAATCGATTGATCTTCCAAGGCAGCATTATCCGTCCTAATCCCACGTTGTCATTAACACCCACAGTGTCATTTGTTATGTATCGATCAATTGACCCATCGATTGGGTGGGATACAAATGATAACAAATACATTGAAAAGTAAAGAATGAAAGTCAAGGAGAGCGAGAGGAATTGATGAGGTTTGACTTTTCCTTCCTTAAGTTGTTTTCTTCTGCTTGGTGGAAAGGGATAGACACAATGCTGCACTGTACATCTAAGTGGGGCTGGAAATCAAAGGTTCTGGTCGGGTTTCAGAAAATATTCACTGCACATGATTTGTAGGCACCAAAACGCTACTGTCACACATTCGTCTTCATCACCTGCACAACATTAGAGGTGGGTATTAAAGTGTCCGCCGATAGTTTGAGTGATGGTGCTTTCGCCCCTGTAGCCTCTATGCGTGCACCTCTTCTAACTCCATGAGTCCATTCCTTTGTGGAGAGGCGTGCTAAAGCTGCAGCAACATGCTGCTCAAAGTGCCAGATGCATTAAGGCTCAGTACAGGGAGAGTGGAAAACAAGACACCATTTCAGACATTGCCGCACGCTTTGGGTTGCCAGCTATGCCTGTTTCCTCTCTCTTAACAACCGCTGACATGCAGGATGGAAGGTGGGGGGGGGGGGGGGGATACACTTCCCTCTCAGATGTTAATTTCTATATTCATTGAGCTGAATGTTAAGACCAATGTGCACATTCTTGAGCGTTGTGCGTTATAAAGCTTTAAATAGTTCCAGCACATGGTTCTCAAAGGCGTATTATAAGGTTTTACCGAAACCTATTCAGAGGGAACCAGTGTTGGGGAGAAATGCTTTATTGTCATCTGATTTTTTTTTTTTCCAGTATTGAGCAGCGTAAAGGATTGTAAATGTAATAATTACATTGCTACTTTAACATTTTACAGGTAGTCGTGTTTCATGTAAGAAAACAGGATATTGATGGGAGGGTTGGTCAAAAATTGTTGTCTTAGCAGGCTAGCTAGTTGCAGCTAAGGCTGCAGGCAGCCATGTTTATAGGAGTTTGTGTCCCAGAGTCTTCACCATGAGGACGCCTAGTGTAGCTGTGCAGTCACCGAACCAAAGACATGTTTCATGTATGTTGCTTGTTCCTGCATCGTTGCGCAATAGTTCCTCCAGCTTTGGGAAATAACTGTCAATCATCACAGCTAATTTTAGTGGTGGGTATGTGGTTCAGAGGTCTGAAAACAGACTGAATGCAGTATTCAGCTCCATTATGACCTCACAAACATGGTTAAGTGGAAATTCATTGTGTTTCTCTGCCTTATGCGTTTGTGTTGTCCGTCTGTCTATTCATCTGCACGAGTGTGAATGCCTGCGTACGTACCGTTCTTGTGAATGTGATATCTCAGGAACACCTTGAGAGGATTTCTTCAAACATCAACTTGGACGACTCAAGGATGAATTTATGATAATTTGGTGGTCAAGGGTGTGGGTCACTGTGACGTTTTTGTCCATGAATCAAGAATTCATAACCATGAAAATTTCACACAGATCTAATCATATAACATTATGAATTGATGATATTTGGATAGACATGGATGTAAAGGGCAACGTGACTGGTTGGAAGCGTACAACCATAAGGCAGTCATTCTATTTTGTGTTTGTATATCTTGAAACCTTAGTATACAATTTGATTTGTTGACAACAAGTGTGGGAAAGGATTCTTCCTATTGATGCCTTATTTGTGCTATACTGACAGAATTCATCAACAAAGAAGTTCCTCAAATACAAAGGGTTCTCTGTATAAACTTAACCATCTGAAAAGAACTTATTTAAAACCTTGTTTACTTAATTAAAGCGCATTTAACTGCTGCAGGTTTGAACAATCAAAGTATCATCAGGGCGGAGAGGTACAAAGGAAGCAGCTGACGTTCAACCATTGAAGGTTTCAGCAGCTTAAAGCGGCGTTAAAGTGTTTAAACCTTCATGTCTTTCTGAGTGTGTCCCCTTCCCTAGATACGCACATTTGTAGAATTTAGATCCTCTGGCTCTTAAAGGCCTGGTTGCTGCTCCTTGCTGCATGCGAGCAATGCCGACATTGCATGGGAGGTCAGCGTGCTCTGATGGCGTTCTCCCTCCTGACTAACAGCCCATCAGTGGGTTACTTGGTGCTCACATTCATCATAGATGAAGTCTCAGCATAAGGCCCTTTCACACTTCCGCACTGCACAGTACCATGTCGTGCCAGCATGGATAGACTAGCCTTTCCATCACACCACAAAATCTCTGAAGCCATGATTACTCCACAGAAGGTCTGAAGCTATGTGGCTTAAAAGTGATCTGGGGAGTAAGCATGGTCGAATAATTTGTGGGGTAAGAAAACAGTCAAAGCTCTAATCAGGTTTCACACAGTAGGAGTCCTGATTTAGGATCACCAACCACCAGCTCAGCACTCTTTTTCTTCCCTCTTAGAATTCAGAGCTTGCAAAAACGTATAATCCGAGACATATAGTCGACAGATCTGGTTGAGCACAATATGTGGTTAGTGTGTGTGTGTGTGTGTGTGAGTGACCAGTAGCGAGTGTATTTTCTCTTGAGAACCTTACTGACCAGTTAGCTGCTTTCTTTTGGACCGTATTCCCTTAAGTGTCTCGCGTGAACTCTTGAAATGAAAGAAGACCAGATTATTCATCGCAGCAGACTGAGGGACCGTCTGTGGGATATCAGCTGTAGGAACGACTGGAAACACAGTTAAGTATTTTATTTCTAAAAAAAGTCAGCAGAGAGTGTGGAGAGGCATATATGGAACATTGGGCAGTGCAGCACAGTTAAAGACAAACCCCCTGTGCAGAGTGGTTTGCAAACTCACCGAGAGCTGCTCTCTCTCTCTCTGCTGGCCAACACTGCACTGCCTCCCTGTATCCCCAGTCGAACGTATTTCATTCAGCTCCAATCTGTCGGCCCGAGGCAAACCCATCAATGGCACGGTGAGAAAGCACGGACGTCCTGCGCGCTGTAAATCTCACATCTGCTCTTACCTCCAGTGTAGAGGCCTGGATGTCAGCTGACGTCCCCACATGGTCAGAGACTCTCCCACGACTTCCCGCAACCGGGAAACTGGTGGAAACACCGTTCCACAGCTCCGAGGTTTGGGCAAAAGCTTTACGAGTGTACGCAGGTGGAGATCCTGGACTACAGTCTCGTTTTTTTGTGCTCAGGGTATTAAATATTTACAGTAGTTTAGATACCCTGCCTTTGGAAAATACAGTCCAGAAAGACATTTAGAGGAAGAAGACAAACATAATAACGGTCATTCGTCAGATATTTTGCTTCCAGTTTCGAGGCGGTGAGTTGAATAAGAGCTCTGCCTGTGTAGGTATATGATCTGTTAAATTGGTGGAGATGGCGCCACTGTCTTTCTCTTCCATAATGTAGACCGAATACTCTGAGTATCCCTCTGCATTGAAATTAAAGCCACATCAGAATTGCTTTGACATGCATTCTTATGGTAATGACAGCCCCCCCCCCCATCCTTTCATTAGATGGCCGTCTTAATGACGATCGTCCCTGTAAGTGCTGCAGCAGCATCCAATCAGGCTTCATTTAGAGCCCACCACCATTCAGGGTGAATGAGGGGGAACAAGGGCCCCTAGATGAGGAGTGGAGTGCTGGGTCTGGTTCTTCATCAGCTCCGCGTGGCTGTTGGGCTGGTAATTACACACATTATCAGTCATTACCGCAGTCTGCCACAGCGCCTGAGACAGGGAGGCAGGCCTCGGTGCAGGGGGTGACGGTTGATGGGGGAAGGGGGTATTGGGGATAGGGACATGGGGACATACAGGCTGCACTCCAGGTTGTACACAGATGATGGTGATGATGATGAGGATGTAGACAAAGTAGGATGTCTGTTATTGTATCTATTGTGGTGTCTTTCTCTTTTTTTTGTGTTTCTAATCTCTATTTTGCCTCGTCTTTTGGTTTTCTTTCCCCATTATGCACCTTTATATCTCCTGAGCTCACTGTCATAGGGATTCCCCTATGAGAGTATGTTTGCCTCCCCTTTCTTCTTCTATTTCTCAGCCTTTCCTCTACATCTGTCTCTCAGACTTCATAGTCTCTCTTTCTTTCTCTCGCCCACGTTCTCTGTCTGTCTCGCTCTCTCTTTGTGGATATCTTCTGGGCTCGCCCGAGATGCAAATGACACAAGAAAGTGATAAAAGTTGCATGTTGGCACCACCATAATTAAATATTAAAGGCTCTCGGTTTTTTTCCAAGAGAAGGGATGGCTGTGGATATTGCTTTCCCATTACAGCAGAGAGAGAGAGATATTTACGAGGGGTTTGATTTAGACTCCCAAGCTTTCAGAATGCCTTTTTACTCATGGATTATATCATAAGGGATGATTAAAAGAAGAAGAAGAAGAAGCCGTGTTAATTGTAAAGAGTTGATAAACTGTGTTGACAGGGGAAGCGTCATTATGCCTCTTAAAAACGTTCTCGTACAAATCCATTAGCTCAACAAACCACTGTAAGGTGATGAAATGAGAAGTGACACGTGCCATAGGACTTATTTTCTGTTTCTTGGGGATATTCTGTGCTCTAGCACAGTTTAAAAGTCTTGTAATCGGACTAAATTATCACATGAAGCAGTTTTTCTTTCAGTTGTTGTTGGGTTGTTACATCATCGTTACATACGTTATTCTAATGCAAAGTGTGACCCACTTTCTTCAGTTGCATTGTTCCTGGGCTTAGTCCCACCAACCCTGTTTTCTATTCACTACGTCAAAATGAGGATAACAAAAAAAAATCATTGTGTGCGTGAGCGTGTCCCTCTCCTTGCTCTTTTGCACACACTCTGTGTATTTATGTGTCAGTGTGTGTTTGCATCATCTGCGGGCTTGGTAAGTGTGTGTCATGACTGCATCCCTACATGGGGTATAGGCCTTTCTGCTGTGCTCATCCAGGCACAGCTAAAAAAAAAAAAGAGATGAGGAGGAGGATGAAGAAGAGGAGAGGGAGGAGGAAGAAGGGGCTTGTTGCTTTTAATTGAATTGTAAATTCGAGTGGAGGGGTAACGGGGCTGCTCCTGGCTGGGACAGACAACAGATGGAAGGCAGGGCCTGCCCTGCAGGGCGAGAGGGGTGAAAGGGGAGTTGAGTGGGTGGAGGGGAGATAGATGGATGGATGGGGGAAGGGAGAGTCAAAGGGCCTGGTGCATTGGAAATGACCAGGGTCTGTGGCCTCTGTGGAGTCTATGATTTCTCTCCGTGGCTCTCTTTCTCACACTCCATCTGTCTTTTTTTATCTTCATTGCTTTTCCTTCTATCTCGTTGCCTCTTGGAAAACAGATTTTGGCTTGCAAAATGTAAGACCCGATATCTAGCTACTAATCAATAGCAGCAGCACAGCAGTCAGTTGAGTTAAATGAGCTTTCCCTGCTATCTTACTCTGTTTGGCAAACACATAGATTATACTCTTGAATCAAATGTGAATAAATAAAACACAAAATAGTAAAAAAAATCATTAAAAAAAGTATATAGCGCATCACTTATTTCAGTATGTAGCGTCCTGTGCATTAATGGTATCAGGAAGCATTGATGGAGTGTTTCTGTTATCTAAGTAAGAAATCACACTGGTCACATGCACACAAATGGGCTCGCTGTGTAATATAAATGGAGATTTGCTCAGTAGGAAAAAGAAACGGGGATCTATCTCTTCAAAGAGAGGAAAATTACCCCAGTCTGCCCTCCTCAGGTGAACAGGGCTCAGGGATTCTGTCACTGCACCAAGCAGACGAGGTCAGACACTGAGACACACACACACGTACACACACACACACACACACAAGCACTAGGTCAATACAGGCTTTACCCCTTGACTCGATTAAGGGTATTTGGGTTGTTTGTGCATTTGCAATGATAATAACTCCACATGGGGTTGCTTCTCATTTTATTGAACTGATTAACAGCCCTGCTCGATTTGCCAGGTCTTATCTCCGCATTGATTTTACTTTGTTTATTTTTACGAGTTCCAGGAAATGTTAAAGTGAAACTTCTGGTGTAAAAAGGTAACCTCACAATCACACACTTAGCTGGAAATCTTGATTTCTATGCATCTGCCACAGGATTCATTTGCGAAAGAAAAACATTTTGGATGACGAATAAGTGTGCGCCTGCAATTATGATGTTGAGATGAACAAGTATCCTCCATTTAAATGCACACTCCCTGCTATTCCCTTGCATATTTTATTTTTCATACATCATTTCGAGATATAACTCTGTTTCTTCCATTTCTTGTGATGGATACTCCTCATAACTGTCTCTGCAGGCATGATGTCACCGAGCTGCCTTAGTTAATCTCTTTCCTCCCAGACAGCATATTCACAGCCTTGGGGCTAGACCCAGCTCCTACATCTATCTGAAGCCAGCACATGCACTGTTGCTCTCCAATAACTCTGCTCAATTGCCCATCATTCCTCCTCCTCCGCCAACCTCTCCCCCCCCCCCCACACCTCTCAGATCACCTCCGTCCACCGCTGCATTTTTATTCTGTTATTAATCTACGGACGCGTCTGCCAAATAATTAACCTGGCTGAGTTATTTATTCCCTGGGTGATATTTCCCTACCTGTGTTTGCGAGGCAGAGGGGAGGACAATGCCATTGAAATGTCCTCTTGCAGCTGAAGGAGGGAGGGGGTCGGTAGGAAAGGTTTGGGGCCTTACCGCAACCGTGGGCAGGAGGGGTACAGGCGATTCATGCGGGGTATTACTAATGCACAAGTAACCTTTTCAGTTAATGAAAAAAAGAGGACGTGCTAATAAAAGAGAGGAAGCTGGAGAGGGACTCGTATGAGGGGGACACGTGGGCCTGGGTGCAATTCCCAGTGTAATTCCATTGGCAATCACATGCAGTACACAGGCACAGACACAAAAACACACCCACACACACCAACTGCTCACATGCCATAGAGACATGCAGATATGCTAACACACACTAGTCACAGAGATAGAAACACACCCTCACTCGCTCATGTACAACGCAGCCAAAGCCCGCTCGCTGGGTGTGATTATATCCAGGAGAGAGGTAATGTGTTGCGCCTGAGGTGGGAGGTGGTAGATGGAGGAGACATGAGTGCTTTGGCCTTGAATTTCACCCAGGACTGCCTCCCATCTCCCCATGCCCATTTCTCACTCTTAGGGGAGAGTTCACTGTGGGCTGCTGGAAGAGTGGGGAGTGGTTAGGGACCACTTTTTTCACAGAATTTCACTGCTGTTTCTCCTACCCCGTAACAAATATCCAAGATGGAGGTCTCTCTCTCTCTCTCTCTCTCTCTCTCTCTCTCTCTCTCTCTCTCTCTCTCTCTCTCTCTCTCTCTCTCTCTCACACTCTCTCTCACACGTCAACAGCAAGCCATTTGTGTCAGAGAGCTCGGCTGAGAGGATGAGTGAAAGTTTGTGTCCACTGGTGAAAGCTTGAGTGGCATTGAGCATTGTGTAATGAATACCTTTGTACCTTTACCCTTGAAACAAAGATTGTAACCCAACACAACATATCAGAATTTAATCGTTTTAGTGTTTTTCCCCAAACAAGTTTCAAGCGAATTTCTGGCATTTTCTGAAATAAAGCTCCTTCATTTTTTTAAAGCACTCTAGACGTTTCCAGTCTAAGAGCCAATTTAAAATGTGAGTAGAACAGATGGTTGGAAACATACATGCAGTCCAGTTTCATTACACTCTCAACCTATCCCTATTCAATCTCTAACAACGAATGGCAGCCTCACTTGCCAAGGAGCATGCGATTGCTTTCGCGTTTCTTGATACTGAATGAGGCCTTCATGTGCTATCATATGACAACATGAAAAACATTCAGTGTGATGTGCTTTTTTATACTCCGCCAAGTCCAGACAGGAGAAGGAAAAATAGCCAGCAACGATCGGGCAGCTGTTGCAGCCTGTCGACCTTGGGTGTCAGCCTAAGTGCAATTCTTTTTCACGCATGCCATGTTGACCAGATATACTCCTCTCGTGTTCTATTCATCAGGCCTCCCGTGTGAGGTGAAGGCGGGACGTCCATGCACATTCAAGCACAGACGCAGATGCATCAACAGTGACCTGATTCTTCCGGGTCGGTGTGGGTCGTAGATATATAAAGAAAATCATCGCCCTCAGTGAAAACCTGCTGGGACATAAATTTCTGTCCAGGTCTGATTTGGTTTTGAACGAGGTTGGCATTGATTCATTTGAATTTGCAGCTGAGGGAATAACTCCCATAATTCACATCGGCAGTTGGTTTCGCCGTGTGCCAACTTGATCATCTCCCTTCTCCACCTTCACTGGCAGGATGTTTGGCGACACTGTCAGTGTGTGCACTTGTCACCCGCTCTGTATGTCTGTCTGTGTCAGGACGTCTGAGCCTCAGACGTCGACTGTCTTCACGCCTGTCAAACACTATGATACAGCGCGGCATCTTATCAAATATCTCTAAATGCCAGTCGAAGAGATGGGAGTAATGTTAAAAAGAGCGTAATTAAAATGGAAAGGAGCAGGTCATGTTGGGTAAGACCTTCAGATAAAGAAGGCCTCTGAGCAAGCCAAGCAGTTTTCCCTCCCTCCCTCCCTCCCTCCCTCCCCCTCCGTGCCTGCCCTCGCTCTCTCTCCTTCCTCGTTCACTCTCCTGTCACCCTGAACAGAGGATTGACATTCAGTCGAGGACACCCCTGGCTGGCGGTTAAAAGAAGTGGAATTAATGTGCGAGTTGAAGAGAGAGTGGAGCGGGGGGGGGGGGCATAGGGTAGGTGGGGTAAGGTTGGACGGTGGTAGTGAATGACTGACACAGTTTTTGATGGAGTGCAGACATGGCTGACTCACCCTCTCTCGTTCCTCCGCCTCCTCTTCTCCTCATTCTATTCCTCTCCTTCCATCTCTCTATCTCTACATTCTGCTCACTCGCCGGGGTCGACGCCCCTCCCTCCTGCCTCCCCTCCTCCCAGCCTCTCTGGCCTTATTGTTTTACATCTCTTCATTCAGGCTTTTATGGCTGCTTCGTCCTCGTGCAGACCCATCTCACCACCTGATGATGGGTTCCTCCCCCAGTTATCGGGGCTATTTATTATCAACGTCGATCCACATCACACTTCTCTGACTTTGGGAAGATGGTTTTCACATTGGATGGCTTTACCGACTCACCATACAACACATCCACTGAGAGGCCCACGCAAACACATGCACACTCGCACGCGAAGTGACACAGCCAGGGAGGAAGCCTCACATCACTGTATTACACTGCAGATTTACTAGGCGCTAAAATGCTACGTAGCATTTTAATGCTTCATCGTGGAATACTTTGACAGCTTTTCCAGATACTTCTTTACAAAAAAAAAAAAGCCTTTTTCATGCTGTATTTGGAAGTTGGTGTTAGTGTCGCGATGACTTTTACTGCTGGGCCATCGATTATTTTAATGTGACGGAGGCTAAGCCATTCCAAACTGCTGATGCATATCTGTTTGCATGCGTAGATCACGTTTTCGGGAGAATGAGTCAGTTGGTGTTGATGACATCACATGAATTCCTGGAGATATGGAGGGAGTTTGAGGTGAATGGGTTGTTATCAGGCCATGCTGTTTGAAGTCAGCAGTAGAGATACTCCTATCCATCAAGGATTTACTTTCAAACTGTTTTCAATGCGAATTAAATTGGTTAAATCTCCTGGTGTTATACCCGCCACGTTTCTCCCTGCTTTTAACAAACTTGTTCATGAAATATGTTATCAGATCATCACCTCTTTCAGCTTTCCCCTTTAGTTGCCCTCTGACAAACACAGAGGGAGCGTTGTCAGGTAACTGGAAATCCATTGGTGCTATACCTCTGCGAGTCATGTAGTAGGGGGGAACATGTTTTGGCACTTAACCTCCATAGTAGGAGCAGCTGTGGGGCCCGGAGGGACTGTGCATTCAATAGAGGAAGGCCGGCTGGATGGCTAATTAACTAGGCTGGCTTGATGATACAATAGCATCTTTTGAAACGGCCAATACATTTCTGGAACAGTGGCTGGGCCGCACTGGTGAGGAGGGCAAAGATAGGGGGTCAGCTCCAGCCTGTGAACCTAATTTGAAACAAAGGCCTTCAGATGTCACATTAAACTGTGCAAAAACACATTTTATAGTTTATTTGTGTCACTTATTGTCGAAGCATTTCAGCACTTTAACAGTTCATTCCACTTTCACAATAATTGCAGAACCTGCTTTTTCTGATCTGTGCTGATCAATGGTTATCATCCTTTTGGGTTATTTAGTTACCAATCAGTCTGTGCAGCCTGCAACTGCACTTTCAACAAATTCAAAAGAAATCCCTGTAGTTCTGACAGCAAAACTCTTTTTACCAAAGGACAAAATCAGCTTGAACAACATCTCCACGGGGAGTTTTATTTTCTTTATTTTGTACCAAATATACTTGAGCAAGTTGATGTAATCAGTGAATAGTGTGGAGGGTGGATTTACTGGATTTGAGGTAGCTGCAGAGACGAGGAACCCCAGGTAGGGCTCCACTCATTATGGATCGATCCCCCCTCTCCTGTGTCAGGTGCTCTGCAGGCATGATTGAAGTGGTTTCACCCATGCTTCACAAATCTGTAAAAAAAAATCTCTCTGCCTCCTATTGATTTCAAAATGTCAAAACCTAAACCTTAAGAGAAGCAGAACACACTCCGAAAGGCTTTAAGACGGGCTTAATGGCTGCCGAAGAAAAGCTGTTGGGAAAGTTTTTACCCAGTTTATTCTTTCCGTGGCTTCCCCTTTGTCTCGCTCATCAGAATTCCGAGGGAAGAGGGAGGTGAAGCATATCTCCCTGCCATAACGAGGCAGAAACTGTCAGTTAGGATACCGTCCCGTCTGGTTCGTTAAGGATTAGGCTGGTTGGGGAATGTTGTGAATTAATCCGGAGCGTCAGACATCACACCGAAGCCTCGCACTGGATTAGTATTAGCTTTTGTTTGATTCATTGTGAATTAACCGACATAATCCACCTGGTGTCAGACACAATAAAAACACAGCAACCGACACAGAAACAGGATTAGGTTTACAGAGAACAGTAGGCCTGACTGCCATCAGTCAGTAAACCTGGAATGCTGTTCAATCAAATGATATAAATGGCCTTATCCTCATCATAAATGGCATTTTGCCATCGAATGAATTTTGAAACCTTTTTCCCAGCTGCGTAGTGCTGATAAGACTGAAGTGGGTTAGCAATGGCATTTTTGGAGAGGCTTTTTTTTTTTTTTTTCATTCCATCTCTCAATTTTACAGAAAGATGAAGAGGCAAAGTTGGATGTGACTCAGGCAAGTCCTGTTCTGCCCCACAGTCACAGATTGGTTACTGGGTCTTTCAGTCACCCAGCTTGCATGGCTGCAGCGGAGTCGTCACTCCCCTCGGCTGAGGCTGAGAACCTGCAGCAGAGGAGGCAGACATGCCGGGAACACCTGCTGGGTTCCCTGCCTCTGTTTCTCTCCTTGCTTCCATCTCTCCACGCCTTCCTCGCCACTTCTCTCCCGAATCTGTCACAGCCTTTTCTTTCATCTGCATCTGTATTCCCCTCCCTTCTCCCTCCGCCCCTTCTCCTCCCTTCGGCTTCACTCTTCCATCTCTCCATCCCTGCTTCCTTGCATCCCTGCTCTGCCCAATCACAGGCGTGACAGCAGCAGAGCTCAGCAAACACTCCCCCAGGTGCTGGTCTACCTTATACAGTAATGTGTCGTCTCTGTATTACACAGGATGTGGTAGGAATGACACTGATGGGCTGGAATGTATCGCCAAAGACATCATGTTTACACTTTTTGCAGTCTTCTTTTACTTGAAATAGACATCTGTACCATACCTGAACAACAGAATACTGTCGGTCATTCGTCATTGTCTCCAAAAAAATTGTAAAGTAATCATTACGCAAATTAACGTTTTTTTTCATCCACCACTTTTATTTTTTGATTTGTAGGTAATGTAGTGGCAAGTTCTTCTGTATCAGTTTTGATCTTTTTTCCTCCAAACTGTTCATTATGAGTCCAACGGTGTCACAGGTATAAGTATGCTTTTGAAGGATTGATACGAAGTTTTGGGAAATACACGTTTGTTTTCTGTCTGTTGGATGAAACGTGTCTGGACAGTGAATATAAAGCGACAACCAGCTAGGTTAGCATAGCATAAAGACTGGAAACAGGCATTTAACACTTATTTAACATTTAACACTGTTCAAAGGTAATCAAAATCAACTACCGGCACCTTTAAAGTTCACTCATTTACAGTGTTGGCGCACATTTCTTTAAAAATGTAATCACATACTCAGTACATATTACTCATTAAAACGTAATTACATTGTTTTCCTAATTAATGAACAGTAAGCGTGATCCGTAACTGGTTTCAGAAATGCCTTTAAAGCTACTAAGAGGAACTTCAATTTAGAAAAG
Organism: Melanostigma gelatinosum; assembly: GCF_949748355.1. Lineage (NCBI taxonomy): Eukaryota > Metazoa > Chordata > Actinopteri > Perciformes > Zoarcidae > Melanostigma > Melanostigma gelatinosum. The sequence continues at coordinate 15,357,805 of NC_136649.1, forward strand.
AGATTGTGGTTCAATATTAAATTGGGGAAGTACACATTTAAGTTCAGGCAGTTAAACTACTCAGTTAAGGCAGAGAAAAGATTGTGGTCGTGCTTAAAAGAAACCAACGTTGACTGTTGGTAGGAAACTGGTGCAAACAGCGGCCTTTCGTGTCAAAGTCAGAATCTATAAAAGAGGACAGTCATTATGTGCATGACCACCAGAGGCCGCTTGTCAGGAAAACGGCAAAATAGAAAAATCTGTGTTTTTTTTGTCTCCGTCAAATGCTGTCAGCACACAAACACAACACTATGGAGAATAGCTGAGTGAGCTCACTTCTATTTGTGGGGTCAAAGCCTGCCGACGCAGTCACAGTTGAGACTCTGAGCACTCAGACGCAGCCCTCTCAAAGCCCAATCACTCACAACGGAAGCTCGTAGTCGTGGCAGGATGACTGATACTTATTGCTGGTTTTGCCATCATCATGTTTAGACAACCCCAATACATAATGCACGATCCAATGTTGTGTGTGCCTGCAGTATGGTCATACATGTTGTAGCTGGGAAGTAGATGCATCAGTCACAAAGGGCACGTGAAGGATGACTGGCTGTCTTCCCATGTGTTTCGAATGGAGAAACTGTCATGGATTTCTCAATTGATTACACGTCCTCGCATGCAGCTAGTAATTGCATAAGAGTCAAGGCAAGCTGGGTTTCTGACCAGAACATTCAATCACTTTTCATCTATTATGAAGCACATACTCAAAGCTCAATATGGAAAGAGACGCTTTATCAAGCCTGAGGTACCATCATGATGAAAAATTGAACACATTAATAACCGACCACTTCACTGTGTTTTTGTTCATCTTCAGGTCAATGCAAGTCCTAGTTCTCACTGTTCAGACATTTTACCTTTCCTACATCTCGCTGTCTAGACCTCTTGAAGATGGCCTCATGTGCTCTGATTCATTTTGTCAGAATAAGGACATCTTCTTCAATGCTCCAGACTACTTGATGTTTGTGGCGTTCATACTGACAGATGAAAGGAACATAACAATGTCTGCACAATAGAATCCGAATACCTTTCTCAGTCTGCTCCGTTATCGCGTAGATCATAGGGAGGCACTCATGAAAGGGCCCAGCACAAAAATAAAAGCATTTTTTTCCAAGCAGACCATGGCACAAATAAGTGGAGGCACTTTGAAATGCAGAGTGGTCGGTCAGCCAGTCAGTGTGTCCTCCCCTTTCACAAAGTGCACCGGGGGCTCGATAGTGTCAGTCCCCACGTCGTTTTCTGACCCCTCCTCTGTGTTCTGTGGCGGCAGCACGAGGCAGCTTGCCAGAAGCTCTCAGGGCTGGTAGAACAAAATGTCTCAGCGGGTCTTGTTTTATTTCCCTCAAGTAGCATTCAACACCTCCCCATCACATTCGCACAGACAGCCTCCTATTACCATACGATTCAAATCTAACATCGCCTTTGATTCAATGTAAAAGGGCACCCAGAAACGTGTAATTATTTTTCTCTCTTCCCTCCCTGTGATCAAAGCCCAAACAGGAGTGATTACAGAGAGTCAGGTTGTCTTTGAAGACCCCCCCCTTTCTGTTTGGTTACAGTATAAACAGGGCCAGAGACGCCACAGCGCTAACCTCTCTTCAGCAGGCAGACACTTGCCGAGTGGCAGGTGTGCCTCTGTTTACTAGGCAGCCGCTGTTAGCATGGTGCACTTCAACCCTGACCCGTCTCAGGGTCTTTGGTAGTTCTCTCTCCCCACAGCTCACTTTCTCTGTCTGCTGTCCGAAAAGCAGCAGCAGCAGCGTGCTCCACCGCATCGCGGTACTTCTCTCCTTGAAGCCTGGCTGTAAAACCTCGTTTCACGTGATCTGTTTTTGGTTTGTGGGGTTAGACACAGCAAGACCGAGAGATGCGCTGATTGCAGTGTTTATAAAGGGAGGGTGAAGTATAAGAAGAGAGTAAGAGAGGAACCATGCGGAGGGTATACTCTCTTGCGTGTTATAGGAACCATGCTGTAAGATTCCTTTTTAATTTGGCAGTTCAAACATCATGGTTTGCCCAGCACTTTGCCCTTTTCCAGCTGTGTATTTACAGTGAATGGATGACTGAATTACAGCGAGGATCGGTGGATCAATTCCTGTACCCTCTCTCTCTCTCTTTTTGTTATTTTTAGGTGGAGAGAAAACAGTTTTCACAACTGAAAGCGAACACCATTCAACGTCGTTATGCCGAGATTTCCAAAGACCTTCCAGCTGTGAGAGCTATAGCATAATGATAATAAGACGGGGTAACAATCTCCTTATAGCCTTGGATTTAAATGTGTTTACCAGGGGAGCACAAGATAAAATGGTAATTATGTGAGAACTGCACGAAGCCCAACACTTTCGTGTTAAGTATAATGAAAATGCTTTCTGCCTTTTTTTTTTGGTGAAAATGATATAACCACCATACAGTTTCACATGCATCGCCTTATCTTGTGGTTTACTTTGCAGACATCTACTGTAAATGTTGGATGTCAACGCACAGAATAAATCCCTCACTGACAGAAAGTCTCAAAGTACTGGCTGCCTCAGAATCTATTGAATCACAGTAATAGCTGATTTACTGCAGTTGCAATGAGTGCCAGGTTGTGCTTACCAGTAACCGAGTGCTTATGGCTCACTCCAGTTCTTCAGCACAAAAGATTTACATATTTTGCTATTTTTTTGTATGATATGGTGAAATAAAATAAAACAGAAGTAAAGTTATTGCTCCTGCACCTCATGTGCAACTCGAGCTCAGGCACGGCGTGAGTTAAGTTGCCAAATATTGCAGTTTCTTAAAGAAAGGTCATAATTAATTGGACACATTCTCTCAGATGTGATGAACGAAAAATCAAAGCTTGATGGAATTTTGTGATTCAGTCAGTTGAACATGAACATTTGTAAGGTTTTTCACTTTTTTTTCTTTTTTTTTTAGAGAAAAAACGAAGTGAAAGTTGCTGGTTTAATCCAACCGAGGTTTGCGCCTGAGGTTTGCATTTGGCAGGAAGCCAAGCCTTTGCTCTCTGACCTTGCTGGCAAAACAAAATGGTCAGACATGTACTCACAAATACACAAACTGTATTAGAACTTGACTGATATGTGTGTCAGTGGCCCAGAGCAGCAGCTGTACTGTTGTTGAATCTGCGTTTCTACACTTGTCTTCAGGCAGCACTAGAGGTACAGCGATATTCCCAAATATCCCCCGTCTCCTCTGAAACACACACACACACACACACACACACACACACACACACACACACACACACACACACACAGACAACGGCTCCCAGCAGACCACTCTACCTCTGCAGGAGCACAGGCTTCACATCAGCTGAGCACAGAAAGGGCCTGTCACAGGAGGAGCAAGATGCGAACAATGAGCAACTTTACGTCAGCGCAAGGGTCAGCGCGGTCAGACGGACCACCCAACAGCTTGGTCATCAAGGGCGAGGACACAGAGGAGGGGGGAAGGAGAAAGAAAGAGGGACTGTGAGAAAAAAAGAAAGAAGAGGGGAGGGAGGAAAGGAGCGTGGCTATCTCCTTTCAGACGGTCCTGCTGAAATGTGCTGAGATGACACAAGCTTTTACATACGCTGTGTGCGCTCAGTTGCGAAGCGACATGTGCTGTCAGCACTGTTCAGGTCTTGTTCATTATCGTGCATGCGAGTGTGCGACTTTATGCATCTGACTCTATGAGGCGCACATACGAGTGCATGTGTGCTCTTATGTTGAAGGAAAAGCATTCTTCAAGTGGGTTGTTTTTTTTCCCTCCCTACAGAGTGATGACAGTGTCCGGTCTGCTGCTCCAACACTGAACTAACACCGCAGGCATCACAGGCATACTTTCAGCTTCATATTTTTCAACAACCCGCCGGGCTCGGCTTATTTGGATCGTCATGACATGACAGAGTGATTGGTTTGCACAGATCACTCCCCGTATTTGACAACCTGCCCCATTTACTGTCTGAGCTCTCCGGTCAAGCAGCTTATAAATCTTTCACTGACTTGATTAATTGTCTCAAAAGTGCTCCTCTGCCAGGTAAATAAATAATGAGCAAAGTGATGATTTCTATTGTTGTCCAGCTCAGCAGGTTGACCCGCTGAGAGGTCGACTGTGAAGAAACACCTCTCAGGGAGGAGAGGAGGAATATAATATTTAAAGAAACACATACATTGGTCTCCAGAGGAGTTTGTCTTTCATGGTGTAATCCATGTGGCGCGTTTGTGTGTGTGGAAGAGAGGAGTGCGTCCACATATACACGTCTGCATATGAGGATCATCTTTTACCATTTTTGAATCGAAAATACGTTTTTCAGGGACACTTCACGCATACACTCAGGTCAGCTTCCTGAAAAAGGGTACAAGCATATCTTTTTGTTAAAGGATGACTTTTCATTTTGATTGAGACTTGCCTTTTCTGTACAGTGACAAAGCTTTCAATTCAGTGCCCTATCATCATTTCTAGCATGAGGATTTTGGAGGAAGTAATGACAACCTGCCCCCTGGTCGTGCAAACCAGCAGGGGGCAGAGGTGTGTGTGTGCGTGTGTGTGTGTGTGTGTGTGCATGGGTGGGTGTTCCTGCGTGTTCTTGGCAGGGTTTATTCCTCCTCCACCTCCACTTTAATGACATCAGAGAGGAGACAGTAGTTCACTGCTGGAGAGCATACCAAACAGGAAGGCTCTCCCTCGCTCTCATACAGTGTCTCATTGGGTATTACGGCTCAATATGAGGTGTTCTGTTTGGCCTGGCTGGGTTTTAATGAAACCTGACAAGGATGTATCACCTGGTCATGGCTCTATGTGCTGCCACTCTGTCAGACAGAGGTGGTGGTGGTTCGGGGGGATTGGGGGGTTGGCTCCGGTATGCAGCAGTCATATTCACCTCATATTAATGTGTTTGCAAGAGATCTGAACTCGCCTGGAGGAACAAGGCAATGAGGTTGGCTGATGAAATGAATGCATTAGGAGCCAGGCCATCACTTTTTCTTTCAATGAAACTGTTTTTGTGTGCTCTTCCCTCAAAATCCTTCCCTGATTCAGACACATTCAATTGTCATGCATAGTACTGCACCTCGATCATCATGTGCGCTATCAACAGGGGGGAAAACAATAACTAACATCTTCAGCAAAGGAGGTTACAGGAACACCTGTGGATATGTAGGACGGTGTATAAATAACATTGAATCGTCACGTGCACAGTGGATGTCTCGCGTCAAAATGTCCTCTGAAGAGGTTTCATTATCCTCTTTCCATCTACCCCCCTCTAGCCCTCATCATTCTCTCTCCTGCCCTCACTCCACGTCATCCTCATTTCTGTGTGTGCCTCTCACCAGGCATCCCCATTGAGGACTTCTTCAGGACCGTTGCTAGGTGATGGCCCCCTGATTAACGAAGGAGCAAAGGGGTGTGTGTGTGTATGTGGGGGGGGGGGGGGGGAGTGCGTGTGTGTGCGCCTCTTTCTCGGCAGTTATCGCTAATTGACAGCTGCCGGCCCTCAGGGCTGTATTATAACCCCGAGCCCCCAGTGTAATCGCAGGGCAGGGCTCTGTCGCCCCCCGTAGGATAGTGAGAAGGCTGGGGGAAAGGAGGAGGAGGAGGAGGAGGAGGAGGGGGGGCAGTGCTGCTTTGGTTCTGGCTTCATGGTGGGGCAACACACTGCAAGACCTGTTTGGATAAGCAAATAGATGTGGGGAGGGGGAGGGGTAAGGGGCTGGGCGAGGAGGGAAGGATGGGGTGAGAGGCGACAATGCGATGGGGAGGGAGAGACGGAGGAAGGAAATCAGGAGGGCAGCGAAGGGCAGGAATAGTGAGATTGGAAAGGAAAACAAGGAGGGGTGAGGGCATGGCATGATGTCTGAGGGAGGGGGTCCCCAGCTTTTCGACAGTGCCAGTCTGCCTGCTCCACACCATCTGGAAGTATATTCTCAAACACTGGCCAACTCTTCCCACTCCAAGTAGGGCAATCTGATTATTCAGCCCCTCCTTTTTGCAATATAACTCAAATTAAAATGAGATTATTGTGATCATACTTTGGGCTCGGAGGTTGATAATGAGTTCGGGGCACATGTGACTGTATATGAGGTCTGTGCGATATATACTGCAAATGTTTGCCAACTTTGGTCCCAAGTTTGCTTTAGTCTGAAAAGGCTTTCAAATATTTGCTCGGGGTGCTTTGAGTCAGAAATTGAAAAACTGTCAAAGCTATCAGTGAAACTCTGGGCAATTTTGAGAAGTGGGAAAAATGCAAACTACCCTAATAAAAAGGATCATCATTTGATTGTTAAACAAAGACTTTCATGAAATGAGTATTTATCATGTATTCAACAACATAATCGTTCTCTTATCATTGGTGCTTTGAAAGCTGACTGAAATAAGTGGCACTTTTTTCATCACGCTTATTAGAGAGCAGCAGAAATCAAGCGGCAGATGTCTACGTGCTGCTGCATTTGAAACGTTTCCTTCCTTTTTCAAAAAGGCAAGCAATTAAAAAGGCCCTTGTCAAATATTAACTGCGCTTAAATGTATAGGGTGACACAGACACTGCAATATATCATAATAAATTCAAACTAATTAGTAAAAAGCTCTTGATGCGTGTAGTCCACTGGCATCACTGCGTCTATATGCGAAAATGCTTCATAATAGCAATCCAAAGGGTCGTAAGAATGTAATTAATATGCACAAAAGTAATTTCTGCTGAATCCTCAAACACACAGCATTTGGTTTGATGTAGTAAAATATAGAAGGCGCCGATTTAAAATCCATGCATCTTGTACAGAAGAGCAGAAGCACAATTACAACTGTGTCACATCCACTCTCTGTAATCGCAATGAGTGATTGTTTTCACAGGAAGCATGAATTACATTACAATATAGGACATGTTTGTCTCGTGATAAAGCTGCATTGCCTCCACTGTAATTATCTTCATATTACTGTAATTATTTGAAAGTGTGCAACGCGGATTATTCCCTTTTGCCTCCGACTGCAGCACAGATCCTCTTTCAGCTGCGGCCAAAGCCTGTCACACGCCGTCTGCCTCTATACGTCTTCATGCACACTTTGACATTGCCGAGCAATCAATAGATCCCCGGCACAGAAATGCATCTCGCCCTGATTATAATGAAGATAGCTGGTCATTTAAAATGCTAATGGCCAATTTCACCTAATAAGAGACATTCAGACCAGCAGTTCATTAAAATTTAGAGGTGGAAAAGTCTATTCCAATTAAGTTTCACCCTTTTTCCCCCCCCAGCCCCGAACCCATTAGGATTTTAAGAAATGTCGAAATGTCCCATCTCACAATCTTAACACTCTGCGGAGGAAGTACGCTTGAAACCTGAGTGGAGGGTCACTGAACAAAAGCGCCATTTAGGAACATTAGTGGCAGTTTGCGTATGACCTCATCTGCTACTACATTTAAGTCGCCGTGCGTAACACAGATGATAGCGGTTTCAGGTCACTCTGCTCTTTTCAGTTGTTGGTCCATCTTTCAGTTTCTGCCCCACAATTATTACTTTATGTTAATTGACTTGCTATGCAGGTGGTACTTAATGATTTAATCTTACAGTCTTTAAGGTTTGTTAAAGGACCTTAAATGGGGAAAAGTGAATCAAACACACTCTTAATCTAGAATATGCAGAACAGAGGTTCATCGTCAGCCTCTTCATATACAGCCTTGCAATAAGCATGTGTCAAAAACATATAGCGAGGGACATGTGTGCACTTAATTGTTGCGCATTTAGCAAATTCACACATTTACATGTTATTACCTAAGTAGATGTAAATGTGTGAACCGTAGACTCCCCCACAGTCTGCACACCTGTAACATGAGGATTGCACATTATCTACACTTTAATTTACACCTCTGTGCCTGGAGTTCTGTCGTTTTTAGCAGCATCAGCATATTTTACCGCTGTGGGTTTTAGCACTCTTGAGTACATGATTTACGACTAAATATGTGCATTTAACGTTTTCCTAAACTTGCATTTTTCCTCCTGTAACATCTGATCTGAGACGCGTCCTAAAAGGTAACCGTGTCTAGAAAAAGTGCATGAATGAATCCAACAAAAGTAATCCAGTTTCATTTTCATTTTCCAGTAATCTTGCCAGTAACAACAGGATGAACTCTTGTTGGATCACAGGAGGGAGTTATATGGAAGGTTGTAGCTGTTTGCAAACACAAATGGAAACCAGTGGACCCACGAGCAGAAAACCTTGAGTTGTCTCTAAAATCGCCTCAATGATTCCGATCAAATCTGGTACAATCGTCTGCAGAGAGGGAAATGTTCTTTCCCATTCTGGAGAAAAGGTCAACCAACATGTGCAGCAAAACGGTTCCATCTGCAACACAAGCAAATCAGAGGATGTGTGTGGAGCTCAGATCAGATAGCAGGAGAAAAAGTGAAACGTAAACACCAGATCTGAGCGAGTGAGTCAAATGCACAGGAACATGTGTTCTTCTTTTCTTTGTATTGAATTCAACATTTTACTGCAGATGCAGATTTGCTCAAACAACTCCGAAAGCCGAAAAGAAAAGCAATTGTGAAAAAAGAAATAACATTCTTACTTTAGTATTTGTAATTCAAAGTGCAGGTCCAGCGTGACTGGAGGTTTCTTTTCTTTCCCGCAGTGTCTTCTGATGTGACTGTGTGACTGTGTGTTGTCTACCTTGGTGATGTTGTATTCATGTGATCCGGCAAGACACTGTTCAGCTACTCATTCACAGTGATACATATTTTGTTGTGGACTCAACATGATGAAAACACTTTTTTTGGTGCCTTTTGTAGTTGAGTGACTGAGCCTGTTGGATAAAAACCTATGAAAATATCTTTGGTTGTGGCACACATGTGTAAAAAAAACAAAAAAAGTGTCTTCTTAATAAATATGATAGAGCATGAACATAAAACCCCAAAAGTACTATTTAATCCTATGTTTTATTAAAAGCATCATTAAAACCAATTTTTAATTCTGTCAAGGAAAGCATTGCCGAAAGCGTTCTCACAGTACCTGACGTAACACACATGCACATGCACACTCATAATCCAATTTTATATCCTTTTTATTTTGACACCTTGGGCAAGTTCATTGGGAGAGGCAGATACTGTGCATCATTTATGTGCAGTGCGTCAGTTGTAATCTGAGAGGAGTCTATATTAGCAAATCAATATCAAACAAAACAGCGGCTCTGCCAGTGATGTAAACACAGCAAATGAAACCTCCTGCAGTTCACTGCCTGGTCATCTTCAGCGAATTTGACTGTGCAAGAAATCAAGTCTCCACTCAATTACAGCATCTGCTTCCATGCAGAACTATGAGAGTGGATATCATTTACAACTGAGGAATGTAAGCCCTCTTTAAAAGGGATTTTTATGAAACGTTCTTTTTTTTTTCCTTAAAAAGTACAAATATTTGTGCATAAAACTGATACGAATGCCTGATAGGATTCCATTACATATGCAAGATTTGTTCTTCCCAAACGCTCTTCCTTTTTTGTTGTAAGAGTTTTTTTTTTTTCCCCTGATCTTTCCGGTCAGAACAAGACCTCTTCCACGTTCTCACAGCCGGAGAGAGCCATCGGCAGGCCTGTGGCTGGCAATTATGCCTCAAACTGCTACCCTCCTCCTCTTCTTCCAAACTCTCCGGCATGTTGGGTATTTACCACCCACTGCACTCACAGTAAGTTCTCCAAGCCATCAGACGAAATAAAAAAAGAATATCAGCTGCTGGAGATTCAACAGCTGTTTCTGCAGCTGAAGGTGCATTTAACAACTGGCCAGACTTTTAGTTTAAAAGTTGCAAAAAAAAAAATGAACTGACATTGTCAAAAGAGTGTGAAGAAGTAACAGTTTTGACATGATGCCCAAAATGTTAATGTATGGTGCTGCAGAGATATCTGCCCTCAGAGAACAAGTAGCGCTCCACCGAGGGCTTGTCAATAATACATACATGGTCCAGGTGGATTTTGATTGTTTTTTGGATGATCCAAAATGGCAGAAAAGTGAAAAGGACTCATCCTCCCCGCCACCTGAAGGCTACTTTGCCGGGAGCAGAGCGCGCTGCAGCTCCAGGTGACGTACAGCTAGTTAGCGGTTAGCAGCTTTCCTGCATCTGCACAAGCTAAGATTTGGCTGCTCGAACTGTGAACGTCCTTTTAGCTCACCGCAGCAAAAGGGCCAACCTTACTTTATCCCTCATGAGTCTGAGATCGATCACCTCCTGAGAAAATCAGCATATTTCAACAGTGGAGCTGTGGTTTCTTCAATGTAGTACAATTAGATAATTTATTATTATTCTGAGCAGCATTTAGTGAAATAGTCTTATTTAGTTAATCCTGTGGAACTGATTACAATGACTTAAAGCACAAAGATACAACTTGATTCAAGTAAAGCCATCTAAAATATTTGATTTTCATTTTTCTTGCAAAGTCATGTATTAGCAGAGTGGGAAGATTTTGGTATGCTCTCAATTTTTTGTTTTTTTTCACACTCTATACTTTGAAAAGCAAAAATATGCTGAGTTGATAGATTACCCACTGCACTTTAATTTAAAAACCAGGCTGGGAGATATCCAGCTGTATTTGGACTCAAACCATCCGCAGACGCTTCCCTTGTCTCACTGCAGCCGAATAGCACACAAGGAGGCAGTTAGTGACCCAGTGACCCCGTCCACGGAGAAACAGAGCTGGGTGGGATTATATCAACGTTAGCTGGACCCAGGCCATCGCTTAGCCATAACATTCTGGCCAGGGATAACATACATTTTTAATTACATATGGACTACAGCTATGCTAAATTTCTTCAGTGAACCCTCTCCTGGGAGGTCGCCACTAAACTTGACATAATACATCAAACACAGCTTAATGTGATTACAATGTGCAGGGGTCTGCAGTTAAGTCAAGAGCGAGGGGGAAGTTGCCAACTCTTTTGTCTTTGGACAGGTTGTGTAAAGGCCCTTCGACTCACCTTTTCTCAAACTGTTAAGTCCCAGGTTTGAAATATGTCCAACTTCATTTGTACGCATATGCATAAATATGTGTTTACCAAGCCTATATCCTGAAGGTTATGCTCTTATATGATTGATTTGCAATAGCAAACATGTTTTTTAAGACAGGTAATGAACATAACTCACAAATGGCTAACCCCCCCATCGAGACTGCAAGTGTATCAGACGTGTTTTTCACTCGTACGTCTCGCACAACAGATACGCTCTCATTATAATCTATGCCAGTGCATGCAGGCGTGCATCTCAGCTCCGTCTCACGGGCACAACCGCTACTTAAAGCGTGCATTTAGGCTTCAAGTCTTTTTTTTTTGTGGTTGATGCCCAAGAAAAAAAAGCAGTGAATAATGTGTCTCTGGCCGCAGGCAGCAGAGAAGGCCAGCTGTGTGTGTAGTTCATTTAACCAAACACGCCATCTAAACACTGAAAGTGGGCAATGAGTGAGAAGTCAGTGGCAGTATAAAAGAGCCAATAAAAGGTGTTTTCAGAAAGTGTGAGTCACCGCAAACTTGAGAGGTCCTTTGAGCATGCAGCCATCGTGCAGTTTGCTGCAAGAAAATGGGAGAGTAGCCGTGGACAACATCTCCTGGTGGTAATAACTACTAATTCATGCTTTGTTTTAGCAATTCAAAGCACTTGGTTTTCACCTGCTTGCCGCCACGCTGGGAAACAGGATTGACGAGAGCTGTGAAACTAAACCAAAACAGTCAAGTTGTGGACCGCGAAACCAAAACAATGAGCCGGAAGATGCTATCACGCTTTCGTAGAGTGGAACTACATTGTTGGGTTGATAATTCTCACGTGGGTTTGTCACTACAACTTTCACATCACACACAGTGAGTTGATTCATTGCTATTTTGAAAATATCGATGAGTGTGGCTTTAAGTTGGCCCCTAAGCACATTCTGCAAAGTCTATTCCTGTCTAGAACATATTTAGTTGGGAGTCAGGGTTGGTGTATGTGCTTTCATAATTCCAAGGTTGCATGAGGCTCGCTAATTCACTCTAAATCTGCATAATGACTGTTTAGAACTGCTTAACATGCACTCGTGCACCTGGCTAAAGAAGACAGTGTGAATACTAACAATTCATGGCAGAAGACGGAGGCAGTGCAATACCCTTGATGCTGAAGTTGATGAACGGTAGCGAAGCAGCTAGTGTTGCAGGCTGTCTCGACATTTGAGACACATCACGGTGCTGCCGCTTCCCTCGGCCGTCATCAATAAACGCTTTTTTAGAATAAACAGATGCCATTTCTGTTAGCATATAGCCCAAAGTCGATGAATTACACCAATGCGGGCTGTGATTTGTTTTTGTCGAGCACCCGGCCTCGTGCATTCCGTCTTCCTATCATGACGGTACGTGGAAAAGTCATCTCGTCAATCAGGTCTTTGCCATTTCAAGGTAACCTCAAAAGTAGGACCGTCAGACGGTCAATGCAGGCAGCAGTCTGCCGTGGCAGCGATGCGCTCTGAGCCACGGCTCAGATGCCAAAGGTGTAACAGCGGGTGCATCACCATCGGGAGAAAAATGAAGCTCCTGCAGGTACCTATTCAGCAGGCCGTTGACGTCATCGGGTGAATCTCTTTAGCTATCTGTATCACCACGATACACCACAACACACTTTGTATCTGATAATCTGATCATTAAAAGACGAACTGCAGTGTAGTTTTGATGACACAAAGCTCAGAATCATGTCGTTCCAATACATTGTTGCGTGTGATTAAAGTACAACTGCTGCATGACATATTGGTTCCATAAAGCATACAGAAGAGAAGCATTACAGGAATTCATAAATGGGCTCAGATTGCAGATTCCGGTAATTAGAGATGCGTATAAAATGTGTCAAATCAATCAGTTGCATTTATCAAACCAATGTGACTGCATGTAAATGAAACGATGTGGCCCCATAAAGAGTTGTTTTTCATGTCTCCAACAACAACCCATTTACTGCGAGCTGCAGTAATGTAGCCGGTTAAAGAGGCGATACCATTTAGCTGATGACCAATAATTCTGCCTGCATTTCCTCCCCAAAGCCGGTTTGGTTCTAAGATATTTTCTAGATTTTGGAAGGTCAATGTACCAACATGCCGTGATAGGCCTTTGACAGACTGTTGGTTTGTATTGTTTTATTTATATATTCTTTTTTTTTTTCCGATCATCATTTGCCAGAAAATGTACATCTACAATGTAATGACACGAAAGTTGAAAGCTGTCAACTATTTGCACATCATCTTTCCCGAGCCAAAACCTGCACACTGTTCACCTCGTAGAGAATGCATTAGTTATCCCTAAATTTCCATTTCAGGCCTGAGGTCCCAAGTATAATTCAGCTGATTTTTGATCACATGAATAAAGAGTGTCGGACAAGCAATTGGATTTGCATACACACTTGTCTAAAGTTTGCATTTACGCCATACCTGTGCACCACGCACTAATGAGGCAATTATTTAGACAGCAGGCCTGCGAGTCTATTGGGGGAGATGCCGCGGAGTTCGCAGCTGTGGGATTAACATGGTTAGCTGGACTTCAGAGAGGCACGGGGCAGACAGGGAGGGATTTCACACCATCTAATGAAGAAGACTTTTCACATTTCATGGCAAATAATGAATTCCAAAAACAAATTTGCTGCGAAAAAAGAAATGAGCTTCGCAAGAGTCATGGAATGCAGTTTAAGCACAGGGCTGTTGGTATAATGTCAATTTAAAAGGCGACCGGTTATTTTTCATGCTGCTAATTCAGAGGATTTGTTGTCAACACTAAACACTTCGATGTGCTGCAATTAGCTATATTTGTTGTAATGATGGTCTATATAAGGAAATGAATTCTCACAGAAGTAATTTGTCCCGGGTATACTGATATTTACTGATGTACGAATACCATGTTTGGCAACTTCAAAAAGCGGTGCCAAATGACTGGTGAAGTACCCTTTTAATGACCACGCTGATCAATCGTCTTGCTGCTGCCTGTAAGTTGAATTTGATGGTGATTAGGGGCTAAAGTGTGCCACCCACACACACACTCATTCTTTCACTCACTTGCACACACACAAGCACACATGCACACAAACAACCTTCATATTTTAGTAAGTTTGATCGCTCCTGCAATCATGGTTGAATAAATGACCTACTTGAGAAGATTGAATGCCGAAGGGCCGCCCTGAATGAGCTGCTTTGTTTGAGTGGGTGACAAAACTGTTAGTGTAAGGATCGGCAACTTTGCTATCATTAAAATGTATTCACCCTTTTTTATCATAAGAAAATGCTGATTTCAGTGCAGAATTGTCACAACACGTTTTATTTACCATACAGTAGTATGCCACAACGTATTCCTCGATTATTAGTTTGTCTGTTGTTGTACCTCAGTATCATGTTGTCGGGTCCAGCAGGCATGAGAGCTCCAGGCAAGGGCCCATTAAAACCCAGTGCAAGACCAAGATAAAGAAAGAAATCGCCGTGGCCTCAAATAGAGAGAATATCATCTTTCATCTCGTTTCAGTGATGATATTCCTGACATCTTTGTCCCAATGGCCTCAACAGGTTAAAAATCAATTGAGGGGAACTTTAGCCTGTTGCAAGATTTATCGTCTGGCTGCAGTTTGTAGACTGCATGTTGGTGAATAATGAGGAGCAGTGAAACGTTTGGCTGGATCAATCTGAAGAAAAGACGTTTTCCAAAAGCCTGACTAATTACACTCAGGCCTTCGATTACTGTCTGGAGCGAAACTACTACAAAAAACATCAATGAGTTATTTTGTCTCTTCATTTACTTTCAGAAACAGTCGGGGTTAGCACGAAACGAACACTTATAAACTCTGCATTGCATCCTGAAGGCATGTTCAGCCCAGTACATTGTGTCCTCGTGTTCTCTCTCTCGACTGGCTCTTCCTCATGCAGGTTCAGTTAAAGTTACACATTAATATCCACGGATGACCTTTTGGATGAGCTGCAGCATTAGTCTTGTGAGTTCTAACCTGTCCTGTGTGGACATAGAGTAATGTGCCGGTTGACCGCTGAGCTGACCCTTCCAGGCATTAGAATGTAGACCACATGTCTCGCCTGTTTCTACCTCCACTGGAACACGCGATAAAGTCTAAAACAAATACAGAGCAAATGTGTTGTATGAAGTCTTATCTGCGCTCCGCATACTGTGCTGATGGAATGAGCTGTATCTGGTTTGCTCTCTTCCGCTTAACGTGCATGGGCAAGCACACAAACATGCACTCACCTAAGCACGTCAACACACACGCACACACACACAGACAATAGTACAGCAGCGACTCAACTGCAGAGCCTTCAACCTTCAAATACCATTGAACTCTAGATTTGTTTTCGTGTGCCGCCCACAACAATGGAAAAAAAAGCTTGATTGACAAGTTCATATCACTGGAAACATTAGCATCTTAATTCCAGGCACTGTCACATTTGGTTAGCATCTCCTTCTTCAAGGATGCGACAAATAAAGGAAAGGTATTCATGTCACTGAACAAGCCCTGCTTTATAACCTAATTGCTTTTGGTTCAATAGCTTAAAAAGTCATTAATTACAGGGCCAGCTTGTAATGTAGGTTAAGGTGGCGTTTTCACCAAGGTAATGAGGCGGCATTTTGATGCGATAATAGGAGGGGTGAATACCATTTCCCCATCTTTGCTCAATGACGGCACTGCCTTTTCATAGTGCTTGTATATAATAAATAATAAAAAATCTGAAGAGGCAACAGATAATTGAATTCCAAACAGTGCTATTTGTATAGCTGGCAGCATATTACGCGTGAGGTGAAAATGGCCTTAGCCAAATGTGGACGACATCAAAATGATATGTATTGTGGTATGATATGTATTGTGGTAGCACAGAATGTAATGTGTTTGTATGTGCAAATGTGCATGTCCATTCCAAGGGTTTTCATTATATTCTCGGTGTTGATGGTTGGATGGCTTTTCCGTCTGTTTGCTGTTTGTCTGTTGCGTTGTTTTTCAATTCACTACACAAGACATGCTACTTACCGCTCTCTTCGTGGTATTGTATTGATTACCTGCTGAGGATTTCAAAACATGAAGATACACATTCTACAATTGTTATTTCACAAATGTTGACTGGCATGCCAATCTTCTGCAAGGTTAAACAACATACATGCATGAAATCCATGTAAGCGGTCTGTTTCACACAAAGAAACGTGTTTTAAAAGGCCTTCCCTAACGTCTGTTGAGGAATATGGATGAACCTTAATAAGCAAAGTGATTTGCTTGAACACGAGGCTGTTGCCTGTGAAACTCCTTCCATCGATCAGCAACAGAACAGCCTTTCCTTTCAGACCGCCACGGAGCACATTCAGTGGAACATTTTTGTCCTATGACCTCTAACCCCCCCAGAGATCTGGTGACATTTCACTGATGGCCTCTACCTCGCAAGGCGAGTGAGAATAGAGGACGGCGAGAAAGAGGGAGGGAGGAGAAAAGGAGGAGGGGGAAGTGGGGTGATAGCAGTGGTTGCTCAGTGACTTTGGAGGAGATTAGACGATTGAGTTCACCTTTAATGACGCTGGAGATAGTCTTTCAGTAGGGGGAAATGCCAGAGCTCAGCAGTTTGTTTTGTGTAGCTCTAAGAGCTTCCTGTGTCAGGTTCAGGTTGCCTGTCTCCTTCCCCAGCAGCGGCCCTTTGTCTCCGAGCCACAAAAGGCAGCACAGTGTTGGGGGATCGACGGAGCGGCTGAGCCCGGCTCCTCTGCCACAGCAAACCTACCCTCCTCAGGGGTTTCTTCTGTGTGACTTCAAGGAATCTCATGACAACACATTTGCTGTGGGTGTGTCCCATTGCAATATGAATCGCCTTCACACAGGCACACACTTAGAACCCACACTTGTGCACGAATAAAACTTCAAGGAAGGAGCTGCTCTTCAAAGTGTGTAGGATATGTTTTATCCTGTCGGGCCACGTGCAGTTTAGTTCAATGGATTGTGGGAACTCAACACACGAGTCTGTGAGGTGTTTTTCGATGCATGTAGTGGTGTAAAGTTGTAATGAAGTAGGGGATTCTTGTGTTTTTACTTGACCACACAGTTATAGTGTCGACAAACTGTGAAAGATTTAATGAAAAAATACATCTATGGATACCAGCAGTGGGTGTACATACATATACTTATGGAACACAAGAAGAGGCTGGTTCATCGAAGCAGAGGAGGTTGCTCCTGTTCTGTCTGTAAAAGGCTAGAGGGAGAAAAAAAATAAAAAAATAGAGCAATAGGGTGAAATAAACCTCATATATTCGTTTAATGTATCCCTTTTTTCATTTCATTTCCTGGATTTACATTTTCTGGCTACATGTTAGCCAACATAACATTTCACAGGAAACAACAAGCAATTCAAAGTAACATGTAGTTCGTAATTAATATACAAATATTCATCAAAAGGGTCAAAGTGTGAAGTATTCTTTTAAGCTATACTGTATGATATTAATCCATTGTTATACTGCTTAATTTTTCTTTGAACATATACAGAGTAGAGATAAAAATCGAACTAATGTGAAATACCATGACGCTGTTGGTTGGTTTTCCATCCGTCCTCAATGTTTTATGAGTCACCATCCATCACTGCAGTACTCATAGTGTAAACAAACACATGCACTCACACACAGATGCACTCACACACAGTACATCAGTAACACTATACCGAGCATAATTGGGGACAAGAGTCAAAAGTCTTTTGTGCGAACACTTGTCAGTGAGATATCATCATCTCTCCTCGTATCACATCCGCTACCGAACACATCTCTGATCCAAAAATGTCAATGATACAATAAAACAAGTTCACTGTGAGATGTGAGCTGTAAAGTTACGTCATTTGTTTTTTCCAAGGCTGCAGTGTGGTTCGATTTTTGGCAAAGCTCACCAAATGTATGTGTCGACTGTGATGGATTTTATTTTGCTCAGGGAGGTCAGAGAGAGGATGAAGCATTGCCTTGTAACAGCAGAGTAAAAAAGAAAAAAAGGCTCCCGCACACATGCTGCCCGTCTCTAAAGCGGCGCGGCTGAACCGGGCACAGCCCAAACAATCCCAAAGGCCTTTTGCTCTGCAGCCAAATTAAATTAAAACAAATTCACTCTGTTGCAAATGAAAAAAAAAAGAAGCGCTCAAGCGAGTAAGGTTCAGATAGGGTCTGCTGCTGACCAGGAAGTGAACCCCTTCCTCTCTGTGTTGATCAAACTGAGCAACACTCTCACAGATGTACACAAGCCTCTTCCTCCTTCTGCTTCACCCTCTCTCTCTCTCTTGCTCTTTTTCTCTCGCTCCCCCTGGTTGTGAACCTGACATTCCTGCTGGCTCTGTCTCTTTGAAGTGGCTTGTTGGAGCGGGCTCCCGTTACAGGGGCCGGGACTGGCGAAAGCCGATCTGTCTGGCTGGGGAGAACGGCCCTGGCCCAGGGGTTAATGAGTAGACCCAGCACACTGCCCACTCTGTCCACACAGGCACACACACACACACATGCGTAGAAATGCAGACACTGCCCACTCTGTCCTCACAGCGCAGCTGTAACAAGACCAGCCAGATTTGGAGGTTAAGAAAGACAGCCACAGCCCAACCGCTTTGAAGTTGACTGGCAGCCACCAGGGTTTGGACTCTTAAAGAAGAGAGCTGGCTGAGGTTCAAAACCATACAGGGGCATGTGGGGTAGAGGAGGGTGCGAGTGTGTGACTGTGTGCTTTGGGGCAGGAGACGGGAAGCTGACAAATCTCTTTTTTAACCCTCTGCTGAATTTGAGCTCAGGTTGTGAACACCCATATCAGCGGCGGCTGGTCAATAGAGGGCCATGGGGCATGGCCCCACCATGAGCCACACAAAAAAGGAAAAAAAAAAAAATTATAATAATCATAAATTATACAAATTGTCAATATTTGTGTTTTTGAACTATGAAATGTACCCAGTAATGTGTGTAAAATATGATATCTGCGCAAAATATTTGCTTTTCCTGCTCGTCCTCTCTGCCTGTGTGCACGACACTCTTAGAACGCGCAGCTTGGGGGGCCTGATCGTTTTGGCCCAAAAGAGGCGGGTCTATGAAGCAGTTTAGCCAATTGCTGATTCAAGATATAAATGAGTGACATACAATTTAGCCAATCAGCGCCCTCAAATAGATTCAGCTGTGGGCCAGAACGATCAGGCCCCCCTCGCTGCCCGTTCTCGTCAGGAGAAGTCTCTACAGGCGCCCGCGCCAGCGCGAGCACTCCTCCTCCAAGACCCGTTTGAGAGGAGAACTTTGAGGAGATTCTGCAGCCAAAGAGCTGATATCAGATCAGCCTGACCTCACAATCAGACAGCAGACTCGCTGGAAAGGGAAGCAGTACATGCGAAGCTTCTGTACTAGCTGTACACCAGACAGGTTTGGCTAGCTGGATGACGTCATGCTAATCATTTATTTAGCTTTTTAAAACAACGGGTACGGATCCAGCACGGACAGTTACGGGAGTGAGGGATGAGGAGGTAAGGAAACATGAGAACACCAGGGTAGGGAGTGAGGGATGAGGAGGTAAGGAAACATGAGAACACCAGGACACACATGAGAACTCTGTCAAGCTACATATTAGACAAAGTGAACATCTTTTCTTCTACATAGTTGTCCTCAGTCTCATCTGCTTAACTTGGTCATGGAGGCATCAACATGTAATAGAGATGTTAAATTAACAGTGAAAACTCATCACAGCTTAATTTAACATCAGTATTCATAATTACACTTCATGTTTACTTCTCCTGATCTTTACCTCCTATAACAAGGTCCATAGGGGCATCTCAATAAATGAACATGTTATATTATATTATATAAGTGTTATTTACTGATTGTTTTCGTGTTGGAATAAATGTTAAATATTTAACTGCGAAGTAATAATGCGTGTTTGATACTTACATTTTTTTTGCATTAAATCATACTGGGATGTTTGCTGAAATTGATAGCATGGCCCTACCTAGAACATTTTCCACCAGCCGCCACTGACCCATATATTTGAAAACATATGCCTCCTGAACTATGTTGTCAGCGCAAATAAAAACCCAAACCTCAAAAGAAGCTGAAGAGCACTTCTGTTAAGAGCCATATATATGCAAGAACAATTTGAGTAAATAGGCATTTTGAATGAACATTAACCCTTTATTATGAAATAATGAAACCATTAGTTGGGTGCATTTAGCGTAGCCATCATGCATGTTCATATTTAGATTGCTTTTATCTTGAGTTAATGCATCAGTGGTGTTATTGTGAGGGAGTCATTCCACGAAATAATCAGTCGGCAATAAACTCTGATAAAGCATAGCAAACAGCGACTAGACCATCCAATCAAAAAAAAGTGTAAATTAACAATTTTCTATCATTTTAAAACAGTCATTATAAAGTCAACTGCATCATTACTATAATACAAGCGAGGACGCACCAGAATCAATATGCAAAACCTGATGGTGATGTTCAGGTTTCCCATCAAACTATCGGTTTCTGATTATATAAAGCGCATATTGCAGGGAAGGCAGCCATAGACATGTCTTCTTGCTAATGTCTCAGGAATAATCATGAGCTAAGCATTCAAATAGGTAGCTAATGTTACATTTTCTGGCCTCTGAAAGCCACTGAAAACATTTGATACGGCAAGCAGTTTTGCTTTGTTTCCAAGAAACATGCCTTCAGGGGGAGCCAAGTTGATGTCGGTGTAAAACAATCCATAATAAAAGAGACGAAAAACCAAACCCAATCTAAATCACTTCACTTTAAAAGCCTATTTGTGTTCTCCACAGATTCAGGGTGAATATATGGGATCCCTGACAAGCCTGTTCTGCACAATCCACTTATCTCTCTTGTAGCATCTGGGCATGGATATGATGGAGTGGAAGCCATCCAACATGGCACCATGACAAAGTCAACAGTATAGTGTGCTCCACACAAGGACAATTGGCTCGGTCGTCTCTCGCTCTCTCTCTCTCTCTTTCCACTAGGTCCATTAACTGGGAGAGCATGATGACCCTAATGCCACCGTAAACACAGACAATGACAAGTCGAGAGCACACAAACAGATGAAATGTGAAACAACAAGAAAGGAAAACCTGTTCCGCACATTTGCTCGTTCAGCTCAGTTGTTACAGGCAGAGATGATTTGTTTTCAGTCCTGAAGAAAAAGCCAGACTTCATTTTTTTTTTTTATCGTTTGATAGATTTCGGAAAAATATTCGTGGCAGAATTAGTCCAGACCTTTTGAGAACTGGAGACCAATTTGATGAATGATCTGCAGGTGCCGATAGCTTTCACGACGACCGCCAGTAGTCTTGGGTCTAAGTGTATTACCAGACTTGACCCCGGACGCACATAAACTGTTCCAGCATGTTCCGCTCTTTGTTTATCCAATGTAGAGAGTGTGTGTGTGTGTGCGGGTGGGTGGGTGTGTGCACAAGTGTGTGCACAGCGTAATTGTGTAATGCCCAGAGACAAATTCTGTCCCGGAGTTGCATGTTGTTTGGCAAGTGTTAAGATCGTCAGTGTTCTGTCCTAGTCCTCAGGGGACCGTCTTCATTTGTGTCTTGTTTATCAAGATGTTTGAATATTAAAACGGGCCATTTTTTCGCAGTCATAATGAAGCAGCGTTGCATATCCCCACATCTGCACATTTCCATACTGCTCTATGATTCAGCCTCTTGCTGTCTTAATTTCCTTTTAGATGCATGCTATGCGATCTATCATTTGCATATGCGTAAAAAAGGTCTTCAGTCTGGGGAACCCCCCCCCTCCCCTTCTCCCTCTGTATTCAGTTATTTGTTTGTTTACTCTTCATTTACATTGGGTGTAAACAACATTAATGTGATGGTCTGTTGCTGTCACGCTGGTTTAAATTTACATGTGTCGGATGACAACTACCCGAAAAACAGAGATGCTAATCTCTCGCGCTTATCAGCATTCTTGCTCTTCAGCTCTGGCCGATGTCACCATTGGTATTTTTACAGCCCTGCTGTTGCACTGTGAGCCACTCATCCGCCTCATCAACTATCCACCGCAGTCCCCAACAGGTGCGGGTGATGGTTGTGTTTATTCCCTCGATCCCTCTAGCACACAACTTTAATATTCATGTTGGCCGATAAAGGGAATAACTTCTTGATTGCTTGGAGGAACATTGATACATCTGGCAGATAGAGAAAGGCACTAGTTTGAGGATTCAGGTCATGTTTTTTATTTATGTTCTTCCCGGGCTGAACTTTCTCCGGGAGCAAAGTGTATTAGCAGCAGTCATTTTTTATCTCACTAGGGACACATTTGTCCCTCCACAAGCTCAAATGTGTCTTACAATATGACTTGTGGAGGATCTCAGAAATACAAGCTAATGCCCACAAAAGCATACACACTAGGCAGTTCATGGTGATGCGGATTCAATGGCGATGTGCAAAAAAGTAGGAATAGTGTGCCACCCAATTTAACAAACCTTTCTATTGATAATGTCCTCAGACTAAATTCATTTATAGGAAAGATGAACAGGTCACACTGTCAAATACCTTCCTTTCACTTGTATTTCTCACAGTATCAAGTAAACTGATGCAAAAATAAGTGCCATTTGCCTGACGCTGATTGGTTGACACTATATATATATATATATACCACATATTTCTGCATCATCCAAGTCAATAATGAAAGTTTGACATGAAGCTGCCTATTCGGACTGTCTGACTTGGACCTGCCTGCAGGGCCTTTTCTACTGACACTGGCATCTCTGGGTAAAGGATGACCCTCATTTCTGTGGACACGGCACTGTGTCCGCTCCCCCGGATCTGGGCGCCCATTCCATTTCATGGTGCATCGCCTCTGCGCGTAATTATGCCGCGCTTTCAGGTGCAGAGGAGGAAATGTTTCGTGAAACTGATGTCCCTGTCAGCGCTGTGCGGCCCTCCCTTCTTTTGCCGAGCATGTCACTCCACTGATTGGTGAATTACCATTCCGATGTGAAGAGCGGCCCCGCCCCTGTCCCCAGCTCACTGGCCCTGGCAGCATACGAGGAGCTGCATATGTTACAGAGGCAACGCTCTCCTGGCCTCATTTGCATCGGCTGAATGGAAATCAAACGGTTTAATGTTGAGGCAAAGCTGGTAAATAGTGGCGGTGTCAACACATTAAACACGCACACACACACACAGACCACTCAATGCCATATGCCCAAAGGCTGACTGTAAAGGAAGAGGATACAATATTTAAAGAAGGTGATGCTAGGGGATTTGTTGTCTGTTGCTCCTTTAAAATCCCAGAACGATGACATCATTTTATTTCTGAGGATGTGCCTCTGAGATCTACAAGGAGGGAAGTTGAATGGCTGCCAAAGCGAATATGCACGGAAAGGAAAAGCAGATGATTTGATTTGGATAAGTGTAGTAATTAATTAGTCATTAGTTGATTCTTTGGGCAGCTGAGACAACAAAATGAAATCTTCTCAGCAGTTATGTGAAATTAACACTCAAACTCTTGCCCACAGTCCCTCAGTCACTGACTCTCCAGGTTTATTTTTAAGCCCCAAATCCCACAAGTATTTACGAAAAGTAAAGCCAACACTAAGCTGATGTTTCTGCAATTATTCAGAGCTTCTTTCTGCACACTTCATTTATGAGTGATGTCATCACCGGCAAATGTGTTTACCGCGATACAATCAGTTGCTATCGTCGGATGCGCAGACATAAAACACAGTGATTTATTTTAGTTATTTCACGAGGACAAGTTTCCTTTATTGACTCAAAACACAGACAGTGAGTGGTGTGTGGTTGTGTCTTTTTGTGTTGGGGTTTGTATATTCGAGTAAGTGTGCAGTTATGTGAGGCATGGTGGCTGAGCATGTGCGTACAGTACATCGTCGCTAATGCATGTTTGTGTGCGCACTCTGTAGTGAATGTGCGAGTCTGTCTTGCATGGATGTGTCTTGGCAGGACAGTGTGGAGCACTGGGATTGTCCTTTGGGTCTGCTGGTCTATTCTTGACCAGAGACGCTGGCTCAGTAGACTGGAATCCTTCAGGGCACCAGGCACATCTGATTCCCCCACTGCCTAAGCACTGAACTAAATGCTCCTGCATTATTCATGTGTATATCTCTTTATTGCTGCGCAAGGTTTTCACTCAAAGTTCCTGCCGCACCATTTACTTTACCCGAGACGTTAACTGACAAACTTTCCCCTTCTCTCTCTTTCGCACATAAGAAAAGTTTGCCTTCCGATGTTTCTGTCAGGAATCCAGGTTTATGCCACAAACCTGTTTCGGAAAAGATCGTGATTTGGGTTAAAATAAACCCTTTCCTGCAGAAAGCCCTGAGGGCAAAATCCTCCCCTGTGTCACTAGAAAACAAAATATTGTCTCTCCAGACATTTCTTAAATTGTATTGATTGTCATAAACGTCCAGCCCCATCACCTGTTATTGTAAAGGTAGAGGGGCGGGTAGTAGAGGTTAATGTCAGCACCCATTGGACTGTTGCAGCATTCATCCTGAAATACACTCGCAGCCTTTTACCCACCATTTCTTCCCCATTTGCCATCTTTCCCTAGCTGGCTAGCTTCTTATCTGCTGCTAGAAAGGTGACCCTTACTTAGAATTCCCATTGGACGGGAGCCGTGAGCAGCGCAGTAGCGTTGTGTCATCCAATCCACCCATGTGTGGACAGCGGCTGGCTAAACCTGCCTTTACCAGGCTCACGGACAGCAGAAATGTACTAAACCAAAATAGTTTTTTAATGTCGGCTCCATGGGAAGAAATGAACAGTGTTTAGATGTATTGATTCATTTTCCCCCGCCTATGTTAGCGAGTGAGGGGAATCTCACGGTGTCCGTGTGCATTGATACATTTGTTACAATGGAAGCGTATCTGTTCAGTGAGTTAGGCGATTCATGGATTTCAAAAATGCTTCAGAAAACGGTTTTAATGTTGATTGGTCGTTAAGGACCAGTACAATTTGCAAGGGGGTGTTACGTGACCAGCCTTTCTAATTCGGCTACTTGTACCGTAAAGCTTGTCTGCACATAATGTTTCCAGTTTTTCTGCAGTGGGGGAACGTACTTCAAATTAAAATGGCTGCGCCAGACATTTGCTAAGTTCAAAAACGTTTCGACCAATGCATGCAGAATTGGAGCCGCAGTGCAGTATTAGACTGGGACCAGTTAGGACCAACCACTCGGTCTACAGGAGATTGATATGACCCTGTTGACCCTGATTGATATGGGCTGGATTGCAATATGTTGAATGGAATGAGGGACCTGTGGGGAGTGTTAGAGCGAGCACTCGTCCTGTTGGAGCATTACATTCTAAGGTCATTCCATAGATCAGGAGATCTACTTAATCCGCTGTGCGGTTCCCCCTGGTGCGAAACAATGAGCGTGGAGATTTTCCAGCAGTCCTGGCAACAGATAAACATCCAGGGAAGCAGAGGAAGAGCAGAGCAGAGCTGCCTGGAGAGCCGGGCTGTTGCCGTGGAGCAGTGTTGAAAATAATGTGGTCTGACATGCTGTTTTGATCTGGACTGCTTGAACACAAGACACTTTCAGCCACACACAGGGAAAATGCAAGCCTGTGCTAATTACCTGAGTGAGTCAGACAGAGAGGAAGGGAGGGAGGGAGAGAAATGCTAAGCTCAGACAGCAAACTTCCACACCTTCTGACCTGCATTACCGCCCAGCCGCCGGCTTTCTCCCCGGTCAACCCGGTGCAGCACTGGCCTGCCCTCATTGTGTTGTTGCTCCAATCTGACATGTTTGGTGGCAGTTCCGCTTTTGATATGACAACACTCATTTAGTCATCCCCGTCCATTCTCCTGTGTGCTTCATTGTGTACCCTCAGTCCTCAGACCCGTGGCTTTCATTTGGATCTCAACGGGAAGAGAAAAAAGAAGGGAACTCCCACTGGGGGACGTTTCTGAGTCATCAAAGTCGTCTGAAGAATTGCTGTACACGGCTAGCAAGCTAATTGGACTCCTACCAAAACCGGCGCCTCCATCCACAGTGTGTTCAAGATTAGCCGCTGACATGGTTTAACAGCGAGGCCTTTAAAATGTCAAAGCTAAATAATGCTTAGCCCACCTCCTCAGAAACACAGCATGTGAGTTGTTAAAATTACCACTGATAAATATCATGAACAAGACTCCCTGCTTTGCAGAGCTACACCTGAACCTGCCGGGTGTGAAGGCCATAGCTCAAATTGCCTCAGTCAAGGCATCTATGTTCTTTGTGTGCAACAATGGAGGGCGACGAAATAGAAAGGACAGCTTTTCTGAAATGTCAGACGGTTGGGGTCCCGCTGAAATGTCTCCCCTCTCTCTCCGTGTCTATCTTGATCGATGAAGGTACCTTTGACAATTCTGCATGTTGTCACCATGACATTTGGTCACCCTTCTTTTTCCCCCCTCACCTGGCTCGCTGCTGAATGGGAACATAACAATGAGATCTAATACAGGATCAATAGCTACACTCCAATGATACATTCACTCGCATGATGAATACTGATGGGAGAAAACAAATACCTGCATGGGGAATTTGTATTCTGGACAGTGTGTCTGTAACAGCCGTGCCGATGATGTTTCATTACGGTTTTCCGGCTTGTGTGTTTTTTTCTCCCCATCCATACAATCAAATAAAGGATATAGGCATGATTTAATCAAGGCTATGGCAGGAACGTCAACCCAACCTCTTGTGTATTGATGAAGAGTGCTGTGTGTGTGTGTGTGTGTGTGTGTGTGTGTGTGTGTGTGTGTGTGTGTGTGTGTGTGTGTGTGTGTGTGTGTGTGTGTGTGTGTGTGTGTGTGTGTGTGTGTGTATGTGCTTGCGTCTATGTGATCTCATGCCCGTGAATATCGTGCCATTGTTTGCATTTCATTCAACAGATATAGGCTTAGTGCAATATGTATAATAAATACTGAAAATGAATTGATCTTTGCCACATGTCCGCGTGTGTATATTGAGTTATGCTCCCGGGGTGTACGTTCATAGTGTTTGTACTGCATGCATGGCTTTGTGACTGGAATATACATGTGTGGTTTATCTGTGTTTTTGCAATCCATATACATGAATTGTTTACTGTACATGTTGAGTGCACTATAATAGTATGTTTATACTATGCATATGAGCCTGAATGCATGCCGGTGTATATGGATACATTTGCCTGTGTGTTTGTGTGTGTATCAACTTCTATTAATTGTGTGTGTGTGTGTGTGTGTGTGTGCATTGCGCGGTGCCTAACGTCCTGCATTTCTGTGAGTGGCAATCTCAAACACACTGGGTATCCTCCAGCCTGCTGTTGTTTGATAGTCAGCTCAGTGCATTGTGGTGTTTGTGCTCTGGGCCCTGCGTCTGGGCCCCTGCGTGACTGACGCCTCGAACGCCCACTGTTTAAACATCTCTCCACGTGTTTCCCTTTTGATCAGCGTCTGCCATTCTTACTGATTTTCCAAATCACTGATGCTTGTCAAAGAATTAATTACCTGGATCGTTGCTCCGCTGACTCCGGCACCAGCTGCGGGGTTCACTAGAGAGACCTCGGCATTCTCCCAGCATTCCCGGCTAATCACCCACAATCCATTTCAAAGTCAACCTGATTGGCCCACTAGCCGGAGAATAATGTGGAATTAGACTGCATCCTGACAGGAACAGTTTCATATTTGCATACAGTATACGGCAGATTAGCTCGCAAGAGCCCGCCAGTGGGAGGTGAATATCTGCGCCAGTGCTAATGGCAGTTGCCTCCTACAGTTTATTAGATCAGTAATGGTGTAGAGCATTGTGCTAAGCGCACATCCTCACTGTGTTATTAGCTGATGTGTAGCACAATGTGTTCATTAACCGTGGGACATGAACATTCCAACATGCACACCTTTTCTGGAGGTGTGAAAGAGAGATTTACCTGACGCGATCACAGAACGTCCATGCCCAATGCTGTATCTGCATTTTTACGTTTACATTTTACGGGTGCCACCTAAATGCTTGTATTTGTAGAATGCAGACGTGTGGATACCACACAACCTGTTCGGGATAGTTTTGCCTTCAGGGCGTATCTGGCCATGCGGCTTAAGGCAAACAGGCTATAAATACACCCAGTGTGCTCGTCGGCCGGTCTGTCGGCCTGTCTCCTGGTGTGTCTGCGGGGTTGCAGCGGCATGACGTCAGCCCGGCTCGGACCACTCGCTGACCTCTGTCACAGCGAGAGGAGTGCAGTGCGCTCCAGACAGATAACAGTGTAGACGATGCAGGCAGGGCATAAACACAGAGACCTGAGTGCACAGGGAGATGCGTTACAACATGTTGCAGTACAGCACAGGGGATGGACTATCGGAGAGTAGTGCAGACAGGGTGGCAGGTGGGGAGCATAGTTCTCAAGATCCATGCTGACAGGTTATACAAAAATGGAAATCAGTAAGTGAAGAGGAATAATATTCAGAAGGGGAGACTTGTGAATTCTGAGTTTGTGTGTTTAATAAGCACACATAGACACATTCAAACCTGGTCACACTACTTAATACAGACTTTTCGTTCTAAGCAAAGAGGACACCAAATAAAACTACGGAAAGCAGGTTTTAATTGTGTTGCGTTGGTGACTGTAACTCAGGGCTGGTCCATATGGCCCAAATCTATCATGATATAGGTCATTTCTAGGGGTATCACAGTTCTCAAAATCCACAACTCGTGAGACGTCTGATTTCAAGGTGATGATTTGATTTTTGCATTTAAACAAGATGTCGTTTACATTTTCAAATTCTTCTTTAAAATGAGATGCTACATGGGCCCATGATGGATATCTTCTTTGGAATCGACCGCATGAAGTACATATTGGAAATTTGAATGATTAGTTTAATATGTGTAATGACAATAACCTACTTCCTCATGAAACGATTCATTTGAAAGACGATACATTGTTGTATTGAATAATCGTCCAGCCCTGTTTTAACCAGGACTCACTGTTAATATTAGACCAGCAAGCTCTGGAGACAGCCAATGAACAAACCAGCCACAGCCATTGTAACTGTGTGTTAGTGTCTGTGTGTGTGTGTGTGTGTGTGTGTGTGTGTGTGTGTGTGTGTGTGTGTGCTCACATGTATCTGTCTGTGTGCGATCATTGTAATCATTATAGTTTCCATTCCTAGCCTGAAGCAAAATAAGAAATGTCAGTCTTTCATTCTGACAAGTTGTCATTCAGGTAGTTTTTTATTTTTGTCCCCGTTTCCTTCAAAGGCTGTCCGACTTTGCTTTCATAATACCTCCGAGGTTTCTGTCAGTCTGGCTGACAGCAGATAGAGTTTGCATGTCAACATGAAGTTAGGTTGTTAGAATTGTGTTCATGAATGAACATTATCCACCTCTAAAGGGCTCTCAGAACAGAAGTACATGTGTTCACTCTTAAAAAGGACTCTGCTCATATTTTCTGTGGCTTAATAATGCAACATGAGACGAGGAGATGATTGTAACTTTTGTGGAAATGTATGATCATAAACTGGTTTTGAAGGTTTTGTTTTTTACAAAATCTTCAGCAAATAAGTTATGTCAGGCTTTCGAGCCATCTTCTTTCAACCTTTCATAATTTTAGCCTGCACATTTTATTCAATGTCTCATTCCATAGTGGGCTCAGAAATTCAGCAGGTCTCCTCCGGCTTATTTTCCACTCTAATCCTATTTCACAGAGACACTGCCTCACAAATGCCCAATGTTTATTTACAGTATCCCAAATGAAGAATGTTCGTTGTCACATTTACCTGTGGTTGCCTCAGCACTCTGAATTCATTATCTGTACATTTGGGCAACAGAAAGCATTTGTTTCCTGCAATTAACTCAGAGATGGAAGACATCCATAGAGCCTTCGGGCCAAATGGCAGGCCCAAAATATGACGTTTATTTGGATGCTGAAAGAGTTGGACCTCCAGTTTGGAATGCCATTTTAATCTGCTCTCCTCATATTTGGTTGTAGAGCTCATGGCTGTAACAAATGTTGCACTTTGTATGTCCTTGAACTATTGTGTATTGTACAACTTTCACTTACAGTAAGCTGTCACAAGAGGTAGATGGCCCAATGTTATGCTTACATTACAAATAACACTTTTTTTGTGCAAAATATAGCTAAAGTTGAAGTATTATGTCATTTCTATTTGTCATTATTTTGTATAGGCTCGTGGAGTTTATTTTATATATAAATCATTTTGATGGGGAATACACTGTATGATCCAGAAAGAGAGAGTGCACTGCAGGAGACACTTTATATATAAATATATATATATATATAAATATATATATATATATATATATATATATATATATATATATATATATATATATATACTGTTTGTCTTGCAATACCATCATCTCTCTATGAAGTGGTCTTATTAGACTATGTTTTGTGTCATCCAGCACTTTATGGTTCAATTTTAAAAATCGAATGATTGAACTTATCATTTATTTTGCCAACATCCCTTTGTTTTAGCATTCCAATGCATTGTCTCCCATGGCATGAAAGCAATCAGGTGAAAACACATTGCTTGTGCCCTGGGTATTGCTGTTCACAGACCCCATCTCAAGTCAGAGATATGCTATAACACCTTTTGGATCCATGAAAAAGCACCTTGCACTGAAGTGAGAAATTGGCTATGAGTCATTATGCACAAACACCAAATGCCTTGGCATTTTCTGTCCCTGCCAAACAATCATCTTCCTGTCTATTTGCTGTCTATTTCCTGTCTATTTGCAATTAATGATTGAATTTCAGACTCCCAAAAATCCCATTTCTGCTTTGTGTATGTATCCCCAATACACACAGCTGCTACCAGTACACACGGCAGCATGCACGGCAAAGCTTATCTCCAGCCTTTAGATGGGGGCCTATGGAAACAGTCTTGATTATTTCCCTCCTTCTCCAAAGCACCGCTGTGTGCTTTGGGATTAGAGGCTTTCTGCGGCGGCTGCACATGCACACTCACTGGCTGCAGGCGAGAGAGAGAGAGAGAGAGAGAGAGAGAGCTTCTGCTCAATAAACCCCCCTCTTCCTCCCTCTCTTCTCGCTCAGTGCTCAGCCCATCCACCCCCTTCCCCCTTCCCCCTTCCCCCTCCTCCCAAGCGCCCTCCCCATGCCCGACACACTAGCCAGTCCTAGGAGTATTACATCACCCTGATGTAATGTCTAACCAATCACAACACGGCAGCGGTAAACCTTCCAGGATTGTGGAAGTCCGTAGCTCAGACTGGGTAATGAGAGAGAGAGCGGGAGAGAGAGACCCAGAGATATTTTTAAGAATAGCCTCTGGATCAAATTTGCCCCGATTCGCTCTTATTTTTGAAGAACAGAAACAAAAATACCCACTGTCAAGGTGCCTTCAAAGACTTGTACTTGAGACTTGGAGGAAATAAAATGTGCACCACCAATGATCTTGAAAAGTCAGCCGGATAATGACTGACAGGATTGTACATGATTCATGATTTTCCATTCTCATTGGACATGTTTGTTCATTTAATACACGATAAAGTATTCAGACAGACACAGTTGGCCTGGTCATATGTGTGTAAGCAGCAGAATGGATTCTCAGGGTTGCTTGTGAGTTTTCTCACATCACGATAGCGTTATAATTTACCTTTGCCAATACTCATTTTTACAATATAGAGCTGAGCGCATCATAATGCCAATGCAACCTCTGTTAATGTTAGCTGATACGTTGCGTGCTGTCAGCAGATGAGCTGGTCACTGCGATTACTCTTGAGTAGCATGCATGGAAATGAATTACAATACAATAAGTGTCTGATTACGCTAGTTGTTCCAAATGTCTCAAGGTTGTTCCGTCACGGCTCATTTTGGGCTTAATTGCTGTTGTGACAAATTGCGAGATTTATGTTCACACACCGGTGACACATTGTGTGATATATGCAGAGATATATATGTATCGTTTACATGAGCCCATTTTCTATATTCCCTTTCAGTGTGGTTGTTTTTTTTGTTCGATTTTTTTAGTCTGTATCCAATTCACGAAAACATGTTGACAGTTTTTCCTGTTCATTCATTTTTTTAAGAATTTCTCGCAGCACTTGCACAGCATGCCCCGTCAGTGTGGAGCAGAGTTAAATTCGCCAATTATCTTGTCCTAAAAATATTTGTGTGTCTACTTCTGGATGTCCGGGTTAGAAGGCGGTCTTTATCGTCCTCTGAGCCATGTCTGCCTCTTAACTCGGTTCTTTGGTGTCCTCTGTCCCTACGGAAGACGAAGAGTGTCTGTCATGGTGATTGGCATAGTATCACTTTTCTTACCTTAACACATAGACACACACATAGACACCTACACGCCCCCCTCCAACCATCCCCTCCATTTCACCACTCAGACACACACACACACACACACACTCATCCCTACTTACACCCTGCAGGCACAGACAACATCAGACAGTGTAGCAGCAACGGCATCAGCTTGCAGCTTGCCATTTGCGGGGTTGCGCATGCTGTACGACTGCCACACCAGTACACCGAGTGTGCCATACTGCTGCCTCTGGGCGCCTGAGGGGGAAACTCTCACGTCTGTGTGGTGATTATATGTATAGCTGCAATTGTAACACTACAGGGAAATTACTGCGTTGTGTAGGACAGCTTGGGAATGCTCGGTCCTGCCAGGAAAGTCTCGCTCTGGGAGTGATGAAGCACTGACGGGATAGCAGTAGGCAGCATGCTGCAGAGAAATGCTCACTTCCAGAATCAATGTTCCATACCACCCATACTTATGTGCACTTAGGTTGTTTCACAGTGCAGTGGTAAAATTGCAGCTGTTTCAGTATTTCTACTGTTTCTTGTATACTGTATGTAAGTGGAAGGTTCATACCAAAGTTGTGAAGGTAAAACAGTTGTGATCGGTATCAGGGGGCCTTACACTTTACAATTTCTGAACCTATTCCTAAGTCAAAAGCATACGTAGCAGTTTTCCCGGGGCTGACATCAGGTTTCATATTTAGCCGTGGGTGTGGGTCTTGTGTGTGTGTGTAAGAACAACTGAGGTAATTCTAACACTCTCATACTTAAAGCCCTGTGTGCATGTGTGTGTGTGAGAGAGCGAGAAAGAGAGAGAGAGCTGGTGGCGTCAGAGGTGTCAGGTTTGCTGTTGCTTCAGGTCTCAGTCGGGGCGGACATTGAGAAAACTGCAGCTACTTTACCTGACACACTCCTAATTCCTCCCCACCTCCTGGGAGCATCCACACCCCGGCTTTTTTCTTTTGCTTTCTCATTTGAATCGCTGCCAAATTGGACGAGACCAGAGGAAACTGCCACATTCTTGCCCGAACACCTGCCTCCCTGCTACTGCTACTGCAGCCGGAGTCAGTACCTCTCGCTCGCTCATTCACTCTCTTGTTCTCGCTTTCATTCTCCCCCCCCCCACTACTCCCACTGCCACCCTGTTGTCTCATTCCCCCCTCTCGTAAGCACACTACTACATTTGCGGAGCAATATATGCAACTTTGGATTGCAAAACAGGAAAAATGAGACATTCTGTAGTGCAGGCGTCTCATTAGAAATATATATATTCAAGTCGTTCCGAGCACAGCTTTCAAATTGCACCTACAGAGACGGGGAGGAGAGCGAATGAGAGAGAGACAGACAGACAGAAAGAGAGGAAAGATGAATGTAAATCTCAAAATAAGGAAGGCATTAATATTTCATTCGTGCCTCTTTTTTTCTCTCTGAGTGACAGAGGAGAGGAGATAGTGGCTGATTTAATGATTTTAGAGTCTCTTCTTTTCATTCTCTCTCTCTCTCTCCCTCCAATGTGGCTGCCTCCCCCAGTTTCCCAGTCAGCAGATGGGCTTAGCCTCATTTTTCTTTTTTCTTTTTCTTTATGAATTCCTCACAGACGCAGCTGCACATAATTACAGTCAATTCTGCCTTATCTCTCAAATTAAAAAGATTAGATTATTTGTGAAAGAAATGTATGCAGCTCTTCTGAACTGATAGTGGGCACTAGACTACATAGCCAGGTTATATGCATGATACCCCCCCCCCCCCCCCCTCAAACGCTTCACGGACACATAACCCACAGTGTGAAGATGCCAGTATACATTATTGTCTTCAATAAACTCTGTTTTGAAAGAGTATCAGATTCATGCATTCACTTTTTTTTCAGAAAGCCTCTGTGGTTTGCAGAAGTGCTGTCTGTATTCAGCAATATAGAGTGAGCTATGAATCAGCACTGAAGATACACAACTTTGAACCTTTGTAGGATTGATGCCATATCAGTGTTGTAGATTGCCTCTTGCTTTGCTCAGATAAGATACAGCAAGGTGTTGTGATACACTCTTCAGCACAGCTGCTGTGCGTTTGTCCTGCATACAGCATATTTGTCCAGCTTGCGTTAGCCTTACAATTTTTGTGCAACAATAAAAAAGCACAAGACGTAAACATACATTATCTTATACACCTATTATTATCTAAGAATGTATATGTTTTTGATTTAAATATTTTGGTACAAACTAAAAATTGGATTCAAGTTTATGTGAGGGTAATGTATACGAGCTTTTAATAAAATCAAATAGGCTGGGATGCAAAACAACACATCCATTTGTCCGTCTATTGATCTTCTATATAATGTTGTTTGATTAGTCTGCTCTGGCTTCCAGCAGAAACAGTCATTGCTGAGTAGGAATGCAATATAATCCAGATTTCCCTAGAGCCACCCAAGGGATTAGTTTACTCACTATCACCCCCAGCAATACCAATTGATTGGCTGATTGAGAGCACATTCATTCCTGGTCATGTACTGTATTCAGCCCACAAGCAGTGGAAATGTTCCTCAAATCTGCATAAATCCGACTGACAGTACTGATATTGATCGTTTTTTTTCAAATACATATGTGATTCGTGGTTGATGTTACTGAGTTGCACGTCTCATTCTACAGTATGTTGTATCTTTCAAATAGAATCCTCCCTTTAACACGACAACATTGTTCAACAAAAGGGTGTCACATTGCAGGATCCAGCTGATGGAGTGAATGGAGCTATTTTTAAAGGTGTTTCTCACCAGTGTAATGTGAAAATGTGGTGCGGAAATGTGAAAGAAATCTGCATGCACATTTCCGCCCGACAAATTTGCAAACTTTCCGCGTCGGCGTGTTCCATTTTTTGTCACCCAAAACAATTATATCTGGACAGAATGTCTCAGGAGTACTGTTAACTACACAATACATCCCCGAGTAGGACCCCACATTTGATGCTAACGTTAGCTGTTGTGGCGAGCTCCGTTCCGTGACCAACATATAACATTAGCAAGTGCACATCAGCGATATGTTGTTGTGTTTCTCATACATTATTAGTATTATTGGATGTTTAGAAACCTATCCCTGATATACCTGGGGGCATGACATCTCTTGGAACAATAGATTTCATTGGTTAAGCAGAAATCCGCTGAAATCTAAGTCTGTCCGAATTGTTTTCCTCCGCACGAATGATCTGCAAGCAGCTTTTTTTTCATAAATTTCCTTGCAAATTTTTGGAACAAAAATCGTTGGTGTGATATGGCCTTTGAAGTGAGGTGCTTTGTTGAATAATGCTCCGCAGAGTCACAGTGTAGCTTAATAGGAAATATCCGCTCTAAACGTTCACGCCAAGTCACACCTGCAGGTCAATTCTTTCTATGAACAGCATAGGTTTCTCTATGAACAGTGGTCACAAAGCAATGCAGGAGGCGTTGGCAAAACAACAACAACAAAATGTAGGGTAGTAGGGCAAAGACGTCTCACCTGCTTCTACTTCTGCTGCAGCTCAATGCAATGTCCTCTGGTAGTACACAGCATGTGTTCCACGTGGAATAACTTTTGTACTTTGTAACAATGTCAGAAGTTCAGTTTACTTTGCAAGCATCAAGGCAGTGGAGAAAGTTATCGCTAATAAGTTATATTTCACTGCATTTACATGCCATTTGGCAGGTCGCTGTTATAATGCTCCTCAGTAATCATGATTGAGACACCACCATCACATCAAGTGGAGAGAGACACTTGGCAGCAATCAGATCTTCTCAGTGATTCGCTGACCATCAGTACAAGTGGTGCTACAGCGAGACTTCTATAATGAACTAACAAGCCTCAGCTCATCCTTTCGTTCTCTAAATGAAATAGTACATGTGAGAAAGTCCTATTTTTCTAGATTTATGTAGAATGTGATTTGAGGATATAATGCCTCATTGTAAAAAAACAAATGATACTTCATATTAATCCAGTGTCAGAGGTTGAGATTTATTTCCGAGGGCCATAGTCTAGCTGCTGTGTGTTGACATTATGGAACTTGCCATCAGAAACAAGATACTATTTTCCTTAAATATTCTGTGACGAGAGACGGTCTGACTGACAGAGCTTACGGTTTAGGATGCTTCAGGCGACGCTTCTGTCACCTTTAATCACAGCGTGTGATTGGACAAAGACACCCATTAAGTAAAGCGGAGTAAAAACACATGTTTGTCCTTCAAATACACATCCGTAATCGATCAGCATCATTACGCAGCGATTACATCGCCGTCTGAGTGCTCTTGGAGATATTTGATTGAACTCTTTGATGGTGGTGTGTTAGTGGGTTGTTGATTAAGCCTGTGTTACTTTTGAGGTGTTTTATATTTAAGATGTGTGTGTTCGCCCCTTTTTTATTACAGTATTTAGCCATGCTGGAGACATTGTTTTGTTATTGATCGTTAGTCGGTTTCAGGAGGGAAAGCATCATCAATAGAGGTGACTTTGACATTTAAACTGTCACTGGGGAAGTATAATGAAATCAGCTCATTAATGGTTGAGGCATCACTGAGGTCTGTGTGATAGGGAGCACTCGGTTGCGTCGGAGATACAGCTTGTCAAGGAGTGGCATGTTTCAAAATGACACCTTTCATTCCATTCTCACGCAGCCATTATGCAATGACTATAAAGTGGACTTTTCCCCTGCACATAATAATAATAATAAATAATAATAATAATCACTGTGTAATTAAAAACCAGTCGCTGTAACGTTGCACATAAAACCTGAAGCTGTTGAGGCAGGGAACAGTGAGTACACTTTACTTTACTGTGTGTGTGTGTGTGTGTGTGTGTGTGTGTGTGTGTGTGTGTGTGTGTGTGTGTGTGTGTGTGTGTGTAAGCTAGATATGTTTTTACTCAAATACCAAGTAAAGTGAAGTCCTAAACTCTTAACAAGGCCTCTGTTCTCCATGGAAGTTTACAGAACAGCATTTATATCGACCTACCATCCCTCCTCCTAACCTTCATATAGTCACACACACATAGTCACACACACACACACACACACACACACACACACGCATGCTTTGCATGCTCTGTACTGTCGATCTTGCCATCAGCTAAACAGATGTGCTCGGTCACAAGATTTCACAGTTAGCTCCCTCAAAGGGAAATGTATCATTCATTATGAAGAAATGAAAGAAATAAACACATCCCAGTCGGGAGGAAATAGGCCAAATAGAGCACTTATGAGAATCCTTTTCTTTAGTCAAGCAGGATGTTTGAGTCATCTAGAAGCCGAGAGGTTGTTGTGAGGATGACACTGTCAGCCGAAAGCTATGAAAACCGCGATAGGAGAAAATGGACATTTGCAAAGAAAACAATGACATTAGCGCTTCAAATCTTCAATTTAATTGAAAGCTGTAATAGAAAGCCAATCATTTTACAGCTTTAAAACCGTAGGCACGGCTGCAATAACGTAGTAAATAAACATCAATCAGTTTGAGAGCATCGCAGCCTATCTGCAGCCAATTGTTAATGTGTTTAACATGGAATTCCAGAAAGCCCTCTTCTTCAACCTTGCATATTCTTGAATGCAGGAAGGAGGCTTTTCAACAATACAAGTCACATTTGTCTCCCTCTACACAGGGCTGCGATAATGTTCGGACAGCAGCGCTCATCACATTCCTATGAATTATGGGAAGTTAAGTAAATCGAAAAAGTATTTTAATCGAATGTTTATTTCCGTGAATGAAATGTCTTCCCCATTATCTGGCTCCCTTATGATCCATATGTTAATGTCTAAAATGGAACTATGTATCTGTTCAATTTGTGCTCTCGCTCTCCCTTTCTCCCCATCTCTCTTATCTAAAATTGTGCCGTAAATTTGGCACTGCGAATGATTATGCTTATCGCCTTGCCCCGTAGACCTCATTTTAAAATGTTGTGGCATGATTAGCCTATTTATCTATATTATTGGATTGGAGTGTGCGCTTTAAATGTGTATGTGTGAAAGCTGCTGATTTAAAGGACCAAGAGAAATAAAAAAAACTAGGAAATATGGCCAACACAATTGTGTCTTCGACTAATGCCATTTGCATATGATCAATAGATCCACCCTTGAAATGTGTTGGAGTCCAATCAAGTTATACTTTCCTACGAGATTATTGAAAATAAAACAACCTCGGGCATGGTGTAAAATGAGACAACATAGAATTCACTATGCTAGGGATTAGTGTCATGAGACCAGGGAGATTTGCACAGGCAAAATGTGAACACTGCAACACAATGCATTACAATAGTTCCCGGCATGGTGTAATTCATGCAAACATCCCTCGGCTATTTATACCACTCCACGAGAATCTAATTGTGTCCAATATATAATCCAACTAAGAGTTACAGTGGCAGGGGTTCAAGTCCTGTCTGACATGAATATTTAAGACGTGCGGTGTTGAGGACAAGTGTGACAATTTGTGTGTCCCACTGTTTCACTGACTGCCACTGAGGATGCAGAGGTTGGGATGGAAGCAGTAGAGCAAGTCGTATTATGTCGTGTTTATTTGTGTTTTCCAATCGAGAACAAATATGATTGAAGTGTTAAAAGTAAATCCCGTCTTTGCGGCGTGTGTGTTATTTCTGTGGTTGGGAGACCCCTGCACCCCATTAGGGTGCGGTCTGAGAGGCATGCCTAACATGAAACGATGTACTTGGCCTTTAAGGAGCACAAACGCACACATGCATGCGTGCACACGTTCGCTCTCATACTGTTTTCGAACACAAAGTAAAGGAATTTCATTACCTCTCCAAAATTGATTGGGTAATGTTTTTCTGAAATCAATAGGGCCTCACTCAGTTTACGAATTGGATGACTTGTTTTTGCTCGAGGATGTCCAAATACCAAGGTAATGTGAAGTGTTCATGAAATGATTACCCTGAAAGTAGAGGCTGATGTCAGCGAGTAATGCAGCCATATGTATTCATCTCTCGCAAACATCAGATGCTCACAAAAATAATATAGGTCGAGCTACCGCTGGCTGTGAATGCCAGTAACTGGGATATTAATAGCTTTAATACTAATCATTCATGAAGCTGTCCTTATTCAGGCTTCTATGAGGACACGCGTACTGAGTGTTTATTAATCAGGGAATAATAAGTAATCCATGAACATTAATGGAAATGGATGAGACTAATGGATGACGCCTGCTCTCTCCCACACTTAAGCCTCAGACTTCATCAGTGACAGGCAGATTAGTGGGAAAGAGAAAGAGCATAACAGACTCCACCTGTGAACATGCGGCGCACACGCTTTCTCTCCCTCTTGTGACAACATGATGGAACACTGTCAAGCTCATTTGCTCTTCAATAGACTATATGTAATGAACAGTTTCCTCTCAGAGAAGCTGCTGAGAATACAGTGAATAGACATCAAATGATCTGGTAAGGTTGGCTTCTTCAATGCGTCTGATCTTATGACATTTTTTCACCAATGCCCTCACTGCCTCAGACGCTACACTGGATGCTTTTGGGGGTTATTTTGTCCGCTGTGCAGCGGGTGCATCGATTTGTTTCCTCATTGTCCTTCAATAACCATGGCTGCTGTCGTCGCTAACTTTGCACTAGCTGTTGCAGCACAACCCGGACCCTGAAATGTCCTTTAACCAGACTCCATGAGCACATACCCAAGTCTCCTCATACATCATCTGGATCTATTGTGGATTGGGGAATTCCACAATAAATCCCGAACTCTTCAGGTTGGATATCGCTATCGCATCAAACAAAGGGTTAAGCACTTAGGAGTGACATGACAATTCAAAGTTCCCCCTGCTGCACTATACCATGCTCTGTGAAAGTGATAAGAGTGTCTGATCATGCATCCCAGCATTCTATATCAGTCGCTCTATAATGGATCCCCCCCCGATGACTCCTTGTGGCTGCATTATTTAGATGGAATAAAATGCCGGAAGGAAGGGAGGAAGGAAGCTGGGATTCAGTGTTTCATCAACCAGGGAGTGTGATTGTCTAAAGGTTGACTGGAGCCTGTAACAATGACTGTAGCTGCAT
The DNA here is from genome assembly GCF_949748355.1 of Melanostigma gelatinosum. NCBI lineage: Eukaryota > Metazoa > Chordata > Actinopteri > Perciformes > Zoarcidae > Melanostigma > Melanostigma gelatinosum. The sequence goes on from NC_136649.1 coordinate 15,398,067, forward strand.
TCGTACACTACCTGGGGGATTATTAGGGTGAAAGACATCCAGGTTCTTTATTTGTGTAGCTATTGATGCGTGGTGTGAGTGTGGGCCTTATGAGCGGTGAGTTGAGCGGAAGAGGTGACAAACAAGGCAAAGTTGTCAGGCTCGGTTTGTTAGAGTTGTATGATGGGTAGTTCCTTGGTCCGGGAGCTAAACTAACTGGCTGCTGGCAGGTTTCCCATGTAACTCTCGAAGTGAAAGTGAATATTTCCATAATGCAATATTTTGCTGACCAAAAGTCATGTTAAAGGTATATTTCTTCAGCAAAACGTTTGGTAATACCCTGCATCTCACTGAAAATGTGAGCTACTTGCGCATTTGGCCCCTTCAGAGCTGAACCAAAGATTATTTTCAATTTCATCCTCAATAAACAGTTGTTTTCTTTCTTTTTTTTACTTAATCATTTTCTCAGTTCTTCTCATTGTTTGTTTTGTCTGACCAACAATCTAAAACTCAACAGTATTCAATTAATCATAATATAAAACCCGTGAAACCCTCATGTTTAAGAAGCTAGAAGCTACTTCATGACTTGTAGATTATCAAAAAAAGCTTTTGTCTAATTGATTCATGAACCAATCATTTCCACACTAGCTGCAACTACACTTGCTTCGCTCTGTACATAAACCTCAGGAGGAAATGCTTTGTTTTGAACACCCGGACAAAGCACACATGACAGAAGTGGTAAGCTTTGTTTTTGCCCATAAGCTGCGGAGACAGCAGAGGCCTGCACAGCCTGCAGGTATGACACACCACAGCTTCACCTGATGTGACACACATACAGTAGAGGTGACGTCCTTCCTATCCCCGTCATTCAATTGCTGTGAACTCATGACAATATTGTAAAACAAACCGTTATGTACTGAATGCTGTGCAGCATTTGTTTTGGGTAAAAAAAAAAAAAAAAAAGTCGACGCTGAAATCACATGACAGAGTGTCAGTGAGCTGATGTGATTGTGCCCAAAACTGAGACAAACCCAGACCAGGAAATTTCAGGCTGAACATAGGGACCTAATTTCTCTGTCAGCGAAGCATGGGCAACAGGGCACAGACCGAGGGATCTCCAAATCCCTGTGAAAAATGCCGCTGGTCATCACGCTTAAGCATTTTTTTTCTTTCTGTCATGGCTGTCGCCGGCGAGCAAAGCAGAGTCCAGAAGTCTCCATCATCAGCCTCAGACCCCGGGGACAGGAGAAATCACATTATATCTGCTGTCACACAAAGTCACTGTCAAGGTGTGGTGGGGAGAGCACACGGCAGCTCTGTGGTGCGATGCTGGAGACCCAGAAATACCTCATCGCAGCCCCCCGGCTAGAACCGAGCTACAATTTTAACAAGTGAGACACATTTCACAGTGATTAAAGGTAAGAAACACCTCTCTCATCTCGTTTGTACTTACAATATGCAATTTAGTTAACCTTGTGTTCACTTCAGGCACTTCATCAAAATTTGACAAAGAAGGTTTCATTTTAACACTGGCTCGCCCCCTCCAGGTTTTCTAATAAGAGGAACTGCCTATCAAACCTGTGCTACGGATGATGAAACTGCAGTGCAATACTGAACGGAGAGGTGTAGAGCGACGCTATGTGTATCAGTGTTCTTGTTCAGCACACACAAGCATGCACTCTCTCTCTCTCTCTCTCGCTCTCTCTCTCGCACACCCGCATTCTGCTCTGCTGACCATGTTGTGTTGATGGACTTCCAGAGGGAGGGACCGCTGCTGCCCAATGTGAGACCGAAAAAAAAAACTAGGATTGTGCTGCCATGCAGGAGATGGAATTAAACACACACACACACACACACACACACACACACACACACACATACTAACGCACAAAAGCTCTGTCACTTCACTCATTCAGCCATGTCTGTGAATCAATTTATCACTTTTCTTTCAGTCACTTCAAGTCAGTCACTTCAAGCCGCCTTATGTGTAATCTCTGTTCAGTTGGTGTGGATTCGAAAAATGCTTGCTTTTTTTTCTGGGGCGGGTGCAGCGAGAGAGAAAAATAGAAAAGCAGAATGGAGAGAAAAGAGCTCTGTTGTTGGTTGACTGTGGTGCAGTTCCTTTTTCTCCCAAGCTAAAGAATCTTCAGTCGTTAGGATGACTTTGTCATTGTTTCAGGCCCTTCAGGGATTGTATCTCGTAGACCTTTCGTAGAGTGTTTTCAGCGAATGTGAGTCATTTTTTTAAATTCCAAAGTCTTTGATTCTCTAGAGAGAACCAAGACACTGAAACTTGCCACAGCGCGCTTGTACTGTATCTAAGCCCGCCATCTGAATTCCCAGGGAACTTAAAAGCACACGCTTTGTTATTCATGATCACTGTAAGTTTCCACGGGTTGTTTGCCTTTCTCATCCAATTCATGTGTTCAAGTTGTTAGTCATTCAGCACGGCGTGCTGGTTATAGATGTTAATGACAGATCGGTTTCGATAGTTATTCAGCACATTAACATCCAACAGTGACTGGCGGCTCGACACGCCCTGGACCTCTGTCTCTCTCTCGCTCCCGCAGCAGCGCCAGCCCACCCCTCCAGCCCACCTTGCACTCCCTCACCACCAGAGTGGAATCAGCAAAAACAGACCCCCAATCCCTCAGAGAGGCCAACTCTCTTCCATGTCAAGAATAGCAAATGGGCTGTGTATGGTAAAAAAAGTTCGGTATGCACTTTTCTTTCCCTTTTAAAGAACTAGGCTCCAGACATGTACCAACAAGGTGCATTTGATAGTGCTCACCACAGCTGGGGATGAACACAATCTGTGCACGGTGTTTGTTCAGCCCGTAATAAAGCACAGGGGCTGGTTTTCTATGTCTAATAGGAAATACATACCCATTAACTGGGAAAAAACAATTTGTGCTTCCATGCATTTGTTCTGCTTCAGTTCCTGGAAATGCATTTACATGCTGAAATATTATTAGAACCAGGACATACATACAGTAATTGTAAGGTGATAGATTATCACCATGGGGTAAAGAAGATGTAGCTTATTTGCTGTGTGTTAAAATGAGACTGCATTGCATTATCCATCTGAGTTAAGTTCATTTCATCAGGGACCGCTATGATTTTACATATGCTTTAGTCTCACTCGTAAACATGTATGTATTGCATATTACCATAGGGTGCCATTTGTAAAATTGAGCATAGACAAGAGAGTGCTACTGAGTATGTAATAGTGGATGGCACCGTGGAGACATTCAGCTGAGCATGTGATGCTTTTCTCACCGTTGAGTAAATGGATAAGGTTGAATAGCTGCTGTTCATTATGACCTGGATGGCTGGAGTGAGTTGAGCCTGGCAGATCTGGCCTCATTTCTCCTCATGTTGCTGCAAATTAAATGGATCCCATGTAGCAATGAAAGCTCAAAGCTTGGCCTTGGTCTTCATCTGATGAAATGGTACATCTGTTGTGGGAAATTGCGTGGGGTGTGTGCTGCTCGAGAGAGGATGCAATGGACTGAGAGGGAGACAGAGAGGAAAAGTAGGGAAGAGTCAGCAAATAGATCAACACACCCCACTTCACCATAGACCCACTGACAGAATACGTGAGAGGTGGGAAATTTTGTGTTTGTACATTGAGAGCGGAGTGGAAACCGGAGGCAAATTCCATGTATGCGTAAGCACACATGGCCAATAAAGCTGATTCTGATTCTGAAATGATGAGATTATAGCACTGTAAATTCTACTTCTTCTCTGCCAGGTGCACAGAGTTTCCTCGCATTTTGTATCGGGACCCAGAAAGGCAGGTATGCATCTTGGGGATCAGTCCTGAGGACAGGGCACAACTAAAGTGATCCATTTCTGCACATTCAAGAGGAAGCAGGATCTCTGCGCTTCAACACCAGGAGCCGGACACCTCTGGGTTCCACAGGGGCAGATGATGTATCAAGTGGCTGCTCTGTTTGTGGGTGAACAGTAACAGAAGAGAGGAACAAAGAGAGAGAAGTGGAAATGTCAGAGGGAGCAAATGAGGGGAAGAAATTGAAGGAACAAAGTGAGGTATATACGGTGGTCACTACACAGTGTGGGGCATTTGTCACGCTGCATATACAACACCGTCTATGATTTTACCTCCCAGATGATGCTAATCCTATTTTGGACACTTAGTTTTGGTGACGATGTTCACCTGTTCCACACTTTGTTTGTGCTGAACAGGCTTTTCTGAAGCGCTGATTCTTTACCTCACATGCTGTGAAAGGAAAAGCCAACCCACCGCTCTCAACAGAGGTGAGGTCATGTAGCACACTTACATGAGAAGTGTATTGAGTTTCACAGGGGAAGTGCTAATGTGGGATGACTGACAATGTCCTTTTCACATCCGCATTCATAACAAAGAAGGCAAATGTTTTCTACCTCAGCACTCTCACTTTTGGTGAAGTGATGGAAGCCACCAGTTCTAATTCCCATCTGAAACAGGGCAGGATGAGGCAGGAATGAGGCGATACGTATCATGATACAGGGGTTATGATTCAATATATGTTATAGCTATACTGTAAGCTAATGTCAGTGAAATTTGAGTCTCAATTTTGGAATGCTTTTTATTTATTGTATTATTTTGAGGCTACAGCTCTCGCCATCTTTGTTGTGTCCAGTTATCATGAATGCAGTTGGCGTTCTTGTCGATCACAAGGTTAGTGGAATCGGCACCGTTTACTTGTTCACACACACAGTGTCCACATCACTCTGCTGTGTAGTAATACAGCAGGCTGGCCCTCCTCAGTACATCCAGTGATCATTTCCAATCTCAGCAGCCAATCATGCTGAAGATGGATTCATGACAAGACTGTTTACTGTGTGCATGGTTTTAGCTTGAAAGAAGACGCTGGAATGTGGAATCACGTAGTTACAGTTCTGTAACAAACATCTGCAGAAAGATTCTGATGTTTGATTGCCGACATTAATCCTGGAATTTACTTATTCCTTCCGAGAGCAACAAAAAAGATGGCCGACTGAAAGTAACATCACATTACATCCACAGCACTTTATAATGTTTTGTTCGCTAAACTTTTTTAGCTAACAAATGTGTTTGTGGTTTGACCCAGCTGTTTTATTTCCCCTTATTGTCTAATTCTCAGTGGTTTGTGGATGAATGTAGTTGTTGGGTATGTTAATACGTTGATTACGTTTGTCTTTCACGTGTATTTAGTTATTATTCATTGAAGAGAAATACAATACATTTTGTCATAGTTCTTGTTTTCAAAGGTGACTTTTTATTTATTTTTAATCTTGTGCTCATCGTGAAAAAAAAGCAGTTAACAAGTATTTTTTTGTCATCGGTTTCCTTCCTAATAATCAACACTAATTGAGCCTGAAAGAGAGGACGGAATGTTACTATTTTGGTGAAAGTCCCTCTGTATCCACTGTGAAAAACTGACCAGCATGCTAATAAGAGCACACATGTTTATACTTCATCTACAGTGTCTCCTCTCGCTCTTTCTGTCAAACACACACACAGAGAGTGCAAATTCAAAATGAGCAAGCCCATAATGATTGGGCACTGGGAACTATGGGTCGAGGAGAGATCTGGATTGTACTCCATTAGCACTGAACCGAGAGAACACCCAGCACGACTCTCACCTGCTTGCTTCGAGACCCCCCAAATAGGCCCACATCTCTGATTCCCTGATAAACATGCACACACACACACACACACACCCTCATGGAGGCAAACGTACACAGTAACCCTCAACTCTGACCCGACTAAGCTAACAGGATGTGTTGTGCATCCATAAACATGAATTCCGTCTACAGAGAATACACAGATCGGCATGGAAATGCTATGCACAACACAGGGTGTAGCTTTGCATGTTATGTTCAAATGCTGTCCTCTCAATCATGGCATTCAGGCCACGGATGAAGTCCTTTTAGCCAAATGGAGAGCAAACAAATAGATTTGTCTTGAAACTGGAGAGGCTCAGTTCCTTTGGTAAAATGTGGCGCATCAATGAAAAGCAGGGAAGTGTCACTGTGTGCGACTTAGTGCCATTGATATTACAGAGTGAGGGAGAAGGAGGAAGAGAGAGACACGGAGAGTGTGAGATGGAGTGAAGGAAGATGAGACAGTTGTGTGTGGCGTGCTGTAAGAACCAAATCAAGCAACAAACCGAATGAGTGGTATAGCGGAGAGCCAGTCATTTGCACGGCATTTAGTGGGAAGGCAACATGACAGCGAGCTGCTCCACAACATGCTGTCAGACTACCGAACCGGCATAAAACCTGCTTATTAACGGCATTCAAACTTTTGTTTTGGAATTTATAACACTGTCTTCATCATTGGTACGGCGCGCTCTTTGTTTTCTTGCCTTCGTGACTTGAAATGGTTGTTGTGCATCTATCAGAAAACAGGACACCATATACCATAGTTCAAGCCTCAATTTGCATCAGTATGGTTACTTTTGAGCATTCGAAAAACCAACATGGCCATCGTAATACCGCTATGTTTAAATCCATAAATCCAAGCTTTGCTCCGTGAGACCGGTTAAACTGCAGTACTATTAAATAATGAATGTTTCACCGTGTGGTACATGTATTTACACATAACCGTTGCTGCCATGTTAATGACACTCACTCCAGGAGCCTCCCGGTCCAATTCCCATAACTCCCTATATGTCTCTCCAGACTGTTAGCAGCGATAAAGACAAGAGTATCCCTCAGCCCCCTCATCTCAAGTTCATCATCTTCTAATGCTTTGAATAAATCCAAAGTCATGAGGAGCACGGAACTCCATTTTGTAAGTTATTCAATTAACTAATGAGAACCGTTGTCTCGTTAATAACTGATCGAGGATCGTCATTAAAGCATAATCTAACAGCGACGTTGCTCCCTCTCCAACCGCTCCCTTCAAACTGATCTTTATACATCAAGTGGCGCAGTCATTGTGGTATAGTGGCTTCCAAAGTGTTTCATCAAGAATTTTCAATCCGAAGCAAGATCAAATTGGAGGATTGTGATTGATGTCCTGGGGCAGAGAACAATCAAGGATCCCCCGATTTCTTACAAACCTCAGTAAAGCAGTTTAAAAGTGTGCTTAATGATGTATACCCCTTTTGTTTTGCATATTTATTTGATATTCATGAAGTGTCCAAGCTCACTGACTTGACACGCGTCTCCATGGTGATTAATTATTGAGCGGTCTTTTCAGTGAGGCAGTTGAAAAGCAACTCAATTAATAATGAAGAAGCCTGTGTACTCTTATAATTGTGTTATTTTCCCTGGAAAGTTGTGTGCACCAGTTTTCAATCTGTCTTTTGTTGGGTAGCTTTGATATGTGGACACTGGCCAGCACTTAGGAGCGTGTTCTTTAAAAGGGGCCATTTGTTGTAACTCTCAGACATGATGGGGATTTATCAAGTTGCTCTTGTCTGTGTTTATCACAGTGATTGTATAAAGTAACACACTTTGCTCTAACAGATTTGGTTTTGTTTCTCAGTGGCATGTTGGCCCCTTTCACTCATCTCGTTGGATGTGCTTATGCTCCAGACAAAAGGATGGGACGTTCTTTCTTGTCGCTGTTCAGAAATTCTGGTCTTTTCTCCACAACAAGATTACCCCCTCCGATCATATGCCAACCCTTGCCCCATTGTGAGGATACGCCCTAATGTTAAACCCTTGGAATAATTCTGTTGCTGAGAGACTTTGGATCACAATAAGAGCCAGGCTGCGCCACACCACCATGAAATACCGGTAGTTTCACCACGCAGGAGTGCAGGCCTGCTTTTCGGCAGAGTAGCTCCAGTGCTGGTTCTGAGAGGATTGGAGAGGACATGTGTAATGTGTGTGAAAGGATGTCCTGTGGAGCGAGAGCGAGAGCCAACCTCATCTGTGCCAGCACCCTGCCTCCCCCTCTGCCCTCCATCCCCCCTTCTCTCTCAATTTCTGCCACCATGTTCCTCTTTCTCTCACTTTCTCTCTCTCTCACATCTTCCTGTCTGTCTAGTATCCTTCATTTCGTTTTTTTTCCACACAGACGAAGCAACTAAAACACACTCTATGCCCGATGTCTGACTCAAGTGCAAACACACACCCACACAATCTGTCTCCCTGCTTCTCTCTCTCTCTCTCTCTTTCCATCCTTTTCCCCCTCTTTTCTCTCATCCTCAGTCAATTATACAGATGTCTAATGCTTTCTCCCTGCTGTAGGGAGCGGACAGAGCATCTATCATCCTCAGGGGGTGGGATGGTGGTGATGTTGGGGGGGGGGGGGGGTGTGAGCCCCATGCTTTGCTCTGCAGCAGAACACTCGTTCCTCTGGGCTGGAAGGACGCCAGTCGACTGGGGATCAAACCTTGGCCCTCGGCCTGGCAGCAGGCTTCCACGGCTCCCTCCCTTCACCACCAGATTTGGGCCACTTCCATGTGGGCCAGCATCAGGCAGCTTTTTTGCTGGTATCTCATCTTTTGTTTGTTCTTGCAAGTGTGATGTCGATGAGCAGAGAAGGATGTTGGGGAGGAAACAGAGGGGAGAAACATGCCGGTATCAGAGATACCAGCAGAGCCTCTGTGGCCTTAAGGTGATGTTTGCCAATCAGATTTCTGGGGATTGAATAAGTAGGATAAGAAATACAGGCCACTAAGCACCGTGGTGGTGTGGATGCGCTACAGTTCTGTTATGCCATGATACAAACATATTTTAACACAGTTCTTTTAGCCAGTTGGGGTTTTCTAGTTAGAACGGGCAGCAACTATCTCTGTCAGCCCACTGCAAACAAGCTGAGATAGAGCAAAATGTGGGGTGAGTTTAGGCCAGTTAATAAGAGACGGGAAAGATTTTTTTTTCTTTGCTGAAAACCAGAAATACGGCAGACAAGCAAAAATGTGAATAAAAGGAATCACACCTCATCAATATCTGAGCAACGTTACAGGAGGTGATAGAGGTAAGGGTGAGTTCATCATGAAAACAGTCTCAATATTTCATCACTTTGCAGATACATTTCTGCCTCGCTTGGCCAATTTTTCCGACGAGCTTTAAGAGTTTTGAGGTTAACGTTCAGAAGCCAGATTTTTTTTGTCAAAACACTGGTGGCCTGTGATGCTTTGCCTCAATGTTTATACATCCTACCTTGAGTCAGATGCAATGGGGAAAAGAGTATTAACAGATAAATAATGCAGTATAAAAAAAGCTTTGTGGGATGTTCACATCCATCAGCAAATTTGACAAAACACTGCACCATGTAAAATCTAATTCAACTTAAGGAACACAACTGCATAACAACCTTATGTGCAGTTTAATGCCTGATATCTCAGTATTGTACAGCTCGAGTCCACATTCCAAAAGGTCAAAGGTTAACAAGTGAAACTGGATGCTGCGCCTGTGTCTGTGTGGGTGAACATAGGAGCATGTAATCAATACACACAGGCCGTTACCATAGCCTGACGGAAACATTCCTGCCTTAGGGTGAGTAAGAAAGCAAAATTTCAGTGTAAAGGTGGGGAAGGGGTTGTGTGGTCGATAGTGATACGTGATAGTGGTGGTGGTGGTGTTGAGAAAGAGAGGGCTGGAGGTGGATACAGCCATGAAATGAGAGTGAAATAATGATCCTGGCATCCCTGCAGTTCAGGTACACCGTAACCTCTGCCAACATGTGCTCGGCCTCTGTGTGTGTGTGCTCACAGGCACTGCAACAGCACTGAAAGAGCAGGGGGGAAATGGCAATTCCCAGCTGTCAGCCTGACCTGCAGGTTGGCCGCTGTACTTCTGCCTGACCGGCTGTAAAATTAGGAGCAAACAAGGTGCTCTTTAAAAACAAGGGCTTGCATCCAGCGCCGTGTCTCTCTGGGGTAAATAATTCATATTAAAAACATCACTCACAAAAGCACTAAAAATATGCCCTGGGCTCTGAAGACCCAATGATGTGTGTGAAGTCAAACTAAAGAAATAATTAATGAACTCATGTTGCAAACCGGAAAGGAACCTTTCGGCAGTCCGAGTTGCCGCACGGACTATAAATGAGGTGGCACACAACATCAATAAGGAAGGAAGGAAGTGAACTGAAGCCGCAAACTGAAGCAATGCTTAGCGCAAAAACATCCAACCCCGTGCAAACAGATCTACAAACGCCAGAGAGGCAGCCGGTAAGACACCAAGCCCATCAGGAGACCCAGCGGACAATTGAAAGGAAATGTTTGTGCAGGCGATAGCCGCTAGTGTTAGCCACGGGGCCGAACCGGCAGTGCGGTCGTTAACCCTATAAATGCCAGTGTGTGTCATGTTTGATTCTCATTCATAATTTAATGATGTCATGATTGTTTAGTGAGCTTATATGTAGCAGAGAAATTAGTTAAAATGATTATGATATTATATTATTGTGGTGGCATTATTTAAATTAAGTAAATGTAAAATATTTAAAATCTGAAGTTAACTTAATGAAATCCCTAAATGCATTAATAATAACAGTTGGAGAATTTATGTCGCACTTTGTTTAATTTAAGAGGGAAAAGGAAATAATTGTTAAAAATGTATATTTTCCAGAACATTGTAAAAACAACCCTTTTCTTGTTTATTGGTTCAAAAGGTTTTTCACCTACCTACCTGCTTGCTTGCAAACTACTTGCTTACTTGCAAAGTACCGACTTACCTGAACCCTTGAAATCACAAAATAAAAGAAGATAAGAGGAAAAGAAAAGTGTGGTTATTGAGTGAAGTCCAGCAACTCTGGGTAGATGTCCAACTCCTTCAAGTGGAGATTGCACAAAGAAGGGGAGAACTTGACAGTGAAAAACCGCCAGTACCATAAAGCTGGCCAGGAAAGTACAGGAGCTTAAAGCTGGAACAGCAGGAGCAAAAAACCTGGAATCCTGGAAAGGAAAAAGAGTGGAGGATAAAGCACCATAAGCAACAGTAAAGGCGCCATTGGAAACTCCACTTGTCAAATTCACAATTAAAGAACCTTAAAAAGAAAAATAAACATGGCTAATCAAGAAGCTGGAAAATCAGTTGAACAATTGAAACTTGAAAGAACTACAGCCAAAAGAGTGTTTTCCCGTCTGGTCAACAGTATAACCCGGTCACATACGGACATGTCTGAAGAAGAGCTCAGAGACAGTTTCAACAAACTCAAGGCACTAGGAGAGAACGTCATGGAGGCAAATGATGAGCTGGAAGCTGGCTTTATTGCAGATCTCGAAGCAGAGCTGGAAACGGATGAAGTCATGTTAACGGAGCAGGAAAAAGCCGACCTGGAAAAAACTACAAATGAGTGCCAAGAGAAGCTGAAGGAGGTCAAGAGGTTGGTCCAGAAGACTCTTTGGGTCAATTTTGGAAGTAGGGAAATGTCTATAGCACTACAAGCAGCAGAGGCAGCATGCGAACGCGTCGCTGCTGTGCAACCAAACAGTAACCAGGAAGCGTATCAATTCATGCTGGACCAACTGAAAGGGTTGGTAGGAACAGCAAAGGACACGCATGGCCAATGGAAGCAGTGGGCCCCACCAGAGGCTCAGGGGGAGCTTCAGAGGCATGTGAGAGAGCTCGAACTTCACGTCCCCTTGATGGTCTCCAGAAAGGCTGACTTCATACAAGCAACCATAAAGGAGGATACTGATAGACAAGCCCAGGTGAGAGCTACATCTAATTATCGGATACCAACCATCAAGCTAAAGCCAACAGCCCTCCCCAAGTTTGGTGGCATCAAACGTGATTTTCACAGGTGGAAGAAGGACTGGGAAGCGCTGCAGAGTCAGGGAGAGCCAACAGGCTCAAAAGAAGTGAAAAAGGTCCAGCTACTAGACAGCCTGGAGGATAAGATCACACGAGAACTTCGGCTCACGGCTTACAACACATCTGATGACATCTTCCGTGTGCTAGAGAACCGCTACGGCAACCAAACATCCATTGCCATAGAAATAGTGGAGGAGATACAGAAGATGCCAGCTGTCAAAAGTCACCAGCCACGGAAAATCGTCGACTTAATTAAAACTGTGGAAAAAGCACTTCAAGATTTGAGTGACCTTGGAGACACAGGTGCTATAAAAAATCCCCTTGTGACTAAGTCCATTGAAAGTAAACTCCCGGAGACACTCAAGAAGGAATGGCTTGTGTATGCAGCTGACAGGAGGAATGATGTGACTTCAAGAGGTCGGTTCGACGGTCTCTTGGCATTCCTCAAAGACCAGGAGAGCATATATGAACAGCTTGAGCAACTGATGGAGGAAGAGCCAAACAAGAGAGAAACCAAGGTGGAGCCAAGATATGCCAGAACCAAGTCAACCAAATCAAGCAACGACCAGGAAGGGTGTGTGGTCTGCAGTGATGTAAAACACAAGTGGAAGATCTATTTTTGCAGACAGTTCCGAGCGCTGAAACTAGCAGAGAAGAGAGCTGCAGTAAAAAGGTTGGGAGCATGTAAAAGATGTTTGGAGGTTCATGGCGATGGCTCACAGTGCAAACCTGGGTTCCTGTGCAGAAACCAGGACTGCAAGGATGCAGATACTCCTGAGCATCACTTCTATCTGTGCCCCAATGCTGAGGCAAAGAAAAGCAGCGATGGTCAGAAGAGAAGCAGCGATGGTCAGAAGAGGAGCAGGTTCGGTCCGGAAGGGGATAAAGGCAGGAGGAAGTACACAGAGGAGCAGGAGGGCTTCTTCGGGAAACTCTCACCTGAATTGGCAAACCAATGCCGAAATGTGTTTTCCAATACTGCATCCAGGGCTTTCAATACTGTCAAAGACCAACCAAGCCTTTTAGGGGAAAGCGGACTTCAAGAGCTGCCAGTACTGATGATGCTTGTCGAGGTCACAGCAAACGCTGGGCAGAAAATTGGAACATTAATCGATTTGGCTTCTGACACCAATTACATAACCCACAAGACTGCAAGCAGGCTAAACCTCAAAAAGGAAGAAGTCGCACTTGTCGTCCATGGAGTTGGGGGCATGGAGGTTCGTGTAGAGACGAAACGATACCTCCTCAAGATCAGAGTGAAGACACCAAAAGGCACTCTCAGAGCCCACCAATTGGTGTGTTATGGACTGGACAGCATTGCAGAGATACACAAACATGTGGAACCAAAGGAGCTCCAGAGATTCTTCCCAGATGCACCGCTGGATGAACTCCGGAGACCTAAAGAAATAAGTCTGCTCATTAGCCACAAAGAAGGTCAACTAGCGCCACAGAGGATCAGAGCTGTTGGAGACCTTGTGCTGTGGGACGGTCCACTGGGGAAAACAGTGGGAGGAACGCATCCTGAACTCTTTGAAGAACTCACCGTGTCAGCTCACATGTCGAAGACACACTTTGCGAGGTCGATGAGAGCAGCGGCTGCAAGATATGAGGAACAACTCACCAGCATGGTCCCAGAGGGTCCGCTGGCAAATAATCAAGGCACCATCCAGCTCTGTGAATCAAGCACTTCAGCCATCAACCAAGACTTTTTAAAGTGGTGGAGATGGGACAGCATCGGCGCAGGATGTGAGCCAAAGTGTGGAGGCTGCCGCTGTGGGAACTGTCAGCCGGGTGGCAAGGAAATGACTCTTGCCGAGGAGCGAGAACTCCAAGTGGTGAAAGATGGTCTCACCTACGTCACAGGAGACGCCCACAGCAAAGAACCACACTGGCATACCAGATATCCATGGGTAGAGAACCCAGACTCCCTGCCGAACAATAAAAGGACTGTGGAGGCCACATTCCTCAGGACGGAAAAGCAACTGGCCAAAGAACCTGAATGGAAAGTTGCCTATACTGCTCAAGTCCATGACATGATAGATCGGAAAGCTGCAACCAAGTTATCCAGAGACACAGTGATCAACTGGCATGGGCCAGTATGGTATGTGAGTCACCTCATTGCTCCAAACCCCCACTCTGTCACAACCCCTGTGAGACTTGTTTGGAACAGTAGTCAAAGGTTCAGAGGTGTGAGCCTGAACGACCTACTGATGAAAGGCCCGGATGTCCTCAACCAGATTCGTGCAGTGCTCCTGAGATTCAGGGGTGGAGTGCATGCTGCTCTGGGGGACATAAAGAAGATGTATAACTCAGTCTGGCTGGAAGAAAAGGAGATGCACCTGCATAGATTCCTTTGGCGTGATTCAGAGGACGAAGAGCTGGGGGAATATGCAATCACCAGGGTAAACATCGGTGACAAGCCAGCAGGATGCATCGCACAGCTTGCAATGCGTGAAACTGCCAACCTCCCACCTTTCACTCACCTCAAAGAGGAACGGCAGGTTATTCAAGAAGACAGCTACGTTGATGACATTCTCACGTCCCACAATGACTTAGACCAGCTGAAAACCATCACGGCGAATGTGCAACAGATTCTGAAAGCTGGCGGGTTCGAGCTCAAACCTTGGGTTTATTCTGAGCAAAGTGGGAGGAAAGAGTGCAGTGACAAGCTGGAAAAGGCTGCGGAAAAGACCATGGTCTTACCAAACCAGATGCGAGAGGAGGATAATAAAGCACTCGGCCTTGGCTACATGGTAGAAGAGGACAAACTCCATGTCATGGTGGGAATAAACTTCTCAAAGAGAAAGAAAAAGATAAGAGCCCAAACACCCAACCCCCTGACTCGGCGAGCACTGCTGAGCCAAGTGTCAGGGCTGTATGATCCAGTCGGCCTGGTAACTCCCATCAAGCAGAAGGGAGCTATCCTGGTACGTAGGGCATTCCAGGAAGCAAAGGGTGGAAGTGCACCTGTAAAGGACTCATGGGATACTGCGCTCTCAGATGCACTCAGGGAGGACGCAATAAAGCTCTTTGAGGAGTACGGCCAACTTGCCAAAGTCAAGTTCACCAGAGCACTGACTCCCCCAAGCTTTACTGATGGTCCCCTGGCGATCACATTCTCTGACGGTAGCGAGCATACTTATGGAGCAGTGATGTACCTCCGATGGAGTTCAGACCAGGGCCCGGTCATCCGGCTGGTGGAGTCCAAAGCAAAACTTACTCCTTTGGATCAAGGAGGGGATGCTGTCAAAGCAGAAATGTGTGGAGCAGTGTTTGCCTCACGGCTGAAAAAGTACTTTGAACTGCACAGCCGAATCCAGATTCAGAGGTGGTACCATTTTGTTGATAGCCAGACCATCCTTGGTGCAATACAACGGGAAAGCTATGGCTATCAAACATTCTTCGCAAATAGGATCGGGGAGATTCAAAGCAACACAAGGGTCCAGGATTGGTGGTGGATTCCTGGCCCACAAAACATTGCCGACATTATAACAAGGGGAGCCAGCCATCAAGATCTCGATGAGGACTCAGAGTGGCAAAAAGGTCCAAAGTTTCTAAGCTTGCCAGTGGAGGAGTGGCCAATCACATCAGCCAAAGAACTCGCAGCCACTGCCAGGGAGAACGTCACAAAACTTCAAAAAAAGGCATATGCTGCTGCACTGACCAGAGCTCAGGCTAAGAAGCAGCAAGTGGAACACAAACTGAAACAGGAGGCACAAACAGAGCAACGGAGGCTACCTGCAGGGTCTGCAATCCAAACGCTGGTGGATGTCAGGAGATACAGCACTCTGAGCCGTCTGGTAAAGACAGTTGCATGGATCTGGAGAGCAGCTAAACAGTTTGGCAAAGGAAGCCAAGCTGTGGAGAGTCCAAAGTGGGAGGCAATCTCCTCCACAGGAGTCATCTCTGTAAGGGAACGAGAGGATGCCCTGAGAGACATTTTTCTTGCAGCGCAAGAAAACACAACCTTCCCTGGCACTACGTTAGACAGGCTTGTGGTCCACAAAGACAAAGACACTGGGCTACTGGTCTGTGGAGGCCGAATACAAAGCTTCAAGGAAGCTCAAGTTAGCATCCCCCTCTTACCCTATGACGCCTGGGTGTCCAAGCTGATAGCTCGAGAGGCCCACAATGAAGGTCATGAGGGAGTAGCTGGAACCCTCCTAAAAATGAGGAGGAAGGCATGGGTCATTAAAGGGAGGAGGATCGCACAAAAAGTTGTTGATGGTTGCATGGTCTGCAGGAGAGGAAAAGCAAAGACGTGTCAACAAGTAATGGCTGACTTGCCGCCAGAAAGGACTGAACCTGCTGCGCCATTTGAGTTCACATCAGTTGACCTCTTTGGCCCTTACCAAGTTAAAGATGACGTCAAGAAAAGAGTGACACTTAAGGTCTGGGGAGTTGTCTTTTGCTGCATGGCAAGCAGAGCCATTCACACCGAGCTGGCAAACACCCTGTCAACTGAAAGCTTCCTAATGGCTTATCAAAGGTTCACGGCAATCAGAGGTCATCCAAGAAAGATGTGGTCGGACCCAGGCACCAATTTTATTGGAGCAAAACCAGTCCTGGAGGAGCTCTACAGGGTTTTGGACCTAGACAAAGCAAACCTTGAAGAGACCGCAGCAAGGAATGGAACTGAGTGGCAGTGGAAAATCCATCCAGCCGATTCTCCACACAGGAATGGTGCTGCAGAAGCTGCTGTGCGAATTGTAAAGAGGGCATTCCAGAATCTTGGGAATGAGGCTTCACTAAGCTACAGTGAGTTCCAGACAACTCTTTACATCGCAGCCAACCTAGCAAATGAGCGTCCAATTGACGCAAGAGTACAGAGCAAAGAGGACTGCATTCAGTATGTCACACCCAACACTCTCCTACTGGGCCGGGCCTCTCAAAGTGGGGACTTGAAAACCTTTGACTTTCACAACTACCCGTACAAAAGACTGAGAGCTATGCAGTCGGAGGTGACCAAGTTCTGGAGGAGCTGGAGCCAACTCGCTGGTCCAAACTTATTTGTCCGAAGCAAATGGCATACTGAACAAAGAAATGTTGCCATTGGAGATGTTGTGTGGCTGTGTGACCAGAATGCGCTACGAGGGCAGTTCAAGCTTGGCAGAGTCATCGGCACGACCCCAGATGATAAAGGCGTTGTAAGGGACGTCAATGTAAGAGTTTTCCCGAGCTACTGTGTCCCTGTCACGAGAGCTCTGAAAGGCAAGTCAATTCCCAAAATCAGGAGGGAAAAGATCCAAGCCACCGTCCTTCACAGGGACGTCAGGCGGCTCGTTGTCCTATTACCTGCAGAGGAACAGGCAGAAAGTCAAACGCAGCAGGGAAGGGAGAACCAAGTTTGCCTTTGAAGCTGTCGATCTTCACACCGTTTCCAGGCGAAGATCGAGTGGGAGGTGTGAAGTCAAACTAAAGAAATAATTAATGAACTCATGTTGCAAACCGGAAAGGAACCTTTCGGCAGTCCGAGTTGCCGCACGGACTATAAATGAGGTGGCACACAACATCAATAAGGAAGGAAGGAAGTGAACTGAAGCCGCAAACTGAAGCAATGCTTAGCGCAAAAACATCCAACCCCGTGCAAACAGATCTACAAACGCCAGAGAGGCAGCCGGTAAGACACCAAGCCCATCAGGAGACCCAGCGGACAATTGAAAGGAAATGTTTGTGCAGGCGATAGCCGCTAGTGTTAGCCACGGGGCCGAACCGGCAGTGCGGTCGTTAACCCTATAAATGCCAGTGTGTGTCATGTTTGATTCTCATTCATAATTTAATGATGTCATGATTGTTTAGTGAGCTTATATGTAGCAGAGAAATTAGTTAAAATGATTATGATATTATATTATTGTGGTGGCATTATTTAAATTAAGTAAATGTAAAATATTTAAAATCTGAAGTTAACTTAATGAAATCCCTAAATGCATTAATAATAACAGTTGGAGAATTTATGTCGCACTTTGTTTAATTTAAGAGGGAAAAGGAAATAATTGTTAAAAATGTATATTTTCCAGAACATTGTAAAAACAACCCTTTTCTTGTTTATTGGTTCAAAAGGTTTTTCACCTACCTACCTGCTTGCTTGCAAACTACTTGCTTACTTGCAAAGTACCGACTTACCTGAACCCTTGAAATCACAAAATAAAAGAAGATAAGAGGAAAAGAAAAGTGTGGTTATTGAGTGAAGTCCAGCAACTCTGGGTAGATGTCCAACTCCTTCAAGTGGAGATTGCACAAAGAAGGGGAGAACTTGACAATGTGCCAGGCCGAGGACGGCTTGTTTAAAATGTGCACGTTGTGGAGGGGGAACTCTGAATCCTCTCACTTGGAGGTGTGTTGGTAGAAGCAGATCATTAAGCATAAACCACTCCTCCCGTACAAATAAGTTCACATCGTAATGGAGTTGAGATTCCCCGTGTTGTGTTTTTTTATTTATTTTTTTATCATTTGTGATTGGATGTAAAGTAGGTCACTGAGCTTGGGGTGACTCTATTACTCAATGAGTCACGTAAAAAAATAGCATTTTTTCACAGCAGCGTGCCTTTTCAATCTCATTTGAACAGATGCCACGGGCTTTGCAGCGCACCCGAGAAAGGAAAGCAGCTCTTATTTTCCCTCTGAAGAGCAAACTCAGAGTAATAGTAGACAGAGGGGAAATGTTGATCTCACAACAATCCCTCCTTGCGTGTAATACAGCTTTACTACATGGAAATGGATGAGGTTTGAATCAGCACAATGTGCGGGGAACAATTGCAGTAAGGTAATGGAGCTTTGGTAAGTCCAAATATGAATCATGCGTAAAAACAGACAATACATTTCAACTATTTATTCTGGTTAGAGGACATGAGTAAGCGTTGTACTATGCTATATGTAGCAGGACCCCAGTAAAATAGGTCAATAGATTGCGTGTGTGCGTCTAATCTCTGATCAGATGGTGTTCTCATCCAGGGCTATGAATGTGCTGATCCACTAATTGGGAGCGCTTGCTCTCTTAATGCAATGGCCTTCTAAATGTGTCCGTCCCAGTAATTTAATAATGGCCATTTCATGCTACTCTGACTTTTCAAACAGCTTGCTCGGGGCAGCCACAGGGACTGGTTATTGATTGAAACTCCAAGTCGGCTGGCCTAGGCTGTGGGTGAGAGAGGGTGATCAGCCTGCTTCCCAGAGTCCAGATGCAACCAGTCCCCTTCCCCCCCTTCCTCTCCACATGCTTCTCATAAACACACAAACATGGAGCAAGTGCATACTCACTCATATACGTTTGCAGATTCCACTGAGATCCTCTGCACCAGGCAGGATCAGTGGAGCACAGATGAGCACTTTGAATGGAAAAAGAAACTGTAGTCTAAAAATTCTGAAATGAAGACACGGGACCTCTCTCTGAGCTGAGTCTTCTCTTGTTGTCCTACCTCCATGTGTATCTCTGTGTCTGGTCACTAGGGCCCGGTGCCTGTGTCTGAGGAGTAATGAGGAGAGGGCCGAGGAGGAGAGATAAGAGGAAGAGTGATGGGGGTCGGTGTACCCCCCCCCCCCCCCACACACACACACCACACACACTCCCCCCACACTCCCGACAGGCTGTCCAGGACACCGTTTGTTTGCACAAGGTGATAAATAATTTGGCCTGCGCTGACATGGATTAATGTGGCCCTTAGCCCCCTTTTCCTCCCTCTGCATTCGGGCACCGAAATGTTTGGCCCCTCAAGCAGCTGGTCTCTCCCTTAATGGCGAAAATGCATGAAATTCTTATCAGCTTTCAAAGCCAGGGACCAAGAAGTGACCCTGCTGTTACTGAGAGGCTATCATGGAACTTAAGGATGCTTTCTTATATTTCGAGCAGTGCCCTGGACATGTACCCCCGAAGGCATTTACTATAATTCTAACAGAGTTTTGTTGCTCCCAGTGTGCACTTTGAAATGTTTTCTTCGCCAATTAGGAACGCTTGGAACACTTAGTTTGGAGTTTTTTCAACAGCAGTGGCTGTAATTGAAATGGGAGAAAAAAAAATGAACAAGGGAGAAAACAATACTCTGTTAGAAACCCACGAAGGGAATAATGATGAATGTGATGAACATAAACTTGGGCTTTATAACATGCAGCAATTTCTAGTAAAAATACTAATTGCACATTACGTCCACAATGTGAATATGTAACCAGAGTCGTCCGATATCTTCCTTTCCACAACACACAATGACCGTACCACAACATGAGAGTACGATGACATGTTTGATGCACTGGCATCGTAATCCAACGATGACAGAAACCGAGGGACAGTGGGACTGAGAGTTGTGTTGTGAATCACAATCCGTAATTTCCGTAAAGTACTTGAAAAAATTGAACTCAAGGCCGGAGTTAGATTGTTTTTCATGCAATACGTTTGGCTCATTCGGCCTCGTTTGCAAATGGTTATTTCTTACTTTGGGCAAAAATGACAACTGCTTCACAGTGTAAAAGACCAACACACTCATCTGCAGAACAAACTACACTATTCAGCAAAATGCTGTCTTGTCTCCAGTTTTTTTGTCTTAACTGTGGTCTTTCTTTTCAAACTACATTATTAGAGGCTCTTTAAAATATCTAAGATGTTTCTGGTTTCAATAATTAAACAGTGTACAGCTAAGGGCTCTCGTTATAACTCTTAATGTGCATGCCCTATGGCCTTTATCTTTGATCTTTCATGCTTCTCGGTGAGCTTTTGCATAATTTGAACGATAACGAGAAACACTTGAGCTGATTATCCTTCCTCCCTCTCCCTCACTCGCTCCCTCTCGTACATTAAAGAGGAATGTTTCACTGTTTAGTTGTTGCAGATGTTAGGTGCAGTGAGCTCATGTATGATGCAGTTATGGACGGAAACACTGACTCTGCGTGTACGTAAATGGTCATATTTGCGTACTTGAGTGGGAAGGTGTCTGTGACTGTTGAGGACAGTTTGTTTGTGTGTTTTAAATGTGTTGAGGACAGTGTGTCTGTGTGCGCTTGTGTGTGTAGTTGTTTTCTTGGGGGTTCGAGCTCAGACCCTGCGGAGCTCCATCATCCTTAGTGCAGACGCCTGCAGGCAAGGGTCACAGCCCCGGCCCCCTACACCATGAAACACTCTTCACCACACAGCCTGGCCACCACAGCCGCACAGTCAACTCATCCCAACCCAGGTGCTTCATACACACACTCGTTTTCTATTTATCTCTGTACCATTGGCCTTTTGACCTGGCAATCACTGTTGTTCGCTCAACAAAAAGCCAATTTGGGATTTTTTTCATTGGATTTTGAATCATTGCCGAAAATAAGCCCTGTGACAAACACAAGTGTATGATACTTGCATGTTTTGATCAGCACAATAATCTTTACAAACCACTGTTTGTCTTTTTTTCAGCGTGGATGCAATCAGCAAAAGTAGAAAGCTAGTTAGGCTTTGATAGCACTACACCACGGCCGCATGAGCGTGAGTATAAAGAGGCTATAAAGGCAGTAAAATGAGTGGAGAAAAAAAAAGATGAGTCACTGTGATGACTTTTGTCGTCTCTTTTGGCTGCTCGTAAGCAACCGCCTTTTTTATGACACTTAAAAGCTTCAAAATAGAGTGGGGTATTTACTGATACATTTTAGAACAAAATATTATCTTAAGCTCTTAAGATTGTGGTAACCAACTTATTTCAGTTAACTCAACGAAAAACCCTTAAAACAAAATCATTGACCTCGAGACGGGGAAAGCGGAAGTGCAGAAATGCGAACCCATTCCCGGGTTTGAGGACTAATTCCTGCAGCACTCTATTAATTAAGGTCCTTCAATAACGTCACAGCAGCCACTATGCATGGCCACAAAGTGGTGGCTTTGTATAGCGCCTACGGTGTCTTTAATAAATTAAATCATTACACATGCACCTGTAAACCATCATATAATTGAGTACACATAACCAATTAATGGCACATTTATATTTTTTCGATATAATTTCAATTAATTGCCTTTATTACTTTTGCTACACTAGGGAGCCATGTGTGTTTACACTTTGTGTAAATGTGTAATGTAAAAATACTGTGTGGGATGTTGCGTTTGCTTGGTTTTATGCTTGTTTGTATATATTATTAAATTATACGTTCTTGCTGTAATTTAGAATTGTTCAACATGTTTTGCTGTTTAATACACAAGGAAGGTGGCAGTTGTTTCTCATACATCAAGTGTTGTTTTACAGCATTAGCCACAGTGCCTCATGACATCATTGTTAGCTTCCAGGATTAAGCACACTGTAATTAACATTAAGTAGCTCCCCCCCCCCCTGTCTTCACCTTATTCCTTACCCCTGGCTCTGTCTGCATGCGTCTGTATCTCTGTGTCTTTCTTTCTTCATCTCTTTCAGTCTACGAACTGGCTGTAGCTCCGAACAGCAGGCCCACACAGACCAAAGCACCAGCAATGCTGGATTAGTCTGTTGAATTATTCAAAGCCCAATTCCCCATTGAAATGTGTAAAAGGTCCCTTGCTGGGTTTAAAAACAGAGAGTACAGTTGGAGCTGACAACAAAAGGTTCAACTTCAAATAAAAAGCCCCCCCATCACTTTACCTAATTTGCATAGCAAGTTATTCATTTTAACGTTTGACTTTTGTTCTGACTTTGTGGCGAAAATTTTTAATCATGTTTAAAAAGCACTGATTTTCTGGAGGTCTTCTGTTGTCGACTGGTTTGACACACAAAGCAAAACAATTCAGACCACGGGGCGCTTAGAAAAGTCTATTTTTGTTTACGTTTTCTCCCAAGTTTCCAACAAGATGCTGATGGTAAAATCCTGTTAAAGTAAATGTGCTGGGCTTTGCCATGTTTCACGGTGTGATGTAACACTGAGCCAATATTTCCTAAATCATTGTGCAGCGCAGACAGTATTCATTCAGCACAACAAAGCAGGCTGAAAATACTTTGTCCATTGGTTGTTAATGTACTTGAGTAGACAGACGCACAGCAGTAAAATGAGGAAGTGAGAGTTTGGCAGCAGATTCAACAAGTTGCACAGATTTGTTTGATAGTGATATATAATATGTACATAATCTTAGTGGCATACAATTCAATTCCTGATATGAAATACAATCATAGAGTTTGGCAACTTTGAAGTGGAATTTGATCAGTCATGATAAATCACGTCATGTCATCTGAAACATCGACAAAAAACTGTCCTTTTTCAAAAAGTTGGCCTGTTTGAAATCGTTTCACCATACACAGTAGTTCACCACTGTTTTAACAGTTTGAAAGTGAAACAACATTTTACTTTAAATACCCAAATTATGTAAAAGTAGTATCCAATCAATGGTTGTTCAGTCACATCAAGAGGGAGTCACTGTAAGTACAACTTGAGAATACTGTTCACATAAACATCCAAGTCGTAATAATGACTGGTTTATGTTGCAGAGTTAGACACTGCTGAGGGCTTTATCCTCCATTATGAAGGGACAGTGCAGCACCTGCGAACACACATCCCCATAGGAAAACCAAATCCACTCGACCAACAGCACCACACACCCACAGTACGAAATACTCAGTACTCTAGAGAGGTGCTTGTGTGTGTGTGTGTGTGTGTGTGTGTGTGTACTATAGGGGAGCAGGGAAGGTGATGTACCTTGATGAGGGAGAAGGGATGGAGGCAGAACTTCAAAGCAAACAGAATGAGCAATGCTATTTATGTGTATCAATATATGTTGAAAATCCCCATTGAGCTTTCCTTAAAATACCTGCCCACTGGCCCATGCATTTTTCTCCCTCCCGCTCTCTTGCCTGGTGTATATCATAGAGCGGGAGAGAGACAGATACATATAAACACATTTTAGCCTTTCTTTCTCGGGCAGGTAAAGGAAGACTGAATTTATGTGAGGGCACTTCAGGTGCCTCCTGCCTACCTCAGAGACCGTGAGGCCCCGTCAACATATCTGTGAAGTGTACACATACTGTACGTCCCATTATGCCCTAAGAATGGCAGACATTGCAAATCATTTGTAAGCATGGAAATATGTAAAGGAAGTAAATATGGATTTATGTTGAGGAGCGGCCGCACCATCAAAGCATTACACTCTGGTGCCAGTGGTGGAGTTCAATAAGCTGGAGAGATGAAAGCTAATGAAAGGCAAACATGAGAAGGGTGTTGCTGTGGCACGGGAGGAGGTAAGGAAGGAGGCAATGGATGGGTGGGGGAGGGAGGGAGGGAGGGAGGGAGGGTGCGAGTGAGCAGGGAAGGAAAACAGACGATGTGAGATGTTGTCTGGTGTGGTCCAATCAAGCCACAGGATATAACAGTAGTCGATAGGGGTAGATGAAAGGGATCTCGGTATGGAGGCTGTGTGGTCTCAGGGAGGACGCTCTGCATGCGTGAGCCTTTGTGTGTTTCTGAGCGGGCACTTGTGTGTGTATGTCTGTGAGAAAGAGCATCAACAAGTCAGTGATTGCCAATGTGTTATGCGTTGGTGCCGAGCTGGCCCATGCATTTACAGCTGTAAATATGCAGCCAGGAACACGTGCCTGCCGTCCCGGCTGTTGCACGTTATAGATGCTTCCTGCAGAGTCCCAAGGGTACAGTACACTACGTTCCAATCGAATCGCCTTAGATCATACCTATCTACTGTGCTGCAGCAACTGTGTGGCTATGTTTGCAAATCAGCCCGACATGAGGGAACACAGCGAAAGAACAGACTCATATGAGCAATTTGATTAGCATGTTGCCATTACATCTCTGTCGTCAGTGAAGGTAGCGAGCTGATTGCAAACCTTCTTCAGAGACTTTCATCCCGTGTAACAAACCCACAGCACAGTATGAGTCATGTGCTGGAGCTGATAAGGACAGGCCTGGGATATAGAGTAGTGAGCTGGTCAAGTTGTGGTGTTTTTGTGAGTGAATAATGCATGTATTTCAGTCTTGGCTTAGCTAATGGCACACAGGCACTCATTAGCAATGTCTTTCTAAGTTTCAGGCTTTTTCCCATGAGCTCTTAAGTGTACATGTCTTTGACGAGACAAATCCAGCCTACAGTCCACTGCTGAAAGAGCCCCACGCCCTTCAGATCCATACACACGTAATGCACAAATACATGGCCACATAAAACATCACCACTGCCATCTTTCTTCCCGTGTGTCTCTGCTTAGTGTATCCTAAAGCCCAGTGAATGAAAATGTGGACCATATTTGGCATCTCTTTAAGCCTTCATTTCTCACACACAAATGAGATAACCCTCCATACATCATTTCGACTACGCCGACACTGTAGTAAACTGCTGATTGTGTGAAATGTGGTTCTGAGCATAGGGGTCTAGGGTTAAGACAGCACCTGTAGAGAAACAATGGTAGCTTTGTTTAAAAAAGAAAAAACAAAGGAATTTTCACTCAATTAAATCATTTTTTCAGTTGATTCTCATTATCCTATCAGGTGCACTCCTGCTCTGTAGCTGCAGGCTGGGTAATTGTTTTTCACAGAGAAGACCATTTCTCGAGAAAAGATGTTCTGGCAAGCATACGTTTGATTTGTGAAATATAAGAGATTCATTAGTTCGTCAGTTCGTTGAGTTGGTTGTTTGTCCATTTTGTTTTCCTTTGTGGTCCGCGTGACTTGTGTCGTTGTGCTTTAACTGACTGTTCAATGCTTAAGAGGCAAAATAGTCGATTGAAACTGAACTAGTTTAAATATTTTTTGAGTGTAAAAGTTCAGATCAGGTCGACTTGGTTTGTTCAGCTGGCGGTATAAAGTGCACAGTTGAGTCATAGCGCTGCCAGTCCCTAAGTGGGGAGATGAGATCATCTCTGCGTATTAATGTATAACTAACTACCTGACCAGAGGTATTGCTGCCACAAGTTAGCAGGTCAGCTTTGCTGCCAGAGTCACTGCCTCTCCGTCTTTTTTTTTTTCTCCACTCATTACTACAGTAATGAAGTTAAGCTTTCTTCTCTTCTATCACACGTCCTTCTGGGTCAGCATGTTCTGTGAAATGTCTCTGCTTCTATTGGCTTTTTGTATCGAGGCTTCTGCTGTCAGACATGACTCAAGTCACTACAGTAGCGTATTCACTTTAGAGACATTGGTTTTCCTTCCTTCCTCAAGAAAAAAGTTACTTTGAAAACAAAAACAAATGTGCATTTTAAAACATTAAATACTTGCTACTTGCACCTTTGGGCAGAGCAGAGTGTCTTACTTGTTTCATGACTGTGGAAGGCGGATGACTCGGTCACATTGTGAAAAGGTGGATCATTTACAACAAGGCTCGTCAAAGACAGCCACATCATTTACGGACAATGACAGGCCTATGACATCATTTACACAGCAGTAACAGTTATTTGACAAAATGTTCATGGCAACACAGTTTGCCTATCAACAGAAGAATAGTGTGCTTTATTGTTATGTTGCAGCATGTGCAAGCATTTGTGAGTTTGTTGGCTCAGGGCCAGGGAACCTGTTATTTGGGCCCCCCCCTCTTGCTCTCTCACCCGCCAGGCATTTGAGAACTGGGATACTTTTACACATAGTTAAGCCCTGAACAGTCTAAAAGTCAGCCTACAGGCGCACATGCTCAAACCACTGGATCGGGATAACAGGACTGCCATCTGCTGGTCATGCAGGGGAACGTGTTTGGTACACAAGCAAGGAAGCGGGGAGGAGGGGTGATCTCCCTTTAACACAATTTAAAGTCATCATTGCTGACATCTGAGGAGATGGGTGCCAGGGCCTGAAACCTTGCTGTCAATCAGCCAAACACTTTGTTCATCAGATCAGATGCCTGTATCATTTGAATATCACAAGGCTCTTCACTCGCTTCGCAAAAATCCTCAGAATCTTAACAAAGTTATCTCCTCCACAGAACTGACTCAAAGAAAGCATCTGTGTGGTTATCGATGTCTGTCTGTTGTCTTTCTTTCTGCATTTCAAAAATCGGTCTTCAAGTGTTGAAATGTTCAACATTGTGAGCTTCTCTTGGGTGCACCTTACACTCTAAGAATCTGATCTGGAAGACCAAGCACGCCTGTCTGTTTCTTAAAAACAATATTTTATCATTACTCCAAAAAAAAGGTTTCTCCTACATTTCTAGAAAAGGAAAGCAGTGCACCCAGAGGTACAAAGGCCCCGGGGCAGGGGCTAGATGTTCCTTTCAGCTGAATATGCAACACTCCTCTGGCATTGTTAAAAAGCACTGGACCAAGAACAAGTCTTTGCCCTCTTCACTAGCAACAAAAACGGCATCTTTGTCTCTTTGCTTTTCGTATTCAAGATCAACCAAAGGAAGGGTGGTGACTGAGAGGAGGGAGAGAGAGAGAGAGAGCAATGGACAGAGAGGATCGGGATGAGATGAGGGAGGTGGGTGGGACGCGGCTTTCGAACCCTCATTTACCCTGTCAGCCCTCCTAGCAGGGGATAGTGTTCAGGATCTATTGATCACAACTCAGTGGAGCAGTAATCCTGCAGACTTGATTGATTCCGACTGTTGCCTAGGCCTCACTGCACTGCCCAATCCTCCCTCCGTGCCTTCTCTGCCTCTGTACTTCTCCCAATCCCTCGTTCCCTCCCCTCCATCTCTCATAAAGCATTGATATGCATGACGGCCATGGGGCCCCGTGAAGGAGGGGATGCAGGGAGGACTGGAGGGACGGGAGTTGGGGCATTAAGTGTGTGTACGCTGCAGCAGGAAATAGCTGGCGAGGTGACGGGTGCCTTGACACAAGACGGGGGCCCGGAGGTGTCTATGAGCTGCCTGCCCCCGATTGCTCTCTCGCTTTTTGTCTTGCCTAAACTGATGAGTCAACGGCTTTACACTTGCGGGAGAGAAGTTTTTACCATCACAAACTCGGCTAAGGAGGGACTGAATGATTTTACAAGTTGTTTTTCCTGGCAATCTCTCTCTTCTGTGTACTTCTTCTAAGTCGAGGAAATCAAAAGAATACTGAATCATTGCAAAAGACCTGAGTAATTATAGGACTGGACATCTTACCATTAAATATACACACCAACGACAAGTCAACCACATTAGTTCGTGATGCATGTGTGCAGATATGTGTTTTTGTGTTTACGTTTAGGTATTTTTCTTTTCTCCCCTCCACAAAAAAATTGTTTATTTGTTTATTTATTTACAATAAGAAACAGGCTGCATACAATAATATTATATTGCATACATTATTAACAACACTTTACTGAACATGAAGCTCTGTGTGCATTCTGTGCCAGTAAGGGTAGGGGATGATGCATTAGGGACTTCACCACCTATAAGAAGACGCTTTCACGAAGAACATTAAAAATAATGTAAAGTTTAGGAAAGTATTGGATATTGATGTGACAAATCCTTTGCATAATAGATGGGATGGATTGAAGTTGTGGACCATGTGCTGTATCAGCAGGCATGAAGGCACACTTGATGAATGGGAGGATCGCTGTATTAAAGCACATTATTATTAAGTCTGCCCGAAGCATATTATGCAGAGGGACGATTCTGCCCGCATGAATTTTATGTAGTCCGCTTTGCACTTCCATAACAATGCGTCCCTATTTATCTGTGTTTGTGTAGCGTCGGCCACGTCGTGCAGCCCACAAGTGTTTTGGGACCCCTTTGACGGTTTCCGGCACCACTTTTCAGAGAGCCTGACAGCTGCAGAGGGAGTTGGCTCAGGCCTGCTTTTCTCCCTGGCAGTGACCCGTGCCAGGATCGAGGCTGGCTGCCACACACTACAGAGAGGGCACCAGCAATGGACACATATACAGAAAACAGATTTGGCAAGATTGAAATTCCATATACGAGGCTGTAAAGATTTCACGGTCAACATTTCTAAGTGAATGCAGAACTTGTATGCTAAAAAACAGTTATCTTCTAAATCTGGTACATCTTTCTGCACCAGCAACAAAAACATAAAAGTGAATTGGCTGAACAAATTCGTTTTCTAACGGGAGAGGAGTTAGTGTCATACAGCACCGTGAAGCCAAAGTTATACTTAACACGTCCACGAGTGTGTGAGGGTCTGGCAGGGTCTGCCGGGGTCCGTTGCATCCGTTTGGGAGTATAGCCGAGGCTTGAGACTGAGGCATCGCATGTCGACCTTGTCATAAGATGTTCCAAAAGTATGATTGAATTTTATTTCAGCTAATGTTCAGCTTAATTCAAATGTACAGTCTGAAAAGTGGCCGTAAATGCAACTTTAAAGAGCTAGACTGAAACCTAAAGAGCTTAATCATTCCATAGAGACAATTCACATGGTTCAGTTGATGGTCCCATATGCTATAATGCTCAATTTCTGTGACATGGTTTCTACATGTAATGACATTCAATTAAAAAGCCATATGCAATGACATTCTTGAATCATTAAGGTCTTTTTGACATTTGAGCACCCTTTTGTTCCTTACCCTCTAATCAGTGATGTCTTCTTTTTCCAGTCTTAATCACGTTCCACCTTTTTCTACTCAATGAAGTCAGTTGGGTAACGGAGCCTGCGTCATAGAGACAGCACCTGTGATGGTTCTGTTTACAGACAGTGGTGTACTATTTGGCATCTGTCACGTAGATATCTATCTCCATCTAAAGAAATGGCACAGCAAAGTTTCCTCCGACGAGTGTGACTTTAAGTTGTTTCCAGCCTCTTACTCTCCATCTGACAGCTCTGTCCACGGACTCATGCTCAGGTTGGCTCTGAGACCTGGGAATATTGACAGCTAGGCTGGGTTACTAAATCCTTAAAATCTATGTTGGTTTTTTTCCTGCTTCTTACAGCCTCTATAAATTTCCCTGTCTGGTTTCCTCTAGGCAGCTCTCTTTTCCTCAATCCCACTGTTTTTGCTCTCCCTACAACCATTCAGTTTCGCTCTCCCCCTTCCAGCCCTCTCAGAGGTTCTAGTATTAGGGGAATTCCTGGGGGGGATTTTCCCTGCTTTAGACTGTCAGTATGGCCCTTAAAAACGGTCTACTGCCAAAGAAACCAGTGCAGGGTATACAGGCTAACACATGTTACACAGTTTAAGACTTCTACAGTAAATACACCGCTTCAAACGGCCCCATTTCTGTTGATCTGACTTCACTCTTTAAGTACAGTATGATACATATTTGCACGACTAGATTTTCACCATACCTCTTTAGGCTTCTTTTTCCAGCATTCATAAATGTTTTTACCTGATGCTCTCACTCTTCTCAGTGAAAACTGAAAAGAACGTACATCATTTGTTACAGTCCAAGACACAATCTGTGACAGTTACATGTCGGTAAATGTCTATTTTGTTGCTTTACAGGTTCGATTGACGTAACATAGCAAATAAGTCTTTATCCAATTGCAATTCCTTACGTCCAAACAGCAAAACTGAATGACAATAATAGCCACCATGTAGCGGCTCCAAACACATATGTGAACAAATAAACATAGAGCAAATTTTCTTTTCCAACAAAATCTCAGAAAATCCTAATTTATTAACATACATCTCGAAAAATAGCTATGACCATAAAACAGTTATTAACGTGATCCTAAAAACAGAACCAATCCAATCCAAAAAATCAACCAAAATACAAAACATTATACCTTTCAGCTCACTACACATTACATTTATTCAGCGATGCAAGCTATGCTCTCGGATATATAATTAGTATGTAAGCATTAATCCGGAGTGCCTTGCATTTACAAGCTTCTCACAAAGCTGCACTGCTCTGGATGCCTCTGGCTCTTTACAACCTGCCCAGCTGGAAGAACATAAAGCTGCATGGCATAACACTGTACTACTGTAGTTTGGAATCGGCCCAGATCTCTTCCACCATGACTAGAGTACAGCAACAAGTTTTTACTTTCCCTCTGTGCCAATTCCTTCTGTATAAATGGAGCTACTGTTCCGTGAGATGACATGGGAAACAGAGGGAAACTGTTCTTGTTGCATTTTACCCTCAAATTCTGAAATAACGGAAAGATTTGTCTTTGTCAATAAAATCCACGCTGCCACTCTCCGTGATAACGGATTCATCATTCTGCTGCATCATAGCTCACTTCGTAACCCAATCTTGTGAAAACTTTCATTCGTCATTATTTCACCACCAGCCTTGCTTTACAAACCGAGAATTCAACACTCGCTCTAAAAGGAAAGGTGTACTTTTCTTATTTCATTTCTGTCTGGCAAATACAAAGCCATGCCTAAAGTTTGCACATTTAGGCTTTTGGCAACACCTGCTGTAAAAACAGGCATCCACACACTTTGGTTGATGAAGGGATCCACAGTCACCATTGTCAGCTATGTAAGAAGCTTGATTGTCAGTCTATTACCAGAATATTTGCAAGTGAATGCAGACACAGAGAGAAAAGCCAGTTGATGCAGGCCTCGGGCAGCTGATTTTTTACGGCTGACAGCTGATGGTCACTCGCTGGTAAATGTGCTAACGAGGTGATAGAATTCTCTACAAAAGCAAGTGGCCCTTCAGCCTTCCTCCAATATAAAAGCTGACTCCTCTCTTTGCTTTTACAAAACACTCCACAGATGGATACGCAACAGTTTCGCAATTACTGACGACCGGGTGTGGAAGGTTTGGATTGGCCTTCACAACAATGTCTACCACAGATGAAGGCTCTCTTATAAGTGCTGATTTATTGGAGTTTGGCATCTGCTCCATTTGCACGGGGTTAATCTCAAACAATTACAGAAGAGAACTCGACTCCCATGTGGCCTGAAAGACATGGTTTGATATGCAAATGACATCCCCTTTGCCCTCACAAATTCAAAACTCTGCTTCAATAATGTAATTCTTACTGTTGCTGAAGCATGTCAAAATATATTTATATAAAAAAAGGAAAGATAATAAATGAGGGTGGGATGAGTCTCGCTGGTTTGGTATTTTTAAAAGGCTGCAAAAGGAAGTAAAAAAAAGTAGAGATTCCTCAGTTCAGTAGTCTCACTCTTTTTGAAGAGCAAGCGGAGCATTGTGCTTTTTTAATGCTGTCTCAGTGGACTTAATGCTTGTTATTTTCTCCCTCTCCTTTCTCTCTCCTTCCACCTCATATTCCCAACGCGCTGTCTGTGCTCTTGCATCTGTAATCACAATGTTACCTCATTGGGGGCTGCCTTTGTAGCGTGTGTGTGTAGGTGCACGTGTCTAGGTGCACATGTGTGGTGTATGGTGGTGTGTGTGTGTGTGCATTTTGAGGTTCTGCTGGGGGGCTGTGAGGGGGCTTAGCAGCAAACTGGGTTTCAATGGGAGCCCACACCACTGCTCTGCCAGTTCTTATCTCCTCTCATGCAGGAGAGCAGTGGCATCAAGCCGGTGGCTTATTAGAGAGGCAGGGAACGTATCCCAAATACACCCTCCCTCCCCTGCACCCACCCCTCACAATGAGACACAGCGGTGTGTGGACCTATGTTTCCATCTGGGCCTGTGGCAGGGCCCATGAGGAGAAAGTATGTCTCGGCACACAGTGAGTGTTTATCGCTTTTTCTTTTGTGTTGATGATGCAAAAACAAATTGCGATTTTGGAGAATGAACAGCAGCAAGAGAAGAAGCGCCGCCACTTTATGTCGGCAGTGGAAGCACTCTGTTGTGCTCTGGGGTTGTACTTATGGTGATCAAGCAGAGAGAAAGAGAGCGGCAGCAAGTGAGACAGA
The DNA here is from genome assembly GCF_949748355.1 of Melanostigma gelatinosum. NCBI lineage: Eukaryota > Metazoa > Chordata > Actinopteri > Perciformes > Zoarcidae > Melanostigma > Melanostigma gelatinosum. The sequence continues at coordinate 15,430,326 of NC_136649.1, forward strand.
GTAATAAGAAATACATTGTTTTTATATTGTTTTCTCTGACAGATGAGATGGCATTAGCTGTGATTTTGCCGTTATTGCCGTTGCTGTGGGGTGAGGTGAAGTATTATGTGGGAGGTGAATGAGTGGAATCTGGACATTACAGTTGTTACTCTATTCTGCTGCTCGTAATGCCTTCATTACAGAGCTGTTCCTCGGCCATTATGCCTTGGCAGTAGAATTTGAATCACAGAATGAAAGGCCAGACAGGTTCTTTCAAAAGCACCATCAAAGGCCCCGGACACAAACATATTTACCTGCAATCAAACGCAATCTTGCTTCATCTATTTCTGCTTCACCCCTCACCACTTACCAAGATAATTCCGGAGGCCTTTTTATACCACACTGCACCGGAGCAACAGGAGATGCATTTTATTTTAATTGTATCACTGCCCACTGGGGTTGAAGGCACTTTGATCGTGAGAGTGTGTATGAAAGGTGAGAAGCACATGTATGAACGTGGGGCCTTGAAATGTGTGTACGGTATTAATCTTAAGATTTGACTTCTTGTGAATATGTTGCCTTTGGTGTGTGTGTGTGTGTGTGTGTGTGTGCGTGGGGAGATAATAATATGCATTTGCATGCAGTGCTTCAATGTGGGAGAAATGTCATTGATTTATAACCGTGATGAAAGGTCAGTTCACCTTATTAAACAACACATAGGTATACTGCTGCATAGTATCGGATAACCATTAGAAGCCAATCTGTCCATTCCTACTGTGACTGGTGGAGGCATTAAGGTCTCGGCTAAAAAACGGCATATAAATCAGCGTTAAATGAGTTTGTTTTAGAAAACATACACCAGCATATCTAGTAAATTTGCCTAAAACTTTAGTCTTTAAACTATTCAGATCTTTCTTCTTATTCTTTTCCTGCTTTTGTCCTCTTTGTGCGAGCTAATTTCCTAGAATTGATTTAACAGCCTCCGGTGTTAATTGCACAAGGCCAGCGCAGTGTTTTTAAAAGTGTGATTGTACTCATGGAGATATTTACACAGTTTATCCACAGAGTCGCTTTCAGAGACGTCTACCCTGTCCACTTATTAAACCTCGATGTTAAGACAACCAGTCAAAAGCAGATGACTGAAGGGGCATCTGAGACATCTTTGTCCAATCATCTGTCTGATGTGGGCACACACACAACCCCCTTCAATCTCCATCTCCCAGTCCCTCCATTTCTCACTCTTACCATGTCCCCCTCAGTTATTTTGTCTGATTAAGCATTGTTTAAACTAAAGCCCTGCAGGCTGATTGCACATGGCTTTAAAGAGAGCACCATCTCCTCATCGTTGGCTTTGTTGTTTTCAGGCATTACCATGTGTGCGCAACGTTCCGGGGGCCCACATTCTAAATGAGTGAATGGAGACAGACCTCACACACAGCTCAGATGTGAGTGTTGAGGATAGCTTGTGTGGGTGGGACAGTGTGAGAGACGAGATACAGTAAGTGTGTTCCGGGCGTCTACAGGATGTGTGTGGGAGTGTTTCTCTATATCTTAGCAGCAGGTGTTTTTTTACGGTTAAACATGCATATATGTTTGTAATCGCATACATGCACATGTGATAATTGTGGCTGTCCATCCCCCCCATCTCTGTATGTTGAAGCTAGTTGAACTTCCACCTGCGCTGTCCCGACAGGTGCAAGCTAATGTCTGGAGCAGAAAACAGATGCAAAGAAGCTAGACTTGGCAGATGACAGACAAACAGACGGACAGACCAATATAAAGGAAAACCATCTGGGCCTGCAGTTTCGCCCCTTTAGCCTTGCGAAGGCTTCAGAACACTGCCTCTGCCAGTCGCTGCTGGGGTGTGGCCTGGACCGAGCGATGGCACAGAGTGGATGATGAGATGGGGGGGTCCTCAGCCTGGAGCTGCTCTGGAAGGGGTGTAGAAGAAGAGGCACCAGCGGGCCCTGGAGGTGATCCAACAGGCACTCTCATCCTCTCAACTGTTGCAAAAGGATTGGTGGTTAGTGGGATAATCCACCGGCGTGGACGCTTCAGATAGCTGCCTCCACATGCGAGGAAAGAAGAGAAACGAACAGTGTACCCAACCAGCACAATGAGAGTCTTAGCCAGCGAATGAACAGTTGCTTCAAGAAAAGGCTGAACCCTGCCAAAATGATGTAAACAATTACAGCACAAGGTGTGGTTTTGAATAGTTTGTGTGTGGGTGATGTTATTTATGAATGAACATTGAATGAAAGAACTACCTGTTTCTCACCAAAATGCGTTTTGTGTATCTTCGAAGTCTGTCAAAGCTGTTGAATGAGTTTTTTATAAAACATTTGCAAAGCCAATTGCCTTAATAATGAAAGATGAGCATCTTTTACATGCATTTTCGCTTGCTTCTTCTTCACTGTAGTTGTTGGTGAATTGCTGCATTCGTTGGCCCACTAACGTCAATAAATGCCGATCAATGGAATAGTGTGAAAGCATGAATCCTTGTGTGTTTGCGCAATGCAAAAAAAATGGGGACCCACCCATAAAGATGGTGCTACTCGTGGTAGCAGATATGGTTTGAGTTTCTGTGACCCCTATTGGTCAAATAGTGTATCCAGGGCTTTCTACAAAGAAACGCTGCAGCTATCCAGTGGGAAAAGGTAGCCAGCTAAGGGGGTCTGGGCACAGAACATTTTTGGCCGTAAAAAGCCCAAAACATTCTTTTTACCCCTCTCAGTCTGTAAATAGCTATTAATATTTTAAAACCACCCCTACTGACTGATCAGAACTTATGTTATTAAGAATAATTAGACCTTATTTTTTTTATTTTTTTGACACCTAAACTGTAGTGTCTATCATGCCACAGTGATGCTTCATGTATTGTTTTATGAATGCACTCTTATTCAAAGAAATGAAACAAATGTTTTAGTGTGTGTTTGCAGTGCACTTTAAAAATGGCTCCACTGTAAAATGCACAGCATAAATGAGGATAATTCATTCTTTCGTTCTGCGACAAATGTAGAGCTTTCAGTGGGGCTGTTTAATGCTCACTGATGATCACTGACCCTCTGCTAAGACCCGCCCTAGAATGGCCACTGTCCAATCCTTCATTAGCAACACTAACTAGGTGCAGGAGGTAGGGGCGGGAATCTCTAGGTCGCTCACGATTTGATTCCGATTCAGAGGGCTACGATGCGATTATAAAGCGATTATCGCTTCATCTTGATGCATTACATTTTTTTTATTTCTATACATTATTACTAACAAATAGAAGAGGTATGTAAACTGCAGGGCTACATTTCCCAGCATTGCCAAGAGAACCAACAAGAAAAGAAATACAATTGTGCCGTTAGCAGCATCCTTGCACTGGTGTTTTCGTCCCCTGTCTGTGCATTCAATGCAATTCTTAATGTGTTTTCTCATCAATTACCTTGCTATTATTTGTCGAACAACGAAAACGACTCTCTGCTGTTTCCCGTCAGGACACAACCTCTCAGCTGAGCATGCGTGGGACTTATAGACACAGTTTCTCTATCATCATGGATCGCATTGTTTTAAAGCAGGAGCTAATGGTCATAAAATGTACACGCAGAGCGAATCACACCATGTTAATCAAAAGTATTTGACTAGAATCCAAAATGAATATAGGCTAATTAAGTTGCGGGCTGGACTTAATTGAGTTTTCAGCTTTTTGGATGGCAGCCAGCCCTTATGGAAGGCTCTGGTATTGCAGCTTTAATGAGTGTTGTTTATTTAAAACCTTGTATCCACTTTTTCAAACGTGTTGTCCTTGGCTGGCGTGTTCTAATCTCTCTGTCTGAGCCTATCCATGGTCACAGAGCTTGTTTGATCCCATTTCCTTTCAAGGGCACCACTAGATAATGCTCTCTGCACCCTGTACAGAGCAGATGGGAAAGATCCAGGGTGGCACCACGCCCGTTTCCGCAGGGTCATCCCAGCCATTAGACCAGCAACATCAGGTGACTGCTGATAGGAGATCTCCACCGAGAGTTCAAAGGAATGCAAGAGTGAGCCAAGACACTGCAGAGTGCCAGCTCACCGCAATTGGCAGCAGCAAAAAGGTGTTTTGAGAACTTAACGGATACCTTTGACAGAACAGAAACATTATAGAAACATAATAATGATACGTCAGGTTCGAGATGGCCCTACTGTCCTGAAGAGAAATTAACAACAAAGACCTTCGTAATTCTAGCACAAAGGCACTACTGACCTAGCCCCCTGCCTTACATCAACATGAAAATGATAGGCCTGACTCATTATAGTTGAACTCCGGGGTATAGCGATTGACACAGCGTCGTAGTAACAACACTACACCGCTAAAACGTGTGTGCCACATTCTTTCTGATCCTATTTCGTGGCAGTGTGCCCCCCCCCCCCCCCACCGCAGCTTCAGCTGGTTGATGTGTTCGAGCTTCGTAAAACACATTTTTTGAAATGCCCATCCCTGTACGTTACGTCTGTCGAAGAAGAGTTGAATGTATTACATTGGTACACTGAGTGTTATATCCTGCACAAATTATGAAAGCATGACCCAATTATTACCACATATTCACAAGATATTGACTAACCATAATATTATCTTCATTATTATTCTCAGTCTGTACTGATACCACCTAATTATTGAGAATGTATAGCCCTCTAACCTCATCATTGTACATGGATAAGATCCATTACTGCGTCATTATTGTTTTATTCTGCCCCATTACGTCATTAGCTCAAGATTCTTTCACTATGCTATTTTAAATTTGTCCTTTTGCAGGACTTAGCACCTTACTCCATACAAGCACAGCTACTTAATTGTAAAACCTTTCTAATCCAGCCTGTGTATCTTTCTACCGTACATTTAAAGTGTGTTTCAAGGCCCTGATCAGGTTGCAGATAATCGGTTAAATAAGTTGGGAAACATGTTAAAGGATTTCTTGAACTAATGGCTTGTAGCTGTTGGCTGTGGCACATTATATAGCTTTCATACGTCATTTACGGCTCAGTTGCACATTTTTGCACAAAATATGTAGGTTCTAAATAGATATGCCAATTACCCTAATGGAAACCAGGAAGCGCGACCGCTTCAATTAGCAGGCCTGTTCCTGTTTCATTTTTCCTGCAACACCTCACAGAGCTTGGTGATGACACACAATGTATTGTGGCGGTTATATGTTGCCCGTTGTGCAGCTTGAAATTAAATGTTCCTTTTGTCTCAAACTGATCTGACACTTACGACAGGATGATGTTACCAACAACACATCCACTCGGGGGGGGGGGGGGGGGTATCAAATTACACAGGCTGTTTGCAAATGCACGGTTCCTTTGTGTATCTCAAACTTGCTGGTGTAATTGGAATCAACACCATGTGAGTGAAACACCCGTATCAACCCGGGCTCTGCCTCAGTAAAACCGGTCACAGTCTGGTGACTCTACAGTGTTGAGAATTGTATGTTGTGTGTGATTGTATGATGCAGTAGAAAGGTGTGTAAGCACAGACACACAATCACAATCACACCAATAAGCACGCCGATGGCTTTTCTTCACATGTATTCATTAGCAGACAAAGTTAACACCACAAGAGAGAATATGGCTGCAATTTAAAAATGGAGCCAAATATGAGGAATGTACATTCATCTTGAGTCTACTCATTAACCTATGGTCCAGTCATATTTTTCTTCCCTCCAACAAGTCCAGCTACTCTCCTCCGCTCCCTCTCTCTCGATATCTTTGTCCTTGTGGCTGATTTACGATCTTGTTAGTAGGGAGGTTCACTTCGGGCAACCAAAACATATTTTATTTATTTTTTTCTTTAACTTTGGAAATGTAGCAATTATGGACAGGAAGAGCTCCCAGTTTTCTTTCCACATTATGAGCTGTGCTAAACTGAAATCAGCTGGTCCGATGTTCTTTGCTGTATTTGGGAGGCTGTGTTTTCGTGAGGAAACTAGATTTGGCTCCTCGCCCATTTCCATTCTCCTCTTTCTGCGAGTCGACCGGCTATTATGACTGTCAGTCATTTTCAAACATAAAGGGGCTCATTTGAAAAGGCTCAATGCAAATCTCATATCTTACATGAAACAGTCTTGATTTATTTTCCCTGAGCTTTTCTTCCTAAGTCTTCAAACACCCTCCCCAACGCACTCGACGCACCCCCTCGATGCACACCCCACCCTGGCTGGAATCGCGCCTTTCAACATCCAGTCAAAGGAATGGGGAAGTGCTCTGTGGACGGTTGCCACGCTACTCCAGCACCTACCCCCATACACACCTACCCACCCCTTTCCTCCAGTCGATATCTGCCCACAGCAGGTGCCGTGCCAAGCCGCAAAGATAGCGGTTGATATTGAAAGAGAAGTATTGGAAACTTCATTTGTACTCTGCTCACATAACTGTCATTCATCTTATTCTGGGCAAAGCTGGACGACGCACCTTATTATCAGCAGCTGTTGTGTCTGTTTTGGTGGAACTCTTATTTCTCTGTTCTGTGGATGTCTGAAAGATTTAAATCTATCATTCTACAAACACCCAGACTGAATAAACAGACCCAGCCTTTCAATGCGTCTGGCTGGCTGATGTGTAGAATGTATCTCTATGTATCCTCACCTTTGCTTGTAATCCTTTTTCCCCCTACTGGCAAAGAATAGCCCCATCCATGGTATGACTGTGTGCTGGGTTGATGACATGTGCTAACACGTTGTCTGAAACTGCCATCACAAGGAAGTTGGGATGCTTTGCCTCCTGCAGGATGGCAGTGGGGGGGGGGGGACACACGCTGCCTCTGTGCCAGACGAGGTAGTGGGAGCCACCAATGAGGCAGCTGTGACCTTGCAAACAGAAGCTCAGAGTCTGAGCCAAAACCTCACCCTACTTCCCCATGGTGTGGTCCAGTGTGCCAGCAACGCCAGGTGCCCCTCCAGAAGTGTTTGTGGCAGCTAGGATGGAGCTGTGGGCTGCCGTCCTGGAGCCGTTGTACATTAGAATTGAGAGCACAGGAAAGAGAATATTGGCTGATTGTCTGGTTGATTGTTCGGTGATTTGCAGATTTTCTGTAGACGTCTGTTGGTGCAACAATACTTCTGGAAAAAATCAGCTTGGCTGAAATGATAACGTGTGCATATCAGACATTCTGTTTTAATATTCAAATGTCAAAACATCTGAGTTATTTCCTTCATGTTCAACAGCCTTCTGTATCCCCATCCTTCATCTATTCATTGTTGAGCCATTTATCCAGTCGAGCGTTGTGGGTTTGACAGACAATGGCAGAGACAGAGAAAAACAAAGTGACGCACAAGGCTGGGACACCCAACGCTCGTTTCTGCTGTTTGTGGTTTATGGAGTTATTGATGCGTGCCATCAATCCTCATTGCCACTGTTTGTTTTGGTACATTTTGTCAAACGAAAAAAAAAAAAAGTTTCATGAAATCTTTAGTGAAGAGGTAAAAATGTAAGAAAGAAAATATGGTTTACATTTTGTACAACCTTGTCATTTGCAAGAGCCTTCATCATTTCAAGTGTTTGTAAAACATAAACGTTATTTCAGATATTCCGATATCTGCTGTTAACCTGGCGTTAGTAATTTGCTTGTAACACACGATCATAATGAAAAATAGCAGACCTCAATAACTTCATAAGCCACAAACCATAAATACAACAAGCAGGTCCCAGTGTATTGTACGTTGTGTTGTGAGCGTCTCTATTTTCAGCGCCTTTTCAAAACTTTGTCTAAACACTGCGCGTGTCGTCAAATTGATGTTTTCACGCGTTGTCAAATTGGTAAAAAGTTTTCTTCATTTGCTTGTGTTGTGTTTACTTGCATGTTATTTCTTAATCCGCAGTGCGATGAGCTCTCAGAGCCATTGTATGAATCCAACTTTTACAAACTTGAATCCACTATATCAAATAAAAAAACTCACATACATTATTATATAACTTCAAATCTGAACTTTTTTTTTGCAAGCCACTTGGGCATTGTCTTCAAGCCAATTCTACAGTGGCGGGATGATGCTTATTTGGAGCTTATATCCCACAGCTTCAGCCTTGAGATCTCCATAATCACCACACCTCCCTCTGTGAAAAGATTATGAAAGAAAGCATGTAGCAAGTCATCTCTCACCACAGAGTCCTCGAGGCTAAGAGGGAAAACATGCATACATCACGTAGAACATAGCTGAACATAATTAGCTACCTTATCCCGGTGGTCACTGGAACCTTAAAATCAATGGCAACATCACAGAGAACACACAGGAACAGTGTCTCAGTGCATGCTTGTAGAAAAAAAAACTGGTTTCTCATACAAAGTGAGCGTGATTGTTTATTTGACTCGAGCATCTTCTCTGGAATTACAAATCAAGCTGTTGGTGCTGTCAGTAAAACATATCAATGTTGATCTCCAGCTGCTCTATTTGAGAATGTTTTTCTTCCAGACAGGGAGGCAAACTTGGTCCCCAAGCGGCAATTGTGGTTTCAGAGGTAATGCTGAACGGGCTCCCAGCCAAGACAATTTGGTTGAAGAAAAACTTTGGAACGTAGAGTTCATAAGCACTCACATGTTTATCACGTGATTTCTGCAGCATGGTGAGCTTCTCTGTTTCCAACTTTTCTAGCTCGTCAGCGTCGCTCCTTTTGCACGATGTTACAATTGGCTTTGGTTAAATGCTGTGCGAGAGAATGTGAAAGACTAACCGAGGAGACACGTATAGGTTGATAAGTACGTTGAGTGATCTTGAGGTCTTTCTGCTCTGTTTTCAATTTCTTTTTCCACGTTCTCCCACATGAAATGGAATAACCTTCCCTGCTTGTATAACCTTCTGCATTTGATTACCATATTAACGTCCTTAACAGCATGAAGCTCATTTGTGAGCTATGGATGTCTTTGGAGAAGGTCACAGTAATGAAGTGTACACCAAGAACATGATTTGAGCTTCACTTATTAAACATTTGCTAATTGTTTATATTTGCGTGATTAGAAAGTTTAATAAGGAAAGAATGCTTTGGACGTAATGTGCTTTACCTGTGACTGTCGCCCCCCCCCCCTCCACCACCAGTTTGTTTCCAATGATCTCATCTGACACAAGATACTCTGGCAATTTCTCCTTGTTATATTTAAGAGGTGGTTGGACGGTAGAACCAGGTTTTCTGGGGGTGGAACTCTGGTCTGGCGAACTGCCTGAACAGCCGTCGTCTACACTGAGGAAATGTAGGGAAACCAGTGCAAACATATATTCGAGTTGGATTTTGTTCAGACATTTACAGTATCTTCATCTGCCAAGAGAAACATCTCACTTTCAAAATCCTGAAAAATACCTAACTCCTAAGCTGAACTAGTTTCTCTGCGTTTTCTCAGTATGGGGATTGCAGTTTTATACAACAGCCTGCAATAAATCCTACTGTACTTTCATGAAGGTTATATGTCCACTTTTAGTTGAAACCTGTTTGTTGAATCAACTGTATGCTTATTTTAAAGACTGTAGTTTGTGGTGCTGTTGGAATTGTACTGTGTTAGAAGTGTTTATAATGTTTACTCCACCCTCATTGATATAAATGGTGTTGACAAAATGATTTCCGAAACAATGCAATACAATTTAATAGCGCCTCAAACACTCCAAAATGGTGGTCCAGAGTGCTTTTTTTTTTTAGCTGGGTGCACCTTATACACTTAAATTGAATATAGAGTGGTACGACGTTAAAACATTCTCCAAGATCCCTTCAATGAAAAATAAGCTTCATAAGCAACATGCGAACACATTCACTGTAAAATGTACAAACGGCTAAATATAACAATACAGCCTAATCACTAATCACCTGTTATATTAACAGAAAAAAGATCACACACGTTGATTTAACAAGCGTAATAATGTCAGCGCACATCGACAGACATGACGCAATCAAACATCAATGGATTTTCACAAGAGGCAGGAAATGCAGACTAATTACTAATGCAGACTAATTACTGAGTCTCCACTTAATGTTGTGGTGACAGTGAAAGAGAAAAGACCAGAGAATCGCGGGCTACAGAGATGCATGTGCGCTCATTTCTCGAAAAGATCAACGAGAGAAAGACCATGTCACCAAGTGAGACGAGAGCAGAGTGTGAGCTCAGGAAAGGAGTCAGAGGGGACGAGAAGGAGGATGTCCTCAAAGAGAGTGTTTTCTTTTTAAACTAAATACATCTTCAAAAGGAAACCTCACAATGTCGTGGTGAAGCCACCTGCACACAGAGGGCAGGCTGCCACTGTTTCAATGGGCACTGCATGCACACCCCAGCGGGCTTCCAGATAGCGGGTAAAGAGCTTATTTCCCAAATCTCTTTATCCTTTCTAGAACTGTGAGACGTTGACAGAAAGTCAGTTAACTCTAGCCAGTGGCAGCTGCATGGGTTTTGCATAATTAATTATTTATACGGAGCCAGACATAGTAATTACCATCCAGATGAATATGATATTCTAATCAGGCAGGCTTTAATTTTAATTGCCCTCCAGCATCTAACTGTCAGTGCTGGCCTGGCTTGATAAAGTGGAGAGTCTCTAAACACCATTAGACATCTGCTCTGAGAGCATTGCCTCCACGACCCACCAGCCCCACCATCCGCCATAAAAATCAATACAGGACCAGGGTGTGTGCGTGCGTGTGATCTGGCTCATTTTTCGATGGAAAGCCATTTTTCGTCAATGACAAAAACCAGAGCAGGGCTTAAAGCCACGGAGCCCCCTCCCTGATGATTGATGAGGCCTCTCCGATTTTGTGTTTCTTTTCTTTCCTTTCTATTTTTTTTATGATTTTGGAGACTCATCTCAATATATTGTTTTGGGGGGCTTATCTTGCTTCATTTCTGCCCTCTTCTAAAGAAACAGTTTTCTGACAGGTGCGATGGAAGGAGCCATTTACAATATTTGTTTCCAGGCAAATCTTCCCTTGTATACGTCAGCGGTACAGACGATAAAATTCTGATTTAGTGTCACGATTAGTGTGAAATGAATGTTTAATTTCCTTTTGATGAAACAGAATCTACAATTATTGTCTTTATGGTAGATGCGTGTTTGTAAGATGTGCTTATTGTCGAACAGTTATTTGATGATTTACATTTGTGGCTCCCCAATTTTTCTGATTTGGGAATTTCACATCTCTACTGATGCCCAGCTCTCTGAAACCCCTTGACAGATCTCAGTGCAGCAGGCGCCATAATCCCAACAGCTGTTGCCATGGCAAGGTTTTTTTTCTGTACGGTTTCCAACAACAATCCAATAGAAAAATATTATCACACATTCCACACAGGTCTTACAGTTAAAGCCTGGGCCAGCTGGGATTGAACTGCACTCTAATCGTAGATGTTCGGGGTATGCGATGAAATAAGAATTTAATATGATTAAATGTAACTATTAAAATCAATCTTGAGCGGTATATCAGTGGCAAACAGAACACGCCTCACCTTGTGACATAAACATATTAGCGATCATTAGAAATAATTCAGCGTGGTGTGCTCTTTTTACTGCCAGGTGCCTTTTTTCATGCATCTCCAGTATTTCGTTATAGGCAGAAGGATATGTACAGTAAATGTGTATGTGAACAGCTGATTGGGGCAATTGCACTCGTTTGTGATTTTCTTACACTGCACACTAAGCTGCTCTGCGCGTGCCTTGTGTTGAGTTAAGTATGCACCTGCAGTGTTGCACAGAGATGAACTGTGTGGAAATGAAAACACTTAAACTTCTTTGACACAATCTGGAAAAGGCGAGGAAACATGTGGAATCCACAGTTATTATGGCTCTGCACCTCAAGTCAGAAGATGGATGGCTTCACAGATGTGCCTGACAGACTGATAAACCCAGTGGCCTCAGCCCGTTTGGTACATTTTCCAGAGCACGAAATGAAAATGAGAGATTTTAACTTACATTACGTGCAATGACTTACGTTATCCGCTTTGTATCTTATGCTAGTTAAACTTTTTTTTAGCCGAAGTGTTCATTGTTTTCAACTCACTGGCTGCCATCAGCAAGAGAAAATGTAAAGGTAATTGACGGCACTTTCAAGAATATTTGAGTCCTTCAGAAACCCTTGGTTCTCACCTAAGCCTCCCATTGTTTCTCATCATCATTGTGCATTCACAGACTGGAGCAACATTCCTCTGTGCAGCTTGGCTCAAGGTTTTTGATCTGCACACATTGCGACTGAGGTGAGGGGAAGTAAGGTCCTCAGATGTCTGTGGCTCCTCATGCCCAAAGTATGAATTTCATGAAAGACCCTCTCTGCTCCCTCGGCTACCAGGAACAAAGCCTGAGCCGGACTCAATGGTAATCCTGCCTGCGAGGCGCCGGTGTCAAAGGTCGCTCGTCGCCAGCAGATGAATCCTGTGGTTGGGGTGGCGGAGGCTATGATGGAGAGGAGAAGAAGAGAGACGAGCGCTTTTTCTCAGGTTATCCAGGGAGAATCTAATGAGGAGGATTGGAGGAGAGAGAAGCCATACTGCTGCTTAGGTGGAGGCAAGAGGCGAGCTGCGGGAAAACTTCAATTCAGAAAGCAACTGAGAGAAAGATGAGTTGAAAGGGAGAGAACTCTAATGCGTAACATGAAAAAAAAGGGAGAGTGAGACATAAGGCACAATCAGAGGTTTCATTCGGTGGTGTTGCGTGATAGCAATTTAGAGCCTGAGGACAAGCCTAAGGCTAATAACGCTGGAAGTTGGTCGAAGCTCTGACCTTGCTTTGGAAAGAAAAGCCCTAATAAGGACACAGTCTAAAGAGAGAGAGAAAACTTTGCTGTTTCTCTCTAGAGCAAACACTCTCCACCCCTATTTCATACGCTCTCCTTTCATTATAGCACAGAGGCGAAGAAGAACCTATCGGCACCCTAATGAAGGGGACCGTTGGATCGGATACATTAAAAGCAGGGATTAGACACTGTCCGACATAGAAACTGACTTTGAACATGTACGCAGTGCGTGATTAGTGTTAGACTGTGAAATTTTTAACTCGATTATAAGAGGCTTTCATAGTAATAGGATTTTAGAATGTGGGAGCATCAGTAAGTTTAGTTTTGTCTGTCAAACACTGCTTTTGAGCGTGTTACACTTAGTTATATGGGAAAAGAAAAAATAATTGAAAGGTGTGTTTAAGTGGTTTCATGACTTTTACTCTGACTTTAATGCTGATATCTCACTTTAAACAGTGAAAGTACAATAAAAGACATTTAGATCCACAAAGGTTTTAGAGTTTTGCTTTGAGTTTCACACAGTAGATCAGATGTAGACCCGGCCTGTTTGGATTAACTGCTATTTATTGCCCTCTCCTTTGACTTTTCATAAAAGTGTTTGGTAAATATATGAGCGGCGACTACAAGTCGAGTCAATTTCCCTCCATTGAAATGAAAAAGGATCTCTCGATACATTAATTGACTGAAACCGTATACGCCTTATGTATGATCAAATAAGCAAATCCCACAAAAAGATAAGAAATTGCCGGCACATGTTGGAGTCTTGGTAAAGCCAAGGGAGAAAATGAACAAGCAGTCCACCAAATGAGGGAATATCCATACATTTTTCTTTTAATTTAATATTTGCGATGCGACTTCTCCCCATTTCGCTTGATCCGTTTCAGTCATCTGTGGCAGGAGAAAGCTTTTTCTCCATGCTGTGGTGGATCCTCACAGCAGAAGGTGGATGATAAGGTAGAGGTGTTTGCATCAGATCAGCCGGTCCAGAGCTGGCTGCACCAAGAAACTTTGACAAGTACGGACCATTTTTAGCTTTTAATCCATTAATGAAATTTGTTTGCTCATTGACTTGAATCATCACCGTAATTACAGGGATGAATTTATCATTTCAAGCTATTTGAAATGATGGGTATTGTAAGTGGAATTTGCAGATACAAATTAATGACAGTGATGTGTCATTAATTTATATGATTTTTCACAGTCATTGCAGTGCAAACCACACACTTATGGCTGCCTTAATGAGACGCGAAGACTTGAGGTGAACGTTTTTTACAATATAAAAGTCAACTAATATTTGCATGCAAGCTTTCATAACTTTCACATTCGTGCAATGTAGAATATTTCAGATTGTGAGGATTTTAAGAAGCTCGTTTTCGACTGTACCTTCAGTGATTTGCATGTAATGTAAAAGGGAGAGCTATCTCATCATTTATGCATACGGTGACCCATTACTGCGGCATGAATGCATCTCACGGAGGAGAGGCGAAGGTGCATGAGTGTAACCATTCAAAATCACAGTGCCTAGACCTTCATCTGACAGTCTTAAATGCATGCAATTTTACTGGTCAGCACTTTGAAATCATTAACCATTGTTTAGTGTCTCATGCATTATTAATTATGCATGCTGGTTAATATGTAGGTCCTTGCTGTCGCCATTAATATCTCCTAGAATATATTTTTAGCTGTTATCATTGATTTTTCACAGCTTTTCCACTATACGTCCAACGCTGACAATTTGCCGTTACAACATTTTGGAAGCTTGTGTGTTTGTTTCTTCCAGCCCACTGTCCCCTGTGTCTTGATTTAGACAAAAGAAAGTACTCGCTCTGTGATTCAGAAGGATCTTTTGGCTCATCTTGTCAGTGGTGGATGCTGGAGCTTTGTGAAGACGGCTGCCCAGTAGCTGCGGATCACAAACACAGAAGTAGTCATTGCACACAAACCACTGTCAGTTCTTATCACTCCCAAAGACCCTGAGGGCTGGAGTGTGCATGCGAGAGAGGTGCTTACTTTGTGTTCCTCAGTCCTGATAGCCACCCTCGAGGCACCTTTCATCCAGAGATGTGCTCTCTGCTATTTTCGGCCCCTCTATATGTGAGCGCTGGAACCATCAAGGAGCACTAGATTGGAAAACCTGAGAGTGGCATCAAATAAATCTAAGGTTCCACAAGCATTCCCCCCCCCCACCCACCCACCTATTACAGAGCTCCAACTGACCAGCCAACACAGCATCTCGCTAATAAATAGTTTCCACTGGGATGACTCCTGGGAAAGAGGCAGGAAAAACAAAACATCTCATCCTATTCCACAGTCTGCATTTAGATTTTTATGTCAAAACCACAGGGAAAAGGGAAATTATACAAACACAGTTTTTGCTGCATGCTTGATGAGAGCAAAAATATTTCTCTTTTCTTATTTTTTTTGGCTGGGGCAGCAGACTAAAGGCTGTTATTTTCTCACAATAACCAGTTCAGTAATACAAGACGTGTTTACTAAAGCCACCGTCTCTCTTTACGCTGTCACCAGTGTTTCTTTCCTTCCATCGTTCACCTACTGGGATGATAATCCTGCTGAATGATTAACATTCTGAGCCCCTCTGTATGAGTCAAAGCTATCAGGTGTTGCTAATGTGTTTCCAATTTCCTCCCATCCTCTGAGTGCAACCCGCTGGAAAACGGCATCAATATTACAGCGAGCGGTGCTTTTCACCACAATGCTGCCTGTAAGCGTACACGACAGCTTTCACATCTGATTATGACCCCTCATAAGCAGCGACTGGAGCATCTCTGTAACTCCTGCCCCCTAAACATCGCTTAGGGCTACAGAGGCGTTCATATGGCCCCAATCTCCCAATGTGAGATTGGCACGAGGGTAATCGCTGGTGACAGAACTGCCCGTCTGAGTAGCTTTCTCGTCTATCTGCGTGCGTATGCATTTTTGTGTGTGTTGTACCCGGCCTGTCTGAGTGGCCACTGTGGCAGATGTGGATATTTCTCCATCTCCACAATAGGCCTCAGGTCTATTGCCTCTCCTCCACTCCTTCCTCATCACAGGGTGACCCCCCTGCCATTCACCTGGGAGTGCGAGGAGCGATGATGAGCTTCTTGTCCCAAGGCTGCCTGTGAGAATCAAGCCACTGACATGCAAACAAAGCAGTAGCCAGGCTCTTTGTTACATGTGGATGTCTGTCTGTGCGTCTGTGTCTGTTTTTAAATCATGTCATATATGAAACATGAATGACAGAGGTGGCCAGTGTCACAGGGGAGGCCCTCTCATTCTTCTGCCTTTGAAATCACACAAACACACTGTTTACACATGCACACTCTCCAACACACTGGCATATAAAAGCACCTTGAGAGTGCTTATCCATTCCCTCTCCTCTATTCCATCCAATCTTACCGAGGCACATGCTGTTTTGGATTCACACTGGAGCTCCCTTTTTATTCAGGACAAAATCTGTCTGTCATTCTTTTGAATCTCTCTTTTGGATCTCACAGCGGCATTGCTTAATAACTAAACCCTGAACAAAGACTCTGTCTGCTTGTCTAAGACTCTTTTACACTCTCTTTGCGCTCACTAGCACGGAGCATAGATTTATAACCGGACCATAAACCACAACTATAGGCCTGTTATTTCATAGACATAGAGAACATTTGTCAAAATTAAGGATGCTGCGTCAAAAACAGATATCTCCAGTTACTTTATTCCTAGAAAAGACAAAAAAATATTGCATTAGATTCATATTTGAGCCGAATCCAAAGTATCTCAATGTCTTTACAGCCATGAAACTATCTGCAGCGTGTCTGCTAGTGCTGGTAATACTGTAACTAAAAGGATACAGTTGCTGCCTTCAGAATTCCTCTTCATCTGCATAACAATAGCAGGATACAATGAGAAATTTACAACCATGTCTGACCGTTTTTAACCATGAATTCAATGCAACATACAGGAGAGAGAGAAAGCGAGAGGGGGTTCATCAGAACAGAGAGACAAAACAGATGGACAGAAATAGAGAGGGACGGAGAGTGTGTCTGTGCAGGGGGGGAGGGGATTGTAGGATGTGCTTCATTATTTTTGCTGCTCCGTTTATTCGTAGCTTGTATGACAACTGCCAGGTTTACGTAAAATCCAAATTTCAAATACTAAGCTACCACATAGCCTAAGGCAAACATGCTAAAATCCCCCCTCATACTGTCTACCTCATAAATAGTTAACGCTCAAAACACTGAGACAGCCCTACAAACCTTCTCCCAATATGCATATGCCGCTTGTCATACTCTTGTCACACTCTTTAGACAGACAAATGTAATATTAATCCTTCCACTGCCCCTCCTCTGCTATCCCCCTAAAACCCTCCTCTCTCCGCTGCACATGACTCCTATATTTGCCTCCTTGGCCTTGGTCCAACTGAGCTGTCAGGCCGAGGCCTCATCTTAGCCCCGTCCGTTGACGTCGAGCCCAAGCGAAGCATTTGTGCATGGCATCTGCCAAACGGCGATGGCCTGTCAGGCTCCTCTCACTGTCTGTCAGTGAGTAATTGGCACACATAAGAGTATGAGCAGACACATGCAGGTGGTACCTTCCCTTCCCACCTCAGGACCCCCAAGGGGCCCGTTTAAGCAGTAGTCCTGTGGCGGCAGCCTGCTTGTGTATATATTATGGGCACTATCCTGCACTCCTTCACAAACTTTAAGTGCCAAAATAAAACATAATTGGCCGTCTGGAGTTGGGGCGTAATGGCATGCATTCATTTTAAGGATTGAAAAGTTTTCGTCCTGCATGAAAAATGATGGTGGGATATCTTGTGTTTGTTTATTTAACAGATGGCATTTGTTCTCTGGTCTTACCAACCCCGTACCTCCTGCAGTATGCCAGACTTAAAATTCAGCAGCATATGTGGTACAGCAGGGGTGTTAGTCACGGTGCAATAGCCAAATCCCAAACAGGTTGTAAATGCAGGTCTGCCTTTCTAGTCCCTCTGTCTACATCCCCATTGGCCTGCTAAAACCTGGGTTCCCAGTGTTCACAGATCTGCTAGAGGCTGCGTACCTACCAAACATGAGGCAGAGTTAGTCACTGTAACACAGGGATTGACAAAAAGAGTGTCAGAGACCACTCGGGCTGAAGCTCTTCCTTGACTCTTGACTGGTCACCGTGTTCAAACCTGGTGCCACCCAAGCAGCTCTTTACTTACAAAGAATGAAATTGGTAGCTGTATTTTATCGGCTTTTTTGTGTTTCCTTTAAGTGACATCAACACTTTATCCTGTGTATGATCTAAAACATCTGAGAAGTGACTCCCATAAGCAAAAATACAGGCAAGAAGGCAAGTCCTTCTGAGTTTTGTTGTTTTTTGTTTGCACTGTGGAGTGCTGGTATTGGTCAGTTTGTCAATCATTGATGAGAAAGTCTTTCCATACATTATGGAGTTTTTTGTATCCCACTTGATGAAGGTTATGGGATGGTTGTGGCTATGGCTGGTTAATATTAATAGCACGTCTGTGACGGGACACAAACTGTGGTTAGATGTGATAAATGCCCATCCACCATCACCGACCTCCACAGAAATAATCATTGCCTCGCTAGATAAAGGGCACACTATTTGCATTGAACGTTGGCGCTGAATGTCAATCACGAGGTGCAGAAACGTCTAATGCAGCGGTCTGCAACCTGAGTCGCACTTGACACCATTGGCACATGGTAGCTTAACCAATGGAAATGTAGAATTGCCCCTTCATCTTCATGCCAGATTACCTCTTTCCCAGCCATTGACAGTTGCCTGTTATTCAGGGTAGTGTGATTGATTTTCTTTTTTACCGGGAAGACATGCCCTACTCTGCCTCTGATTGGCTGGTACTTGCCTGTCTAAAGTGTATTGCCGATGAACAAGATTGGTGAAAGGTTGGTTGGATTAATGATTTCAAGTCAGTTGCGTAAGTTTCCATCAGGATGGCAGCCTTCTTGTATAGCGCTCTCGTATATGACCACGATGTCCTGATTAAGAGAGAAACATGTTTTTTTAAATGTTGGTATATGGAATTAATATATGGGGGTATGGGGATACTGGGCTCTGTTAGAGCCACAGATGAACAGCTGCACGAAGAAGAGGGACAGGTGCGGCCAAAAGTTACAGTAGTTTTGGTTCCAGGTGCCGAACAATGATGAATGCAAGTGGCCATAGCACTAACCTGTATTACTTTTCTCCATATTTGACTCCGGAATGTAACCTGACCACACACCTCAGGCTAGTATCGGACATTTTGCGTACTTGGCCAAGAACCAAAAACACTGGAATATGACGCAGAAGTGCTTTTAAATGTGATAGTGTTTTATAATATCCATGACAATTCTCAAAGTTCACGGATCAAAATGAGCCGGAAGTATTGATTTTGGACATAAGCACTGCATGACAGCTCCTTCTAGCTCACCAGCCAAACTCTTAACAAGCACTAAAAGTCTATTGATTTGCCTCAACTTTACCCTGTTCACCCATAAACATGTTCCAGTGTTGATCATTTGAGATTCACGGTATGCAACCCGTGTTTCAGTTGCTGTGTATTTATGGATTGCTGTACTGTACTGTGCAGACCAACTCCTGGGCAAGTGAAGAAAAACATGAATGCTGTTCAGCCCCTGTGCTGTGTTGAAAGTAAATCTCTCATTAGTATGTAAACAGGACTGTAGTGGGTCAAAACAACAAGACCCAATGGACTTCCACTCAGAATAATATGGCCTTGAGTCTCTCCACTGACAGACATTCAGAGCCCAGAAGCTGTGAAAGCCAGACCACCAGCCTCCCCGCTGACTGCAGCCGGCAATCAACAGCACTGTGAGACCACTAAGAGGTCATTGCATGATCCAGACACTTATCAACAGCCTCCCAGTAGCCTCCAGACCGTTAACTTCTCCTTAAGTAGATTGTGTGTGCAAGTCACGAAGTGTTCTTCCTTCCTGACACTTCAGTGACCTCAGTAGGCATCACTGATTTTCCCTTTTCGCCCCTTCTATACATCCATCGCTCTCTTCCTCTCTCCTTCCTCGCCATCATACATTGGCTGATTGCGCTTGCGATACATTTCATCATGGTTTCTGTTTTCTTTCCATCTCATTTCCCCCCAAAGAAGCATCCAGCCCCATTCCAGATTATCCTTTCCTTGTCTCGAGCTGTTTCCTGTATGTTCTGTCTCTTCCCAATGTAGACGAGTGTTTCTCATCTTCTATCTATTCTCTGTAAAGTGAATAGGTGAGGTAAGGATGGCTTGTGGTTCCCTTTCGTTGCCAGATGTTTTACATCGCACCACAAATGTGCTCAGAGGGCAGAAAAATATGAATGCTTTCTGATGTGGAACACATCAGTGGACTGGTGGTAGCGGCAGCACTGCCGGCCCCTCCTCCCCACCAATGTTATTTCCATCTTCTTTGACAAGGGAGATGGATTTTGTACTGGCATATGGTATAGTGCACCGCAGTGGAACTAAAAGACTGAATCAAGTGGCCTGATCCAACTCTCCCTCGGGGTTCAACGCTACAGATACGAGAGATTATAGACTCACAATTCCTGTCCTTCAAAGGACCCCACTGTGAAAAGCCATTGACAAACACATTCCCACAATGCAAAACAGGGCCTGCACTGTGAGATTTTGGAATGGTGGCGAAAAGATACAGAGATGTATAAGGCACGCTCCGCACTGAGGCACACCACATTGACTGTATCTTGAAAATGTTGTATACATGAGAAGAATGGGAAAAGGAAGATAACTTTCAAAAGGGTAGAATCCCATCATCCACAGGAGTGCTTTCCAGTATATGTGACTGGCTGGCATTCAAAATTGATGCCAGTCTGCTTTTATTCAGCTTTCTGTGGATCTGCAGGTGCTGTTGCCACGGCGCCTTTAAATATTTCATGCGCCTCCAACTTTTATGCGCCAGCCAATGATTCCAAGGTATCGATTCATTTCACCTATCAAAACACCATGTCGTTGCCCTCGCACGTCGAGGCGCTGGCTCCTGATATGCTCCCCTCGTTTTTCTGCTTGATTAATCAATAAATGCCCCTGCAATTTTGCCCAATTAGTTTCACACTCTTCCCATCGATTAAATAGGGAGGAAAAACATATTCCATTTTGATGCACATCAGAGGCAACTCAGACACCTCATCAGGTGGTATTGATCACAGCCAGACGCCCTTACAGATCTGTGTGCCAATGACCTCCATCATTTAGGCCCACGGCTGGCTTATGCACTCCAGACAAGTGCTGCTGTCATCAATCCACCCCAGTACCGATGACCAGCCCCCCCTCATCATCTCTCTGCTTTACTCTCCCCCTTTCCTGTCCTCTCTCTCTTCTCTGCCGCATCAGCTACGTCCATTCCTCTGCCCTTTCTCCCGTCCCTCCCCTCTCGTTTCCCTACATTTCCGTTCCTGATTCATTCCTTTCTGTAATCAGATCATGGCGACCCCCTGCTGGTGTTAATGGAGGTGAGAGTCATCCCTGGGTGTCAGGAAGCATCTCATTCCTCAGGTGCTCGCCTGCCAGTAATGAGGAGGGGCACTGTCAGCTTCCCGCTGTGCCAGACACACATGAGGGCATAATGAGCAGTGCCGTATAAATAAAGCAAAAAGCAACCAAAAAAAAAAAAAAAATGTCTTGCCTCGTTCAACAACCTGTTATTGTATGAGCTGAGCTGCATGCGGCCGTGTTGTCTGATGCCCCACAGCCCCCTCCAATATGCCTCATGATATGATTAAGTGCAAAGTGCAGTGTACATCTCAGCGAAAATATGTGCACTCAAATGTCCAGTGGCATCTACTAATGAATGTGGAGGACTGTGTTCAACAAGGCTGATCAAAGGTGACAAGTGCTGTTCGAGAGCGATAACTCAAATATCAAGATGCTTTGCACAACAGCTGTTGTAGTGCACAGAGAAATACAGCAGCCACATTTTACAGTTAATGAATGCATTATTCTCAATTTATTCAGGGTCCATGCAGATTAATTGACATGTATGTGATGTAAATGTACCAGATTTTGCCAAACGGTCCATTTTCATTTGCCGTCCCTCGGACAGGTTGATATTAAATGTGGAAAAAAATGGAGATAGACGAGACAAAAGTTAAACAAAAACCTCTAAAGCGCTGGTTAACACAAGACTAAGCATTACAAAGTAACAGCTACAGGCAAAAAGCATAGGAAAATGTAAAGTTGACAATATCATTACATGTAACATGTAGCATTTCAATTTGATATACATTTAATGATAATTGATTACGGTAAAATTTCTGCGAGGGAATTTTAATACCAGTTTTTTTGTATTATTAGTTTTATTAAAACTAATGTCCTGTCTACACATTCCACCAAACACTCTAAAAGATTATACTTTTATACTAAAATATATTTGTCACGGTAACAATCGGGCCTTTTGTTTCAGGTCTTTAAAACAGTTTGTCTTCAGTCTCAAGAGACTTGCATGTCTGTGTCCAGCTAGTAATTGATTTTATCAACGGTTTTACTTCTCAGTCAACGACTTTCAATGAATCAGAATTCATCCAAATAAAAACGTACTGCGTGGAACCTTTCTGTTCTTTTTTATTTATTTTTTTAATTTTTTTTTAAAGGAAAGTTGAGAATCACACATGGACACAAATAGCATACATCACCCTTATAGACAATAAATTATCAGCAGCGATAAATATCTGGTAAGTTATTGACATCTAACCTTATCAACAATGGACTCAAAATGGACCCCTGTAGTATCTGACCTTTTCCTTGAATCCTGATGATAAAAATGAAATACAAATAACACCCTCTCTAGCTTTCACAATCTCTAAAAAACAAGCAGTTTAAAGTTGTAGCTTGACAATGTTTCCTAAAGCCAAAGACATGGAGACAGATACAGACTGAGCTGTTAAAAGGCACAAACAGACTTGTTCTACGCTCCATTGCGGAGCATGGCAGGGTGGATGAATGCTGATGAGTCTGTAGTTGTTATTGTCTTTATTCTCTGATTAATGGACAATAGTAATAAATGCCTTCTTTCACAGTGGAAAACCTCCCTGGGTAGTGGACAGATTAATGGCCTTGGTTATGGGACAGATCAGAGATTCTTTATGGGTCTTTTTTGTATTTTTCTTTTGCCCTGTAGCTCTTACGACATCTGTTAATCCTGTCAATGTTGGACTCTTTTGAGAGCGTACGATCAGTATGAATAACATAAAACTGTGAGTTTTTATTGTAGCCACGAAATGAAAATGAAAAGCATCTGCTATTACACTGAGGTCTTGAGTGAAGTTGCCTTTTGTATTCAGTTTGAACTTGACTTATTACAAAATGTATTATTATGGTCTTTGCTAATAATGCTAAGACAATAAGTTAGCTTTTTATAAATTCACTTGTTACTTTCTTTCTGAGCAAGTTCAAAGTGTACCCATCATGCTCCATTCTATATTTTAGGTATTATTTAAGAGCATGTTCTCTTTGTTTTATAGAGGCCATACATCTCCATTCAGCCAAGGAAGAGAGTTCTGCCAGCTAGAGATATGTTTCACTTACCTCTCAAAGCTGCTCAGACACTAAACTACTTTAAGAAAGGCATAGCGTTATTTTAACACACTCCTGAAAGAGACAGTTTAGTCCATTTAGAGCATTCATTCAATTGTTAAGCTCACATCTACGAATGCTAACCTGACAAAATTCTTCATCAGATTAATAATCAAGTCCTCTTGTTTTTTGGAATTTTTCAAAATCCTATAATCCTGTAATGAATCCTGCATTATTGCTGGAGATCAGATCAATTTGTATTTTTTAGTATCTCCGGCCTTAAACGATGTTTGTTTTTCTCTATTTAATTTATAGGCACAATTCATGTTAAAATCACGAGGAAGAACGAGTATTTCACTTCCAGTCCGAAATGCCCAGAACTAGGCTGCTCATCTCCTTATAGGAAGTCACGAGCAGGTATATTACAATAAGCACGAGAAAGCTTTG
Source organism: Melanostigma gelatinosum (assembly GCF_949748355.1). Lineage (NCBI taxonomy): Eukaryota > Metazoa > Chordata > Actinopteri > Perciformes > Zoarcidae > Melanostigma > Melanostigma gelatinosum. The sequence goes on from NC_136649.1 coordinate 15,453,997, forward strand.
AAATGCCCTTTATTCTAAAAATAATCCTGGCAGGAATGTTTCCCTGTCCATAAGGTAAGATGCTGTTGTAGATGGAACACTTGTAAACTGGGACACGTCTTCCTGTATATTGTTGTTTTCCTTTTAGATAAAGTGCTGGTAGGCTTGTTTCATCAGCATGAATAACCGAGAAGACAAGAAACACCACAATGTATTTAATCATTAAAGTGACCTTGTATTGAGCCAATTGTATACAAAAGTACTCTTCTTTTATCCTGAATAATGTGTGCAATGAAGAGTTTGGTGAGGTAATTTGTGAGAAGCAGATTTCCTCAGAGTCAGCACCTCCAACATCTCTAATATGGAGGAGCAACAATTTTACGGACAGTTACAGATTTGCATCAGAAGACATCTGATCACTGACATCTGAAGGGCTTTATGATTTTGATATTCCTTTAAGCAATGTTCATTTTTCAGTTGTTTTCAGTAATTACAAGTAAATGTGCCTCTCTATCTAAATAAATGTCTTTTACCATGTGGGAAAGCCGGGAGCAGTGTTGGTCAATACAGACAGACAGATCAATATGTGAATCGTCCTTTCATTATTCAACTAATGCATGTTGGTTCTACATGCAAGACGGAAAGCGAAGGAGCATCAAAATAGCATAACACCAGTCTTGTGTGTGTGTTACTTGCACCACTCTCATTATACATGTATGAGAAAGGCAATGGACATTTAATAGACATTCATAATGTTCCATTAATAAGTTGGGAAGACTGCAGATGTTGTTATTCCTGAACTTAAATCATGCATCAAAGATAATGGTGTATATTTCACAGCAAGATCAAAAGCCTCCGCCAATATTCAAGTGCTGCTCCACTCAGTGGGTACTCTTTTATTTTTTTTTTCCTCTCGTGCATTCTGACCTATTGCTGTAAATCATACTGGGCTTTGAGCTTGTTGATGTGTGAAAACTTTCAACAAAAAGCTTCTTGAGACCTCTTTAGTTTGCATTGCTACTACCTTTTGATGGGAACTACCGGACATAAATTATGCATGGGCTGAGCATTAGGGCTGAATTTAAACCCCAGTGTTATACACCAGCGCCTCGAGATATCTGAACACACAATCAATAATTCTCCATCAGCCGGCGAGGCTTCCGAGAGGCCCACACAGTCTTCTTTGAAGCCGCCTGACAAGTTAAACCCGGTCCAGTTTCTTTTCTACTAATGGCCACCCTCTTAGGAGAATATGACAAGTGCTACTGTAAAGTCTTATTTGTATGTGGCCCAAGTAAATGATATGGGGGGTATTGCAGGGACCATTTTAGACTTGGTTTTGGTCTTTGAAAGCGTGCATTGTTGTGAAGCAAGAGGAAAGAGGGGGAATCCTCTTTGAAAACGGCATCAGCATAAACATTTCAGTTCTGCACAGCTTGAAAAACATGCCAGTTAGGATCGGTATGAATTCACTTTAAATCCTTGATTGTTTCACTCAGGATGTTTTCTCCTCTATTGCTTTTTTTTTAGGGGGTGGGGGGGGGATAGTGCCCTTCGGCGATATTCACAGGAAGGAGGGAGAGTTGGAGATTTAGAACATTTGTGCTCATGAAGCAAGCCTCCTCTGTTTAATTCCTCGAACAACCTACCGATCAATTAGCTACACGGCTATGTTTGCATCCCTCTGTGTCTCATTTAGTCCTTGCTTTGATTGATACATGGATTCTACCTACAAAAAAAAGCCATTCCCATGAGAAGTGAGCCAAAGACTTGCAACACTAGCCTAAAAACATGAAAGGGATTTTTCTCTTCGCGATTATTTTTGGGCTCTCCGTGTCAATCTTTCTGTACGGTTCTGTTGCTTTCTTTCTAGACTTAAAGTAGTTGTCACATCTGGAGGGAAGGGTTGCTCATGTGGTGCAACTTTGAGGCAATCTACTAGACGGCTGCCTGGGAGACACAGAGTTAGGAGCATGAAGATTTCTTTCTCTTTCTTCCATGTCCAACTTGAAACCACATGTGTGTGTGTGTGTGTGTATGAGAAACAGAGAGGGCAGACATGAGCGTGTACCAGTGAGGAAACTACAGATAAGTATTTCTGTTCAATTGAAACACAAAGGACTTTACAGGAAGAAATGTTGCACACACCGTACCGTTGGACAAAAATCAATAAATTAATCCAAAAGAACTAGACGGCCACTGTGAGGGTCCGATAACAAATACAGGTAATAGAAAGGAGACAATTTAGAGGTATTCCAGGATTGAAACACCAAGGCCTAGTCACGAATGAGCTTAGCTTGCTATCCATCAAATGAGATACTCAAACCCCCTATAGGAGCACGCACGTTTCTTGATGGATTAGAAAAGCAGGCCCTGCTTTCTGCAGCCACACATTGTGATATATTACTTACGTAAACAAACTAAATTGTCACAACTTTGAGGTTTTAATAATACGCTTATCTTGAGACCGTATCACAGGTCAACAGGCTGAACATTTCTCCAGATGATTTGTTTTGCTGTCTGTTCTTCAGTCCGAAACAACAACAAAAAAAGACCCAACAAGGACAACGGCAGGCTGGCCACACAATGTCATACCCGGGTGATGCAAGACTTTGACAGAACGCTCCAGCGACATCACTAAAGGTCCCCTTTGGACACCTTTCAGCACCTCTGTCGCACCAGCCAAGGCAGGAGGAAGCAATTGGTGCTCCCTGGATTGGAACCTCAGTTGCTGGGCAGAGGGGTTTTCACTCCTCGAATAGACATGGCACATTGTTATGGGTACAGTTATGTGTGTCAGACATTAGCAGATTACTAATGGCAGACTTTAAGCCTCCCCTCTTTTCAGTGTATCAAACTCTTTTACTGATGTCACAGTGTGAAAGGCCGACTTTACTCTGGAGGTGTGACCGTTTATATTCAAGCTGTTTATGTTCCACTGGATTTAGTTTTCCAAGAAAGCAGGGAGATTGTGTGGGGGATTTCTGTGAGTTGGGTCTAAATGCATGCCTTGTCTTGTCCTGTTGTGTCCTCTCCTCTGAATTCACATTCACATGCTTCTAAACAGCATTGACCACAAGGACACCCGCTGACAAACATACAATGAATTGCGGTCAAAAGGAATAGGTTGTGAGCCTGGGTTTTTTTCCTCTAAACAACCATCGCCACGGAGACCGTGAAGTGAAACAGTCAAGTAACTGTCAGCCGAGACAGTGGAGCGAGAAGAGGCAGAGAGAGAGAGAGAGGGAGGGAGAGGGAGGGAGGGACAGACAGAGAAGTACATAAACAGACTCCCTGTAGCAAGTTTGTTTTTTCAAGGTGTCAGGTTCCATCGCCAAGTTTACGGTTATCTGTGAGGTCTATCCTCTTTGGTTTGGCATGAGCCAGTGCTGCGGCAATAAATTTCATTGAATGCTATGAACCGTTAATTAGGCTGGCAAATGGAGCTTGTAATTTGGCAGAAGCAAAACCCACAGCTCTTTGAATTGCAGATACACATGCTACAGAGGCTGAAAGGAACTGCAACTGCTCTGACGAGGCTCTGATTGAAGTGTGTGTGTGTGTGTATGTGTGTGTGTGCGTGTGTGTGCGTGCGTGCGTGCGTGTGTGTGCGACTATCTGATTGTGGGACTGTGCGTATGTACGTGTTCACTTGCAAGTGTGTGGATTTGGCCATGCATGTAGATATGTAGTGTGTGTGTGTGTGTGTGTTTTATTTATTTGGAGGATCTGAAAGCTTCCTGGCAGCTGCTAATCTTCCACCAAAAGCAAGACTGAGGCTTTCGCTTGGCACACCCCTCTTTTCTCTGTCTGTCTCAAATTGGATGGAAGTGAAATGGGCTCTTTTATGGTGAGCGAGTCGCTCAAAATGGCTCGACAATCGAGCGTGGCGGAGCATTGAAACAACTTTGAGGAGCTGTGATTTACTTTCATCTACATGAAATCACAGGGCTATTTGATCACCAGGCGAACCCGCGCCGCAGTCTGAATGAAACCTGGCCGACATGAGAGAGGTTTTATCAGGCGTCGGATAAGTGCTGCGGACCGTATAGAAAGAAATAAATAAGAGCAGAGCGAGGTGCAAAAAGAGAGAGACGGGTGAAAACAGATGCATGTAAGTACAGGCGTACGCTCTGCCCATCACTATGGCCTTTGGACACATTCTGAATGCAATGGAGAGGTTAGCATGGTGGGACATGCTGCTAGGAGCCCAGCCAAAGGAAGATGTAGAAGAACCACACACTCACACTTTATACGTACATGTGGAGTCTGTGTGCCATGGGAATCCACAACAGTACTGTAGGATCAATTACTGGCTAGTTGCTGGAGGGATCATGCTGCATCGAGTGTGCAGGGAGGTAGGTCGATCAATGCTTACACTAGAGGGGTGCACCATAGCAAATCTACACTGTATACATGGTGGAAGCAGGGCTTGCCACCTACATACCACTTAAATGTTACACAGTGCAGATAACAAGAGTGACAACCCATTCAACGACACACAGCCTTGTGGTGATCTGTGAAAAGTGTGAAAGTAAGATATAGGTCAAAGTTCATGCACACTGCCCACCCAGTTTAACACCTACACCATGTCTCCAGGGGATGAACTCCACACTAATTATAAATGTTCAGAGCTATATGCCGGCAAAGGAGAAAAAACAAAAATGGAACAAATATAATGGCAGTAACGAGTCATGCATGCTTTGCCACGATGGTCAGAACCGGCCAATCACGATCAGCACATTATTAATAATCTGGTAATGAAGAAATAACAGAATTTTAACGAATTTTAAAGAGCAGCCAAGTTAGTTTTTTGGCCACACTGTTGGTAAGTGAGTCTATCTGTTAGTTTGTTGGTCCTCCACTTTGGTCCAAACTGAAATATGTCAACACTGTTGGATGCATTAAAAATAAAGTAGTAATGCGTCCAATAATTTAGTTTGGACATTCATGGTTTTCAGAGGATGAATCGATATGACTTTGGAGATTGCCTGGTCTTTTATCTAGTTAGACCAAATACATTACCTATCTTGTTAAATATTTCTATTTTGCATGATGAATTGGCACACATTTTGCCATATACATTCATGTTCCCCAGAGGATGAGTCTCGTTCATATGTTTTCCTCTAGCCCCAGCAGCAGGTTGACATTTGTGGTGGAAAGTGAAATGCCTCGACTGTTGGATGGATTACCGCTTAATTCCACGGCCTTTGTGAACTTTGGTGATCTCCTGACTTTTCATCAAAAGTCATCATCAGGTCAAAATTTGAACATGTCCAATACTTTGGTTTTCAAAGAACCGCTAGTTTGCTTGTAATTGTAGATTCAGTCTTGATTTGTAAAGCCGCTGATCGCTTGAGCACTTCTTGCAGCTGTTTTACAGCAAAATAAGAAAGATACAGACTTCATTATGTTTGACACAGTGCAGCGACATTAAGCAGATACTTTTCAAACAACTCCTACATCTCAAGAAGCAACAAGTCTTTTAAATGTTCCTGGACCATGACATCAACACAGCGTGGTTGAAGACAGCTGGAGCATTCCGCATTTTTTCCGCATTTTTTCTGCATTTTCTTCCATTTCCATTTTAGGTAAGTGATACGGGTACCACTGCAGTACTTCATTTGAGGTTAACTGTGTGTGTCCCCCAATGGCTAGCTAAGCGCTGCTGCTCTGCACTGTGCCCATACAGTAGTTATCTCTGATAACACCGGCCCGGACGGCCTTGTCCAGGAAGCATAACGTCCACCCTCTGTTGACGTTGTTAGCACTGTTAGCTTCTAGCCGCCGGCACAGTCATCTCCATGTTAAGAGCCTTGTGAAGAAATCTCGGCTGTATGGGTTGTATCTGCTGTGGTAGTGGGAAAATCACAAGTCATCTAAATTTCGAGAATGTTTGCGGTGATTTATTTATTTACGAGCAAAAGCATGCAAATAGTCTGTTTTTCTATATCATATTTTCAATATCATTTAGCTATTGGCACCAATGGTACTGTGTTATTTTGCAAGATGCCTTAAAATGATTAAATACCGATATTCAGCCCTATTTTGTTGCCAGACTTTGTTCTTTGTCATCTACAATATTGTATGTGGAGCCCATAAGACAACATCTGACAAAGTGGTAAGTAAAAGCAGGAAAATGATTGAGGAGGCCAAAGCCAGCCCCTCAGGATTAATTAGTTTGAGAGCAGATATACCGGCAGATTGACAGGCATGATTGTGGGGAGGGTAGAGGCACGCTGGGAGAGTGGTGTTATCACATTTTGGACCCTGTAACACTTCAAGGCCCCTACACCTCTAATGAGGTGGAGCTGAGGTGGAAAGATTGAAGATAAAGCCTGACAGAACAGCAGCATGTAAATACCTCAGACAATAGTGTCTTTGCATTTTGCAGGCCCTAAATAAAGTCAAAGTTTAGAATAGAGTATGTGTATTTTATGGACGTAGCCATTTTAATAGCGAATTACAACAGAGTTTAACAACAAAGTTTTAGAAATTAAAGTAATTTTGCGTGGCAAAATTCGATCTGCATTCAATAATAATATTTATCATTTGTCATTAATTTGATCCTTGACTGTGTGTGGACTCCAATTCCCGACTGGTCCTCACATAACTCCATAGCATCACCTTCTCTACGGGATATCCATGTCATTTCTCATTCTTTCCAGTGCCTATGTTTTAAATGGCCCCCATTCACTTTCTTTAATTGGAGAGTGCAAGTTCTGTCACCATCTCATTAATGTCCAAGTCTTCGCACACGGAGCCAGTTTTGCTCCAGTGAGCACATCTGTCCATGCTCATCCATGCAGCCACAGAGGTGTCAGACGCAGGAAGACACACACACACACATTCGCCCACATGCACATGCAAGGTATTGTCACTTTGGTTATTAAAAGCAAAGCTGGGCCCATTATGATCCCATTGAGAGATAGAATAGCTCTCTCGAGGTGAATGATGGCACATCACACTGTGCAGGGTGGAGTGGGAGCTTCTGTGAAGATGGAGGGAAAGGAGAATGGACGAAAGGAGACGGAAAGAGGTGTGAGTCTACAGAAAGATGTGAGAAGAGTGGAAAAGAAGCGGTAATGAATGATGAGGGTGCCTATGTGTCCTGACTCACCAATCAGAACAGAATGTACTGTCTGAGCGCAGGCTTTCCAATACAAGGCTGTGCGGAAATTAGGGAAAGGTGCCTGCAAGCTAACAAATGCACACACACAGAGTCAGGATTCGAATAACACATATTTAATTTAGCATGATTGGGTTAGTCCACCTATGTTATCTTGTCAGTTTTAAACCTGGAAAGTGAATTGACCTGAGAATGAATACCGCATGGTTATAATTGGACTTCTCTGATTGGTGTCTGTTTCTCTGTCGCATTACTGCTTGGCATTTTTAAGGCATACGATATTTCTCTTGAAAGCAACCTCTGCAACCAAAAATGAGCTTTTACCTCAGTAAAATGAAATGTCAAGCCGTGCTCTATTAGCTGGATTAATTATAGGGCTTTCTTCCTCCAACAGGCCACGAAATATCAATGCATATAATTGTAGGTGTTCCAGCTTATCACATAATTCCAAAAGTAAATTCTACACAAATTGGAGGAAAATGTTTGGCTCATGACACATACCACACCTGAGGCTGCTCCTGAGAACAGCAAAGTTAGATCACATCCGTCAGTGTGAATCTCATCAGCACTGTGTTGCGTAGAGCAGTGGAGCTTCTATGGATTAACACAATATTTTGTCATTGTTGTCAGCTTATAAGTGAATGAATTAATTTAGTTTGATAATGTTAAACATTAAATAGACTGATCTTTTAGCTCCTGAGGGAAATATGTGGCTCTTTAGCTCCAAAATTACACTATGTTCAAATGTAAATATTGATTAGCACAGCTTCAAACACATCTGCATAGACTCATCATACAGGTTTTAGTTGTGCTCCCCACTGAAAGCATATTATATGTTGAATACAATGATTCCTTGGAACAGCACCTATTTTGTATTGTCAAAGTGGTTGTTGAAGAATACTCAAATCTTTTCTCTGAATTTCGAACCGTTAATCCTTCTACTCCTGTGGAGCGATTGCATTTTCAAAAAATCACATCATAGACTTTACAAGCAAGACATAAAATAGCCCATTCTTCTATCGCAGTAACTTACATCGCCTACACGGATGCAATCCCGTATTGATCATTTAACAAGTGGCGCCGTGAAATGCATTTGTGCTGATAAACGTCAACGTTTTGCAGTGTGACTCATAGTCGTTTCACACGCTACAAAGCAGAGAATTCACATATTAAAATCGCCCTTCAAGACTTTGGGACAGCCCATGTTATAAAGGATCCAAATAAAGCATTCCTGGTGGAAATCACAAGCATCCGGAGAGAGAGAGTGGAACTTTGAACATGTCAGCTGTTTTTTTTTCAGGCCCGTCTCAGAGGAGAGGTTTATGTAAGTGGTTTATTGGATGCCTGCATCATGGGGGGGGGGGGGGGGACAAAGGAGGGGAGACGCATTTATGAGATTAGCACAAAGTAAACTTCTTCTTCGAGTGATTTCCCCCTGCAGAGGACATCAGCAGTCAGCAAGACGGAGAGAATAGAAGGAATAGGGTGAGGCGGTGGGTTAACAATCAGTTGGAAATAGCAACATCCAAAGCACAGTTCAGGAATATGGTTGGAAGGTATTCAATGACCTCGGGGAAAATGAGAAGAAAGTGCAAGTGACGAACAAAATGTGTCATGTCTCCATTACCGTAAGTGCATGGTGACCGAGGAGTCAGAGCGGGTGACTGTCATGTCACATGCATGACTGTCATCCATGATGTTGGCACCCGTTCATTGTCTTGCTGAACAAGTCTACGGTTTTCCTGGCAGTGTTTTTCAAGGGTACAGGGCTAAATTAAAGCAAAAGACACATTGTCGTTGACCCCTTACTGCTCTCTTTGCCTTACAGATTTTGAAGACTGAAAAGTTCTGAAAGACCAACTTTTTTTTATGAGTATATTTTGCACGACCCATCAACCTTTTTACACATATCCATGAAAATGAATTTAAAGAAAACGTGTGAGTTTATACATCGCAGAAGTCAGAATCCATTCTGTAACAAACATCTGACCTGGTGATAAAGTATCAGATGGGAAGTGGCAGTACATCACTCAGAGGGCGACAAACCCAATCTGCCACTTCAGGTCTACTGCCTCGAGAGAGGAAGGGAGGGTAACAACACACCCAAGGAAGGAGTCTCAGCCTCCGCTGGCGCTGTCGCCAGTTAGCCATGCACAGCAACAGCTGGGCACTGTGATTAATTTGTCCGAAGGCAGTGATTTATTCGTTTGTAAGGGACCCGCGTGAACTCCACAATGGCTTTACACGGTGTGCATACAAAGGCAACATGCATTCCCACTCCGACTCACTTTATATTTATACAAGTTTTTTTTCTCTCTCTCTCTCTCTCCCTTCCCGTCGCTCCTCTTCCCTTTGCATTAATCAGTTTTGACAGCGACCGAGAACAGGGTGTTTAATGTGAATTTTTATCATGATACATTGGTTGGAAGGAGGTATCTCTGATACATTTTAATGGGGTATCTGCTTAGATCTTTCCTTACATAGACTCCAGTGTTGGTTACTCTACCCAAGCCCAAAGAAGAAATTGAATAGTCTCTCCAAAGCCAGACTAGCATATCGAAACAACACCTGATGAATTTCATATCCGGTAAGTCAAATGCACGTTTTGCACTTGCAGAGATATTATATGTCTGCAAGGAGATAATCCCGTCAGTTAAAAGATCGAATCACAAAAAGTATTTCCAGTAGATTAGTACCATTCTGGGGGAATATAAATCATACTCACAGCTGGTGCCAGAGATGCAGAATGTGTTGATGATAGGAGTTGTTTTACTATGGACTCTATGTATACCACCTGCCAGAAGCAGTGCAAAGGAGCATGTGAATAGTGTCCATTGACCCTAAAACTAATCCTGTTATGGATAAACCATCTCTGAAAGGATAAACATTAAATCACACATGGTGTAGGCTGTGCGGCATGTGGGTAAAGCTGCTGCAGCACCATCTATAGACAAAAGTACACCAACAGATCTTAACTGTGCCATTTCTTCCTGCAGTCTCTCTCTCTCTCTCTCTCTCTCTCTCTCTCTCTCTCTCTCTCTCTCTCTCTCTCCTCTCCCCCATCCTCTCAGGAACACACACACACACACACATGCAAAGTGCTGACGCTGGCATTTCATGCTCTGTGTTTTCACTCTCAGCTCTTATAATCTGTTTTATCTCAGGTGCTGCCAATAGCAGGTTTAATTAACGAGAGGATATTCCTAATGTAATTTAGCCAGCACAGGATTATAAAATGACACATCACTCTGCAGCCTGCGAGGCAATGAGAGAAAGATACAGTGGATAGGGAAAACGTGATGGAGGGAGGAGGGAGGAGAAAGAGAAAGAAGTATTTTTAACTTAAGAATATTTTCAGCACCACATCACAGCTCAAAGGGCGCTGAAAGATGGAAAGTAATGCATACAGCTCTTCTGAATCTGTGTGTGAGTCTGTGTGTTTCAATTTGTTTGTGTATATTGCGTTTGTGTATTTGTACGTGTGTCAGCAGTCTTACTTTCAAGGGGTTAGGATTTATCTTTGCGTACAGGGGGAGTCCCATACTAATTAAGTCTAGGCCTATTAGAGTGAGCTCCTCAGCCTCGAGCATTACAAAGTGTCACTCTCCCATTCATCCTGAGACCCAGTGAAGCAGCAGGCAGGCAACCGAGAGACACAGGGTTACGATTAAAAATCCAGATTGCTGATGTCCTGTGTACACCGCTCACTGGATGGATGCGTTTGTGAATGGATAAATGCAGTTGGCTGGCTTATTGGTGTGACTTAGCAGCAGGGAAGCACTCTCCTTCAACCTTACAGTGATGCTCCTCCAAGGCCATTTGTTTTAATGGAGTCACTTAAAATGGTAACTATAAATAGTTTAATCCCGAGGTCAATAGCACCGTGTGTCCTTACTGTCATCATCAATAATGACAAGTAATTCATGCATCAGGCATCATTCAAAATCTAGGTATACTTACTTAGTTGTTATTTTTTGATTTATTTTTTTTGTATGTATTTTTTTATTGAGTTTGTTGGTTGTAATTGTAATTATATGCACACACATGAAATTCCATTGTTGGCCGATTAAGGCCAGGAAATAACACATCCTTATAGATAGATGCACAAGTGTTCTGGCCACCAGCCCCTTCCACTTAATACAGTGAGATGTCCACCAGTCCGGACAAACTATCACCACAGCCCAGCATGTATTCCATCTATTACAATCTGTGACATTGTTCAAGAAGAAAAAGGCGTACAGTAATATCAGAGTTGGAATGGATTTAATTAAGTGTCTGGACTTGAACCCCAATTCGCATTTCATAAATGATCTGTTCTATCATGCATTTGGAGGGACTAAAATAGGTAAGATAAAAGACAATGAGCCAATTATATTCCATGTATTAAAAAAGGCAAACCAGATGGGGTGTGTTTGGGATCAAATTGAATATGTACAGATTATAAGTTACTTTGTATCACCTGGTCCTGCCTCATATGTATCTGTGCTATCTATGCATAAAAGTGGCTAACACCGTATCAGACCTCTTTAAAGATAAACATGTTGTACTGGTAAATGTGATCGTTTATTCTTGCGTTGCTGCCTTTGTTTCTGTATTTTAGTTACAACGATGTGGAATATCTTAAGTAAACTTGACAATGATGTCATACATGTATGATGTCTGCTTTCGAAGACCATCAAAGTGATTGAAATATAGAGTCCCAAAAATATCTAATGGAACCAAATGCAGTCCATGGATTCATTTTTCATATAAAATTTGGTTTATCCAATATTAAACATAATAGCGCAACGATTTTTCTTTCTCTCTGTTCTTTCTTCCCCTTTATGGCCACATACAATCTGGCCATTAAGCTTAAAATGTTAACATTTGGCAGTTTTGTGGTGTGACTTTGTCTCACATGATGAGAAATCTCATTCCAGATAGCTTGATGTTTTTTTTCCAGATGATTTGTAAAAGCTGCAGCACGTTCATTTCAAGCCACTTAAACATTAAAGGCCATAAAATGCCGCACACATTTGGAACATCATTCGAAGAATTTGGAGCGGCAGAGAATTTTGTAATTGGCAAGATTAATAATATTTACAGCGTTGAGATGCAAATCTCCCTTCGCCCGGGCCCCCATGAATAATTGAGTGCGAACAATCACTCTGAATAATTCATTTCTAAATATTCTTCAGTGTGTTTTTTTATGACCAGAGGGCAAGCTGAGTTTTGTGACAGCAGCAATGTGCGGCGGTAATTACGCTGAGCGTCTGTGGCCCCTCTTAATTGCTGGGAGAAGTTCCTTCGCGCCAGCAGGCTTCTTCAGAGGGAAGAAGAGATGGAGGAAAAAAGGCGGCAAGACAGAGACAGAGAACAGGGAGAGAGTAAACAATCCTTCTCTCCATCTTTCTATCTATCTTCCCACTCATATCCCCGCTTTCCCATCACTGAGATTTCCTGTACCAGCTCTCCCTGGTCTGTGTTTGCTGCTCATGAGTAGAATATTGATGCCAATGGAATTAATTACTTGTGGTGTGTTGTATTCTTTTCAATATGTACATCCACACAGCGAGGTCTGTTGGGGGGGGGGGGGTGGAAGAGGACGGAGGTGAGTGCTGGGAGAGCAGAGCAGACTTTGAAGGAGGTGGGAAATTAGAAAGGGAGCTTTAAGGAAGAGATAAGTTGATGTGTGCAGCGAGGCCTCCAGACCTCCAGGACCTACTAGGAATACCACGCTCCTGATTAAAATCACAGCTATCATTAAAGCAGCGCCCAACTCGCCGTTTTTAATTGAGGGGTTTTAAAGAGACACTGTGACTTGACTACAAAACGCAGAAAGCAGAGGCTGAGCCCAAAGGCGTTTTCTCTGTGCTTCCAGCTGCTCAGGCCACTGGTGTTAATGATGGATCCTTCTGCTGTTAAGGCCACTGGTGTTAATGATAAACACACCAATTCATTTTTCAAGAAGAAAGTGCATGACAAATACCCTGTGAGTTCTGTGCACAAACATCTCATCAAAGTTGTTTTATGTACTTTATGTTATCTTTTTTTTTCTGCAGGTGGTGCTCCCAGTCAGAAAATGTTCTTATTTATCATTGTTGTTTCGCTGTTTTTTGTTTCCCTTATTTTACATCACATGAATGCAATCACTGCCCCACCAAAATCCCCCACAATAACTCAAGCCTGTTTTTCTTCACTCAGGTCCCCCGAGATGTTGCCAGTGAGACGTACGATGGTCTCTCCCATTGGTCGTGGCGTAAACTAAAACAGAAAGTATTGCAGACAAGAAAGCACTTTGTAAAATTGTATTACGTCTAGATAGATGATTTGCACCTGTTCCGATTACAACCATAAAAAAACAGTTCCAAGCTTCATCATCCATCTCTTGAAGCGGAATGTGCTTGGCGCTTAACTCAAATCCCCTATTGTGAGATAATAACACAGCAAAAGATTTTGTGCTTTGGCGCTTTGGCAGGATTTAAAGTTTTTTTTTGGCGAGGTAGATTACCTGTTTTCTGCTGTCTTCTCTTGTTAGTTACCTCTAACAACAGCATGGTTGTACTTTATCAGACAACCCAAAGCCCATCCTAACACCCTGTGGCCTCTCTCGTCATCTTGTCTCGTCTCACTTCTCCTTTGCTCTCTTCTCCCATACTTCTGCAGTGTAGCCAGAAACCGAACCAGAGGGCTGGCTGCCCAGCTATCGATCTGCGCGTCGTAGTGATGGCTGAGAGATTGCCTGCACCGGGGAGTGATCTGGGAGCTCGTGCAGGATTAAGGAAGGCATGGATTGCTATCGATTTCTATCTGATACAATCATTTCATTTGGACTCAAATCTCCTTCCTGTGCATTGTGAGCCAATCCGCGGCCGAGATCTTTTAATTCACCCCCTCCACTGCTTCCTTCGGAGGAGCCTAATGCTATAACATGCCACTCTACTAACAGGGTTAACACCTCCTGTTGTTCACGCCATTACTACAAAACTTATTAATTAAGGCCAACCCTAGGTCTAAGACCTTAGGGCCCCACCCCCATGAGAGAGCTGAGATGGAACGAGGTCCCAGGGAAGATCTCAACTGGACCAGCCGATAACACAGCATTGCTCTGCTGTGACAGATTTGTGAATAGCAGGGTCATTTGCTTTGATTGACTGTTTTGTGTTGAGACGGCCCTATTTTCCCCCTGAAAATAAGGCCAATTTATTGAACAGCAGTGTCTCATATGTGAGCGTTTTTTAATTTGTTGCCTCTGCTGATGAGATGTATCACTGTCTCTGGTTTTATGTCCTCAGCTCGGCATTAACGCTCACACACATTGTACAGTGTGAAAACATAGATCATTGATGCTACTCTGTGAGATAGATAAATGAAAAGGAACACACTTGATACATAGTGCCATGAAACACATTCTCTCTACTACTTAGACAATGGAATGTGAGCTGTAAACCAAGCTGTAAACCAAGTGGTATTGATGTTGACGCCGCGGCACACCCACGCTTATCACCGAAATGAGGACGGATGTTATCAGCTCAAATGCAAGTTAATATTGTGTTTATCCCTTCTACTTTTCTTTCCAGGCACATGGCAGCTTATTATCTCAGCCTCATGCTCTTCTGGGTTGATGAATTTCACATACAAGTATCGTGCTGAGACAGACATGCTTCGTAAGGGGGCTTGTTTCCTCGCGTGCTCTTCAATTAGTCCAATTTATGTAGCAAGGCCCGGATTCACCTTCAAAGCAGGGCAGCAAACAGCCAGGCTTCTATTGATTTGGCCCTGCTTTTCCTCTCTGCCATTGATTAAATCTCCGGCATTATTTGCTGTACGGGCCAGTGGGACGGCGTTATTGCTGCGTTCTGCTGTTACCTGTCAGTTTCCAGCCCTAGTAGAAAAAGGCCACCAGAGGTAGAAGAGATAGGGATGAGATGAAAAACAAAAGCACCCCCCACTTTCCTCTTCCCTTCCTTTTTTTTACACTGAGGGAACAGATTTGTCCCCGAATGAAGGTCTCACCACGGAAACAAGAGTGGTCGAGGGGGTCACAGGGGTTGCTGGAAACGCCCTCTTATCCCGGGCCGGCTTACCCCGACAGCCACTGGAGATGACAGTGCCCCAGTCCAAGTGTTTGACCCCTCAGATTGATTCATCGTAATCAACTGTGGACCAGGAAGAATCCGCAGGATGCCTGTGTAGTGGGTAAAGGCACCTTGGGACCATACAGACAATCACTAGAACCTCCATCAATTTAAACATGACAGGAAAGACAGAGAGACAGAGAGCTGCCGCTGGTGAGGGTAAGAGAGGAGGGGGCTTTGGGGGGGGATAGATGACTGTGTGGGTATGTGGTGTGGGTATGTGTGGAAGGGTGGTGATCGTGGGATATAGGACGAAGGAGGGTCCCCAAGGCTAAGACAGTTAATTAGCTTTGTGAGAAAACAATCACACTAACAAGCCAGACAAACTTATTGGACTACTCCCATTGTCCTTCCTGCTCTCCCAGGGCCACCGCCAAAGTGACAGTTTGAGAGACAGTTTTTCTTCAGCCACTATTGTAGATTTACACCTTTGCATGCTGATTCTGTACAAACACAGGAACATGCACAAACGCTTACATGTACACAAACTTGATGACTGCCCTCGCGTGGAATGCTACTCACTCATTGTGGCATTCACGCTGTTTCGCAGAACGTTTTTTAATCAACTCCGAAATGCAGCCTCTGTATTTGTTTTGGCAGGATATGAGACACGTTCAATTATGTGTGAGATACAAAGGGAAATAATTCCACAAGCACCCCTTCTAACTTTCTTCAGGCATGACTGCACCAATAGCTTTATGTCACTGGTGTATAGTACAAGCCGGTGATAAAAATGAGCTTGGTGCATAAAGCAGCATCTGCCCACGCAATCTGCACCACACTGAGTGGCCGATCTTCAGCAGCCACTGGAAGCACAAACACACTCCCCTCTTCTACTGGCGCTTCAACAGATTAAATAACGCTCAACATAAATTCTTAAAGAAGGGAGTGGATCACCAAATTTGGACTCAACTCTCAGCAGACATTGTGGTTTCAGCATGTGCTGACCCATGAATTGCTAAATGGCAGCCCCATTCCCATCTACCACACACACAAAAATGCACAAAGTCACATGCCGATGCACATATTCAGACATGTATTTTTCTAATTGTATTACCAAGGTGATCTTGTGTTAAGCACACGCAGTCTGGCACCACTGGCACATGGGCACATGGGACGATATGTCATGCTGAACATAAAGGGGCCACGGTGGGAGCAGATGCAGTCCTCCAGGGGTGTGGCTGGCACTGGGCTGCTTTCCTTGGCCACTGTCCATGCGCTCCCACTGGTGCAGGACTGTAGGAGATGCCTTTAATATGGCTTTAAGTCCCATTGAACAGTGGGGAACCCAGAGATCCAATTTAACACCGGCCAGCTGCCCAACTCGCATGCTCACAGTCTGCCATATGTAGGTCTTAGTGCGAGTGAGTGTCAGCAAGTTGTGTGACTGTGTGCATGTTTTAATGATGCATTTACGAGTGTGTATGGAGTCAATGTGAATGTGCACACAAAGTGTCTGGGTTTCGTCTTAGCCCAGGGGTTTACAATGCAAAACTTGTACAAATGAGCAAAAAACGTTGTGTCATGTATTAGAAATGTGATCATGAAATCAGTAAAAAAACAAACATCTGGCAACTTGATGAGACTGCTCAAAAAAATCATTTGATCGAAGACCTAAAAACCAATGAAACCTTAGAAATGAAAGATAACGGTTCTGAAAAATGTCTTATTTATTGCTTAGCATGTTATTAAGATCAAAGACTTCTTCCCAATCAACTTTGTGACTGAAATAGATGAATAGCTCACAGAGTTAGTTTATTCAAACAATGCTTCGCAAGATTTGTATTATAAATGTAAAATGTAATAATCCTGAAATAAGATGTTATGATGTTCCCGAAGTGCCCTTTTTGCAGTATAAAAGATAACAAGGAGGCCAGCAGTGGGTACCAGCCGTGGTTAAAAAAAACAAATGTTACTCTCTGTTCTGATGGTTGTGGTGTACAAAGCGGCTAAATGTGACATTCCAAGAACGGAAAGGTCCCTCGGTGCTCTCGCTCCCTGGGCGAAAAGCCAAATCCCCGATACCCAGCTCCTTCTCCGAGAGCAGTGAGAAGCTGTGAGAGCTGAGGTTTGACACTGAGCCACTGGAGACCGGCTACCCAAACCTCAACCCTGACCCTTAAACCACTGCAGGACTCCTGAGGCCGCCCACGCTCAGAACACGTGGACGACATTTATTGTGCAGCAGGATTCACTGTTCCCTTAGTGATCTCATACGCTGTATGTGTGTGTGTGTGTAGTTTCAGGTCACCGTTTTTACAGAGGGCAGCAAGCTTTCGCTACATGCTTCATTACTGCGAGAGAAGTCTGGCTTACAAAGGCCCTTTTGAAGGGAGCTGTACCATCGCTACAGTTCACTGACTTTCACTAGTTCCACTGAATGCGGCTGATTCTCCCTGATTCATACAAAATAAACAGTATGTGGAGAGGTGATGAGAGAAAATGAACAATTGCAGATAAAGAGTTTTTGGTGTTTGTGCATGCGTGCGTGTGTGTGTGCGCAGAGTAATGATGCGCTGTGTCTGACCGGAGAGCCGCATCCTAATGATGGATGGTCGATGAAAGAGAGACCGTCCGGCTCGTCCCCGGCTCAATGTGCTCTGTTATGAGTATGCGTATAAATGGATCATACCCAGCAGCCTCTTCACTCTTACTCGCTAACGCCATTTAGATATGAAGCCATGGCTCTCCATCAGTAAGGCATATTCATACTAGGACTTAATGTGTGTGTGTGTGTGTGTGTGTGTGTGTGTGTGTTGAGTATGTGTGCGTGTGTGTGACAACAGCTTTCAGTTAGCTTTAACCCTATAAGACCTGTCACTAACTTCTCTCTCCCCCTATCATAAGGGCTTTTTGCCCGGGGTTCTGTGTGTCAGGAATGAGTGTTTTTCCAGAATCTGTTTCTAAACCTCTTTCTTCATTGACGTAATGGGCCCTTAAAATAGAGCAAAACCTTGTGCTGTTGATAGACTGAAAACAGATTTTTGGTTTCTTTAACATTTCTTTGTATGTATGTTTCAGTGTGTGTGTGTGTGTGTGTGTGTGTGTATACCATTACATACTGGCAATAGTGCTGCGCAATTCTGTGACTAAACATAGTGGTAAGCATGCAATACAGTGTATGTGTGTGTGTGTGTGTGTGTGTGTGTGTGTGTGTGTGTGTGTGTGTGTGTGTGTGTGTGTGTGTGTGTGTATAAGGTACACTCTTTGCCAAAAGGCATTTCCTAATTTACTACCTGGCAATCCTCAGTGTGGAGGAAGCACGCCATCCAGGGATGCATAAATCTTTGTAACATACAGGTTATTGCTCTTTTTATGTTTGAATTCTGCTTGCCTTCGATTGTTACAAACAGTGTTTGCTTTAACAACACAATCTGTTCTACACAACCGCCATTTGTTTTATGGACTATATAAGTTTCCGAGTTCCACTCACGAGCAAGAGACAGACAGTGAGAGAGATATAGCTGAGCATAATGAACTGCCTCCCTCCCTAATAATCTACAAAGTGACATCAGCGCCATATTTAAGAGGGAAAAAAGTGAATTATGTGAAATGTCTGGCAGTTTTTCCCACCTCATATTGCTGTGGTAAATCATTAGAAGGCATCATTGAGATTGCTGCTGCAAACACGAATGTTTCATAAATCTTTGTTTCCGTAATTGTGTGTACATGCCTGTATGATGTCTGTGTGTGTGTGTGTGTGTGCTTGTATCATTAGACTAAACTTTAGTCTCAGCGAACCTTCCTTAATGATGCTGACGTGTCTGCCCATTTGGGGTCACTGTCTGCCAATTTGGGAGCAGTTACATATAATTCTACTAACAAAAGTGTTTATGAAATCATTAGCTCTTTTCTGGGACATTTTGAGCGTCTCACAAGAGCTCACCGGCAATTTTTTCCCGTAAGCTTCGGTTGAAGCATTTCACATTCACTTTTTTTTGTTCCACTGTATGAAAGCTTTTCCCAGAATGCTCTGTAATAATAATTGGAGAAAATTAGCTTGACAACATTTGAACTTTCCTTCACCCTCTGTATCTTTCATTGCTATAATATCTGCAGGTCTTATCCCAACACTTCCTAACGTGTGAGTGAAATGTCCATGACAGGCAGCCAAAACTTTGGCATCACTCTCTGCCGGACAAATATATGAAATGTAACCTTTTTGGAAACAATGTTCCGGACACAGAGTAAGCTAGAAGGCCTGTCTGGTTTACAGGCACAAGCAGCAGGGCAGGACCTCCGATTGGCACGCATGTCAAGTTAAATATGTGTTGTGCCTCCTGACACAACCCAACAGTTCACATGTGTGTGCGCTCGTGTGGCAAGGCAACTGCTATTTCCCTGTGTGTGTGTGTGTGTGGGTGTGTGTTGGGATTGTAGGACAGAAGAGAGGACGTTAGAGAAGAGAAGGATAAGGGCTGGTGAGGAAGGTAAAGGGAGGGTGAAAGGCAGTAATGGGGTCAACCTCAAAGGTGAGGGCTGTAATCCATCAGTAACCTTTCCTCCCACATACAGCCATGTGCAGAGTATGCATCTGTACACGCACATCAACACACTCGCACTGACGTACACATTCCCGTGTAACCCCGGCATCAAACCCCCAGCCCAGCTTCTGTTGTTTGATAAAAACCAGAACAGATCACACAGCCCCCTTTAACTGTCCAGCAACTTTAGCATTGTAGGCCAAACTGTGTCTGTGTTGACAATATTTAATGCCCGGGATTTATCCTCAGAGTTCAACAAAGAATTAAGACCGCTGCCATCTCACTGTTGGTTTACACAAGCTTTTGATGGATACCCTTGAATCTATTACCCAGCTGTGTACTATAGGTGTAGCTGTACCCTCTGGAGTGCTGCATCACTCTTTACTGCTCTGTAGTTTCATGTTAATTATACCAGGCTCCGTCTAGGTGCCAGCTGGAGTGGATGGAATATCCCAAGCTGTCATCATCAGGTTGTTCTTAAGCCCCAAAACCCCAGAGTGATCATATTCAGTCAGTCTGCACTTTACTACTGAGCTGAAAATGCTAAAATGTTTGCTTTTCTTTTCTTCATTCACCAAATGAGATGTTCAACACGTACACCCAACTGAGATCTGTAAAACAGCGATGCCAGAAACAGTGGAAAGCCTCAAAAACCACAAGCTTTACGGTTTGAATACATTTTTAACACCGATCCCCTCTTTTCCTTTTTAACCGCAAACGAAAGAGAATAACCCAAGATTGTACGATGCTGTTGGAATAATTCATTTTTTGTGTTTGCCACATTGCTTAAAGGGTGTACAGGCACTGAAACTTGGCTGGCCTTACAAGTGAGAGGAATGAGAGCTTTAAACCTCCGGCCAGGTTCTGCCTGGAACAAGGCAATCTCCTTCGCTCACAGAGCCTGCATTTTTAATGAGAACATCTGCTCCGGTGGCCCTCTGGTGGAACCAAGGCTTGCTTAATCACACAGTCAAGCCCCTCAAGTCCCTCGCAGTGGGATCTGCTGCTCAGCCCAGTGATCAGACAGAGCTGGCCACTTCGCACTAGAGCAGAGTCCTGGCTGGTGGGGGGAAAGAAAGGGGGGGGCAGGGGATATTTGATGCTTAAAAAAAAGAAAACTCATCCGTGTCGAGTGGAAGTTAAAACACAACAGTCAAAGAATCGAACTTAAAAGAGACAGAGAGTAGGAGAGACAGAGGTCTATTAGCGTGGATGTACACTAGCCACAGCTTTGTTCTCTCGTTTGGGCCTCTATTCGCACTTCCTGCCACTGAAAACTGAGTTTTTCCAAAGCGCTCATAAGAGTGGATCCATTTCAAAAAGTTGGTGCATTCTTATTGCATGGACTGGGAAAATGAAGCTTCTCTAAAATGCTGTCATATGACTATTGGCTTACAGACGTTGTGGTCTTTTTTCCACATACTGTAATTGCAACAGTAAGAACCTGTTTTTATTGCCTCCTGCTCTCCATTCATATATATTATGAGTGTGTCTGTTGTATGAGTTCACAAGCATGAAAGAGTGTTGTGACTTATTCTAGTCCAGAGATCACTTGGTTGGCAAGTAGCTGTAATGGTCCGCAATCAAACTGCCATTTCTAATTTATCCTGTCAAAAGAAAATTCCTATTTTGTCCTCAGTTATATATTAACATAGAATAACTGACCAAAAGCGGTACTTAGCAATATATCCATGCTATCCATGTCACAACAAGGGCTGTAATGTACAGTTCTGCAGGAAATCTTTCTGGTTTTTAAATGCAATTGTGTGGACAGAACCATGTTCACCGATTATCAACCGGGTTTTAGATGCAAACAGGAAATTTATCACCATAGCGAATGAAGGGAGGGTCCAAAGTACCTCTGGGAACTTTGACTGGAGGAGCTGTAACAACATCAATTCCCAAGAATCCACTGAACTCAGTCAGGGTTGTTAAAATGCAAGACGATAAGCCTGAACCATGTCCTAAAGAACAAACTGTTACTGTGCTGTTTCTCATCCTCTGTTGATAATATGATATTATCTCTTCGTTTAAAGGCAAAGACAGCTCTGTGTGCAGAAAACGTTTTTTGATCGAAATCAGCATATTGAGAAATTCTTTTCAGCTATTCAATGCAGCAAATTATCCTATGAGTTGTCAGCTACGAACTAAGTGCAGTGGAGATTTTGAACAGGCAAGTTCATGAAGTCAGTGCACTTTAATACAAATGTGGGGTTGAATCTAACTAAAATGCAAAACACATTTAATCTGCCACAGTATTCCAATTAGCTCTGTAGGTCCTGTCATGTCATGAGGATGGGTCGTCCAAACTCCACACTAAAGAACACTGATTAAAGTTTGTTAACTTAAAGAGCAACACAATTAAAAAGAGATTGACTCGCATCTTGATGAAGAAAAGCACATTAAATCACTGAAGTGCAATGGAAGGAATTTGGAAGTGTGAGTGTATTTGTGTGTGTGTCTGTGTGTGTGCGTGTTGCAGTGTCCACATGCGTACCTTGCGTGTGACTGTGGTATCCCTGCATATCCATTCTACAGTTTTACATTGGCATATGCATGTGTGCAGGTATATTGACTGATATGCATGTACGTGTGCACACATTTCCCCCGCGCGCGCGCACGTGTGTGTATAGCGACAGACAGAGTGACCCTCTTAGCACACTGAGCGCAGTGAAATACGAGCTGCTGAGATGCTGTGAGACTGCTAGCCTCTGGTTGAACCTCCAATGAGGCCCACCTCTGCCTCCACCACCACCAATTAGATAGCACCCATAATGCAACCTTAAAGATGCACTGAGCCTGGTAGCTTTATAAACATCCTCCCTGCCGGCGACGAACACTCACAGCCTCGTCTCTTCTGCTCAACTTCGTGTGTGTGTGTGACTGTGTGTGTGAGTGTGAGTGTTGAGAGTGATAGATCGTCCCTCCCAGGGATGTACTAGCATCCAGTCATTGCTCTCTCTCTCTCTCTCTCTCTCTCTCTCTCTCTCTCTCTCTCTCTCTCTCTCTCTCTCTCTCTCTCTCTCTCTCTCTCTCTCTCTCTCTCTCTCTCTCCTGACTACATTATCTTATCTGATTACTCTCTCAGCCGGGATGCTCAGACATACTGGAGACTGCAGTGTAATATAACATGCCTATATGACTTGTGGTTGCTACATGAGATATGCCACCACACGCATCATACCACCGGTAACATCAGACCTGTCTGCCTGCCTCTGAGACCTGACAGCTTCATTGTTATTAACCATACACAGGAACCCAGGCACAGACAGCCAGGCATATCAATGCTGCAGCAAAACTCTGTAATTACGCCATAAATCAAAGCAATCTCCGGCCAAGCTCCGACCAATTTATCTGCAGACGCAGATTTAATGTACAGGGGAGGTTGTCTTGCCCCGTGACTTGTGTACACCTCAGAACGGAATAAGGAACTATAGCGACAGCGTGCAAAGCACACTGCGCGGCAATGAATGATGCCTCCTCTTCATGCATTCCCCATCTTTTCAGCTGAAAGATAGCTTTCCCAGCTTTGGATCATAAAGTGGCAGTGAAACCGTAGCCTGCCATCAGTATACAGCACTATTAAATAATCCACGGTGTTTTCAGTGGCCTGTGGGGACGAGGAGGAGGATGGTATAAACATTAGAGTCAGGAACAGCCCTCCAGTAAGCCTTTTTATGCCATGTGAACAGGTGTGAACTCTGCCTCTCTGCTGTCAGACAATTGTTAGAAGTAATAAGAGACATCAAGTTGAGGATTCTGCTACAGGCTGCAACAACACATTCTCCTTGAAGTACATCCAACTGATGGTCTTCTTAATGCTGTATAATAACAGCTTGTGGATGTCATCCTATAAATACTGTCTGCATTTCAAATAAACTTCAACTGCTCTGAGTTGTGTTGTTTGCATGTCGCTGACACACTTGCACACACTGCAAGGTGTAGCGCTCCATTGCATCAGGCACGCTGTAAAGTGCCTGATGCCTGATGTAAAGAGGACTTAACTTTAAATGGGCCACCATGTTGCACCGATCCATCATTCTCAGAGCAGTCGGACTGGTTTGAGGTCAGGGGAAAGGATCAGTCGTTTATGAGGGCAGAAAATCGAGGTCAGAGGGAAAGAGGAGAGGGAGTGTGGGAGGAAAGGAGTGAATGTGATAGAAAGACACGCACCTAGCGCTCATATATAAACAGCTATCGTGGTCATTGTAGATACGGCTTCTCTGTGTAGATCAGTACAGGGGCCTGTCATCAACTGTTTGATCAGTGCTGTGGATGTGATGAGATGAATTAGTTTCAGGTTTTGATACATCAGAGTAAACTGGAGATTCAAATTTCAAGTGAGGTTTCTGACATCAGATTTAATGAACTCAACTTTGGCTTTTATTTTAAGAACAAAATCTACACACGATATCCTTTTCCGACAGTTTTCTCCCAAGCTTACACGTCTTCAGCTTCAGACTGTAAAAGAACATTTTATTCTGTGTAAAATAGATCATTTTCCATCTAATCTTCCACCATTTGATCTCACCTCTCTTCATCTTCATTTCTCTCTGCTCCTCTCTCTCTCTCTCTCTCTCTCTCTCTCTCGCTCTCTCTCTGCTCCTCTCTCTCTCTCTCTCGCTCTCTCTCTCTCTCTCTCTCTCTCTCTCTCTCTCTCTCTCTCTCTCCTCTCTCTCTCTCTCTCTCTCTCTCTCTCTCTCTCTCTCTGTGATCGAGCCAAAGCATGCAGTAAATCCATTGCTTTTTGGCTGCTTCTCCCTGTTGATACTTTCAAGGGATCCTGTACAACAAGTCAGGAAATAAAGAAAGATGAGATGAAACGGGGTAAGAGAGACAGAGAAAGGGTTGAGAAAAACACGTGAAGGGACAGACAAGAGAGGGTTTTTTGGTCGAATAACATGGTGTCAGGCTGTAACAGAGAAATCCAATGAACCAGTGAGTTTTCAAATTAAAACGCTGCACTGCGCATATTAATCACACCGAGGCTTTAACACCCTTAGGGTGTTTCAGTTACTTGCCTATTGGCGAGTATCCATGAACAGTGTGGGAGTGTTGATCTGGAATTGGTTTTGATTACGTATTAAAAACAGTTTGATGGTTGGTAGTCTTTCACTAGATTATTACGCCTTTATGTTATATCGTTTTCCAATTCCGCTACTTCAGAATGGAACGGCTGTCAGAAGTATTTCCCCACTGTAATGAATGAGCGTGTGAGTGAGTGTGTGTGCGTGTGTGTGCGTGTGTGTGTGTGCGTGTGTAAGATAGGCCTAACCTTGTAATGGTATCTCTGCCGTTTGTTGCTGGACTTCCTTCAGGGTAACCCAGAGGTCAGCCTTTGTCATGTGTTTTTGAGATTTACCAGTCACACTTGCCTTTCGCCCTTTTGCCAACGATGACTCTATTGCTTTTGAATTAATACCATTTGTTTTATACTATTTTTGGATTGCTGGGTCATTGTGATAAAGTACAACACAATTGCTTCACTTGCTTTGCAAGTAAACTTTCAAGTCGTCTTTGAAACTCCAACTGTTGCCACACTTTAGGTGTTAAATACAAACTCTAGACTAAACAGAAGCTACTTTCTTGTAAAACAGCAAAACCAAGAATGTAGTAATTACAGGGCAAATGCCTCTGAGATACTAGAATTTGGAGAAGAAATCCCAACTCTGTTACCTAAATATTTCACCCCCGTAAGTGCTTCTATATGTGCGGAGTGCAATATGTTGAAAAGAAAATGCATAGTACATGCAAATACGTCCAATTTCTGTCTTCAGGCAAGATCTACACTATTTTAAATTAGCTGACTCCTCCACAGATCCCCTGAACACATTTCAGAAAATGATTTTTTAAAGACAACAACAAGTCATTAAAATGAAAGATCATTTTAAATTCACTGTTTATTCTTCTCCATTGCTCTGCTTTGAGAGCACATTCATTTAGGTGGAGAAGTGAATACCTTCAGGGGCGCTACTGTGTGTGTGTGTGTGTGTGTGCGTGTGTGTGTGTGTGTGTGTGTGTGTGTGTGTGTGTGTGTGTGTGTGTGTGTGTGTGTGTGCGTGTGTGTGTGTGTGTGTTTATAAGACAGCCTGTCCCTCTCTCAAATTAGTGTTAATGATGCATCATTCAAAACTCCTACACAACTTGACAGCATCATTCATTTTTAATAAGTGTATACTGTTTTCACCATATATTACTACCATTTATACTATACAGTATACAGGCATGAGAGGTTTATTATGAAATTAACTGCAAGCACAAACTTAAAACCATCAAAATATTTACTGCCTGTGACATGACCTGAAGAAAATAAATCCATTTTATCTGTGTTTGGAATGGTGTTACATTGTTTGTCGTGTTGTATGTTTGGTTTGGGGTTTTTTTGTTTGGTTTCTTTTTAGGTGAGGATGATAACAATGTTGTCAAAGTAAACTTCTGCTCCGGTGGCCCTGTGGTGGAACCAGGGTTTCATTGCAATACAGAGTCTTATTGCAATTTATTTCATTATATTTCTATATTTTGAATAGTCACCTGGTGTCTAAATAAAAATTTCCTTTACATAGATTACATAGATTCCACCCAGACCCCCGCCCCCCCACTTAATATGTGTTAAAAAATATATCTACGTCTTTGACTAAATCAACCCATGCTTTAGCTTGACTGTTCTTTATAGACGCTAAGTGAGGAAGTAAGTTGTTTCCTATCGTATTTCTAACAAGACACATTTTTTTGAGAAGCTCAACCCACCTCAAACATGATGGTGCATCTGATAGGCAGCGTTAATCATCTCCCTACTACAGCGCTAGAGTAGGTCGCTCCATCTTGGCCCGGAGGAGACATCAAACGTACTCTCCCTGCCCGCCTGCCGACTGTTTCCCCTGGAGAGACAGAGATGGGTTAGAGAGTGGAGACTGGCCTCTGGTAGTGCAACTCTCTGTGGAGTCCATATTGATTACACCTGCCACTGGCGGCTAGCTGGAGCTGTGTACTCTGACAGCTGGCAGCACAGGGTGAGATGGATAACTGCTCCAGCCAAGCTCGAGCCAGCTACATCATCACTTGGCTCTGTAGAGGGTGTTTGGAAGGCACGATGTTTTTTCTTTTCTTCTTTTTGTGTCACTGGTGCAGTTTTAGTTCACCTCTTTACAGCAGGGTTTACCTGTGTGGAACTGTTTCTGTATCTGAAGTCTTGTTTCCTAAAAGTGAGGTTTCTTATGTTTCTGTCATGGCACTGTACATCACCGAAGGCTCAAACTGTTAAATAAAGAGAAAGATGTAGAAAACACTGAAAGCTTTAACAATAACATCCATCCTCCATATCATATTCTACACATGGTTGACCAAAGGCTTGGTACCTACATTTGATCAGAGAGGGACATAGTGCTTCAAAGTAAGTAACATATGTATTATAGGGGTGGGGATCGGCAGAGATCTCGCGATACGATATTATCGCGATACTTCGATATTATCGCGATACTCCGATATTATCGCGATACTTCGATATTATCACGATACTTCGATATTATCACGATACTTCGATATTATCATGATACTTCGGTATTATCATGATACTTCGATATTATCACGATACTTCGATATTATCACGATACTTCGGTATTATCACGATACTTCGATATTATCACGATACTTCGGTATTATCACGATACTTCGGTATTATCACGATACTTCGGTATTATCACGATACTTCGGTATTATCACGATACTTCGGTATTATCACGATACTTCGATATTATCACGATACTTTGATATTATCATGATACTTCGATATTATCACGATACTTCGGTATTATCACGATACTTCGGTATTATCACGATACTTCGATATTATCACGATACTTTGGTATTATCACGATACTTCGGTATTATCACGATACTTCGGTATTATCACGATACTTCGATATTATCACGATACTTCGGTATTATCATGATACTTCGGTATTATCATGATACTTCGATATTATCGCTGCACTTCGATATTATCATGATACTTCGGTATTATCACGATACTTCGGTATTATCACGATACTTCGATATTATCATGGTACTTCGGTATTATCATGATACTTCGGTATTATCACGATACTTCGATATTATCGCGGTACTTCGATATTATCACGATACTTTCACGATACTGCGATATTCTGAGTCTTGTGATAACATATATTGCGATTTATTACTTTTTTCAACTTCAAATTATGTCCCCAAAGGAAAACTGTGTCAACAACATGTTTTATCTGAGTTCTTCCTCTGATGTCTCCATCTTTGTTTCGACCAACTTCCTACCAATCACGCACGCAGACCCGGCACCTCTGCTGACCTCACCAGAAAACAACTCAGCACCATCTAGTGGATACTTGGCGTCCGTGTATCGATATAATATCGCCACGCAAAATATTGCGATACTATGCTGTACCGATTTTTCCCCCCACCCCTAATATATACCAGGCCCTGAGGACTGCTCGCTAAACTCTATTTGGACATTAGGAGGAGTGACTTGTGGGAAGAGTTGGGAGCTAAAGCCAGTGTGAATCCTTTCCCTCTGCTAGCTCGCAGTCCCTGTAGGCTGCTGGGTATATGGTGTTGATTATGGAGATGAGCGGCTATAAACTCAAAATTGTCTGAAGTGCAGTGAGAAGACTGTAAAGTAGGCAAATGCCTGGTCTCTCTCACAGGAGAGCCATAGAGTGAGCAAGCTAAATGGGTGTAGGGGGATTCAGATGGCTTCGTCGGGATAAGGAATTGGGATCGAGTGGTATGTTTCTCTCATTTGTGTCTCTCTGCCCCTCTCACGCCTCTTCTCTCTCTGTCACTATCTGTTTTCACATCCCAAAGGCCTTCTTTACAATCCTTTACCTCTCGCACGGCAGTCTGTGACAACCGAAAATTGAAACGTAAGCCACACCAAATCCCTGGTCATCTGCTTTAAGAAAATGCACTCGTGAATTGTACAATACGCCCTCAGCTTCAGCAAGCATTCGGTGCACTGAGTTAACAGCATTCAAATGAAAAAGTAATTTGATATATGACAGTACGTGGTGCACATTTAAAGAGTTGTCCCGCTGAAGTTGAGCAAACATTTGCTCTGCTTCATGATTCATATTCCTCACGTTCTTTGTCAGTCTGCATTGTAATTCCTTCTCTCCCTGCAACTGCAGCTTCCCCCAACCGCTCTGCATCTGTCTTCAGTAGTGCTCATCAAAGACCAGGGGCTCCCCCGACACCATTACAACGATCCAGGATCAAGTCGCTCGACTTTTATTTGTGTGTAGTGCTGTGTGTTTAAATATCTCCTTGCGATCTGAGGGCTTAGTCTGTTTTGACCCAGCCATTAGTTCTGCGGTAGAGACCACAAAAAAACAGACCTCTGTGTCTCAGAGATCGAATCAAAGACTTAAGACCAGAGACAGAGAGAGGGAGGGAGTCACTCAGTTGAGGTATTTTGAGAGTCAGTCGGCCACTTGCCTGTCAAGCAAGTATAGCTTCTCGGCTGTCTGCTGATGCCAGACGACGTAGGAGACATGCTCAAGCATTAATGGAACTGAAACAACAATAAACCATTCTCAAGTATAAAAAGAGATGCACACACACAGCTGCATAGAACTTGGCAGTGTTGCCTTTGATTTATTCCTCTGGGGGAAGGACGACGGTATTTGTGTGTTTGGAGGAGGAGGAAAAAAACAAAACATGGCACACAAGGAACATTCCAAGTTCGCCACAGGAAATCAATTTATTTGAGAGGGCAGCCAGGCTAAAAATAGGGAAGCCCCAAACAATGGAGTTGGAATTAATTGCCCAGATTTTGTGAGAAGGCAAGAAGACTCCAGAGAGCCAAAGTTTGTTCTCTGCCTTGTTTCATATGTGTGTTATGGAAATATTAGTCTGGTCTAGCTGTCATGTTGTTTTGTTTTTGGCACATTTCTGCGTGTTTGCAGCTGTCAAAACAGAACTGAATTCTCAATCATTTTCTTCCCTCATATGACGACTTACCACTTGTCAACACTACTGCCAGCTGCCTTGTTTGACAGGATATGATGATTTATCACAAGTTCTCCACAGTAAATAGACAATAACTGTTTTGTCACACTCCACCGAGTTCTAACTGGGTTTTCGGGGAGTGTGCGAGGGAGTGCTGTAGGGGCCTTATGGGGGCTGATGTGCCGTTTTTAATGAGATCTCACAGCGGTGTTTAAATATTTAACCGTTCCTGGTGAGGCCTCCCCAACAGCCGCCAGGCAAAACCGGTGAGGTTTCATGCAATCATCACAGACTATACAGCACCTATCCCCCGAAAAACATCAGGAAATAAGCACAACCTGAATACATAATGGCATCCTGAATATACAGCCCGCTGTGCCTAATACCTGCACCTATCGACAGAGATGCTGTCTTTACCCCTGCACATAAGTATTCACACACCATGACAAAGGGTGAGCGTGATGATGAAAAGCTGTTGAATTGTACATCTTTTTGATGGGATATTTTCAAAACTTTATTTATTTTTTCTCTGAACGAAGTAATTCCCCCCCATCTCTGCCTCGCTTTTGCCTTTTCCGCCCCATTCTGAGCTTTGCTGTATGCTTTTTGACAAACATTTCACCACCGATCAGTTCAACTCCTACACTCGTCGTGTTTTTACATCCCACAACCCGTCATTCACAGAGAAATAGGTATTGTGGTGTCTGCTACCTCCTGCTGTGTTCAGAGGGAGGTGGTAGGGCTGTGCATGCATGTGGTGTGTTTATGTGTGCACCTATGGAAGTGTGTGTGAGAGGGAATGAGATTGTAGAGAAGATCGGGCTAGTTGGACAACATTTTGGTGTGAGTGCGGGTCAAGAAGGGTGAGAAATTGTAATTGTGATCATGTACTTTCATTTAGTCTGTTGGATAACTCAACCTCAATATAATCTGATTGTATCCACTCAGTCTTGTTTAAAAGCCTTCAACATATGGGGTTACTTGAGAAGGCTATTTTAAACGTGGGTTCTAAATGCCCTTCTTAACATATTTGGGAATTGTGTTTTTGCACTCACTCTGTTTTAATCAGATTTTTCTGATCCAATTTGGTGTAATGCCTTCACACACCAACCCTGCCAGTTGTTAGGATGTTCAGGAGGTGGGTGAATATTTAGGAAAGACCTCAGATGGTATTTGAAGCTGCTTGGGAAATGCTACATACTGTATTTGGGGGGTGAGGATAGTGTTTGGGAAATACGTTGTACCTGCCAACTGGAGGAATCTGGAGGGACTTGAGCTCACAGACGAGCATCCGCAGCATCTCCCTTCACTCTTGCCTGCCCCCCCCTCTCCCTCATCTATCCACCATCCTCTCCTCCTCTTCCAGCCTTCCCCTCGGCTCCTCTTCCCCTCTTTTATCCCCCCTCCCCCAATGCAGACAGCCCATCCCTGCCTGTCTCTACTCAGCTCTCCCAAAATACACGATCATATCCAGCTACTGCGCTAAGGCCCCACTGATTGAAGGGAGCACTATTAGCCCCTGCTAACCTGCGTATTCACTGTGTAAAATGTTGTTTATTTGACAAGGGGTGTATATAGATATTGCTGTATGGGTCTTTAGAGTTTGGCAAACACTTGGTGCCAGATCATATGCATGACTCCTCTTGCCATGCCGCTTCATGTGCCTGCCAAGTGAGGCCCATTGGGGTCTTTGCCAAGGGACTAGACTACGATTCAAACCCCCCCCCCCCCCCCCCCCCCCCCCCACCGACCACACTCCTAACACACACGCATACATAAACACACCTTGTGCTCTTCCCCGATGCCCTCTCTCCCTCCCCCAACCTACACCAGCACAATGCCCTCCCTTCCACCCCGACCCCCTCAGTCTCCACACTCATTATTAATGATGTGAGGGACAGCTTTCATTTGATCTATTACTTAGGATGGGACGGCGGCTGCTGTGCTGCTGCATCCCTGCTGGATCTTTAATTATTTCATGGAGGGCTTTCCTCCTCTCTGCTGCTCCTTCTCTGTTATGCAGATGAAATATTGAAGTGAAGGAGTGTAGTGCAAAGTGGCCCCATACAGGGCAAGGTGTGTGTGTGCCGTGTATAGTGTAAGTGTACTGTATATTTGTGTGTAAGGCTGAGCTCCTCCTGACAGATCTTTTTGTTCCCATTAATGTGGTTCGGACTTTTATCTTGCAACTTCAGGTTTGAGGTCACAGATTTGAAGCAGATTGCAACTTCGAAAACACGAATATTCGATGTGAGAGTTGTTGTCATTGTTAATATCCCTGAGTATATTCTGGCTATCTGACAAAACAAACTCCTGAATGTTTCAATATGGACACGCAAAGAGAATCATTTCAGTGCATGTGCAATGTGCTGTGATTATGGGCCATTAACACCATATTACAGTCGTGTTTAGGGGCAGTCATGGCATGATATCGCCATTCACTTTGTGTCGCCAAGAACAGCAAAGCATAACATCTGACATGGAAATATGGCTGACACCACAGGCACACACAGCTTTGCATTCAGGTGTGATGTATTGCCTAATTGCTTTGCTCTCCTGCTTCATACATGTTGGACTCTCTTGAGAAGAGAGGCTACTGTGTTAATGGCAATCAAAATTCCACACAGCTCTGGGCTACATTCATATTGTGTCATACAGCACATCCATGGTCACCAGGCAGCTGAGGGCCTATGAATTCAATAAACCCTTCTGAGATACTTACCTCATGTTGGAATCCATACACCATAAACATAATGACACCTTATTTTAGTTGATGTGATTACATGTGATGCTATGATTTGCATCCACGGCACCTCTTCACTCAGTAAAACATTGGATTGCCGTAATTGGTAGTCGGAGTAAACCGTGCACTTATGTGGGGGAGCACTGGAATGACATTGATATACAGCGCTCCATTAATTGCCATATGAATAGGGTCTGCAGTGGTTGGCGCTCTGCTGATGCGTCACAGTAAAAGAGATGGGTCACTCTGTCTTCTCCAGCCCGCAGCTTTGCCAAGCTCATAATTACTAACACCTCCAATTAATCTTCCCATCACATCGGCCAAATATACACTTCCTCCCGATATATTTATTTGAGTTACAGTATATACTCTTGGTAAATGTGTCATCAATGTAAGCACATACATTTTATATATTCTTCTTATGTAAGTCATGCTAACTCAAGGAGAGACCCCCACACAGATACTTGGTTTTATTTTCTTTTAATTTGAAACATTTGATCTGAACGTATATATTCTGAGATTGGTTTGTGTGCTGAAATGAAATCGAACTCAGTGGCGCTAAATGTTACCATCCATTTCCTCCGCGTCGGTCCAAATACAAGTGATAGTCAATAAGGCTACACTGTGTCTCATTTCTGAGAGGTCACAACGGTGGTTACTGTAAGTGCACACTTCTTGACGATAGTTTTGTGTGTGTGTGTGCCAATATCAGTGCGTGCATGTGTGTGTCTACATGAATATGTATTTCTGATTGTAGCATGCAGTTCTGGCCCCTGGCCATTCAACCTTTACTCATTCTGAAAACAATCTCTTCTCCACACTC
This sequence comes from Melanostigma gelatinosum, assembly GCF_949748355.1. Lineage (NCBI taxonomy): Eukaryota > Metazoa > Chordata > Actinopteri > Perciformes > Zoarcidae > Melanostigma > Melanostigma gelatinosum. The sequence continues at coordinate 15,487,268 of NC_136649.1, forward strand.
CACAATCTGGCCACAATTCCACCTCCTGGTGCATTCACAACACCTTACTGGCACCCATTGGTGAAAGGAGGTACTGCGCCCACTTGATGCTTGGCCGACAGCATGGAGAGATGGAAAACTGTTTACAAGTGGCATTTGCCCCTAATTAAAAGCAGCACTTGCTGGAGCACTTGGTCTGCAGAAGGACTAGCATCCACGGTGACAAATGCTGGCCCACTGATCCTCTGGTAAGCCGTCTCCACTCTGCAGACACACACAAACACCGTAGTCAACAAGTGACGAGAATACGCATATAAACACAGCAAATGGCACTTTACATGACACTGAATAATCCTGTTTTCAGTATTTTCACTGCTTACAGTTTTGGTGAACATTGAGTGATGAAATGCACAACATGTGAGAAACTTTTGGTTTGCGAAACATCACAGATGGCTCGGAGCGCAGCCATGTCCTGAGACAAATGAAGAATAGTCCTTGTGATAATGATTGACCAAGTCTGCAGAATCTCTCGCTCTCTCAGCGGCAGACAGTCAACTCCCACCATTTTCTAATTCTGCTGGCCCAACATCTGGCTGTCCCGTGTGGAAAGGCCATTATGTCAGGATCGAGGATGAATGAAAGTAGCCATCGACCTGTCGGCGAAGCGACTATCCGGGCAGGCAGTGCCTTGCGAGTTTGGACCAGCTTAATGGAGCACAACAGCTCAGCAACTAATCACCTGTTCTTTCTCATCAGATGCTTCCCCCACGGGACAGCAATTGATTGGTAAGTGTTTGATGGATCAGACTAAGACTGAGCTGACCTGACTCAGTGGAACGTGGAAGACGGTTTGGAGCCCCATCTGTGGTTTCAATGTTTTCGCACTCACAGGGAACTTTTTTTCATCACAGACTGTAGAACATTTGTCCACACATGTCACACTGCTAAGTGTGTCTACTGTGGGGGGGGGGGGGGTTCCTCTCTCTGTCTGTCATTACCCACTCTGTGTAACATACAGTAGTACTACCATACTGGACCTCAGTCAGATTAATAGTGTGTCTAGAATGCAATCTCAAAGACACCGACAATAAGGGTTTATTGTGTGACTGCGAAATAACTTTCATTGTATCAACTGATTTAGGCTTTTACTTTTTATGGTCGAGTAAATTTCAGTCTTAAAACTTGTTTTTCTAAAAACAGGTGGAACATTTTGATGAAATAGTTGTTTGAGTGCAATTTCACTCGCTCCCGGAATTTTCTAAAGAGGCATTTGATGGTAACTCTGGTGGTATAAACATTGTGCCAACTTAAGGAATCTTTAGAAACTACTTTATTGTTCTTTCACTTGCTTTAGGAAAATGAATCCCAGTATTTGTGATTTAATGATGAGTCGATTAAATGAAACGCTATTTCGATAATAAGACCTCAAACAAAAATGTGGTCTTTCTCTCAAAACAGAGCTTTTTTCCCCTCTGTTTTGTATGACTGTAAATTGAGTACCTCTAGGTTTTGGACTGTTGGTTGCACATAACAAGCAACTTGAAGACATCACAACAGGCTTTTAGGAAATTGTGATGGGAACTTTTCACAATTGTCTGATTTTGTAAAAAAACAATTCATCGATGAATTAAATAAGCAATTAGTAGATTCAGCAGACAATGTAAATAATTAGCCCTACCCCGTATTTTAAATGACTCAAACATGTGTGTATCCGACACATACGTTTTCAAATGTCTTACTTGAGTCTGAAAAGCTGGTTGTGGTCCAGCTCTTGCTCCTCTACCGTCTTTCCTTGACCTCTGTTCCTCAGTCTCCTCTTCCTCTCCTCCGGGTCCAGGGTGAGTACGACCACAAGGCTGGGCTGGAGCAGGTCACTGGGCCAACGGTAAACCTCCGAACCCTCTGCTGGAAGGTTGCACACTTGACCGCTCACTGCTGTGGCAATGGCGTACGCTGCGGTGCTGTGCCAGAATCTAGGGACAGATAATAGATGGCGGATTGAAAGGTGAGCGATGGGTCGATGGATGATCAGGTAACTCGCAGGTGGAGTCGGCCATGTTTAACGGTGAATTGTAGGTCTAGATCTCAGTGGAATGTATCTATTGTCCCCTCTGTCTCAAAGCAGGTCACACAACAGGCAAACGTCACAACACCTGCGACATCTCTGCTGTCTTTACCTGTCAACGATGACAGGCGTCTTCATGGCCTCCTGGCCTATTTGTTCAGCTGTGATGTAGTTCCCCAGAGCATAGAAGGCCCTGCGGATGAGGGGCGGCTCCCGATCAAAGCAGGCCCTCATGGGGGACAGGCACTGGGGAGGGGACCGTAAAAGAGAGGTCCCTAGAGCGTCCCTCAGAGACTCAGTCAGAGTGGTTTTACCTGTGATGGGGAGAGGGAGGGAGGAAAGAATCAATAGAATGCAAAGAATAAACACAAAGACTGGGAGAGTTTTCAGAAAACAAAAAGTAGAATTCATGACATCTTTCTTTTGGAAATGTAATAAAGGACTGAAGCGACTCTTGAGAAGTTAAAACTCCCATCCTACCTGCGCTACATGGTTGAGGTTTCATGGGGTTTGCAAAGCGTATTAGATGAGCTAGCTCTTCAATAAACCATTTTCACAGTGCTGTAACTTTCCTGAGGTCATGATACATGATATTCCATTAGGCGAAGCTCACTGGCAGATAATGGCTTAAGCAGAGAACAACTGGCAATCACAGCGAGACATCTATACATCAAACTGATCCCATATTTATTTATGAGGTAATGGCATTAACCTGTGGCATCCAGGCCCTCTATGACAATAACGGGGAAGTCTGGTTTACGTCTGGCCTCCGCTCTGCTGGGCAGCAGCTCCAGCACAGACATCGCCTCTGGGATGATGTCACCGCACTGCAGAACAGACAAAATCAGTTTGCTGCTGTGAGAGGAGGCAGGAGGGAGTCATAGACTGTGGTGCGCATGAACACACACACACACACACACACACTACTGTGGGCCACCTGGCACTGCTCGATAAATGGAAGCATTAAGAGCCTCTTTGGGCCACACTGCTATATCTTCTTCTACCACAAGAGCGCGCCACTTTGCCATATCTTGCAAGCGAGGCAATATCTCTACAGTTTGTTTTTATGATTGTAGAACAGGCAGGTCACATCACAATGAGACGATAATAACCTTTTCTAGAACTTCGTAGGCCTCCTCAAAAGTGTAGAAAACATCGGAGTTGATGATGTTGAGTGTTGATGGGTGATGTTCTGGCGCTTCTGAGGGTACCACACAGGAATCCTTTGACATGTCCATCGTTGGGCTGTCTGCGTGAGGCCACAGGTGCTGAGTCCACAGTTGACCGTCCTCACATTTCAAGTATGAACACACAAACACCGGATCACGCTGTGATAAATCTCTCAAAAGTCGCTCTGTCGGGGATGAACTCTCTGAATTATCTTTCAAAAAGTACCCCTGTAAGAGAGAACCCTTGACATTTGGCAGAAATGAGGACATGGGAGACAAATGGCACTCTGGAGGCAACTCTCGCAACAATTTGTCTTTCAGCTCCGCGTAAAACTTGGCACGTCTGATTTTGTCGCTGCTGCAGACAAGGAGGGAGTAAAGCCTCGCGTAGTTCTGCACTTCTCTGAACACCCGTGGCACTTCTTCTCCCCGGTGCTGCTCTCGAGTTGAAAAGTAGAAGGGTGCGCCATTCAGCTCCACTGAAAAAACACGAGAGGACCACTGAGGAATAAGGGACATAGTGCGCCGTGCCATTTCTTTCTCCGGATGTAGCCTGTTGATCGGTTTCCAATCTGGGACAGCCGAACGACTACGAGGCGCGAGATAAACCCGCTGCAGGGAAAACAAAAGTCACTGCGCTTTACGGTGAAAACGAAAGTCACTGCGCTTTACGGCGAAAACGAAAGTCACTGCGCTTTACGGCGAAAATGAAACATTGCCTCCGCTGTCAGATGGGTGGTGCAAGTTGAGAAACACTGCCCGTGGCTCTAAGTTGTGTTTACCAGAAGTAGGCTAAACAGTCGCTGGTTGTGTCACAGTATTGGTGTCAATTTGACATCCTTCAGGTGCTCACTTCCTCAGGTGGGGCATTATGGGACCCAGGGCTGATACATCTTAGATGTTAGAATACAATAAATGGAGAGTATTTAATATATTATGCCAGACTAAAGACAAACATGCAGACTCAGCCATGAAATAATTGAAAGACCGTCAGCAGGCATCCCCTTTACAAACTTGCATTGAACTGCTCCTGTTTTAAAAGTCACCAAAAGCTTTACTACAACTGCGCCATTATGTTTAACAGCATACAATATCGCTTAAATCCAAATAATAGCAAACATCCTACAAGACATGAAGGTCCTGACTCTTATCATTGTTGCACAATGGCTACATTGTATGATAAGGGGCGCACTCTCTCGCCTGTAGTGCAAAATTGTTATCACTGCACGTCATCGCCCCCCCCCCCCAGCTTTCGTTTTCGACTCTTTGTAAACTGAAATGAGTCGCTCAGCGGATCGAGCGTCCTTCTCTGTTGATGAGGGTTGGCCTGCATACTATAAGAAAGCGTCAACAGCCACAAGGTGTGACACACGGCCGGTTTGAAGATGCAACTCTCCTCTGTGGTCGCGTCTCCGATGCTGCTGCTGCAGCTCTGCATCGACACCCTGCGCTTCATCTTTCAGAGCGTCTTTTCAAAAGTGTGTTGGGGAACAATATCATCCGCTGCTCCTGTTGACGGAAAAGTGGACCAAGGGCAAGACCAAAATGCGACGACTCCAACGAGTGTCAACTATCATTTTACACGCAAGTGTAATTACAAATGTGGATTCTGCTTCCACACTGCAAAGACATCCTTCGTCCTGCCTCTGGATGAAGCCAAGAAGGGCCTCAAACTCCTGAAGGAATCAGGTAAATTGGACAGATTATTAGTACTCTGTGTGGTGTCAAACCTCTGGCATACAGTTAAACTCATCGCTCTGTTTGTTAGGCATGGAGAAGATCAACTTCTCTGGAGGAGAGCCTTTCTTGCACGAGAAAGGGGATTTTCTAGGGAAATTAGTTCAGTACTGCAAACAGGACCTCCAGCTGCCGAGTGTCAGCATCGTCAGCAACGGGAGCATGATCAAAGAAAAATGGTTCCAGAAATACGGTAAGAAGAACTCTTAACTTAATATTACATTTTTAGATGAAGAAGAAAAAATGCATTTGGCACCAATGCAAAATTTATAGCATGATCCTAAAAATGATTCTCTCTCTCTCTCTCCCTCTCTCCCTCTCTCTCCCGCCACCAGGTGACGATCTGGACATCCTGGCCATCTCCTGTGACAGTTTTGATGAGCCAACCAACCAGCTGATTGGCAGAGCTCAGGGGAAGAAGAGCCACGTTGACAACCTCCACAAGATTCGCAGCTGGTGCCAGCAGTACAAAGTGGCGTTCAAAATCAACTCAGTCATCAACACCTTCAACGTGGACGAAGACATGACGGAGAACATCCTCCAGCTTAACCCGGTCCGCTGGAAGGTAACGACGGAAAGGGAGAGAGCGTGTACGTTTGCGTGTGTGACATCTTGGCACACATACTCACCTTTTGTGTCTGGACGTCCTGTGCTCAGGTATTCCAATGTCTGCTGATTGACGGGGAAAATGCAGGAGATCAAGCCCTGAGAGAGGCAGAGAGGTTCGTCATCAGCGAGCAGCTGTTTCAGGAGTTTCTGGAAAGACACAGCAGCGTCCCCTGCCTTGTTCCTGAGTCCAATGAGAAGGTATGAGATTGTTGTCAATGTGACTGTTTATTTGTATACATGCACAAACTGAAGGTGACATCTCTAAAAGACTGGCAGCAAGTCAAATCTCTCCAAAACTCTGTCACATTTTAATGAACGAGTGGAAATGAAGCGTGATATTGAATGGTACATTGATATCAAAATAATGCTATGATCATTGATATCAAATTATAGATAAAAGATAGTTAAAAAAAATGTAAATTCATAATTCTTAGGACCTCCTGCCCTGATCACTCTGCCATCTTCCTCTCTGATTTTACAAAACCGGCATGTAAATGGCAAAATAAACAAAACTGCTTTTGGCTAAATGCATTTGCGATCATCCAAATATATCCACCACACAGTGTACATCAGTTTACAAAGCCAGGCCCGAACATAACTGAAGTTTGTGGTTGTCTTTGTCTTCACAGATGAGGAATTCCTACCTGATCCTGGATGAATATGTAAGTACACGGTATATTGTTTATGGACCGGACACACTCCCCTTAGGATTGCTGATTTGTATTCTTTGCCTTCTAATTGTTCGATCACTGACCACATTTGATGAGCATTTAATCATACAGCTGATTTACTCTTTCTTCATGTTTCAGATGCGTTTCCTGGACTGCCGAGAGGGACGGAAGGACCCGTCCAAGTCCATCCTTGATGTTGGTGTGAGGGAGGCCATTTGCTTTAGTGGCTTTGATGAAAAGATGTTTCTGAAAAGAGGAGGGAAATATGTGTGGAGCAAAGCCGACATGAAGCTGGAGTGGTGAAAATACGATTTTCGTTTGCTGAGTCATAATTGCGTTTGTTGTTTTTGTCTGTATACGTGTTACTTTTAAAACTCACTGCACTGCTTATGTTTGGAGAAAAAAAGTGTTAAATTCTCGCGTTCTGTTTTGATAAATATATAGATCTATATTGTTGTATATATATATACCATATTATTTCATTACACTGTAGATACTTGTGTGAGTAAATATAATTGTAATAAATATATTTATGATGAAAATAATTCTATAAAGGGTTTTATTTCGTTTTATTTTGGTCGGCGGTAGCATCCTAAATTCTCGTAAAAAATAGTTCTCTTCCATTATGGTCAATTAAAGGCCAGTCTAAAGGTCTGAATTGGTTAAACATCGTCATTATAGCTACATATTGCTCATGAACTATTTTTTTTGTAACATTTCAACTAACTAGTTAAGCAGAAACCAGTCACTCATGTACAGTGAAGGATGACTCATGTACAGTGAAGGATGACTCATGTACAGTGAAGGATGTCAAACAGACGTCATGGCTGACAAATGAAAGGCATTTTAAACCAATCCTGAAGAACTTGTCTACCCTGCTGAGCAGACTGGTCTGTCCTGTTATAGAGTGGTCTCGCCGACGTCACGATCTCCTTAGTTACGAGGTCTGTCCGCCATGTTGGAGTACTGTTGTGGAATATTTCTTTTCAAAGTTTAGGAGTGAAGTTGGTTTTATCCAAAGTGTTTAACATAAAAACAGAGTCTTGATGAATGATCAAAGTTTCAAAAAGTCAATTTAATGTTTGCAAACAGAGAACACAAACACAACCACGTATTGCAGTGAACTGTGAATATGCTCTGGAGACGCAGAATCAAAACAAGGTATTTATACCGGCCGGCACAGAGGAGACAGATAACACACCGGAGACTAAGGCAGAAATGTTTGGTCTAACAAGAAGCAGTTGATTAGAGAAAGAACACGTCGGTTGTTTGTCCCGACCAAGATAGAAAAGTGACCTTTGTACTAGACCACATAGGTCAATGTGTTCAGACATCCAGACAAATGAACTTCCTAACAGCAACATATCTCACAGAAAATATGATGAGGAGGTTAAAACATTTTTTATCATTACAGTACATACAGATCCTACATGGCGGCGAGTAAACAAGGAAGTGCGGCGAAAATACCATACTTTGAATCACTGGATAGTGCATCAAAGGTTCGCTACCTGGCCAAATTGAAGGTTATTGGTAACTTGGATCCCTATACGATGAGTGCAGATCGTTTCAGTGCCGATCCTACTTATCTTCCATCGGTAAACTACGCCAACATCTACACGTATCTCGTGAACACCCCCAATCCTCACACAAAAGACGAGTTGGAGTGCTACAAAGGGCTCGACGCTTATAATCAGTTTGTCAGTGGATGGGTCCGAGACGTCAAAGCAACGGTCGTCGAGAATTCTCATCTCGTCATTGGAAGAGTAAATATATACAGATCTGGTCAGATATTTAGCAATATTCAATGTTTACTCAGTGCAAACAGACACGTGTGTTTGTGTACATTGTACATGCACGTCATTGTGTGCGTGTGTGTAGGAATTCACTTTAAACTAACCCCTAACTTCATCCCCCCCTCCCACACACACACATATTTATATATATATATATATATATATATATATATATATAAATAATCTGACGTTAAACTCATATCAAGCAAAGCTGAGGCTGCATCTCTGTGTTTCGCCTGTTGTACACGCTCGACACGTCTCTGGTACCGACTGCTGTCACGGGCCGATGAAGCTTCGGTAACCTTCTCATGTCCAAGTTTAATTTATATTTCCTTTATTAAATACTGTTCACAAACGAATTAGTAAATAAAATCACTGACCACTTATAAAGTGATCCGCACATACTCTAGTGTACGCCAAATTCCATTCCTTTATATCTCGAGAGATGCGTGACAGCCATTTCTCGCGACGTCGCTTGGATAGCTCCTTCGTGTCATTTCCTTGATGTGTAAAGACCGCTGGCAAACGAAAGAATGATTTCTTGTCTATCAGCTTTGCTGCCACAACCAAAGACAGCACAAAAGTTCACCACCGATAGGTTATGCGACTCAGCCGTGCATGCCAGTGGCTTTGTGTGTACTCCAACATGGCCGACAGCTAAACTGTGACGTCACACGAGACCACTCTATAAAGGACAGGTCTCTACATGCTCAAACCTGGTAGACTACAGCTGCTCAAATACAAAGTACATTCAAATTGTTCTACTTTTCCTTCTGTTGGTAAATGGACATTTCATAGGGAAATTCAAATCATGTAGCAATATTCTTTTAATTGTCTACATGATAAAAGGTGGACCGTGTGAACACCAGAAAAAAAACATGGAAATAAGTACATAGTTTAATTTCTGACATCTGATATATTGTTCCCTCTGAATATATTACAATGTTGTCAATAAACCAAAAATAAAAAACACAAAAAACTTCACATGAAGTTATACATTATTACATAAAAAAGAGATCAGTCCTGGAACTACCTACACTGTTGTGTCAGCTGCTTTTTTAAAGGGGGTTTTAAAAAAGAAAATAAGATCCCAATACAGTGGATGGACCAATGAAATGAAATGTAGTGATTGGTACAAATTGAAAAATTGCACCAAAAACTAAATTCCATTTCATTGGGGATGTATTATTTGTACAGAATCTAAACATCTGGAAAATAATGTAACAAATAAAATCTGCAAACTACAGCGTCTGCATGGCTCTATGCCACTAGAGGGAAGTGCGAACATATTCTACTTGCAGTGTTGTGACAGCAGAAGGCGCTGTCGTTTATGAAACGCAGGACGGCGCAGAGCTCCCCCTTTAAGCGGCAGCAGACGGGAAGCCTCTCGCGAACAAATGGCGTCCCTCCAGTGTAGGAGCAGCTGATTTCCAACGGAGCACGGCAGCGCGAACGGCGATGAGGTAAACCCGCCGCCCCCCGGATGTTTTTGCTGTGAGATAGCCTCTTGCGTTTCGCAGGACGTTTGCGCACTCGTCAGTAATCGAGATCGGACCGCTGTTCCGGTGTGCAAACAAACATACTGTCAAGCAAAAACAGATTCTGGAGCGTGTCAGCTGTGTGCTTCCCTCTGATCTGCTTATTTATCTACGCTGCTTTTTTTTTTTGTGTCGCCGATGGTTGTCGGTGTTGGTGTCTCGCTAGGGCCTGATCTCACGCGCTGTAGGCGACAGTAGCAGGTCAAATGTTTCCACCCCGACGTTGGAGGGACACAATAATGAACATGGGCATCACCCCTTCAGAGATATCCTCCTCCTCCTCCTCCTCCTCCTCCGCCTGACTGGTTGGCCGCCTCTTCGCTAATCCAATTCAGGAGATCATCGTTCCAACCTTTTCCCCCCGAGGTTACACCATCAAGACGGCGTTATCGCAGAAAGCCAGGTAAGGTTCGTGCGCTTCTATTCCGCGTAAACGTCAGCAGTCTAGGATCCGTCACAAAATCAGCCTATAAGCTGCTGTCGCATTTCATTTTCGCCATTTCCTCGTTTTTACAGCCAGATATATGCTGCATTTCGACTAACCAACTATTAGCGGTGTGTTGCGTTTAATTGTGAACTCCTTGCTGGCCTATTTTGGAGTAAACAGGTAGTGCATATAGATGACATATGGCACAGGCTGCAGGTATAGCTGCTTCAAAATGACACCAGTAAAGGGCTTCAGTGTGTTGGTGTATGTGTGCCAAACGCCGGCTGTGTTTGTTGCTCACACTTGATGAAAGTTGCTGTAATCGTTGTTCACCACAGTCTTAAATCGTGCTCGTTCCACATGCAGCAGCTGCGGAGTTGTTTCTTCTGAACTCCACACATATCATTTTCGGAATGGACGGCTCCAACAGAGCTTTGAAAGGTCATACAGTGTCCTCCTATTTCCATTTTAAGAAGCAGGTCCTCCCTCAGGGTACAGTCAGATTACAGGCAAAGATATGGAACCAGGCTACGAGACAAACGAGTTTTCCTGTGTGTGTGTGTGTGTCTACATGAAATACATTTCTAATGTCTGTCTTACCTGTACATCGTGTTCTCATATCTCTTCTGATCTTCTCTCAGGTAGGCTAACATATTTGTATTTTCTCTGTAATTTTCAGCTGAGAAAGCTCAAATATCAGCATCCTGTAAAGTCAATCTGATGTCGGAGGTCACTATGTGGAGAAAAATCTGGTTCACCTCAAAATGGTGTGTTCGAGTGCCTGGTTTTGTCCCCGTGGCTGCGTGAACAACATGCAACATCTGAGGTCCACCCTGTTATAAACCTTGGCTTGTAAGATCCCTGTCACCGAGCGCTACTGCTCTCTCTCCTGTTTCATGCTTCTATCACAGGAGCTACACTAAACGCACACTTTCACTCTCCCTCTCTCACACACACACACACACACACACGCACATTTAGAGAATGTTGAATTCGATTGACATGCAGTCGATGTTGTGATGCACTTTTTCCGCTCCCCTCAGCAAGAGCTTGTCCCATTGGGGGAATAAATGCATCAAGCCACTACTTTGCTGCTGCTGCTGCAGATTTGTTCAAAACAAGAGAAAGCTGGTCTTGTACAAAACAGCAACACATTCCTGTGACCAGCAGCAGCAGCAGTCAGCCCGTTCCCTGGGGAAAGTGGAGATGAGTTTACTTAAGAGTGAGAGGGAATGAAGGTAGGATGCCCAGAACTCAGTGTGCCATTCCAGTCCAGAGGGAGTACAGGTCGAGAATACACCAGCCTGAATGTACCGGTAAACGGAAACGCGTACGTTCTCAGGCGGGCACGCATGAAGCGCACTTTTGTATCTAGACAAGGAGGGCACGGCCTCACAAAGCCCCGGCCCTCTCTCAGTCAGCACTTGTTTAGCTAAGCCTTTCACGGGGCTGCCTGACCTTTTGGCATCACCGTGTACTGAATCATATCACTGCTGCGTTTTGAAAAGGATCTCTGCTGATTGTGTTGTTGTGATGATGATGATAAGGCACTTCGGTAAACATAACAGATATTCGGATTCCGGGAAAGTTTGTCACTGGATTTGTTTTGCATTGACTCAGCTTTGGATTGGGCCCTTTTTTTTTTTTTTTTTTTTTTTTTGGGCAATCTTCAAACTGTTGTTCTGCAAAAGGAGCCCCCTGAGAGATTTTGTAGTTTTTATGGATGAAAATAGTACAGCAAGGGCTTGTAGCTGCAGTATTTCTGCTTTCACTGTAAATGCATTCTGCTGCTTGATTCCTCGGATGTCATGTTGCGTTCTGTTGCAATCATACGAGTGTGTCTGGGGAGTAAACAAGGACTTGCGTTTGGTTTTCCAGACCTGAAGAGGCCATCTGCCTGTGTGAGAGTTCTAGCTCGACTGTACAGCGGCATCTAATGTTAAGGAGATTAGTCAGCCTGAGACGGGAGTTGATCTAGAAATGTGACACCCGTTGTGTTTAAATACACTTTACCGGTAATTAAAACTCAAATTGGTGTCAGTTACCCGTCTGTGAGGGCAGGGCTTTCCGGGAATTTAAAATCTGCCATTTCTAAAGACGCTAAGCTGTGTCAGATATATACAGGACATTACTGCGGAGTACACTTGTTGAATTACTCCTAAAACATCTGCACATCCAGGGGTTGTAGTCTGCCCTTGTGCAGTCTGGGTGCCAAGCGTTATGCAACATCTAAAATGCCATTTCAGCAGGGTTTTAGAGCGTGTTCAAGGGTGGTGCCGGTTTCCAGGTACACTGTGTGTGTGTGAACCAGACGGTCAACAATGCAATCATTTCAGTTGTAAATAGCTGCTGAAAATGATGTTCGCTGCTCAGAGAGCGCTTTAGCTCTGTGTGTGTGTTATGGCTTGTATCCAGCCAGTCCGGATGAGACGGGGATTGTTATGAGAGCATTATGCGACGATCTCGTGTGCCGTGCTTCTTCCAGACGACTGCCTGGCATTTTGAACCGCTCTCGTGGGCTCTGTTTTCTCCGACTGGTAGGGTCGGTAAAGTGAGACAGATTCTGCTGACCGTCTGACACTCTCCAAGATTTAGGATTTCAGGAATGTGTAAATTGCAGCAAGCCCTTTGGGGGTTGGGAGAGTATCACACAGACAAGCAAGCGAGAGTCAAGTCATTTTAGATAAGAAAGGAAGTGAACTTCATCTGAACATCTAGGTTTTGCCTTTGGTCTTACGATCGTATGTTTAATTTTGTCAGACATTAGAGGAAAAAAAGGTAAATTTCAACTCGTATAGGAAACTCATTCTCTGTATGCGTCATACTGACTGTCAAGAGGCTTTCAAGCCGTGATACTTTAGCTCCATACATCCATCCATACTGCCTGCCTAATGAGGGCCACAGCCAACAGATGAGAAACAGATGCCATAGCAACTCTGGATACATTTTTATTTGCTGGCAGATTTGACTGACTCTTGCAGAAAATGGCCTGAAAATAGATAATGCAACTGTTGCAACATCATTATGCCAGGATATTTCAAATGCAGCTATAATGGAGTTGTACAGGAAGGAATGAAATTTAGAAAATCTTTCTAAAAAAAAAAAAAAGTTTCCAGTTCCAGTTTTGGCATCTGTCCCACACATTCACACTGCGAGGGCTTCTTTGTAAAGTTACTTACTTGGAAGAAAGTCAGGAAAGAATATGTTGTTGGAGGAGAGAGTACTTCTTTCCACCCACGGTAGCCTCGATAGACTATCGGCCAACAACAAATGATGCTTCATGTTCATTAACGGGGTACAACTCACGTACGACCAACTCGACTGGGAATGAGCCAACTCTCTGTTCTTACTACGTCTTTCTCTGTCATAGTATCTGTGCTCCCCACCTACGAGTGAAAAGCAGCAGAATAAATGCGTTCAGGCTCGCACTCTACTGAAAGTCACTCTCTGAAAATCTGGAACTGGAGTAGAAGAAGATGAGTCAGGAGGTAGGCCGGGATCTGGAAGTGCCAGTTGTGAGCCAAAAGCTGGTGAAACCTGGCATGAATACCGCACGATGCCTATTAAAAGTAGCTTTTCAGGACAGATCATTGATTACATTTCCACTTAGGTTAGCCTAAACCTCTTGCTAGTTTGTTTCCCTCCGTGAGAGCCTGACTAATGCTTGGAACACAGTAACTATCTAATCACTGGAGACACTTCTTAGCCTTATATCAAGACATGTCCACTTAAACAAGAACATAGATTTAATGTTGTAATCCTTGAGATTTCGGTGCTGCTTGATTTGGCAACATCAGTGGTTACCGTGGTAACAGCAAGTAGGGTTTAACAGAAGATCAAACACTCCTGTAGCAGCTACTTTGTCAGGTATGTAATAGAGGAGCAACTTGTGTTCAGCTGGCAGCCAAACCAATTGTGGTGTGTTAATAAAGTAGGCGGTCAAAGATAAGGTCGCAGGATTTTATTTCAAGACCAAAACTGGAGGAATATCTAATTTCTTGAGTATCTTATCAAGACATATCTCATGTTACACTTGCACATACACTTTTATACAGTATATAAAAGGTCAATAAGAGGAGTGCCTATGGTTTGCATGCTCTTCTTGCAAGGTCTTAACTTGGACCCCTCAAAGTCTTGGTCTCGTTTTGGTCTCGATGCACTCTGGTCTTAGTCATGACTCCGACACCTTTTGGAGGTGCGCAGCCTGTTGCCTACAACTCTAACAGCTCACTGCAGCTGCTCCTTTTTGTTCCATTGTACTTTGGGAAAATGAAAAACAATTGTCTGTCCAGAAAATGCAGAAAACCACCACTGTCTTGTTTTAGTAGACGCGTCTTTGACTACCAATCATGGTAACAAACGCATTGCTTTTTCTTTGCTTGCTTCACAGTAAAAGTTTCATGTGTTTGGTCAGTTGGAACGCTTTTAATGTGAAGGAGCAGCAGTAGGAAATGATCTGAATAAAATTGTGCTGGATTACATTAATGTTCCTGTGAATCCCTCCTGCTTAGGTAAGCAATCTAAACCCAGTGGGGGAGTGATGGACTCCACCACTACTTTCGCAGTATAGAAAAATAATTCTGACTGCAGATACATTGAAAGGCCATTGCAGAATAAGAGGCGTACCATAGATGACATAGTAAACTATATGTTGTTGTCCTTCTGTGGTGTTTCATGTACACGCAGATCAGCTTGCCTTCATCAATGTTTGCTCTTTGGCCTGCAGTCTCATGGCCCTAGGAAGGATAATGAGGTTGAGTCAGGTTATCTGAAAATAGTTTAATCAGCAATACTGATAACAATTTTCCTCCCATGATGATTACTGTCTGACATCCCTGTAGTGTAATCCATTATGTCCCAACAATGAAAGTGAGTGCTTCACTTGTGGCAGCTCGACCTGCATTCTGGCTGACGAGACATCTGAAACCTGAAGAAGACGATATGTCACGGCCTCGGGCTCGACGGTACAGGTACCGGTAATTCATGTGGTAACGCTGCAGGTGCGTTGGTGTGTTTACTGGCCTGCTCACAGGCATCTGTTCTCGACTGTGGTGAAAAGTTTGACTAACCTGTCAACATCGCAAATGAACGTGCATATTGATTCAACTGACAAAAAAAACAGATGAATGTCAACAAGAAACAAAGAGGAAATTTGTGAAGTCTTTGAAGGCCAAAGTATCCCGGCCTCTTTGAGCTGCAAAGCATGTACAGCATACACATGACATGTATACATGTTCGTTATTAAGCTGACATGTGTATGTATATATATATATATATATATATATATATAATTTTTTTTTTTCAAACGTATTCGGTTCGTCATGCGTACCGAACCGTGAGCCTCGTACCGAACGGTTCAATACGAATACGCGTACCGTTACACCCCTACTAAATATGGGCTATAAAGTCTTACATAAGGCCAAGCAACCAGCAAAGTGTTTGCATTACAATTTCATTAAAAAGAAAAACTTGATCAGATGAATGCAAGCACTGCTCATGGCACTCACTTTTAATCGTGTCATTATGGCTTTTCTACATTCGTTTGATACATAAAGTCACAGAGAGACAGAACTCTCTGTCTTTGGAGTGTTTCCTCTCCTCACTTTTGGTGGGTTTACATCCTTTTGTGTATCTACGTCAAACCCAACAACAGGACGCCAGCGCATTTCCTAAGATGGTTTTTGGCTTCCTCCATCTCACTCTCCTGCACCGGGACTCAAGAGACTGGGTTCGCTTTACAAGGCAGCAACTCGCCAAACACCAAAAGATGCGGGTGGAGGGCAGAACAATAAGTTGGAACCAGAATGTGCTATGGTGGTGAAATATATACGATGTGAGAGAGCCCTCTGTGGAAGATGATATGTCAGTCTCCATGGAGACTGAAGGAAGATGGCAAAAAAAAATGATGCCTGAGATCCTGGGATGATGACAAGATGTGAAAATCCTTGAGTCTATACGCATTTGTTTTGTCTGCATTACAACAACTCAAGCGATTACTGAGATTGCTTCTGAATTGCTTTGCCCACTGCTGGTGAGAGTGTCACTATACCCTGCTGTGAGTGGCTCTCTGTTGGAGTGGCTCTCTCCTCCGGAGATCATGGGAACTCTGTTGTCCAGTGAAGGGACAACAGTCCTCACCATGCAGCAGTCACGCTCGTTAGTTTGGCATTAGTTACGTCGTGTTCTCATTTCGGTGAAAGGACAAAACTGTTGATGTAGTATTGCATCGTTTAAGTGTCTCAATCGGTGCTATGCAATCACTTTTAAAGTGTGGTAAAATGACATGTGTTCTGTACTTCTTTCCTTGTGTAAGGTGATTGCAGAACTTGCCATGACCTGCTCAGTTCTTTTAGCCGGCATATGTGTAACAACAGTTAAGTCTTGTGTGGTAAAATAATGGAGTTGTCCCCATTTTTATGTATGCTTGTGATAAAGCTGATGAGGCAGTATAAACATTAAAAGTGAAGATATATCACGCGCTGAATGTGCCAACTCCTCATGTCGTAAGAAGTCACCTGCAAAAGCAACTTTTATTTTCAAACATTTTCCTTAATCATTCGGAGTTTTGTAAGCTTGACTGGATACATGCGTTAGTAATGAATTGACCGCAAATGTCCTATTTATCATCTGTTTTTGTGACTCTAATAATAGTTTTTTTATGGGCTGCCACACTTTTTTTGGCGTGCAGCCACATGCCTCTTCTTTTTCTTTCAGAAACGCTGCCAGCAATGTGCTAAAGAAAAACCTGTGGTTTTCAGCCCTATGTGGGTGTGACCATGTGTTTTGTTTGCCGTGTTGATGTGAATTTAGGTTTCTTTGGAGAAAATAACCGTCTATTTAAATCTATTCAGCCCCAATTAATAAACAACCAAGTGGGATTGATGAGTTTGTTCTTTTTCTGCCTGTTATTTTGGATAGAAATTCACAATTCATTCTTTTGAGGGTTTACTTCAAAGATGAACAAAAACAACCTGGCAGAAAAAAAATACTATTAAAAAAAAAAAAAAAAACAAGGATTATGCCAACTACATTAACCAACAAAATTGAGTGAGTTTCAAAACAGTGAGGTTTGCCAGTTTATTTTAGTTTGATTCCGTTTTGGATGGAAGTACAGAGTGAATTCTCGATGGATGGGTATAACTAAACTAAATATAACTCATGATAACGCACATAGGAGAGCAGTTGAGGCCAAACATGTTGATAGCCAGCTGAGCTGAGCAGCTTCATGGTGTTAGGAAAAAAATATCTGGATTGGGTATATGAAATATTGTGCGTCTTAATCAGATTGTTCTCTGCAATCTGGTTATAGTGTGCATGTAAACTCAACGAGTGAAGCTGTGTAGAGCAATGAATTACCAGGCTCTCTGCATCTCTCAATACAAATAGGCTGTCGTCTTCACTTCTGATGCACTATGTGAGCCTGAATGTCTCTTTGGAGGGGAGAGTTTGCAATATAGCACTGTCTCCCTCCAGTAAGGAATTTATTCTATCAGTCTTTGTTTTGTATGTTCTTTGTTATACTCTGACTCAACTGTATATTGTCGCCCTTTGTTCAGTACATGAAGCCCTGAACAATAAGACTTTGTGGCAAAGAACCTCTTGCCTCAGTCAACAGCCTCTTGCTCTGTGCACATTGCCCACCAGTAGGTCATCAAGTCCGCCATCTTTCTTGTGTAATCAGACCAGCAGCGTGTGGTTTCTGTCTCCTCCAGGTACTGAGACGTTATCTGGGGTTTTGGGGAATAATCTTTAGAAGTGCACTTGGGAGGCTTACAGGGGTGTGGAAAATTGTACTTTTTTTATTATAATTTCACATGATTGCTTGGGTTTACTGTCTGTCTTTTCCCTTTTTGCCCCATTTCACTCTGTTTTGCATTATCACTTTGTTTCCTTCCCCAGCTTCCTTCCGCTTTCTTTCTTTTTTTCTATCCCAACTGTTTTAGTTCTGCTTTGTTTCTGTCTTTTGTCTTCGGGCATCTTTACGGATTCTACAACTGAGTGGCGGCATTAACGCTGTGGGGCTTTTATCTCCAGTGTTTCCTGGTAAACGTGTTTATAGCTGTGTGTGTGCTCCCAGAGTTTACTCTGCCTGTTGGCACAGATGCAGACATGATGACTATTAAGCCAGTGTAACTTGTGAATTGACTACAGATTTGCCATTTTTCTGGAATTTGTTTGTGCTCCTAAGAGAATAAACTGGTCCTCGAGGCCACACTATACTTCTTTGTCCGAGTGTTCTAGAGGTTATACTGATATGATCATCACTAAATCATGTTAACGTTACTCATTCACTCATTGATAGAGAGCTGTAGCAACAGTTGTGAGAAAGATGAAACCATGTGTGCTTGATCAGAAGAAATGCATTCAGCATGACTGAGAAAAGAATAAGTTAATTTAGCTATTTCTCCAGCCGGTTCAGCCTTTTCCTCACAATCAACAAGCCCAACTTTAAGTCAATACAAACCAGCTGCAGACCAATCACAGCCCCTGCAGTAACTGTATACTGTGCTTGGAGAGGGGATATTCAGCTTGCATTGCAGCAGAAAAATGGCAAGAGACCAAGTAGGCATGAGACAGGTTTTTTTGTCCTACATACCCAGGCATGACCACTGTCTGCGCCTGTTTGGCCCACACTGCAAAACTGCCTTTGACTTACTTGACACCACGAAACAAACGCGCGCACACACACAAATATATATATACACACAAATAGCTTCCTCATGCCGCTCACAAAGCCAAAATACATCTAGTTCATTGTGTAACTCCCCAGGGCTTGGAAAAATCTAGGCCTTATCACCGCTCTAAGCTATCCTCTTAGCGCTCCCCCTCCATGTCCAGGACAGACGGAGACCGTTGCCAACTGCTGTCCCCCCACGAAGGCATGTCACCTTTCACATTCAGCAATTGAGCTGTCCAGAAATAAAGTCCCGATGTGTGTGTGCTCTGGGTTAGTGGATGGAGTACGTGGGTCATGGCTTTGTATTGTATGATCGTCATCACCCTATGGCCCATATACACGCGTGACCTACATTCTGCCTAAAAACATGCTAGAAATAGACGCTGGCATGATTTATCAATGGTATTTTCCCATCAGACAAGACCTTGCCTTGTCCATGTGGGGACATGTCTCACATTGATTTTATTTTGATAGTGCACCAAGGACATAAACTATGTTAACATATTGAGTGTTGCAAATTGAATGGTAATTCATTTTATTACATATTTTGACTTGATTGATTCCTTAAATAGCATTTGCACGACCATTCAGGAGGAATCATTTATTACTGTATGAATAATGCAGAAGATGTTGACTACTATCCAGAAGAGGGCAAAATATGTGCCTCAAATCATCACTGTGTGTATGTGGCCATAGGTTATGTGCTGTACATTTTTATTGTAAAGCTTTAACATGGTACGTCTTTCGACTATATGAGAGAGATCTGTTTCCACAGATTGATGTCTCTCTAGTAAAAGGTATACGTTGTTAACGCCGTGGATTGCGATCAGTTATTCTCCAGGTGGCCTACTCTAGGTTCACTGCAGTGCTCCCTGCACGATGCGGAGGATTTAATGATGGTAGCGTTGTATGTAAGTTGTTGTGTAATGTAGGTGTAATTTGTACCCTGCATTGGTCACGTTGTGTATTTACCAACCGTGCTTTCATGTTGTCACCAGGAAGTGAACACAACAGCTTGTAATGCAAAATAAACACTGCAATATATATACTGGGTGTATAAAATAATACCAGCGGACGGAATGAAAAGAATAAGATGAACACCTTTACAGTGCAGTATAGCACTATAACGTATTGCCTCAAAATGTACTCTCAAACACAGCGAAAGGTGAAATTGCATTTATTGTCTTTAATCCTTTAACTCTAATTCATGTCGTCCAGAGAACACTAAGTTGTGCAAATTGTTATGTTGAATCTCTTGAAGTTTGTTCAGCCATTTGTTGAAGAACGGGCAGAGTGAAGCAGGAGTAGACTTTCATTCAAATAATCTGATTCTGATTGTTTTTATTTTATCTTGAGTGAGCTGAACATATGTTTCTAATAATTTCGTAGAGGAAATTTGTTTTGTGAGGATCACGTGGCAGATTCAATCAATTTCTTACTCTCTAGTTCCTAATGGGGGAAAGTGATCCTTTGCTTCCGTCTGCAGTAGGCTTCTGTCCATCTCGTGTCTTTGTGATCTCTTCTGCCTGTTTGTGCCGTTGCCCAACGAGAGCGTTCGCAACCAGGTGACAAGAAGTAATGGCAGGCAGTAAAGGCGAGCCAAGGGATTCTGGGAAATGTACGAAAGTGGCACATTGCTGCTGTCCTTTCTCTCTCTCTCTCCTTTTCTTTCTCTTTCTCTTTCCCTTTCTCTTTCCCTTTCTCTTTCTCTCTCCTCTTTCTCTCTCTCGCTCTCGCTTTCTCTTTCTCTCTCGCGTTCTCTCTCTCTTTCTCTTTCTCGCTCTCCTTTTCTCTGCAGCAGTGGACACAGGGAGGATATGACATAAGTGAAACTTAAAGACCCTTCTAATTGGTCATGGAGAGCAGGGCAGGGCTGTTAAGGGAGGAATGGCAGGAAGGACCAGGGAAGGGAAAAGCAGACGGCAGGATCACTAAGTGCCTATTACAGATCCTGACCTCCCCCTCAGATTCAATAGACGGGGATTTTGAGGCGAATGAATTCATATGCTTTGTGATTCTTCACATGCATTTGTTGAATGAAGTTACAGCTGCAATTCCAGTGAGACCACGGCGAATGATTGTAGCAGTGTGCCAGACAGAAGAGTCAACTTGAGATTAGATTTGGTTTCACTTATAAGGCCAGTCGCAACAAAGACTGTTTGAGTCAGCTGGTACCGTATCATGCTTCTTACTACATTCATTCTGCTGCAGCCAGTAAGGACACAATTGAACAAATACTGGATTGGCTAGTCCCCAGACTTAAGATAGAATATGGTCTCTGCCTTTTTTCCAGCAGCGGCCCCGCCTTCTTCTCTAGCTGGTCTTCAGTTTGCGTCCTTCTTTGCACTCCCTCCGACTTGTCTAATCGGTTGACAGCACATTCTTCTAAATCAGCTGAAGGACGGCTTTGTGCCTGTGTTGAAAGAATGATCACCTGTGTGTGTGTGTGTGCGCAAGAGAATGAGTGTGAACAACGTGTGGGCTGCTCTCACTCCCAGCTCTGCTGACCGGTTGTTTGCATGCTTTCTTTCACACCAGCCATAGGTGAGGTATATAAATAGAGGCTTATGCAATGCATTGTGACATTATATGATTCCACATGTTTTGCAGTGATCTCTCTCTCTCTCCTCTGTAGGACCAATGGCAATGTAGAGTGTACACACTGGTGCATTGAGAGCACTTAGTTGGGTTGAGTTCCTCTTGGGTGCCTGCGTGGCAGCGTGAGGCTTCATCCTGTATCTCTTGTCTATTCACGTTAGAATTTGCATGCCATTGTTTTCTTTGTATACTTGGAAGAAGCATTTCTTTGAATGCAGAACAGGGTCTGGTATGAAAACGGATAGCAACAACAAACCACTATGGTTGTGATGTTAATTAATCCGTCCGAGATCAAATTAAATATTAATCTGTTGATCGTTTTTTCAATTAATTGTCTGGAAAACTGTAATGGGCATTTATAACATTTTATTGACCAGAGCCTGACATCTTCAGATTGCTTGTTTTGAGCACCAACAGTCCAACATAAAAGTTTTCAATTTAGAAAATATATGTCCACTTTACCCATCAAACCATGTGTTGACAAGTAGTGTTCTAGAACAGCTCGGGGCAATTTGGGCTCTCTCTTGGAAGCAGCTTGTTATCCATAAGTTTAATCAGACCTACTATGAAAATGAGGATTTATGGAAGCCAGTCCTTTCCACATATAAAACGCTTCTACTGGATGTGTGTAGTGGTAATGCTAGGTTTACTGTGTGTTACTGTTATTGCTGTGTGTATCCATGAGTGTTTTTTGGTGTCATATATATATATATATATATATATATCTGTTTTTCTGCAATTGACCTTTTTATTTTACACAGCATATATGATGTAGGTGTAGATGGATAAAAAATCACTTCTAGCTCCCCAGAGAAGTTCTCCTCCATTGCTCCTACGTGACCATTTCCCTGTTATGCAATGGATTGTTCATGCATGTCTGTGTGTGTGCGTGTGTGTGTGTGTGTGCACCTTTGTCTCTTGGTTATGGAGTCATTACGGCATAAGTGCTGCTGTAGCCGGGGAAGCTATGAGTGGAGCCCCTTCAGACTGATGACTGACGCGTGTTGACCACTGCTCAGAATGGATGTTTGACTTCTGACTCCCGCTTTATTGATCTCTAGCTCTCTGGCCTGACCTTTTTTTAGATGTATGGTATTCAGGAGGGCTATATTTGAAATGAGCACACACCGCGCATGAGAGTCTTGTGTGTGTGTGTGTGTGTTTCTTAGTGATAATGGACCATCTAGTTAATAATGCAGCAGAAGAATGGCACTGCACCACCTTTTCTCATGAAAACTCATTTTGCCCTTTGTTGCGCTCTCTCCCTCCCCCTCCCTTTCCTCTCCTCTCCACAGGCCATTCTTACAAAACTATTTCATTTGTCCCCATCGACCCAGTCTGTCAGTATTAGCACAACCAATATAAAGTGTGGCAGGAGATGATGTGGATGTAAAAGCACACACTGAAAGTCTTCCTGAAAGTCCTGCACATTACAGTGCAAATGACCTTTTACCGTCTGTTTCCACTGGGCTACCGGAGTCTTCAGACTCTACCACAGAGGCGTTGATAAGGTTTGCCAGGCTTTCGTATTTGTATTGGCCCCGTGTCTCCCTCTTTTGTCTGTGAAGTTTGCCCGTGTTGGCAAAATAGTATTGTTAGGTTATATCAGGTTGACATTTGAATGGCTGTTGCTCCTGTAACCTGTACTTGTGTCCCTTCAGATCGTAACATCGATCGTGTCTCTACTCTTCCGTCCACATATAATCTTTGACCACCAAAGCACACTCTTCCCCCCCCACACACACTCCCCAGAGGGTCATGTTTGTAAGTCCTTGGCTCCGTCCTGGTAACAAATTGCCGTTTAAACTTTTGTATCCGAGCTCAGCACCTACATAATGGAGCTTCCTCACCACTCGGTGCTTTCTGGTCGGCGTAATAGATGTTGGATAGCTGGATGAATGTCAGGTGATTTGAGTGAGTCAGACATGAGTTTCATCTCGTTCTTTCTCACTTCGCAATTTCTCCCCCGTCCACCTGCTCGGTGCGAAGGAGGAAAAAGTGAGGGAATCCTATTTCCTCAAATGACACTTTTTTTCCTCGTGAAGCATCATGTGAATGAATCTCTTACTGAGAGAACAGGTGCACAGCTGGATCACCTGCTCTGTACTGTCTTTTAGAGTTGTTGTGGACAGCTGTGGCGGGAGGCATTATGTGTTCTGGCGTCCGTAATATTCTTGTGAAAGCAATATCTTAGGAATGCCTGGAGGGAATTTCTAAAAACATGGAACAAACGTCCACTTGGACTCAGGGATGAACTGATTAGAATGTTGTTGTCAAAGGTGACTGTGAATTCACAAAACACGTTGTTGGGCCATAACTCAAGAATTGATATGCAAATTAATTTCACACAAATGTCGAACATGATCAAATGTGGAAGTGATGACATTTTGCAGAGACATAAAACTGCTTCTTGACTGGTTGGCAGAGGCTCAACCGTGAGGCAGTAAATCTAGTTGTTTACACAATGTAATGAAATATTTTGCAAGTCACTTGAATCTGCACTGCCTGACGAGCAGTTTCCTTTCTCTTTGTTGTCTTTAGCATACTTGCATCTACAGTTCTCTTTTCTTTCTTAAAGATTTTCCTCTTGTAGATTTATTTATTCCTAAACAAGTATAATGAGGCTGGTCTCATGTGTTGAAATTGTTGATTTAGTGTCGTCGGTCGTTCAATAAAACAACAAAAAAAAAAGACGATTCATCTCCTTGATGAATTGGTGAAAAGAAGATGCCATCTGGCTTCTGACACCCTCACTGAACTCTCATCCAATATATTTGTCTAAATGATGAATAAGGAAAAATATATTGTGACACCTACATTTCTGCTGCTATTTCTTCCATCGCCGCTGTAGTTTGACAAAACTGCAGCAGGATACTTCACCTCACCAGCTGCAGTATCCAGTCACTCACAGCATTTTCAATGATTGTGTCTCTGATGATAGACGTCCACATAAGATGTACTCGTGTATCCTCACTGACGTCTCCATTGGGAATCTTCCACTCTCCTTGATCAGCAGTAGGAGAAGTGACTTACTGACCATCTTACTCATAGCTCACACACATTGTATTTTTGTCTTACGTTGGGACAAAAGCATCACGTTATGAAATAAGGGAAATTAGATGGAGACGTGTTCTTCTTGACACGTCACCTTGCACCAAAGGCTGCACCCCATCACATTGATCTCTGGATTTGCATTATTACTACAACAGATTGTTCCCCATCTCATTTTAATTTTAATTTTAGCACATGTATGAAGCACAAGAGTCCGTGGAGCGATGATGTGAACTCTTCAACTCCTCTCCTCGCCGTCCTCTTCTTGTATGTTTGTGAACAGCTGACCGTACCATGAAACCGGTCTCTCTCGGTCTCTACTCCTCTGCCATGCTTCTCTGCCTCCGATCCGTCGCCCCCTCCGTCTCCGAAATCCTCCCTCGGCCGGTTGCTAAGCAGCATGGGGAGAGCTTGACTGTGTTGACGTTGTGTGCTC
The DNA here is from genome assembly GCF_949748355.1 of Melanostigma gelatinosum. Lineage (NCBI taxonomy): Eukaryota > Metazoa > Chordata > Actinopteri > Perciformes > Zoarcidae > Melanostigma > Melanostigma gelatinosum. The sequence continues at coordinate 15,512,018 of NC_136649.1, forward strand.
GGTACCACTTCCTGTAAACAGCCGAGTGGGTGCTCTCTTCGCTCTCAGCTGCAGAGGGAAGGCGAGTGAGACGAGACGGCCTAAAATAACTCCTCTGACTATCGCAAAAGAGACGTGATGACGCACGGTGAAGAAAAAAAAAGTGTTATTTCATCCAAGTGAAAATGTTACAAGGAGCTGAAGATAGCTACACAAGTTTTAGGATCTTTTTGTTTTGCCAGTGTGAGGCCTGGAATGAAAATTAACAGTTGAGAGCTGGTGCCATTCTGCATATAGCAGGCCTGTGTAATGTGTGTGTGTGTGTGTGTGTTTGGGTGGTTGTGTGTGTGGACACAACTCACAATGGATTTTCAGTTTGTGCTCATACCGTCATGCTAATTGTGTCGCTACAAATAAAGCACAGCTTGGACTCTGCATCTATTATGTAGACAGACGCAAACCAAACTGAGCCACATATATTTGCTCTTTAAGGATTTTCGTTGTTGTCAGCAGGATTGTGAGAATTACCCAATCCACTTTGTTCACTTCATTTCAGGATGCATTTGGCTTTATTAACCATAGCTCACTGTCCGTCTCCCCCCCCCCCCCCCCCCCCCCCCACCTCTTTCAGCTCTGTGGCGCTGAAGATGACCACGGCACGGTACCGTCCCACCTGGGAGCTGGCCGTGGACCCCCTGGTCTCGTGTAAGCTGTGCCTTGGAGAGTTCCCTCTGGAGCAGATGACCACCATCACACAGTGCCAATGTGTCTTCTGTACACTGGTGAGTGGTACACTCTACAGTAACACATTTTTCAGCACAATGATGACTGATGATGACTGATGACAATGATGACACAATGATGAATGATGAATGTTTCAAAATTCATGAACATAGAATATAAGCTCATGAAATACTAGTGCAAGACTAGATTTTTTAGCTTCGTAGAGGATCAGTTAGAGCGAAGAGTTTTTTGCTGTAAATGCTACATTGATTCAAATAAGTTCCATCACCTGATAAAGTTGAACATGTTTGTAAACAATTGTGTATTTAAACGTTCAGCAGACACACAACAACACAAGCATTCAGCAGGAGTTGTGTTTCTTGACAGCAAATGCAATCTTCTGACATTCACTCCTGTGAAAGGTCTGTTTTGGTCTCGTCTCCAACAACTCCTAAGTGAAATGTCTTGCTCTTTAGCGCTTCGAGTGCTCCATTTTCCTTACCAGCTAGCTAGCTAGCTAGCTAGCTAGCTATCTAGCTTTTTCTGAAGCGACAGACAAAGATCACGATCAAGAGCGACTCGTGCGTCAGTCTTTGTTTGCCAACTTTTTGTGTGTGTGTGTTTGATTTCTTTTTCTTTTTTCAGTCTGACTGACTTGGATATTGAACATGTTCAGTGCTTTATTTGTCTTTCTGTCTGTTTCTCCTCAGTGCCTGAAGCAGTATGTGGAACTCCTGATTAAAGAAGGCCTTGAAACTGCAATTAGCTGTCCAGACTCTGTCTGTCCCAAAAGAGGACACTTGCAGGAAAATGAGGTATTGATAAAAAGGAAAAGTCAGATTTCTACTTGGATTGTCATTCGTCTAAACGTGCCCTTTACGTGGTGACTGGTTGCCAATATCAAAAGAATTCCCTGCTGCTCCTCAGGCTCATGAATACGTCTCATAATGTCTGATAGACTGGACTTGCGCACTGCAGAAATTTCCATAAACAATTATCACTTTTAATTTTCACACAGCAGTGTACAGAATTTTGCGTTCAACTTCTGTACATACATAGAGCTTCTGCATGTACATGCAGATGTAGCACATGCAGAGCCGGTAGTGCACGTGCTTAAAATGAGCGAAACAGCAGGGAGGTTATCCCCACAGGTGAATTTTTTTCCATGTCACAACCCTCCTATTATGCTGCTCTTTTCCCTCCCACATATAAAGTACCATTGCTTTTCTATACACACCCCCTCAGAGCTGAAGATGACCATGGCGCTCCACCTGCCACTCTGTTTATTCCATTATAATCAGCAGCTGAGGTCAATCTGAGGGAAAAGCGTTCCTCATCCTCAAGGCGGTTGATGGACTCACTGACTCTCTCTCTCTCTCTCTCACTTGGTCTCGGAGGCCCGTAGGCACAGCATGGCTCAGCACACCACAGCCTTATGCTTCGAATCAATCAGTGTCACTGGCCCTTAATGGAACCCCAGCTACTCCTGCCACTCAGGCAAAGAATGCCACATCCCTGTCTGCTCCGACAGCAGCACCCTCACCTGTAACTCACTGCTCTTTTACAAAGCCTGAATGATCATTTCATGACTGATTAAATGTTTGTATTTCAACTTGAGTGGGCCTGCGTTGGTAAGTTCTGATCTTGTAGAAATGTGAATGTGACATTGTTCTGGAAATGATATTCTCACACTGAATGTATAATTGCTTCTGTCCAATTCTCGTCTCCTCTCTCCTTCGTAGATTGAGTGCATGGTGGCCACGGAGATGATGCAGAGATACAAGAAGCTTCAGTTTGAAAGGGGTGAGTCAACGAAAAAGCAGCCGCAGCCCCGTCGGTGTCATGTCCAGCGTTCCTCAGTGGGTGGTGTGTGTGTGGGCAGTGACTTTCAATTGCACACTCACGTGGACCCTCCTGTTCGCCAAAGATACTGTATTTATTGGGATTTTGCAAGTGTAGCCGAGTAGCTCACTCTGTCTGGAAAATCAATCATTTAGGCCCCTTGGACATATTTGCTCTGGAATTATGCTGTAGGGTTTCTGCGGAAAGCAAAAAGAAAAGATTCTAGCGTAATGGGAATGGGTATTGAGGCCTAAAATGTGCCTGATTTGGTCCTGTAAATGAATACAAATCCTCAGAAATGGCTGTTGATGCTGCCTGCCTGGATGAGGGCAGTCAGCCGGCTCATCAATGTCCCAGTCCAGTCAGGCAGCACAGTTGCTGTAACCATTCCATATTTCTCAGGCTGGGCCAAGAGTGCATGTGGAATTTGTGCTCAGAGTCCTTGGCAGAGAGGTAAGGGGAAGGAAGTAGAGGACACAAGGGCAAGTGCATCACACGATGAACTTCAAACAGAACTGGCATATAACACACACACACACACACACACACACACACACACAGGTCTCCTTCACACATATTCAAAAGAGTTTGGAAAAGTCGATCATAGATGCAGCAAGCCAGGAATTCAAGATTGTATAAAAGAAATTTTCCAACATAAAAATGAACCTTGAAAGTTGTACAGTATTTAAATCATGTATGTGTGTACATATGCACATTGTTTTGGGTTTTTTACGTGTCGAGATTCGGAGATCACATCAGCTGCCACCACAACAATGGAGACGTGCTGCTTAAAACACTCAAATGAAATCATCTGAAAATTCCACACGAACTACCTTCTGCTGGGAAAAAAACCAAAAGCATCTTAATAAAAACAATTTCTTTGTGATTGAACCCTTGAACAGCGCTTCTGTCCATGACACTGGCACTTGTTTTGTTCCACTAGAGGTGCTGCTGGACCCATGCCGGACGTGGTGCCCTTCCTCGACCTGCCAGGCCGTGTGCCAACTGAAGGAAGCAGATTCTCCTGCGCTGCCCCAGCTGGTCCAGTGCGCCGTCTGTGCCCTCGAGTTCTGCTCGGCCTGCAAGGCCAACTGGCACCCCGGACAGGCCTGCCAGGAGAACAACCTGCCCATTACCTCCTTCCTGCCAGGAGAAAACAGGTACTGCCTCTTATCCATTTATGATCCAATCAATACTGTTGCATTTGAAACTCTCATCTATGTTATATATCAGCTATTAGACTGGATGTGTCTTACCTCTGTATTCTGACCTCCACATATCTTATATTCTCATGAACATATTCATACATGCCTCTCTACAGCATTTATTACATTGTCAGTTACAATTGATCTGTAGCTATTTTGAAAATGTATTCATTTTTTAAGACATTTTTCTAATCTTAAGTGCCAGAAAATCTCTAGTTTCAGAATGTTCTCAAATGTGAATATTTGCGGGTTTTCTTCGTCTTTTATGATATCAAACTAAATATCTTTTGGGTTTATGAATATGTCAACTTGGGCTTTTGTTTCTGACATTTTATGGACCATAATTGACAGATTAACCACGAAATAAAATGAACGTTAGTTGCAGCCCTAGTATTAGCTCCTGGATACAAAATGTAATAGAAGAATAACTCTTAAAATTGGTAAAGAATGCAATGTTATGAATTCATCTGCATAGGTGATTATTAGTCTAGTGAGAACAAGTGTATTTAAAGAACTGGATGACTTGTTTTTTTGTTAAAGTTTTATTTCAGCATTCTTTAAAAGTGTCATACAGCGGCAATATCTGTTCCAGTTATTTGTCTCAATGTTTTTACTTCCTCTTACCTTCAGAAAGACAGCGATTCATCCCGTTTTTGGCATGTTGTGACAGTATGAATGGCTATAAAGTCTCTGCAGATGCAATCCCTCGAAATTATGTTTACGTGCACCAATCCACATTCATCGTCGTGTTCAGCTCACCTGACTCGAGTACTGAACCAGTACTGTCAATATACAGCAGGATTCACTCAGTATGTTCTGTAATGTAGACTGACAGCTTGCCTGGCTGGCTGTTTTTTGCAGCCGCTGCTCAGTTGAGCATCAGCCAGGGCTCAAGCACAAATATATAGGCAGATATAAAACAACAGGCTGAAACGAAACTGCAGTACAAGCAGTCTGAGGTGGGCTTATTACTCCGTTTTAAGGATACAGGATCTGCCTGGAGACATATATGCCGCTAACCCGTTTCTTTGCGATATCCTCTTACTCTGGAAATGTCATTAGCTCTGCAAAGCTTTCCTCTATCTGCGCAGGTTTAAGGCCAAACTCAAAGGCCATAGTGGAGGGAGAGAGGATTAAGAGGTCTGCTCTTAGTTGTAAAGAGCCTCAGCATTTGAACGACACCCTGTTCACTGTAAGAATGTTTCAAAAAGCTGTATTCTGATGCTTCTTTGCAAATGACTTCCCCTTCCGCCAGAAATGAATTGGCTTGTTAGTTGTCCGAGGACAGCGCCCAGAATGCCAGCTACCTGCTCGTCTCCAGATTGGTAGAATCAGCACTTTACTCACACAAGAGAAATGGATGCAGGCAAACTGACACCGACAGGACGGAAGAAGAAGAGTGTTGGAGTTCCATGCGATGAATTTTAGAACGGTTGTGCACTGCTAAACTACAGATATCCAAGGTTTCACACAATCCTGTCATGCCAGAGATTGTACATATTGATTGCTGCATTAAACCAATCCCATCTGCAGTACTTCTTGTAAAGTGAATGTTGAGTGATTTGGGAATTTCTCTCGTGTTTGGAATAAACAAAATCACACGCGTCTCATTTCTTCCCAGCTCGTTCTATAAGAATGAAGAGGATGACGCGCCAATCAAGCGCTGTCCTAAATGTAAAGTTTACATCGAGAGGGACGAAGGCTGTGCTCAGATGATGTGCAAGAACTGCAAACACGCCTTCTGCTGGTACTGTCTGGAGTCCCTGGATGTGAGTTGGTTCTTAATCATTTCTTAATTCCTTCAGGCAATAGAAAGAAAGATGCATTTTTTTTTTCTAACTCCAAAAAACATTGAATATTGCAATACTGTGGTAATCGTGGATGTAGCGATTATTTGTCTCCCTGTGACAGCAATATCTTTCATTATCAGGAAACCGTAGCTTAACCTTGCTCCTGATAAGAAAGGGATGAGATGTTTTTGTTTTTTCTGAAAATTGACCTTGGATAAGGGTGACTTATGAGCCATGGTGCCTTATGTAATAATTGTGTAAGCACAGACAACTGGACCACACAGGTCATTTAAACCCAATTTCCCGAGCAGCTGCCTGTGTCTTTCAGACTGTTAATGGTCAATCTTTATCTCAACTGTGTGCATGTTGTGTGTTTGTGTGACAGGACGACTTCCTCCTGATCCACTATGACAAAGGGCCCTGCCGGAACAAACTGGGCCACTCCAGAGCGTCTGTTATCTGGCACAGAACACAGGTGAAAAACCCATCTTCCTCCCCTCTCTTTCTCTCACACTCACTCAGGGCTCCCTCCCTTAAACCGCTCTGCAGCATGTGTCCATAAACGTGCTCCCTGGTTCTGCCTCTTTCTCCCTTACTGGCTCACACACTCTCATTCAGTGATGTAGTCGCATTATCTTGACAGCACAACAGGACAGGGACAGCTTGATCCGCATACAAGTGCCTGGTGGTCAGTGTCCTGCTGTTTTCAACTAAGCCTGTTATGTACACATTTCGCTTTAAATTATTATTATTTTTTTTTTAATATATATAAGGTTTACATAACCAAGGCCCTTCTTTACCCATAGGTTACCAAATGAAATGACGGATTACATATGATCAGGATTAGATACGACATGTGTTTTAAGTCTTCCACAAAGGCCAACTCTGCTGTTAAATTTCCAAATTCCTCCTCCGTATCTCTCCCGAGCCAAATAACCTATTCACGGGGTGGTACGTCCCCTTGTCCAACATACTTGTTATTTTGTCAACATTAGCATACACGCTGGCATCTGTTACCCAGTGGGGCAGACTGAGTCATACAATTACAGTTCAGCTGGTGGAAGTCAGCTATAGCTTCACTCCTCTGTGTGTGTGTTTGTCTCTCTCTCTTGCTCTCCTCATCATCTAAAAAGCCTCCTTTATGAATACAAAATGTTCCAGGGCAATAACCATCTTCTCTCCCTGTCTGCATCTGACGACATGTCTATCAGTTACAAGGATGTTCGTATCCTAAACATGTAAACATCAGTGTCTGTTAATTAAAGACCCTGTGCTTTCCTCTACAGCTCAACCTGTATACGAACTGTCAGAAGGATAGTTGGTAACATGTTCTTAAATAACAAGATACCCCGAAAAGGCGTCTTTTTGCGCTATTATAAGTCACTGTGGCATGTGACTGCATGTTATGTGTTTTTATTTTGTGGCTCTGAACTTGATGGTGTCTGGCTCCCCCATGTGGTCATTTAATAACTTGCCATGCTCATAACAATAAAGAGTTTCCCGAAATAATGTTGGCATTGCCCACAATGTTTTTTTTAATGCATGACTCGTTGTGTGTTTACTACCCGAATCATGCATGTCCATCTACAGCACTGCTGGTGTTGATGCTGGTACAGAGAACCAGCAAAGCCTTAACAATTGTGACGCAATATGTGGGAGAGCCCGAGCAACATTCACTGCATAACAGCAACCACCCTAAATTGCAATATCTAACAGCAAGTCAACAAACGACACATGGGGAGTGAAACGTTTCCAGCATCTTGTACTTGCTTTCAAACATGGCTGTAACATAGTTTAAAACGCTACTCTATTGCACTAGAACAAGTGGGTTTGTCCATCACTTGCCATATTTCTTTTGTACACCAGTGTTTTCCCTCACAATGACAAAGGTACCTGTCCATGCAGTATGAGAGAGTAGAGTGTGAATCAGTACTGCCAGTAGGAAGATGAAACCTAATTTATATACAGTTTTTTACTGATTTTTTAAGTCGTAATTTGTGGATTTACTGGGATAACGTAGATTTCTGTGCTGAGAAAGTTTTGTTGTTTTGAGGTGTTGAACGCCATCTGTAGGCCAACTTGTAGTATTGCAATTCATTGGAAGGATTCAAGACAATAGCTTGTGATTTACCAAAGTTTTTTTTGCCATGCGGAAGTAAGACACTGACCTATTTTGGTCAAATACTTGTGTTCTACAAGATGATTGCTGGTCAATTGTAACATCACTGCACCCAAATCCTCCATGAACACGCTACTGTATGCATAACATGTTGTATTTATTTGTTCCCTTGTGTTTCTCTGCAGGTTGTGGGGATCTTCGCTGGCTTTGGGCTGCTCCTGCTGGTTGCCTCCCCCTTCCTCCTTCTGGCCACTCCCATTGTCCTCTGCTGCAAGTGCAAGTGCAGCAAAGGTGACGACGATCCATTGCCAACCTAAACACGCCGTCAAAGCTGGAGAGCCGCTTCATGGATGGGCCATGTTTTATTTCCTTTTCACCCCTTTACATTCTTCTTCTCCCACCAGCTTTAAGTGCTTAATTGTGTTTTGGGGGCGGGGGGCTGAGCCTGCAACAGCCCTGGCCGCTTCGGGATCCATCGCTCTGCATGAGAGAGGCATGGTATATAAAAAAAAAAGCGACCCTGCACCTTGGCCTGAAGAGAGGTACAGGGTCAGAGGTCAGACGTTGGTGGTTTCGGGACGTGGAGGAAGTGTGGGCCACTTCAAGTGGTCCTTCGTTGTGGGTTACCGTGGTAATTACTACAAACAAAGGAAGACTCCAAGTGAACAAACGCTTTTCTCTTGTATGGACAATACAATGCAGGAGCCACTTTAAAAATAACTTACTTTATCGCTCTGTTTTGTCGTAGGCAACAAAAGCTTTTCCCCCCGCCACCACACTCAATGTAGCTCTACGGATTCAGTCAGTAGCATTAAGAGTTGCGCCACGCATGTTTGGTGTTCACTCGATTTGCACACGGAACGTGACTTTCAGATCATGTTCGTGACGATGGGCGGCTGTTGTCCCTCCCGCCTAAATGTATAGCACGTCCTCTTGATGATGTCAATGTTTTATAACCTGTTGCTTTTAATAGAACTGTGCTCAGAGTAGTGTCTGTGTTGTATTTTCAGTGTTTTCCAAATGGTAAATTAGTTATTAAAGGGGATTGCCACTCAAATCTAAAAACACACAAATTATGTGGTTAAGTGACAATGAAGACTAGTTTTGTTAAATTTTCACCCCATGTTTTTCATTACCATCTCTCCGAATTTACTTTCTTTGACGCACCTTCGGACATTTTACATCTTCAAGAGAGATATGTTTCCGAAAGATGTCACACAGATTTCCCAAATTGAGTGGTACGCCCCTTTAAGTTCAACATTAATTTATAGTCTACTTGGTGACTTTGTATCCACATGTTGTGGAACCATTTTAATATACTAAAACAGATGTCACTCCTGTAATTCTCAGTCCCCCAGGTGGTGGTGGTTTAACCAAATAGATATGAATAGCCTTAATCAGGCATTTCCCCCTGTGCATTAACAAGTTAAAGTCAAAATAATCCCAGGGAAAGCATGTTGTCAGTGAAGCCCTTTATATTCAGATGATTCTATGATGTCATCCATATGCCACGCTGTTAATAACCATATTGTAAAAAAGAGAACTGCCCTAAACTGATGTTTTATGTGACCTAGGGCCTGTATTTCCGAAGCCTTTGAGTAGGAGAGCTGCATCATCACAATCTGAAGCTTAACTCGTACCAGATCTCCCACTCTTTCAGGCTTAAATATCTACCTAAATTGCAAACTTGCATATGTTAGTGGTTAGAGTGTCGATGGTTTTGTTGGTAGTTAGACCTCCGATAACGAGCAGCTATTGCTAAAATAAAGTCTATACAGTAAATATAAAATGTCCCGTTTTTTGGCACATAATTATGAAACTGCTCTATACTATATCACTTTATCTATGCAAGTTTGTGCATTTCCATTGTTAAGGCTATTGATTGGTCATAATCAAGAGTAGGTTTAGCGAGTGAAAGCTGCAGAATGTCACCATATACATATCATGGCTTTTATTTAATCAGGGAGTTATTCAGAAACTATCCATTTTATTTGTATGTTACTCTTAGCTATATCTAAAGTTTGAGCTTTAAAACCAGGACAGAGTTGGCCCATTTTTCATTTGTTGATGTCTTTATTCCTGTGAGGGGAATCTCAGCTTCACAACAGTTAATCTAGGAGCAAAGGTAAAACCATTTAATTATATACACATTATTCAGTACGTTTTCCTGTGTTCTCTCATGTCGTTGTTACCATGCATAGCCATTCGAATGTTTTGAATAAGCCCTTTACTACTAATTGCGTTCCCCTTTCTTCTGGTGTATTTTACAAGTGTTTATGTAGCATTTCTTGAGAAGTGTAGCTCCCAAAAAAAAAAAAAATATTTAACAACTGTAGCTAATCTGCAACTCACTCCAGTCCTCAAATTTAGACGTTATTATTATGACAAACTTACCTATACTGTTAATTTCACTGACTTCACCTACTGTATGAGCATGATAATTTGATATTATAGACAGTCCAATTTTCTACTTTTGAAGTTGTCCCGAAAAAAAGAGATAATTCTTCAAGTTTTTGTTTTTGACAATCGTGCCAAGCAGATTTCCTGGAAGGGATAAGGAACCAGAGCTGTCTACTGTATGTGCATTTTGACCATGTATTTGTAATGTAATAACAGTTTTTACAGGGTGGAAAAATATTTGAATGCTTCTTTATGTAAACTCACTGTATATGGGTTTCATTGTTTTGCTTCTTGATATGTGTGTGGTATGGTGCCTGCTTTGTTTAACTGACAGGTTTAGCAGCTGAAATCAATGTGTACCCAATAGAAAACTCAATATACATATGAGATTGCAACTGTACTTTTTAATGTTGCCAGGGCTCTGATATTACCAGGATAAAGATTCATTTCAATATTAATTTAAACACAATACCATCATAGTTTTGAGCAGGCACAAACTGACGTCTAAACAAAATCATTGCCATTTCCATTTGTTTTAACACCATTCTCCTTCACTTATGTTTGATGGCAACACTGAACAGCTGGATACTGTATTATGCAACAAACAAAAGGGCCAAACAGCAAACACGAGAATCACTGCAGTGTCATTGCATATTGTCTTCTACACTAGAGGCTTGGCAGGGCTCAAGATAAAGACCTATAACCACATCAGCAATGGTGATGAATACAACAGTTTGACAGAGTTAAGGGCTTGCTTCTAAGATTTGGCACTTGAATTGGAAGACGCAAGGTCCAGTTTACTTATAAACTCAAGATCTACTTTGCAACTATCCTAACATCAAGTCTGGTTACAAGCAGCAATGTACGTTTTATAACTGGTTGTGTCGGGATGAAGCTGCATGATTTTTCTCTTAACTTCTACATGTTAATATTACAATATTGTAGCCTCTAAAGATCTTTGGAACGGTATCAGTCAACTGCCTGCTTTTTATTTCAGTTTGGAAAAACTTGTTTTGATGTTCAGCCATATGATATACAGCGTTGAGCGGCCTTCCTCTATTCAGCAGGTTGGCTAAATATGTCCTTTTTTATACGCCCATTTTACATCATAGTTTGAGGTATTTGAATTAACGATTTTTAGGAGCGGAGCTCTTCAGGCCCGATGAGTCAAATTCAATTTAAATCGGTCACCTCAGTCAGTGTGTTATTGTCAAAGGACATGCTATCTGTACAGCAGACATGTATTTAGAGATAGTAACCAATGTCTCGGTTAGGTAGCAATTGAAAGTTAATTGACTTGGGTGATACAAAGACTTCAACATTGTAAAATGGCATGTTTGGAGCAGTTCTGTACAACTACGACATCTCAGTATATCTACAGTTCCACTAACACTGTGACACCAGGTATTAAAGGTTGTAGTTTTTGTGATTCTGTTCTCTTTATTCATTCACACAAATATATTGAAATAAGTCATGTTATAGCATGTCAAAAAAGTCATAGTATAGCATGTCGAAAAAGTCATAGTATAGCATATTTGAAAAAGTCATAAAAAAGTCATTGTATAGCATGTCGTAAAGTCATAAAAAAGTCATCGTCAAAAAAGTCATAGTATATCATATTTGAAAAAGTCATAAAAGTCATTGTATAGCATGTCAAAACGTCATATTATAGCATGTCGAAAAAGTCATAAAAAGTCATGTTATAGCATGTCGGAAAAGTCATGAAAAAGTCATAAGAAAGTCATCGTCGAAAAAGTCATAAAAAAGTAATATTATAGCATATTTGAAAAAGTCATGAAAAAGTCATTGTATAGCATGTCGAAAAGTCATAAAAAGTCATATTATAGCATGTCGAAAAAGTCATAAAAAGTCATATTATAGCATGTCGAAAAAGTCATATTATAGCATGTCGAAAAAGTCATAAAAAGTCATATTATAGCATATTTGAAAAAGTCATAAAAAAGTCATTATATAGCAAGTCGAAAAGTCATAAAAAGTCATATTATAGCATCTCGAAAAAGTCATGTTATAGCATGTCGAAAAAGTCATAAAGTCATATTATAGCATGTCAAAAAAGTCATAAAAAGTCATATTATAGCATATTTGAAAAAGTCATAAAAAAGTCATTGTATAGCATGTCGAAAAAGTCATAAAAAGTCATATTATAGCATGTCGAAAAAGTCATAAAAAGTCATATAGCATATTTGAAAAAGTCATGAAAAAGTCATTGTATAGCATGTCGAAAAGTCATAAAAAGTCATATTATAGCATGTCGAAAAAGTCATAAAAAGTCATATTATAGCATGTCGAAAAAGTCATGTTATAGCATGTCGAAAAAGTCATAAAGTCATATTATAGCATGTCAAAAAAGTCATAAAAAGTCATATTATAGCATATTTGAAAAAGTCATGAAAAAGTCATAAAAAGTCATATTATAGCATGTCGAAAAAGCCATAAAAAGTCATGTTATAGCATGTCGAAAAAGTCATAAAAAGTCATATTATAGCATGTCGAAAAAGTCATAAAAAGTCATATTATAGCATGTCGAAAAAGTCATAGTATAGCATGTTTGAAAAAGTCATAGTATAGCATGTCGTAAAGTCATAAAAAAGTCATAGTAGAGCATGTCGAAAAGTCAAAGTATAGCACGTCGAAAAAGTCATAAAAAAGTCATAGTATAGCATGTCGAAAAAGTCATAAAAAAAGTCATTGTATAGCATATTTGAAAAAGTCATAAAAAAGTCATTGTATAGCATATTTGAAAAAGTCATAAAAAAGTCATTGTATAGCATGTCGAAAAGTCATAAAAAGTCATATTATAGCATGTCGAAAAAGTCATAAAAAGTCATATTATAGCATATTTGAAAAAGTCATAAAAAAGTCATTGTATAGCATGTCGAAAAGTCATAAAAAGTCATATTATAGCATGTTGAAAAAGTCATAAGTCATATTATAGCATGTCGAAAAAGTCATAAAAAGTCATGTTATAGCATGTCGAAAAAGTCATAAAAAGTCATATTATAGCATGTCGAAAAAGTCATAAAAAGTCATATTATAGCATATTTGAAAAAGTCATAAAAAAGTCATTGTATAGCATGTCGAAAAAGTCATAAAAAGTCATATTATAGCATGTCGAAAAAGTCATAAAAAGTTATGTTATAGCATGTCGAAAAAGTCATAAAAGGTCATATTATAGCATGTCGAAAAAGTCATAAAAAGTCATATTATAGCATGTCGAAAAAGTCATAGTATAGCATGTTTGAAAAAGTCATAGTATAGCATGTCGTAAAGTAAAAAAAAAGTCATAGTAGAGCATGTCGAAAAGTCATAGTATAGCATGTCGAAAAAGTCATAAAAAGTCATATTATAGCATGTCGAAAAAGTCATAAAAAGCCATATTATAGCATGTCGAAAAAGTCATAAAAAGTCATATTATAGCATGTCGAAAAAGTCATAAAAAGTCATATTATAGCATGTCGAAAAAGTCATAGTATAGCATGTTTGAAAAAGTCATAGTATAGCATGTCGTAAAGTCATAAAAAAGTCATAGTAGAGCATGTCGAAAAGTCAAAGTATAGCACGTCGAAAAAGTCATAAAAAAGTCATAGTATAGCATGTCGAAAAAGTCATAAAAAAAGTCATTGTATAGCATATTTGAAAAAGTCATAAAAAAGTCATTGTATAGCATATTTGAAAAAGTCATAAAAAAGTCATTGTATAGCATGTCGAAAAGTCATAAAAAGTCATATTATAGCATGTCGAAAAAGTCATAAAAAGTCATATTATAGCATATTTGAAAAAGACATAAAAAAGTCATTGTATAGCATGTCGAAAAGTCATAAAAAGTCATATTATAGCATGTTGAAAAAGTCATAAGTCATATTATAGCATGTCGAAAAAGTCATAAAAAGTCATGTTATAGCATGTCGAAAAAGTCATAAAAAGTCATATTATAGCATGTCGAAAAAGTCATAAAAAGTCATATTATAGCATATTTGAAAAAGTCATAAAAAAGTCATTGTATAGCATGTCGAAAAAGTCATAAAAAGTCATATTATAGCATGTCGAAAAAGTCATAAAAAGTTATGTTATAGCATGTCGAAAAAGTCATAAAAGGTCATATTATAGCATGTCGAAAAAGTCATAAAAAGTCATATTATAGCATGTCGAAAAAGTCATAGTATAGCATGTTTGAAAAAGTCATAGTATAGCATGTCGTAAAAGTCATAAAAAGTCATATTATAGCATGTCGAAAAAGTCATAAAAAGCCATATTATAGCATGTCGAAAAAGTCATAAAAAGTCATATTATAGCATGTCGAAAAAGTCATAAAAAGTCATATTATAGCATGTCGAAAAAGTCATAGTATAGCATGTTTGAAAAAGTCATAGTATAGCATGTCGTAAAGTCATAAAAAAGTCATAGTAGAGCATGTCGAAAAGTCAAAGTATAGCATGTCGAAAAAGTCATAAAAAAGTCATAGTATAGCATGTCGAAAAAGTCATAGTATAGCATATTTGAAAAAGTCATAAAAAAGTCATTGTATAGCATGTCGAAAAGTCATAAAAAGTCATATTATAGCATGTCGAAAAAGTCATAAAAAGTCATATTATAGCATATTTGAAAAAGACATAAAAAAGTCATTGTATAGCATGTCGAAAAGTCATAAAAAGTCATATTATAGCATGTTGAAAAAGTCATAAGTCATATTATAGCATGTCGAAAAAGTCATAAAAAGTCATGTTATAGCATGTCGAAAAAGTCATAAAAAGTCATATTATAGCATGTCGAAAAAGTCATAAAAAGTCATATTATAGCATATTTGAAAAAGTCATAAAAAAGTCATTGTATAGCATGTCGAAAAAGTCATAAAAAGTCATATTATAGCATGTCGAAAAAGTCATAAAAAGTTATGTTATAGCATGTCGAAAAAGTCATAAAAGGTCATATTATAGCATGTCGAAAAAGTCATAAAAAGTCATATTATAGCATGTCGAAAAAGTCATAGTATAGCATGTTTGAAAAAGTCATAGTATAGCATGTCGTAAAAGTCATAAAAAGTCATATTATAGCATGTCGAAAAAGTCATAAAAAGCCATATTATAGCATGTCGAAAAAGTCATAAAAAGTCATATTATAGCATGTCGAAAAAGTCATAAAAAGTCATATTATAGCATGTCGAAAAAGTCATAGTATAGCATGTTTGAAAAAGTCATAGTATAGCATGTCGTAAAGTCATAAAAAAGTCATAGTAGAGCATGTCGAAAAGTCAAAGTATAGCATGTCGAAAAAGTCATAAAAAAGTCATAGTATAGCATGTCGAAAAAGTCATAGTATAGCATATTTGAAAAAAGTCATAAAAAAGTCATTGTATAGCATGTCGTAAAGTCATAAAAAAGTCAAAGTATAGCATGTCGAAAAAGTCATAGTATAGCATATTTGAAAAGTTATAAAAAAGTCATTGTATAGCATGTCGAAAAGTCATAAAAAGTCATGTTATAGCATGTCGAAAAAGTCATAAAAAGTCATAAAAAGTCATATTATAGCATGTCGAAAAAGTCATAAAAAGCCATATTATAGCATGTCGAAAAAGTCATAAAAAGTCATATTATAGCATGTCGAAAAAGTCATAAAAAGTCATATTATAGCATGTCGAAAAAGTCATAGTATAGCATGTTTGAAAAAGTCATAGTATAGCATGTCGTAAAGTCATAAAAAAGTCATAGTAGAGCATGTCGAAAAGTCAAAGTATAGCATGTCGAAAAAGTCATAAAAAAGTCATAGTATAGCATGTCGAAAAAGTCATAGTATAGCATATTTGAAAAAAGTCATAAAAAAGTCATTGTATAGCATGTCGTAAAGTCATAAAAAAGTCATAGTATAGCATGTCGAAAAGTCATAAAAAAGTCATTGTATAGCATGTCGAAAAAGTCATAAAAAAGTCATAGTATAGCATGTTTGAAAAAGTCATAACAGAGACCTTGTATAGCATGTCGAAAAAGGCATAAAAAAGTCAAAGTATAGCATGTCGAAAAAGTCATAGTATAGCATATTTGAAAAAGTTATAAAAAAGTCATTGTATAGCATGTCGAAAAGTCATAAAAAGTCATGTTATAGCATGTCGAAAAAGTCATAAAAAGTCATATTATAGCATGTCGAAAAAGTCATATTATAGCATGTCGAAAAACTCATAAAAAGTCATATTATAGCATATTTGAAAAAGTCATAAAAAAGTCATTATATAGCAAGTCGAAAAGTCATAAAAAGTCATATTATAGCATCTCGAAAAAGTCATAAAGTCATGTTATAGCATGTCGAAAAAGTCATAAAGTCATATTATAGCATGTCAAAAAAGTCATAAAAAGTCATATTATAGCATGTCGAAAAAGTCATAAAAAAGTCATATTATAGCATGTCGAAAAAGTCATAAAAAGTCATATTATAGCATATTTGAAAAAGTCATAAAAAAGTCATATTATAGCATGTCGAAAAAGTCATAAAAAGTCATGTTATAGCATGTCGAAAAAGTCATAAAAAGTCATATTATAGCATGTCGAAAAAGTCATAAAAAGTCATATTATAGCATGTCGAAAAAGTCATAGTATAGCATGTTTGAAAAAGTCATAGTATAGCATGTCGAAAAAGTCATAAAAAAGTCATAGTATAGCATGTCGAAAAAGTCATAAAAAAAGTCATTGTATAGCATATTTGAAAAAGTCATAAAAAAGTCATTGTATAGCATATTTGAAAAAGTCATAAAAAAGTCATTGTATAGCATGTCGAAAAGTCATAAAAAGTCATATTATAGCATGTCGAAAAAGTCATAAAAAGTCATATTATAGCATATTTGAAAAAGTCATAAAAAAGTCATTGTATAGCATGTCGAAAAGTCATAAAAAGTCATAGTATAGCATGTTGAAAAAGTCATAAGTCATGTTATAGCATGTCGAAAAAGTCATAAAAAGTCATATTATAGCATGTCGAAAAAGTCATAAAAAGTCATATTATAGCATATTTGAAAAAGTCATAAAAAAGTCATTGTATAGCATGTCGAAAAAGTCATAAAAAGTCATATTATAGCATGTCGAAAAAGTCATAAAAAGTTATGTTATAGCATGTCGAAAAAGTCATAAAAAGTCATATTATAGCATGTCGAAAAAGTCATAGTATAGCATGTTTGAAAAAGTCATAGTATAGCATGTCGTAAAGTCAAAAAAAAGTCATAGTAGAGCATGTCGAAAAGTCATAGTATAGCATGTCGAAAAAGTCATAAAAAGTCATATTATAGCATGTCGAAAAAGTCATAAAAAGCCATATTATAGCATGTCGAAAAAGTCATAAAAAGTCATATTATAGCATGTCGAAAAAGTCATAAAAAGTCATATTATAGCATGTCGAAAAAGTCATAGTATAGCATGTTTGAAAAAGTCATAGTATAGCATGTCGTAAAGTCATAAAAAAGTCATAGTAGAGCATGTCGAAAAGTCAAAGTATAGCATGTCGAAAAAGTCATAAAAAAGTCATAGTATAGCATGTCGAAAAAGTCATAGTATAGCATATTTGAAAAAAGTCATAAAAAAGTCATTGTATAGCATGTCGTAAAGTCATAAAAAAGTCATAGTATAGCATGTCGAAAAGTCATAAAAAAGTCATTGTATAGCATGTCGAAAAAGTCATAAAAAGTCATAGTATAGCATGTTTGAAAAAGTCATAACAGAGACCTTGTATAGCATGTCGAAAAAGGCATAAAAAAGTCAAAGTATAGCATGTCGAAAAAGTCATAGTATAGCATATTTGAAAAAGTCATAAAAAAGTCATTGTATAGCATGTCGAAAAGTCATAAAAAGTCATGTTATAGCATGTCGAAAAAGTCATAAAAAGTCATATTATAGCATGTCGAAAAAGTCATATTATAGCATATTTGTAAAAGTCATAAAAAAGTCATTGTATAGCATGTCGAAAAAGTCATAAAAAGTCATGTTATAGCATGTCGAAAAAGTCATAAAAAGTCATATTATAGCATGTCGAAAAAGTCATAAAAAGTCATTATAGCATGTCGAAAAAGTCATAGTATAGCATGTTTGAAAAAGTCATAGTATAGCATGTCGTAAAGTCATAAAAAAGTCATAGTAGAGCATGTCGAAAAGTCAAAGTATAGCATGTCGAAAAAGTCATAAAAAAGTCATTGTATAGCATATTTGAAAAAGTCATAAAAACGTCATTGTATAGCATATTTGAAAAAGTCATAAAAAAGTCATTGTATAGCATGTCGAAAAAGTCATAAAAAGTCATATTATAGCATGTCGAAAAAGTCATAAAAAGTCATGTTATAGCACGTCGAAAAAGTCATAAAAAGTCATATTATAGCATGTCGAAAAAGTCATAAAAAGTCATATTATAGCATGTCGAAAAAGTCATAGTATAGCATGTTTGAAAAAGTCATAGTATAGCATGTCGTAAAGTCATAAAAAAGTCATAGTAGAGCATGTCGAAAAGTCAAAGTATAGCATGTCGAAAAAGTCATAAAAAAGTCATTGTATAGCATATTTGAAAAAGTCATAAAAAAGTCATTGTATAGCATATTTGAAAAAGTCATAAAAAGTCATATTATAGCATGTCGAAAAAGTCATAAAAAGTCATATTATAGCATGTCGAAAAAGTTATAAAAAGTCATGTTATAGCATGTCGAAAAAGTCATAAAAAGTCATATTATAGAAAGTCGAAAAAGTCATATTATAGCATGTCGAAAAAGTCATAGTATAGCATGTTTGAAAAAGTCATAGTATAGCATATTTGAAAAAGTCATAAAAAGTCATTATAGCATGTCGAAAAAGTCATAAAAAGTCATGTTATAGCACGTCGAAAAAGTCATAAAAAGTCATATTATAGCATGTCGAAAAAGTCATAAAAAGTCATATTATAGCATGTCGAAAAAGTCATAGTATAGCATGTTTGAAAAAGTCATAGTATAGCATGTCGTAAAGTCATAAAAAAGTCATAGTAGAGCATGTCAAAAAGTCATAGTATAGCATGTCGAAAAAGTCATAAAAAAGTCATTGTATAGCATATTTGAAAAAGTCATAAAAAAGTCATTGTATAGCATATTTGAAAAAGTCATAAAAAAGTCATTGTATAGCATGTCGAAAAGTCATAAAAAGTCATATTATAGCATGTCGAAAAAGTCATAAAAAGTCATATTATAGCATGTCGAAAAAGTTATAAAAAGTCATGTTATAGCATGTCGAAAAAGTCATAAAAAGTCATATTATAGCATGTCGAAAAAGTCATAAAAAGTCATTATAGCATGTCGAAAAAGTCATAGTATAGCATGTTTGAAAAAGTCATAGTATAGCATGTCGTAAAGTCATAAAAAAGTCATAGTAGAGCATGTCGAAAAGTCAAAGTATAGCATGTCGAAAAAGTCATAAAAAAGTCATTGTATAGCATATTTGAAAAAGTCATAAAAACGTCATTGTATAGCATATTTGAAAAAGTCATAAAAAAGTCATTGTATAGCATGTCGAAAAAGTCATAAAAAGTCATATTATAGCATGTCGAAAAAGTCATAAAAGTCATGTTATAGCACGTCGAAAAAGTCATAAAAAGTCATATTATAGCATGTCGAAAAAGTCATAAAAAGTCATATTATAGCATGTCGAAAAAGTCATAGTATAGCATGTTTGAAAAAGTCATAGTATAGCATGTCGTAAAGTCATAAAAAAGTCATAGTAGAGCATGTCGAAAAGTCAAAGTATAGCATGTCGAAAAAGTCATAAAAAAGTCATTGTATAGCATATTTGAAAAAGTCATAAAAAAGTCATTGTATAGCATATTTGAAAAAGTCATAAAAAGTCATATTATAGCATGTCGAAAAAGTCATAAAAAGTCATATTATAGCATGTCGAAAAAGTTATAAAAAGTCATGTTATAGCATGTCGAAAAAGTCATAAAAAGTCATATTATAGAAAGTCGAAAAAGTCATATTATAGCATGTCGAAAAAGTCATAGTATAGCATGTTTGAAAAAGTCATAGTATAGCATATTTGAAAAAGTCATAAAAAGTCATTGTATAGCATGTCGAAAAGTCATAAAAAAGTCATAGTATAGCATGTCGAAAAGTCATAAAAAAGTCATAGTATAGCATGTCGTAAAGTCATAAAAAAAGTCATAGTAGAGCATGTCGAAAAGTCAAAGTATAGCATGTCGAAAAAGTCATAAAAAAGTCATTGTATAGCATGTCGAAAAAGTCATAGTATAGCATATTTGAAAAAGTCATAAAAAAGTCATTGTATAGCATGTCGAAAAGTCATAAAAAAGTCATAGTATAGCATGTCGAAAAAGTCATAAAAAGTCATATTATAGCATGTCGAAAAAGTCATAGTATAGCATATTTGAAAAAAGTCATAAAAAAGTCATAGTATAGCATGTCGAAAAAGTCATAGTATAGCATATTTGAAAAAAGTCATAAAAAAGTCATTGTATAGCATGTCGTAAAGTCATAAAAAAGTCATAGTATAGCATGTCGAAAAGTCATAAAAAAGTCATTGTATAGCATGTCGAAAAAGTCATAAAAAGTCATAGTATAGCATGTTTGAAAAAGTCATAACAGAGACCTTGTATAGCATGTCGAAAAAGGCATAAAAAAGTCAAAGTATAGCATGTCGAAAAAGTCATAGTATAGCATATTTGAAAAAGTCATAAAAAAGTCATTGTATAGCATGTCGAAAAGTCATAAAAAGTCATGTTATAGCATGTCGAAAAAGTCATAAAAAGTCATATTATAGCATGTCGAAAAAGTCATATTATAGCATATTTGTAAAAGTCATAAAAAAGTCATTGTATAGCATGTCGAAAAAGTCATAAAAAGTCATGTTATAGCATGTCGAAAAAGTCATAAAAAGTCATATTATAGCATGTCGAAAAAGTCATAAAAAGTCATTATAGCATGTCGAAAAAGTCATAGTATAGCATGTTTGAAAAAGTCATAGTATAGCATGTCGTAAAGTCATAAAAAAGTCATAGTAGAGCATGTCGAAAAGTCAAAGTATAGCATGTCGAAAAAGTCATAAAAAAGTCATTGTATAGCATATTTGAAAAAGTCATAAAAACGTCATTGTATAGCATATTTGAAAAAGTCATAAAAAAGTCATTGTATAGCATGTCGAAAAAGTCATAAAAAGTCATATTATAGCATGTCGAAAAAGTCATAAAAAGTCATGTTATAGCACGTCGAAAAAGTCATAAAAAGTCATATTATAGCATGTCGAAAAAGTCATAAAAAGTCATATTATAGCATGTCGAAAAAGTCATAGTATAGCATGTTTGAAAAAGTCATAGTATAGCATGTCGTAAAGTCATAAAAAAGTCATAGTAGAGCATGTCGAAAAGTCAAAGTATAGCATGTCGAAAAAGTCATAAAAAAGTCATTGTATAGCATATTTGAAAAAGTCATAAAAAAGTCATTGTATAGCATATTTGAAAAAGTCATAAAAAGTCATATTATAGCATGTCGAAAAAGTCATAAAAAGTCATATTATAGCATGTCGAAAAAGTTATAAAAAGTCATGTTATAGCATGTCGAAAAAGTCATAAAAAGTCATATTATAGAAAGTCGAAAAAGTCATATTATAGCATGTCGAAAAAGTCATAGTATAGCATGTTTGAAAAAGTCATAGTATAGCATATTTGAAAAAGTCATAAAAAGTCATTATAGCATGTCGAAAAAGTCATAAAAAGTCATGTTATAGCACGTCGAAAAAGTCATAAAAAGTCATATTATAGCATGTCGAAAAAGTCATAAAAAGTCATATTATAGCATGTCGAAAAAGTCATAGTATAGCATGTTTGAAAAAGTCATAGTATAGCATGTCGTAAAGTCATAAAAAAGTCATAGTAGAGCATGTCAAAAAGTCATAGTATAGCATGTCGAAAAAGTCATAAAAAAGTCATTGTATAGCATATTTGAAAAAGTCATAAAAAAGTCATTGTATAGCATATTTGAAAAAGTCATAAAAAAGTCATTGTATAGCATGTCGAAAAGTCATAAAAAGTCATATTATAGCATGTCGAAAAAGTCATAAAAAGTCATATTATAGCATGTCGAAAAAGTTATAAAAAGTCATGTTATAGCATGTCGAAAAAGTCATAAAAAGTCATATTATAGCATGTCGAAAAAGTCATAAAAAGTCATTATAGCATGTCGAAAAAGTCATAGTATAGCATGTTTGAAAAAGTCATAGTATAGCATGTCGTAAAGTCATAAAAAAGTCATAGTAGAGCATGTCGAAAAGTCAAAGTATAGCATGTCGAAAAAGTCATAAAAAAGTCATTGTATAGCATATTTGAAAAAGTCATAAAAACGTCATTGTATAGCATATTTGAAAAAGTCATAAAAAAGTCATTGTATAGCATGTCGAAAAAGTCATAAAAAGTCATATTATAGCATGTCGAAAAAGTCATAAAAGTCATGTTATAGCACGTCGAAAAAGTCATAAAAAGTCATATTATAGCATGTCGAAAAAGTCATAAAAAGTCATATTATAGCATGTCGAAAAAGTCATAGTATAGCATGTTTGAAAAAGTCATAGTATAGCATGTCGTAAAGTCATAAAAAAGTCATAGTAGAGCATGTCGAAAAGTCAAAGTATAGCATGTCGAAAAAGTCATAAAAAAGTCATTGTATAGCATATTTGAAAAAGTCATAAAAAAGTCATTGTATAGCATATTTGAAAAAGTCATAAAAAGTCATATTATAGCATGTCGAAAAAGTCATAAAAAGTCATATTATAGCATGTCGAAAAAGTTATAAAAAGTCATGTTATAGCATGTCGAAAAAGTCATAAAAAGTCATATTATAGAAAGTCGAAAAAGTCATATTATAGCATGTCGAAAAAGTCATAGTATAGCATGTTTGAAAAAGTCATAGTATAGCATATTTGAAAAAGTCATAAAAAGTCATTGTATAGCATGTCGAAAAGTCATAAAAAAGTCATAGTATAGCATGTCGAAAAGTCATAAAAAAGTCATAGTATAGCATGTCGTAAAGTCATAAAAAAAGTCATAGTAGAGCATGTCGAAAAGTCAAAGTATAGCATGTCGAAAAAGTCATAAAAAAGTCATTGTATAGCATGTCGAAAAAGTCATAGTATAGCATATTTGAAAAAGTCATAAAAAAGTCATTGTATAGCATGTCGAAAAGTCATAAAAAAGTCATAGTATAGCATGTCGAAAAAGTCATAAAAAGTCATATTATAGCATGTCGAAAAAGTCATAAAAAGTCATGTTATAGCACGTCGAAAAAGTCATAGAAAGTCATATTATAGCATGTCGAAAAAGTCATAAAAAGTCATATTATAGCATGTCGAAAAAGTCATAGTATAGCATGTTTGAAAAAGTCATAGTATAGCATGTCGTAAAGTCATAAAAAAGTCATAGTAGAGCATGTCAAAAAGTCATGTTATAGCACGTCGAAAAAGTCATAAAAAGTCATATTATAGCATGTCGAAAAAGTCATAAAAAGTCATATTATAGCATGTCGAAAAAGTCATAGTATAGCATGTTTGAAAAAGTCATAGTATAGCATGTCGTAAAGTCATAAAAAAGTCATAGTAGAGCATGTCAAAAAGTCATAGTATAGCATGTCGAAAAAGTCATAAAAAAGTCATTGTATAGCATATTTGAAAAAGTCATAAAAAAGTCATTGTATAGCATATTTGAAAAAGTCATAAAAAAGTCATTGTATAGCATGTCGAAAAGTCATAAAAAGTCATATTATAGCATGTCGAAAAAGTCATAAAAAGTCATATTATAGCATGTCGAAAAAGTTATAAAAAGTCATGTTATAGCATGTCGAAAAAGTCATAAAAAGTCATATTATAGCATGTCGAAAAAGTCATAAAAAGTCATTATAGCATGTCGAAAAAGTCATAGTATAGCATGTTTGAAAAAGTCATAGTATAGCATGTCGTAAAGTCATAAAAAAGTCATAGTAGAGCATGTCGAAAAGTCAAAGTATAGCATGTCGAAAAAGTCATAAAAAAGTCATTGTATAGCATATTTGAAAAAGTCATAAAAACGTCATTGTATAGCATATTTGAAAAAGTCATAAAAAAGTCATTGTATAGCATGTCGAAAAAGTCATAAAAAGTCATATTATAGCATGTCGAAAAAGTCATAAAAGTCATGTTATAGCACGTCGAAAAAGTCATAAAAAGTCATATTATAGCATGTCGAAAAAGTCATAAAAAGTCATATTATAGCATGTCGAAAAAGTCATAGTATAGCATGTTTGAAAAAGTCATAGTATAGCATGTCGTAAAGTCATAAAAAAGTCATAGTAGAGCATGTCGAAAAGTCAAAGTATAGCATGTCGAAAAAGTCATAAAAAAGTCATTGTATAGCATATTTGAAAAAGTCATAAAAAAGTCATTGTATAGCATATTTGAAAAAGTCATAAAAAGTCATATTATAGCATGTCGAAAAAGTCATAAAAAGTCATATTATAGCATGTCGAAAAAGTTATAAAAAGTCATGTTATAGCATGTCGAAAAAGTCATAAAAAGTCATATTATAGAAAGTCGAAAAAGTCATATTATAGCATGTCGAAAAAGTCATAGTATAGCATGTTTGAAAAAGTCATAGTATAGCATATTTGAAAAAGTCATAAAAAGTCATTGTATAGCATGTCGAAAAGTCATAAAAAAGTCATAGTATAGCATGTCGAAAAGTCATAAAAAAGTCATAGTATAGCATGTCGTAAAGTCATAAAAAAAGTCATAGTAGAGCATGTCGAAAAGTCAAAGTATAGCATGTCGAAAAAGTCATAAAAAAGTCATTGTATAGCATGTCGAAAAAGTCATAGTATAGCATATTTGAAAAAGTCATAAAAAAGTCATTGTATAGCATGTCGAAAAGTCATAAAAAAGTCATAGTATAGCATGTCGAAAAAGTCATAAAAAGTCATATTATAGCATGTCGAAAAAGTCATAAAAAGTCATGTTATAGCACGTCGAAAAAGTCATAAAAAGTCATATTATAGCATGTCGAAAAAGTCATAAAAAGTCATATTATAGCATGTCGAAAAAGTCATAGTATAGCATGTTTGAAAAAGTCATAGTATAGCATGTCGTAAAGTCATAAAAAAGTCATAGTAGAGCATGTCAAAAAGTCATAGTATAGCATGTCGAAAAAGTCATAAAAAAGTCATTGTATAGCATATTTGAAAAAGTCATAAAAAAGTCATTGTATAGCATATTTGAAAAAGTCATAAAAAAGTCATTGTATAGCATGTCGAAAAGTCATAAAAAGTCATATTATAGCATGTCGAAAAAGTCATAAAAAGTCATATTATAGCATGTCGAAAAAGTTATAAAAAGTCATGTTATAGCATGTCGAAAAAGTCATAAAAAGTCATATTATAGAAAGTCGAAAAAGTCATATTATAGCATGTCGAAAAAGTCATAGTATAGCATGTTTGAAAAAGTCATAGTATAGCATATTTGAAAAAGTCATAAAAAGTCATTGTATAGCATGTCGAAAAGTCATAAAAAAGTCATAGTATAGCATGTCGAAAAGTCATAAAAAAGTCATAGTATAGCATGTCGTAAAGTCATAAAAAAAGTCATAGTAGAGCATGTCGAAAAGTCAAAGTATAGCATGTCGAAAAAGTCATAAAAAAGTCATTGTATAGCATGTCGAAAAAGTCATAGTATAGCATATTTGAAAAAGTCATAAAAAAGTCATTGTATAGCATGTCGAAAAGTCATAAAAAAGTCATAGTATAGCATGTCGAAAAAGTCATAAAAAGTCATATTATAGCATGTCGAAAAAGTCATAAAAAGTCATGTTATAGCACGTCGAAAAAGTCATAAAAAGTCATATTATAGCATGTCGAAAAAGTCATAAAAAGTCATATTATAGCATGTCGAAAAAGTCATAGTATAGCATGTTTGAAAAAGTCATAGTATAGCATGTCGTAAAGTCATAAAAAAGTCATAGTAGAGCATGTCAAAAAGTCATAGTATAGCATGTCGAAAAAGTCATAAAAAAGTCATTGTATAGCATATTTGAAAAAGTCATAAAAAAGTCATTGTATAGCATATTTGAAAAAGTCATAAAAAAGTCATTGTATAGCATGTCGAAAAGTCATAAAAAGTCATATTATAGCATGTCGAAAAAGTCATAAAAAGTCATATTATAGCATGTCGAAAAAGTTATAAAAAGTCATGTTATAGCATGTCGAAAAAGTCATAAAAAGTCATATTATAGAAAGTCGAAAAAGTCATATTATAGCATGTCGAAAAAGTCATAGTATAGCATGTTTGAAAAAGTCATAGTATAGCATATTTGAAAAAGTCATAAAAAGTCATTGTATAGCATGTCGAAAAGTCATAAAAAAGTCATAGTATAGCATGTCGAAAAGTCATAAAAAAGTCATAGTATAGCATGTCGTAAAGTCATAAAAAAAGTCATAGTAGAGCATGTCGAAAAGTCAAAGTATAGCATGTCGAAAAAGTCATAAAAAAGTCATTGTATAGCATGTCGAAAAAGTCATAGTATAGCATATTTGAAAAAGTCATAAAAAAGTCATTGTATAGCATGTCGAAAAGTCATAAAAAAGTCATAGTATAGCATGTCGAAAAAGTCATAAAAAGTCATTGTATAGCATATTTGAAAAAGTCATAAAAAAGTCATTGTATAGCATGTCGAAAAGTCATAAGAAAGTCATCGTCGAAAAAGTCATAAAAAAGTCATAGTATAGCATGTTTGAAAAAGTCATAACAGAGTCCTTGTATAGCATGTCGAAAAAGTCAGAAAAAAGTCATAGTATAGCGTGTCGAAAAAGTCATAAGAAAGTCATAGTATAGCATGTCGAAATGGTAAAGTATGTTGAAAACTAAAATATGTAGAAAAAAGTCCAAAAAAAGTCACAGTATAGTATGTTGAAAAGTCATAATGAAGCTTAAGCACAAGTTCAATCAGGAAGACTATCTTTACACACCTTTTCATTCATAATTTCTCAGTGTCCGTGATTACTCTATCAGCTGACTGGGGGCGTTCATTACATTACAGTCATTTAGCAGACACTTTTATCCAAAGCGACTTACAATTCAGATACTATCACATTTATACACTGTAAGCACAGCTATGTGAGCAATTTTTTGGGGTCAAGTGTCTTGCTCAAGGACACATTAAAGTACGGTAACCAACCAGATTCTGTTCTGGAGAGGTTTTCCAGAAGCCAATCACATCGTTGCTGTCAAACTTTAAAAAAATGTTCTCTTCTCTGCTGCTGTCAGTTGTCATTTCAGCTCAAAGAAGATGAGACCCTCCTCCACCGCAGTCACCTCCAGTCACGCTCCTCTTTCATCAGCGGAGTGCAGCAACTCCCTTCGTCACCACCACCAGTGTCTGGACTCCAGGGGGATTCGGCCTTATCTGACCTCAGTATCCCTACTTCAGGCCAAAGACTTTGCATTATTCAAATTGTATGCTTGTATAATCAATTGTTGTTCAATTCTAATGAAGTCTCTCCTGTGAAGTATAGTATGTCGACAACAATCATAGTATGTTGAAAAAAGTAAAAAGTCAGGAAAATGGCAAAAAAAAAGTCATGTTACGTATAGTATGCCATACAAATGTCAAAATGTTGTGTCATGAAGAAGTCATAGTTTAGTATGTCATAAACAATGTGATGATAAAGTATGGCATAACAAAATATCGTATTTGACAAACCGTGGTAGTAAATTATGCCATAAAAAAGATCTAAATAGTCCCAATAGGTTGCAAAAAACATTTATGATAGTTTTCCATAAAACTATGATATACCATGTAATTCATCGTATAGCATACCATGAAAACAAAAATCACAATACAATGTCACAAAAAAAAGTACAGAATGCCAGAAAAAAACTTCATAGTCATCAAAATTTCAGATTAAAGTATACCATAAAGAATATAATAAAGTCATGAAAAAATGTACAAATTGGTCATAAATAATTGTTAAAGAATTTCAAAACAGTGTGCCATAAAATACTTTCATGTAAACGTTGTAAATGTCAGTATAATATTATGAAAATATGTGTAGTATGCCATGAAAATGTGATGAGAAACATAGTATGTCATAATATCATGGTATTGTATGCCATATAAAAAGGTATGCCACAAAAATGGCAAGTATAGTATAGTGCAGTGTAAACAATGTCCGCAAAACACAGCTCAGTGACACAAACACACTCCTCAGGAAAACGTATCAGTACAGCTGGTCACAGTAATAAAAAACAGGAAAAAAGCAGACTCACCACACCCGTCCATGCCTCCCAAACAACCACATTGCACATCTCACTCACCAAACGAGATGCACCTGTCTACTAGGCTATTGCTGAGCCTGAAATCAGTCTCTGCACA
This sequence comes from Melanostigma gelatinosum, assembly GCF_949748355.1. NCBI lineage: Eukaryota > Metazoa > Chordata > Actinopteri > Perciformes > Zoarcidae > Melanostigma > Melanostigma gelatinosum. Next base: position 15,540,481 of record NC_136649.1, read on the forward strand.
ACAAGCCAATTCACAACCAGCAGAGCCAACTTCTCTACACAAATCCAACCCTGATCAATCAAGCTGGGACGAGCCCACATATGTTATAGTCCTGCGGCATAGCAGACCAATTGTTCAAATTGTTCTAAAAGCACCAAAATTGGCACACATGTAGATTAATATATTCTAAACATTTTTGGATATGGAGGCATTCAAGATTAGCCATGTGGAAGATATGGCGGCCATTGTTCAAAATGGCCGCCATTTACCTTTTTTTTTTTTACATATTCCTTTTTTTTTTACATAATTCCTTTTTTTACATCAGAATTAACATCAATAAGTGTTTAACAGATATTTAGATGAATCTTCTCAAAAATGGCTCCCAAACTTGCCGCCATTTTGTGGAAAAAGTAGACATTTGATGAAGATTTCAATACTTTATTTCAAAATTCAATTTTTTTTTCAAATTGCTGGCAAAATTGCAATGGAATGGTAGTCAAAATAATACACAGAGTACGGGGAGTTTACAGTATGGTCAAATTGTAGTTATATAGTCGACCAGAAGCCGTCTCTAGGCACAGTACTTACAGTTATACATTTATGGATAGATCTAATATAAATGAACAAATCTAAGTGGACACAATAAACAGTTGCCAATACAATAACTTTCAGTATTGTGTAATCCTGCAGTACATACATGTAATACAATAACGTAGATTTTGCCACACTATGATTCTGAACTTTTCAAATCTGGTCACCAGGATTATGAATGTCTACAGATCATAATGTTGGCTAACAAGTTTTCTGTCCTAATCTACTGGCATTCGCCTTCACAGAAACACAGACCAGTGCATTGCAGTGAAGCGTTCTTGCACTTGCAGCGTTTTCTGCAGCCTTTCTTGCATCCGCAAGACACCAGCTCATAGCAGGTCTTGGATGCCTCAGGGAGTGTGGTCCAGAGTGGTGTGTAGGGCCCATCATCACTCCGATGCCAGCCCCAGTCTGTTGGTGGAGGGAGCACGGGCTCTGGTACCAATGCCTGGCCCCAGACATGACCACCCTGAAGGGCAGATCTCTTCACATGCTGCTCCAGAGCAGCGTAGGTTGGCGGGATGTTCTGAACAGAGCTCTTCTTTGCAAAGAGCTTCTTTCTCGCCTTGTTGACGTCCTTGCATTTGCTTGTGCGGTCATACAGGAGTATTACAAACCTCTCGATGACATGCATTGTATCCTCTTGGATGCTTGTGGGTGCATTTGCCAGACTCAGCAGGGCATCAGTGAGTTCTGGCAGCGTGTTCCATGTTGCCCAGGCAGATTTCTTCCCATGTCCGACGAAGGCTGACACAGTATCACACCCTGTGATGGCATGAAACATTGGAAGAGCACATGTCTTCTCTGGACCAAGGGAGGAAGCTATTTCATGGGCTGCAATGTAGCGGTAGTTCTTGCCTGTCCCAAAGGCTACCCAGAGTTCGTCTCCAGCTGGTAGTTTCTGGACTACCATCACTGCTAGGACCACGACGTCAGTGTCTACTGTTCGAACCTGTATCTGGTGGTGACCATGTTGTGCAGCATGTGCTACATGTAGCATCATGCGAGTGTCTGCCTCTTCTTGGTTGCATGGTGCGAGTGAGTTGACGTCCTCTTGGTGTGGAACACAGATCACCTGCTCCCCATCAGTGACCACCAGTTCCTTGCCTTCTTCTTGAAAGGACTCTGCAAGCATGGTGGAGAGGTAGCTGAAGAGCTCCACTTTGTTGCCATCAACTCGCAGGAAACTTTGCCAATTTCCTGGTATAACTGCCGAGTCGACAACACGCCGACGTACTCCCTTTCCACGGTGTTCTCTGGTTGATGCCTTCAGGGAATCTGCTCTGTAGCTGTCCCACACAAGGTCAAGACGTGATACATGTTGGAGCTGTTGTACAACGTATGGGATGAACACTTGCTGTGCATATTCCTCGAACGTGTTGGCAGTACCCGGCTTCAACATCTGTACGATTACTGCTCCATCGAGGACAACAGCAGTGACAGTAGGCGCTTCAGACTGAGGCTCAGCATGGCCTTCAAGGCACACCAGCAAGTCACTCTTGCTCCCTAGGTACAGTCTCCCTCCGTCAGATAAAGCTGGAGGGCATTGCTGGTTTTCATGCCTGAAGAACTCTTCTAGATTCCCTTTACGGGTCTGGCAGCTGATATATAATCGTGCGAAGAGCGCAACATCATTCTTCAGAAATCAACACTCAACACTATACTATTACTGCAGCCGCCGTCACTGCCACCACCGCTGCCGCTGCAAAGTAAAACTCATTTTTCTTGTAAAATGGTAGCCATTCTATTTGGTAAGCACACAAGTATGTGTAATTGTACAATACTTTTCACCTCTAGCACACTTATCACCTCTAGCATCCACAAAAAGACAAATTATGGTACATATTCAATGACGCTAATGGTAAATAGCGGCCATTTTGAAAAATGGCCGCCAAATGTGCTACGGGGAGAGTCTTGAATGCCTCCATATCCAAAATTGTTCAGAATGTATTAATCTACATGTGTGCCAATTTTGGTGCTTTTAGAACAATTTGAACAATTGGTTTCGTATTTTTTACTATGCCGCTGGACTATTACAACTTTAGTGATGTTACGAGATGTGCCAACGCTTCGAAGCGTGTGTCGAGTAATGGAGGGGGCGTTTCCTCGAAGAGCGTATCGAGGCTTGCTTCATTTAGGGGAGGAGCCAAAAATGATGACGTCCGAAGCCTCGCTGCCCGGCTGTACCACGTGACTGCTTCGGGCAGTGGTTCAGATTTTTGCCGGGAGGTTTGACAGCAATATAAACCCCTCAGGCTCCATTCAAAATGTGGGTTGTTGGTGGAGAGTTGCGGTCAGTTGAGAGTTTGGATAGTTTGGAGAGTTTAGAGAGAGAGAGATAGTTTGGATAGCGTTTATATAGTTTGGAGAGTTTAGAGAGAGAGAGATAGTTTGGAGAGTTAGGAGAGTGAGGAGAGAAGGATAGGTGATAAGATGGAGCCAGCTCGGAAGAGGAGGATTTCCCCTGTGTGGGAACACTTTGATTTGATAACTCCTAATAAGGTAAGCTAAATCTAACTCTATTTCAGACACATTAGGTTTGCTTATCAAGAACTGTATTTTTCACAGTTTCTTATTTTATTCAAAGGTGAGGTGTTTATTGTGCTCCAAGGAGTTGGGGTACAATAACAACACCTCATCCATGCTAAGGCATCACCGTGCCTTGCATGAGAATAAGGAGGAAACTGGAGCTTACAATACTACAAATGCACCATCACAATTGTTCCCTGTTCACTTTTGTTTATTATGCAAATAAAGACAGGTAACAGACACTGTATTTATTCTCTTTTAACCAGCCACCAGAAAACAAGCGCTGGATGAAGCCCTCGTCTCCATGATCGTGAAGGACACACAGCCCTTCAGTATTGTGGATGTTGGATTCAGGGCATTTGTGTTTGCGTTTTTGTGCACGCCAGCATCTTCTGTACCCTGTGAAAGGGTGTTTTCAAAGGCCGGAGAGGTTGTGTCAAAAAAAAAGGAATCGTTTAAAACCAAAAACTGTTGAGAAACTGTTATTTCTGAATAAAAATGAATAAAATGTGTCCTGTACATCACTGTCCAAGTTACACAAGCATATTCAGTCCCCTCTTCCTAGTTCCACAAGCACTTTCACTGTCCTCTGCCTGCTTAAGCCCATGCCATTTTCCTAAAGTGACATAATAACATCATTACACAACCTGCCATATCATATGATACTACCATTTTGGGAAAATGTACACACACAGAATACATTAAAAAAATATTTTATTATGCACATATGTCATAATTTATGTACAGAAATGATTTGGTCATACATTTTTGTAATTACGTCATTCCCAACAGCCATAACAGACACAAAAATTCAATGCATTACATTATGTGGTTCAGATACAGCTGCCTGTGATTATACACTTGGCCAGTAGGTGGTATCGTGTGCACATGAAGCTTCGAGTAATGAACCCTTTCTCGAACCAATTGGCTGAAGTGTTGCGATGCCTCATGAGGCTTCATCTCGCCATCACTAGTTACAACCCGGCTCAAAGGCTGCAACATAAATGGAAGACCAGTAAAAGTAATAAATACCCACATTTACTTAAAGCATAACATTAACGAAACAAAACAAACATGGAGTCAGAAATCAGTATCGACTGTCAATGTTCAGATGTAGAGACTTTAGCTGGAACCACACCAGGCTCAGGTGTGGCTCATCAGCTGACGATTAACATCCTGAAAGACAGAAAAGAGCCAGCAAACAGGATACAGACCCCGAGTGGAAAGGAGGGGTCGTAACAGTATGTCATACAAAGTCATAGCATAGTAGGTCATAAGAAAGTATCAAAAATCCCATGACAAGGTCATAGTATGTGAAAAAAATGCCATCAAATGTAAAAAAAAATGTAATACTATAAAGTGATGGTAAAATGTGACATACAATTTCTAAATCAGTTTGTAAAATATTTTTGTAAAAAATAATAGTCTCTAACTCATAACTAAAACCCAAACACAGTTTTGAATGCATTCTTCATGGTACAAAGAAGACAAACAACATTTTCTTCCTTGCGATTCTCTTGGCAATGACCTTTTGAAGAAAATGTTCACATCATCTTCTCTACTCTTTGTTATATTTGCGTCACGCATCTTTCGTTCATATTCCCAGCAGCTCTGTCTGTTCCGTTGCAGCTCTGTGTGTTCATCAGACATGTGTCAGCCTTTTGTTAAGGTCTGCCAAAGAACAGGTTGTTCTCTGCCTCGCTCTGCCTTTGTGTCTATTTCCTGCCAGATGCTGGATTGGGAGCATTAACAAGACAACCCTGAAAATGAAAGTGCAAACGCTCGGTGATATATCATCCCTCACCAGCTGTTCTCTGTTTGGAAGTCTCTGCACCAATCACTGGGCAGGACCACAGGAAGTTGCCATCTGTGGGCATCATGGTGACAGAGTTTGTGGATGGGCGTTGAAGTTGATGTGTTATCTGGAGCAAATTAAGTATGATACAGGGCTGGAGAGACGGGGGGGGGAGAGCCAGGAGGTGCGGGAAAAGACATGGAGAGATGGACAGAGACACCAGGAGGACTGTATCGCCTGGAAGACAAAGGGCCAAGCTGAGAAAGGGATGGATGAAAAGAGAAGAGACAAGGCCTTTGCACCTGCTCTGTATAGAACACAAGGTTCTGCTGTCACACGTGTGCTGGCTGCAGGCCGATCAGGCTGGTCTGCTCTGGCTTTACCTTCCAACGCCTTGCTGCCAAATCCTCTCCCTGCTCCCCATCAGCATCCTCTGCTGCTCTGCACAAACAAACCAACCAACACATTTAGAACCTTTTAGCCTGAATACTAAAACATCAATGCAAGAGAGCATGGGAAATCTTATTACAGTCAGAATTCATGACGGCTATTTTTGAGTGAATAAAACCTGTTAAAACTGATCTCGAAATGCAAATTTAAACTAATAGGGGTATTGATGAGAAAACAGAGAGACCTTACCTAAAGTACTGGATGCCATTTCTTAAGAAAGAACCCATGGAGTTAATTGGTGTTCATCAAAAGTGTTGATTAATCGCTCTGTGTGAGTCTACACTACCAGTAATGCTACAAGAATAAGATTAATTGGAAAAAGTATCATTAAGTTAGTGGTAATATTGTATCCCTGAGCAAGGCTATGATCGACTAAAACTACATGTTGCAGATAATCAGGCAAAACCTGTGAATGCCATTGGATTAATGCCTTCATCTTACATAACATAAGCTTGTTAGTATTGTCGGCTACCTCAATGATCATTGTATTACCATAATTCAGCAGTGAGAGACATATTAGTACCCACAGGAATTCTGAAGGTAATTCTCATGAGCACTATGGTGTAGCAGAAGTCATTACGTAGTTGTGTTGTGAGTAATATTATGATGTACGTGATGCTAATGGTAAATCTGCTTGCCAGAAGAGGGAACTAGAGAGCTGTTAAAACAGCACAGCCCGTTTGTCAATTATGAAACACACGCTGACTTTTGATACATCAAAAACTGAGAGGTAAACTGTCCTCAGCACCACAACATTTCAAAGCAGCTAGGGTGAAACATCGGGATTCATTCTGTATGGTTCAGCACTCTTATGTGTTCGCTCATGTGTCACTGAGGGCAGTCTCCAGTGCAGTATACAGCAATATACTGTCTTCTGTTCCACTGAGCATTACTGTCCATTCTAGAGGGTCTTTTCTCAGTCCTGACATGTCACGCTGACGGGCAGCATTTGCCCCTGCGGGAAAGATTCAAGTAAACACACGTTGACATTAAAATCTAAAAACTCCCTGCCAGCTCCCGATGGGGAGTTAAGGGTTAATAATAGGCATTTGCATTTGCTCATACTTGCACACACAGCACACAGGACTCTAATTGTGACCAGCGGCCGCTGTACACGAGCCAGTGACTGACATGAGATGACAGGGACCCGCCTCTGATCTATTTAATCCCAGCATGTAGTTGTACTGCTCATTGTCCCTGAGGCCTACGGACACCTATTAGCTCTCATTAGCTCCCTGTGGTTCAACAAGACGAGGCTCAGGCCTGTCAAATCAACAACAAAAGATGCACAGTACTTGTGATTCCAACAATTCTTCCAACAATTAATTACTGTTCTAATAAATAGCGGTGACACAGAGAACATCAATGGAATTTATCAAAATATTTGAGCAATATTTGATCTGTTTTAAGGAAAGGTTTGACAGTTGAAAAACATAATTGTTGGAATGCTGTTAAGCATTCCAACAATTATGTTTTTTGTTGTATCCATCAAGCCAGTCGTACACGTTTGTTACTCTCCTCGTGTAGACTATCCGCGCCACATTAGGCAACTATGTGAGTGCATTTTTCAAAATCTCAAACAATTCCTATTAACATACTATTTTATTTGTTTGTCTGTTCTAAATCCTAAAGGGATGAGGCCAGGTGAGGGTTAGCTTAGCACAAACTAATACCAGAAGGAAACAGATAGACTGTCTCTGTCCAAAAGTTAAAGAAAAAAACGTGTTTAATCCGTACGTGTCTTGATGAAATCTTGTGAGGTTGCCAGGAAATCACTGTTGGTTCAAAGAAGTCTGGTCAAAAAAAGGTTCCGCAAATAAATCTGTAAAACTACAACTTGTTTTTTAGGATTTAGAACAGATAAACAAATAAAATAGTATATTAATAGGAATTGTTTGAGATTTTGAAAAATGCACTCACATAGTTGCCTAATGTGGCGCGGATAGTCTACACGAGGAGAGTAACAAACGTGTACGACTGGCTTGATGGATTAAATAATGATAGTGTTGAAGATATTACTGTGCAACCTGCACATAAGAACCTGTCAATGTCACTAAAGAGATAGAACTTTATACCCCTCCACTCTCTTTCTCTCCCTCGTCATGTGTCATCACATACCTCCTCTCCCTTTACCTTCAGCTCTGCTTGCCTCTTGCCACACTCTACAACACCTTAAAGAAACTCATCTACCTCGTCCTACTTCTTGCTCTACAACCTGTGTTTGCTTCCCTGCTTCACTTGCCTATACCGTCTCATTCCCCATTCTCCCCTCCTTTCGTTCCGATATTATCTGGGAGAAGTTTGCCTGGGGTCATTCACCTGGCCTTTGACAGGCCTGTTGGGAAGGCAGGCCTGCCTGGTGAGGATAACGGTTTGTTTTCTGTCATGATGACATACCTGAGAACAGCGAAGACCTTCGGGATTCGGTTTGCAATGAGCACATAGTCAAAACAAACAGGCTTGAGTTGATTGCGATATTGCCAGGTGGAACGTGAACTGTAGGGAAATCACTGAAAAATGTTTTCATGTTCTGTATTTGGTTTAGCAAGAAACTTTTTTCTTTTTCTACAACTAACACATTGTTGTTGTTTTTCAAATACCTCAGGCTACAGTTGAAACAAAGTATTTTTGTCTGTGAATTTAACATGGAGTTCGTGAAATGGAGCTGGATAAATTTCCAGCCCAGTGCTCTTCATGTAATGTCAGTCATGTGTTGTTTAGTCATTGGCAGTTGATGTGTGTTTGATTTGTGGGACTGGAACCAGCAATAAGAGATGATGTACCGTACTGAGCCCCTACTGCTCCTTCCACCACCACGGCTTCCAGCCATGCACCTGTTCCCTCAGCCTGCTGTATCTCTCCCTCTCACACACACACACACACACACACACTTCTGCGCCTGTGGTTTCAACTTGACTTTTTCTCATAAAAGACTCTGTGAAATTTGACAGGTTTTGACAGTGAAGGTTTCCACACAGATCCTGCCATAGTGACAGATATCCGACAGCTTGATGATAACTGCTGCCTTATGGCAGAAACACAGGTGTCCCTCATGGCTGGCGACAATAGGCAGCTCTGAGTGATGGACGGGTTTGATGAAAAGTTACAGAGCTGGAACAAGTGGAAAGTGTTCATGCTGGGACAGACACAAGATCGGGATGGTGAACCTGTGTGAGGTCACTGTGAAACTGACTAAATACTGAGTATACTCTCTTCAACCTGCTTTAAATGTGTTGATGCTCACGAGTTGGACTTAAGTGCAATCTCCCCCATTATTCTTCCTCCTCCACCTTCTGCTTGTAAATCAGCTCCTTAGCGCTGCTTCTTAATATTGCTTGAGTGTGCAGTCTTTTTAACGTGCTCTGGCGTTCACTCCTCTCGCGTGCCCTCTGTCAACAGTAAACTTTCTGAAAAGCGAGCTTAACAGGCCGTGAAAGGGCGGCACAGATGGCTACATCCTAGGTGGTAATTATCAACCACTACCTCCCAACACACACACAAAAAAAGAAACAAGCCAAGGTGTTGCCGTCAGGTCAACTGATGCCGCTGACACGTTTGTAAGCTCTCTGGCAGTGAGCTCAAACCGACGTATACAGAAAAGGGCCTTCTGGAGCCCAGACAGCACGTTGACAGTGTCACAGGTCAAGCACAGCCATAAGAGCATGATTTTTGGCTTCAGTGCACATCAGCCAGACGGAGATCTATATTAAAAACACAATGCTAGTTGGCAAGAAAATAACAGTTTTTCCAATACGGCAGGCGTTCGTTTCACTGGATGTCACATCTTGTTTCACTGAAGGTCTTGAGACGTATTTTAATTGCATTCTAATGGGTTCGTTCTGATGTTGTGTAATGTACAGTAGGCAGGCAATAAAAGCCAATTAGTCTGAAAGTGTTTCATTCAGCACAAGGTGTTGGTAATGGCTGAGTTTATGCTCTCAACGAGCAAGAGGCTGCTTTTTGAAGAGCTTAACCATTTATTTTTGCTGTAGATCTATTAAAATAGAAGGTGACAGCTAATTTGAATCCTTTTTAATTTGGGGGAAATTTAATACACCACAAGGTGATAGGCAAGGCTCCCCCTATCCTCCGTACAAGCCGCTCGCCGCATGCAAAAATATGTAAATGCTGCTCGTATTAGAATCTTTGTCTGGTTGTCATTCTCACATGGGGCACATCAAAGCCATATGACCTGATTTTGCACCTGCTGTTTAATTAAATTTACAAGACAGACACAGTCTCCACTCCCGGTGATATACAAATCTGGCTTTATTACCCCTGCACTGTAATTTACAAGGCAATTTACTGCTGGGCGGTAATGGTGCCTGCCAAAGTGGCTTTTCTAGATACACAAACATGCACAACAACAAGTTATCCCATTTCCCTTCCTGAAGATGAGACCAAGAATGCCAAGACGACTCTATAAAATCGAACTATGGGACGAGTGATTGTGTTGTTGAGGGCCACAAGGCATCTAAGGTATGTTTCAGGTGGTTGCCTCCCTCTTCTACTGAGCGGAAAAGTCCCACTGATTTAATTTTAAAAACCTGCCATGAACTTCTCATCATTTTTTTTATTTGTGTGCTACAGAAATCTCAGTGAGACCAAAGGATGAGTTCACCACACATACATGCAGATGCGTTGCATTTAATTAATTCTAAACCAAAAAGGGACAATTTCTTACAGTGAAAAGTTATTCGTATTTGGCCTTGTCCCTCCCCACAAGCATACAAGAAACTCAGGGTTAGGGGAGTAATATATTCCTCCCCTATGACTACTGATATTCAGGGCTGCTTCATGCTCATGAAATGCTATACACCATAAGTCGTTATAATAAGCTCAAAACAGAACAAAACCAGCCACAGCAGCCGCTGCAAGACCAAGCATTAGCAAATGATCATAGCAGCAGCTGCAGCAGCAGCAGCAGCATACAGCTAAGTGAAAGAGTGAGTAGAACATAGACAGCTTGAATATCACAAAGGATGCATCGCAATTTATGCACATATACGTTGTTATTAGATGTTAAAGCCTCATCTCCACAAGCATACGCCAAGCTCAGCACAGCATAAAACCACATTCGATACTGAGCCTGACAACAGCTGTTATATTGAATGTACTACATGTGGACTGGACTCCAGCTGCCATTTGACCATCCCCTGCGAGGCCCCTCTGCCCAAGATGAAGATACTATCTAGTGAGCAACTTCCATATGAGGACTTGGCATCAGCCATTGTGACATCATACCCCAAAAAGCACCCCCACCCATTGCTGACAATATGAAATCTAGGGAATTGGAGACCTAGACATATTAGCTATACAGACAATAATTACAAAGTTAAGCATATTAAATGCAAGTCGATGTACATTTAATATAGTATATCTAATAATGCAATACCCTGTATAATCTGAATCTGCAAAGTAGCCACTGAGCAATTTTCACAGCAATGAAAGGGAGCCTGCATCCAACGCCGTAGCCAGTTCACATGTTACATCTCTTTATTCATCCTAGGGGTAAACTCACAGTTCTTCCTCCAAAAGATGGTGAGGGGGGCCTAAAGGAAACGTAGGCTGTGACCAAAAAAAACTTCCTTTGTCACTCCAAAGTCAGGCCAGGTAAAGGGCAGGCCAGGAGAATATTTGTCAGTATACTCTGTCCATTTTTTGGCCAGTTCGTTCAGTCATGGTAGTAAGGTGACTCAAACACGGGACACTAACAGGAGTAACCGGATTAAGTTGGTGACTGGTGAACCGAAGTAGATCAAGGGAGATGGCAAGATGAGAGTGTGGCGAAGAAGCAGGCAAGCAGGCGGGCAGGCAGTGACCGCTGAGTAACAGCAGCTTGAACTTCACAACAACTGTTAGTATCTAATTATGTTGTAAAGAATATTAAAACAGGCCATCAAATGAATCGACAGCTTTGAGATAAAAATTGAAAAACATCAGCAACCATCAGACTTCATAACTTTGTGCTCAAGCAACTTCTTCGGATGACTTTTTAAGTACCATCTGCTATTGACATTCCCTATTGGCTCTTGTTTCTGTAGGATACTGGTCTTTTATGTATCCAAAGTTCCCACTTACTGCACTGTATGTTCCCCAAGTCCTCTTATGTGGCTTGCTGTCGTAATATCACAGCAACAAGTTCAGTTCTTCTGTTGTTTTCAATGAATAGCCTACAATTTAGTTTGGTCCCCTAACATCTGACGTGAATGTAATGTGTTTTTTCTCTTTCTTTTGGGTGAAGCGGTCCATTTAGCTGTTCTGCTGCCCTTCAAAAATAGTATGGCTGGGTGTCCGGACATATGCATTCTGTGGTGCAGTTGCCTAATGCATCAACTGTTTTTCACTTTAAGGCCCAGTGGGTAGAATTGTAAAATGTCTGACTTTGGCGACTCCCAGTGGTCACGTAGAAAAATACACTGTAAATAGCAACGCAAGTGAGAAACATTCAAGCCATATCCATGTAATAAATGATTAGCACATGATGAAGAAACCCCGGATGCTTATAATGTATTTTGCTACCAGGAAGTGAACAGGGTTTTGCTCTTGAACCCCAGTTTAACTAATAAAACTTTACTTGGAAGATTATTATGAACAAGGTGACATCCTGAAACGCATCATTCATGTATACATTTACATTGACGGTTCAGTTTGGCCTTCTAGGTCAGGGGTCTCAAACTCATTTTCACTCCGGGCCACATCAGCATCACGGTCGCCCACAAAGGGCCGGTTGTAAATGTAAGACTGTGTAAATGTAACTACTCCTAACATATTGATAAATAACTGTCTTTGCATTTGATTATTGTTTATTCAAGTGTAAAAATATTGTCCATGCAGTTATATAAATGTAAACATATATTTAAGCACATTTCTGTTATTATAACTTAAATCCTTTTAATTTAGGGTTAAGAAACCCACATTACTCTATCAAAGATCAAACGATTAAAGAAAATATTAAAGACAAATATCAAACAAGTTATTACAATAACTTTGTTCAATGCTTAAAATCCTTTCAAGGGTGCGTTTGCACAATCCGACATGAAGTATTTCATGTGTTTTAAAGCCACGTTTGAAGTAGTCTTCAATGTTCTCACAATATATTTCCATGTCAAATGTACAGTAACCAGCCAAAGAGCTGCTTCTGTGTTTAAGTATCTCATCATTATGACTTTCTATCTCATAACTTCGACTTTCTATCTCATAATTTCGACTATGGGGATATTTTTATTATCAAGTCTAACTTTAAAAAAAAAAAACCTTTTTTTTTTTTTGCTGGTGGATTCGCGGGCCACATAAAATGACGTGGCGGGCCAGATTCGGCCCAGAGGCCGGGAATTTGAGATCCCTGTTCTATAGGGTTTAAGGGTTTGAAATGCTGCTGTAGAGGTGTGCCCGTGAGCATGCATGTGTGTGCACGCAGATTTGCGATTGCATGTGAGACATGCCCCTGGTTGCAGTAGCGTGTGCAATCCATAATAGATGATGAAATTTGGCAAGCCGTCCAGCCTTATGGTCCTTTCCTCCTTCTGCAGCTGCTTGTTTTCCCAGAACTCATCTGTGCTGCTGACCAAGAGTTGTGTGCGTATGCGAGGGAGAGAGAGAGAGAGAGACAGAGAGAGAGAGGGAGTGAAAGAGAGAGAAAGAGGAAGAGAGAGAGAGAGAGAGAGAGAGAGAGAGAGAGAGAAAGTGTCCGTATGTCACTGTCTTTGCCCACAAGCACTCCACGAGCATCTTTCCATTCCTCAATATGTCAGACTTGAATATGAAAACGGGCAACTTTTCATCACTCAACCACCACGTGCACATATGGCCACAAAGCTGATGGTGAATGTCAAAGTTGAGTGGAAAGGCCAAGGAGCAGTGACAAAGCGAAAGCACCGCAGACTATCAATCCAGGCCACACTGTTGTGACGGACAAAGATCACAGTCCAGTTCATTGCAATGTGAAATGTGATTACAGATGCAATTTCACCAACATCTCCACAGATATGGCTGTATTGAAATACTATGTCTAAGTTTAGAAACAATGAGGCTCCCACAAGCCGCCTGTTAGCCTAGCTTAGCATGAAACTGTAAAAAGGGGCAAACATCTAGCCTGGCTCTGTTCAGATGTAATAAAATCCACCTACCAACACAGCTAAAATGCACTAATTAACATGTTATAGCCCACTTCATCTTAAATTGAATCGGTAAAACTAAAGACAGCACATTGTGGTTTTAGGTATAGTAACTTCCTGAGACGGCGGAACTTTGATCAAGAGTTTTTGAGGAGGTTCAGTAGTGTATTGTTGTAATTCATGAAGCATTATCAGCTGGTACGGTGGCCTTGGGCATTCTGGATACATTCTTTCAAAGTCATTGACCCACAAAGTTCTGAGTTCCTCCCTTTCTAGCGCACTTGTGTCCATACAAACAGTGGTGAGTAGCGTTTCATGATTGATGGGGTAGGCTGGGCTGATAAGGTGGCATGCCTGTGCACAGGCTGTACAGCAGCTGTTTTCTCCAAGCTCGAGGAGAGCAGAGATAGAGAAAGAGTGTGTGAAAGTGAGCGAGAGAAAGAAAGAGAGAGAGGTCGAACAGAAAGCAAAGGGAGGGCAGAAGGAGGGCGAAGAGGAAAAAGCAAGTCTACCTTCCTCTTGCCCTTCAGGCAGACCAGGTGTCTATAGCTCCACGCTGAGTCGTACCACAGAACCTGGCACGGCTGCTCTCATACAGGTCCTCCTCATCGTTCTCTCCTTCCCCAAGGATGGCCGCAATTAACACACACACACACACACAAACACAAAAAGCGTACGGTGTATAGAAAACATTCTGAAAATGACAACGCCCCAAGCCACAGCACATGGAAAGGAAAGAGAGAGCGGGAGGGAGAAAGAGAGAGAAAAAAAAGAGAGAGAGGGAGCCAGAGAAGCACACCGGAGAGCTTGTTTTATGAAGGTGCAGGTGCAGGATTTGAGTGACTGCCAGGTTGCACTCTCCTTTTGGTTCCATATGAACGTTGTCAGCTTTTTACCTCCCCTCTCCTCACCTGCACTGCTCCATTCCTCACCACGTTCTGCTGTTCGCTCGTTTTCAAGTGCTCCCATCTCGCCCAAACTCCACAGGAAACACAGCAGTCAAAGAAAGTTTGGCAGAAACTTTCAGCCTTGAAGCAATGTTTTTTCAGTGCTACACATATTGTTTTGGAAGCTCTGGATGAAAACAACTGACGAACTACCGTAGAATCAAAGCTAACAGCAGCATACGCTTCAGTGCACCACTGTCGGTAAAGGTCAGTGATGTACACACTTTTTGAGGATTCATGATGTGACTCGTTTCCAGTTCGCCAGCTGATGTGTGAATAATTATAATAACAGTGCTATAACAACTGTAAAGAGACACCACTAAGTCACAGCTTGAGTTGGATGTTGCATCTCATGGGGGTGATACGACAGACAGGACTGCACCTCGATGCAATTTGTGTAAACCCCATTATCATAGCAGGTATCTTTCTAATCCTGACAAAAAGATTTTATACAGCTGCTACATTAGAAAATGCTTTTTCTGTATCTACGAGAAATACTTATTGCCATTGTTGTAGATCATGCCATCAATATTTGAATAGCAGTCATTTAAAGGGGTAATCTATTGAATTAGGAATTAGGAAGTCTGGGAATTCACAAAAAAAGATTTTCAAAGAATGGTAAACATTGGAGCAGCAGAGGACGAGATGTTGGATCCTCCGTATACTATAATGCAACATGTACATCTTTTTGTTAGACCCGCCAAACAAATGGCTTTCTGATTTTCTCAACAAAGACAAAGCTCCGCCACAGAAAACATCGTACAATTATTTTCACAAGCTGAGTAGGACTTCGGATGGCCAGTAAAATGGCCGTACTATGTGAAATCAGTCTCAGGCTCTCTATAGAAAAAACTTAAATGAATGCAAAGCACCTGTTAGAACCCTCACTGTAGCAGAGCCAATCAGAGAAATCTTACCATGGGCCACTTGAAAATATCCCTGCACTGGCAAAATCACACTTTAAAGGACTGTATGTAAGTATGTGTGTGTGTGTGTGTGTGTATGTGTGTTATCTCCAATCCCCAGATTCTACACCTCTGCACAATCTGCTATTAGAACTTCAATACTTATATGTGTGATTAACCCTTCGTGTCATCATTGTATCACATAATTTATTCATTGTTGTCTCTACAGATGTTTGCCTTCATACTAAGAGCTATTTTTAATCCGTGAGACAGATGTCTCTAACAACAAAAAAATCATCTATGTTGTGAGCAAGTTCACGTATACTTTAGAATTATAGTATTATTTAGTCAATGTTGTGTGTGATTATCAATTTATTCAACATGCATTAGGTCTCTACTCATATCAGCATAGATGTAGAGGTAGACATGTTTTTCAAATTTCTCATAGTGATGAAAAGTATTCCAGTCCTCGATGAGCTATGAGGCCGTGCTTGACAGAAGCTGAGCTTGGAGAGGAAAAAGTTTCACAAATGGCCAAATGTCACTAATTCATTTGAACTCTGCATTTTTGATGAAGCCAGTTGGTGTGGTGGGGTGGTGGTGTTGGCAGGGGGCAGCGGGATGAGGGGGAATTGATGGGCTGTGCCTCAAAATGTAAATTAAACAAAAGGCGGGAGTTCACATGACAGCTTTTGAGGGGCAGGGCTGGAGCCTTCTGATTTTCTGTGTGAGGAGGAGAACAAGTGGAGCACAGTGCACCAAACATTGGCACATGGCAAACAGCTCGGAGGCAGCGGAAGCAAAATAACTTCTGTTCTAGGGAACAACAAAGGAGGAACAAACAGCGTGGCCCACAACTTTTTGGTCCTTATTATTCTGTGATTTCGTAATCAAGAGGATGGGATCTGATCTACAAACCATGGACAGCTGGTTCATTTCCACTGCCGGGCCTTGTGGGAGATGTAGTTTCTTCTCTCAACGACATATGCAAATCCCAACTGTCCCTCCCCTCTCTCTCCATAATTGCAGACTTTTCAGTAACAGAAGGAGGCCCATTTGTGTGCGTGAGAGAGAGAGAGTGTGTCTGTGTGTGCAGCCTACGCTCTCGTCAGGGTCCAGCCTTATTTCAAAGGGATAAATAAAAGATGCAGAGTTCTTCTAAAGGAGCCCGGCAGAAGGTAGACACAGACAAGCAAGATACGGAGGGTTTCTTCAGAGAATCTGGGCCGTTCCTGGCGCTGCGTCGATTCTCCATTTGGGTTTCACAAGGTTCAAACACACTGCATTGTGGGCCGCAGATTGTGTTTCCTGGGCGTCCCTCAAGTGACATGTAAAAAGCCGGCCCCCCATCTGCCTGACAGATTTGTGCGGGCAGCCCCTGAAAGCTTTGGCAGAGAGAGACAGGTGGAGATGGACAGACAGACAGGCTGAAGGATGAGTGCCACTCAGCACCCCTCAGCTGTCACCAGAGAAGAGGCAGTGAAGCTAACTTTGCTAGTGGCAAGCTGTGGCGCACAACAAACAAAACTTTGCCAAACTAAGCAACAATCTGAACTTGCGCAGACCTTACAGAGTGACTGTGGACTGCTACACCTGTCTATAAGCTCCTGGAAGCTCCACAGGGCAGGGAACATACCTGCTGATGATACACCCTGACAGCCTGGATCAGGGTAAATTATGGTAATGGCATGCAGTCATCTGCCTGGTGCCATTTGACTCGACAAAAACACTTAAACACTCCATCTATTTCTCTAAGTGGGAAGCAGAGAAGCCATCTTGGATGGGTGGGCCTGTGGGTTTTTTAACAGGAACAGAGCAGAAGAAACCTAGTGACGCTTCAGTGACATCCCACAGTCTGTTCAACACAGAGGCAGGCGGACATGCCTCCTCAAAACCTGCCAGCATGGATGGATGTGTTGCCATATATTTAATATGAGAGCACTGACATGACAAGGTTTACTTGGAGCATGACTAAAACTTGCAATTTGTGGTATTACTGCATATATTAAATTTCTCTTTCAGATTAGGCAACATTGTCTTTTGTGAATTGTTTTAGTTTTGGTCTACAAATTATAATTCGAGATGCAGTGATCCAAGCCTAAACAAGCAAACAGGCCTCACAAGGCTTTTTACAAGTTACAAGTAGTTTAAAGGAGTAGTTCGACAATTTGGGAAACACACTGATCTGCTTTCTTGCGAGACTTAATTAAATGACAAGTGCAATTATGGAGCTAGACCTGCAAGGTAATTAGCTTAGCTTAAATACTGCATAAGGGGAAATAGTTTGCATGTGCCTGTCAAAAGTTTAAAAAAATGCACCTAGCAGCACCTCTAATGCTCACTAATTTACACGTTATATCTTGTTTGTTTACAGCTGTTCACAGAGATATGAACAGACAATTTGGGAGTCAGCAAGCAGGGGCTGTGTTTAGGGACATCTCTAAGTCTCCATTGGCTGCTTGCAATTAATGCGCTTTAGAGATGCTGGTGGCCATTCTTTTTTAAACTTTGGACAAATCCAAGCTAGCTGTTTCTCTCTGCTTCCAGTATTTATGCTAAGCTAAGCTAACTACCTCCCTCTTCTAAAAATGAGAGCGGTATTGGTCTTCTCATCTAACTCTAAGCAAGAAGTGAAAAAGCATATTTTTAAACATCCACTATCAAAGAAATGCCTCCCTGGGTAGATACCATTAGACATGCTTTTAGCCTGATCACATTAGGGCCACGATGTAATGACTGTTCAATCAAATCAATGCTCGCATTCAAACTTGGAATCAATAGCAATATGTTCTCATTATGAAATGTATCTTCTCCTACTGCTGAGCAGCTGCTCTCCCTCCCGCTGTCTCGTCTCCATATTCGTCCCTCCATCTCGTTCTCTCTGCTGAAACTCTAGACGTGACTATCTGTACGTCAGACAGACAGAATCGATACAAAACATGTCAGTGGCCGATCCCTACTCTCTGAGTGTGTTGTCAGACTCTATATAAAGAATCTGATTCAATGGAATGACGGGCAGAGTCAGACTTCTGTATCTTAATTCCTCAACCCCACAAGATAGACTATTGCAATGAACAAGTATCACATTATTATGTTATTTTGACATTTACCTAAGTTGGTGCCAGAGTAAAAGTAACAAAAATGAGTATGAATGTCCAATACAGTTATAAAAACACGAGGGAAGGACATGAACAATATTTACAACTGAAACTTTCACCAAGCACTGATCAAAAGACAAGAACGACAAGTTTGTTGTTGGATTTTTGGATATCCCATTACAACAACAGCTACAACCTTCAGGGGATTGTTAATTGTGTTGGCAATTCCCAGAATGAGGAACCTCTGGCCATTACCCATTATTGAAAATGAGTCTCATTAACACTCAGTTTTCAAACCCAACATTATGTCAAAGTGTACCGACACATTTGGAGTACACGTATAAATTGTTGCAACAAGGTGAGAAGTAAAATCACAGCAAAAAATATCAATAAATAGATGTTCACCTGCTGTTAAATTGTTAACACTATTACCAGAAAGCTATATAATTAAGACCAATCCAGTTTTCTGGCTCAGATATATAAAAATCTGAGGGTTAGGAATGTTTTATGATGGAATAATTATCTGCTCATGTTGCTCAGCCACCCTGTTTTCTAGTTTGACGGAATAAATCAAGATCTAAGCCCTATCGCTAATCAAATACTACATATCAACCTACTGCTAACAGTAACACCAATGTGCCTCAATACTTGTCCCTTAGAGGAGTCTGGAACATACAGAAATTGGCTGATATTTCATGTTTTTCAGTCTGAGAGTCAGTCCTATTTACCCTCAACAACATCTCTGGTAGACATTTAAATTAAATATCAAAGATGACTGAGGACTTCATTTCATCTGCGCTGTGAACTGCACCGTGCACCATATTTCAGTCAAAACAGCAGTGCCATATTTGGTAACTGACATTTGTTTAGAACAAATGGACTCATGCCGTATATTAATTTGAAAGAACACAGATGGACAGGGCAAACAGCACCACCTGCCTTTCCCATCCATAAACATGTATATTCATGCTTTCCCCTCCATTATGCTGAATGCTGAGAGGAGAAATACAGCCACCAAAGAAAGACCCGATCTTTCTTGCGGTCTAGAACAGGTACTAACTACTTACACGCACACACATGCACAACAATTATTAGAAAGGAATGAAGCTACAAAAAGTTAAGGTAAAAGAGACCAAATAGGAGTGAGAAAGAGCAGGAAGCGGGAGACGGAGAGAGTACATCAGGCCATGGCTGGGTTTGAGGCTCAATGTGGAGATAAATGTCACTTCTAACCCTCTGTTGGCCGATACAGCACAAATGGAGCGACCGCTCTCCTCTTATCATCAGCTGCACACACATACACACTGCTCTCTCCCTCTCGCTCTAGAACAATTAGCTTTATGGTGGCTCAGAGCCTGTGAAATGTCATTCTGCCAGGTAAACTAGCTATTATATCACAAAGGCTGCAGCTGAGTCAATTATACAGCATAGGGAAGAGGGGTAAAGAGCAGGAGAGGAAGAGGAGGGCCCGAGAACCAGGGCAATGAATTCATGAGTTCATCAAAGGAGAGGGCAGAGAGGTCAGCGGTGAGAGAGGCCGGGAGGAAGCAAGAGAAAGAGGAACTGAGATGGAGAGCTTCAGTCCTGTAGATTGCCAATCGTATGCTAATATGACATTTGCATAAGAGGAGACGACATCATCAAATGAAATAACACAGAAATTTGGTTAAAAGGCTTAATATGAGTGTTTGCCTCTTGGTTCAGTGTCCTTCACAGTACTGGAAATGAATAGGGTTGGCTAAAATGTAATGTAATTACCAGGTAATAAACATGCAAACAAACTGCGGTGGTTAAATGTTATATATTCTTGTAATTCTGCTTCCCCATCTTGTAATTCTAGTATTGCCACTTGAAACCTGAAACGTGAAACCTTCCTCTGTTGTTTTAACTGAGATTTCTCTCTTTTTTAAATGTTTCACTTTTGTATTTTTGTGACGATTGTTCTTATCTGACACTGAGGGTGTTGTAATTCTACAGAGACAAATGTGCGTGTTTGCGCTGCATAATTAAATTTGACCTGGTGAAAGAAATATTGTTCTTCCTTTTCCAATAAGCAATGTGAACATACTCCATTACAAGTAATATTTCTAAATGAACAGCTTTACTGACAAAGTGCTTTGTTACGATGGAGGCAGAATTAACCCTCTGATTGCTTATTCGATTATTTGCTCATTATTATTAATACGATCATGAGCAAGCTGCGTTTTAATGTTGCAGTTGGTATATACTGCTGGGTAGTTCAATTCATTACAAACATTAGATAAAACCGACATGTTTTATTTTCAAAATCTTAAAGAGTAAAATCAAAGTCAAGTCAAATGAAGTTGAAGTGCCTCACCAATGTACATAAATACATGTTAAGTTACATACCATATCTGTGTACAAGTATATCAACGTCTGTTTTGTCCTTCACTTGTGACATTTTTGCAGAGCATAAAGACACGTCAGAGTGAGAATATGAGGGAGAGGACAGAGATGACCAAATGCTGTGAGGCGACTCTGTTTTCTAAAAGCATGCTTGTCACAGGCACTGTCCTCTCTGCAGAGTGACCAGATGGAGTTTGATGCTCAGGGCACACAAAGGTGGGCCCTGGGGGCCTCCTATCCTCACCCTTTCCCTCCTCCTCATCCCTAAACTGGAGCTCTGGATGCAGCAAAGGGACCAGATCTCTGCCTCTTGCCTGCTGTGGAGGCCACTTTCCCCCCTCCCGTCTACCCCTTCCCTCCTGCAGCGGACAGTGCCCAAATGCCAGCACGTCCCACCTGGGCCTAGCCAAGCCTGTCCCTACTGTCGGGGGGGGGGGCAGGCATCACACGCAGCGCCCAGAGCACTCACCCCTGACGGGAACACAATGACCCAAGGACTGGCTGGCTGACTGGGCTAGGTACAGATAATACTGTTAATCGTGCAGAGTGGCAAACAGCTTCCCAGAACAATGAGAAACCGGCAGAGCGGTGATTGGAAAATATCTCCCACCACTACCAGACACGCAGCCACACAGACATACATGACGATACGCAGTACGCACATACACTCACACAGATGTGCACTAAAACATGCCCACGCATGCCTGCACACACACACACACACACACACACACACACACACACTTTAACATGGGACATTTCA
Organism: Melanostigma gelatinosum; assembly: GCF_949748355.1. NCBI lineage: Eukaryota > Metazoa > Chordata > Actinopteri > Perciformes > Zoarcidae > Melanostigma > Melanostigma gelatinosum. The sequence goes on from NC_136649.1 coordinate 15,562,022, forward strand.
TTGAGCTTGTAGCTACCTCTGGGCTCCTATCAACCCAAGGTGTTCCAGTCTGATAGAGATGAGTAGAAAAGGAGATTCCTCCGTTTTAGTCACACAGAGGACTGTAAATCACCAGCAATCCTCCAGCCTTTTCTTTCTTATAATCTAAGTTGGGTAACAATGAACGCACATTGCTCTGAAATCCTGAATTTGTTTTCTTTGGCTGTTTTTTTTTTTTACTCTGTCTGGTTGTTGAAAGATATTACTCAAATATGTTGTAAAAGAAGATAAACCTCTTCAAATATTTCCATACCAAAGCATAATTAATATGCAATGGGTCCTCCACTGCAGACATGTAGCACATCCTCTGCTATGCATCATATGCATATGAATATATCGTCTGTAAATGGTTACTGTGGATTCCAATTTGAATCAGTACAGAATTAGTTGTGACACTAACTATACTGACGTACAGCATATTTAGTCGTTATTCGTTTAATTCAGGACAGGCTACTTGACTAGAATTGTATTTCCCAATTTGTTGTACATGTTTACTGATATGGATTACTGTTAAGTATTATAAGTTATATAAAGAGTGTGGGATTTGCCTTCTAATGGGCCATTCACACGGAGGATCTGGGACTGATAATACTGAGAGTTCATGATCCCGAATTGACCTGTACTAAAGCGGATGTTGGCTATCGTTATCGTTGGATGGTTTTCTGCCCGCATTTTTGCCAAATAACAGTTTTAAAACTAAAGTAACTACAGTTCAAAATATGCTTGAATCCTCTATTCTCTGCAGTTCTTCAAGATCCAGTTTAGTTTAAGTATCTGTAGTGTAATTAAACTGCGTTATATTGATTCCATTTAAGCAGTTTCACATTTGGTGTGTTACCATATCTGCAGTCAGTTCGATTCAGGTAACAGCATTTCATTTATAGAAAGGTAAAATACAGACATTGACTGTCTGTGCGGTATATCTCTTTCTGTATTTCTAAAGTTTTCTATGAGTCTCATTTCCATACAACCAGGCTGTTGTAGCCAATTACTGCTGCTAGCTGCTCAGATGTCGTCAAATTGAGTGGCAGCCTCCCCAGTTCGCTTACATCTGGGGTGTGAGGGGTACATGTCGCAAGCAGTCACACGTCCCAGAAATCCACTCAGTTTATCACCTGCTGACATTCATATTCATGTCACTATGCCTCGCCTGGTATAGGATTCTGTTGGTTAACTGACCACCGAGGATTATTCTGCTTAAAAGCTGCTGAAAGCATCTCACAGCTTTTATACCAGAAAGGTTCTTAAAGTGATCTTCATCTTCTGAGTGGCGCTAATCAAAATGCTGAAAGAGACTTTTGCACTGGAGAGGTATTAACAAATCTAACGCCGAGGTTCCGGTGCATCAGAGAACATGTCTCTTGTCATGAATATAAAAACAAACCAGAAATTTACATTAAACAAGAACAAAATGATCTCATAAAAACAGGGAGCCAGCCATTTGCATGGCACAGGCAGGAACGGAAAATGTCTAAAATGATGATGTTACATACATTATACACCGTACAGCATCTTAAAACAATCTTGATAATTGTCCTCAAACTTATTTTCTTATGTATTTTTAATCCACTATATACACGCAACTTATTCAGCTTCCATTTCCATGCAATTTAACCTTCTTGATGGGATTTGGCCCAACGTCTGTGTGTGTGATCACTCATGTGTCTGTGCATTGGTGTGTGTGTGTGTGTGTGTGTGTCTCTCTTCCCTGTTTGGCTCAGATTTTGGCAGCCCTGCATACTCTGCCATGCATACGGAAACATGCAGGAGTGGGCCTGGAATCAAGGTCAGGCCTGGAAAACAATGTAGGAACACTCCTAAGACCTGACTTTCTGCTGAGTTTGGCATTGTGCTGCCTGTCCCCCGAGGCCACAGCCACGATAAGCCATCATGCTTATCCAGACCAACCTTTAATGAGCTGCTGGAAGAGAGTCCTACTTAGGGATGGCGTTTAGAGACTCTTGGCATGCTGGTTTTGTCGAAGAGACTACATGGTCTTTTGGCACAAACATGAGGCCTACTTCAACCTCCCATTGATTGAATGTTTCTAAGCAGGAGCCTCCACCCTTGGTCACACAAATCCTGCACACACACACACAGTCGGTCAAAAAAACGAAACAATGAGAGTGATGGTGAATCCAAAACCATTTTCAATTCAATGAAATCATTTTGATGTGACAAAAGCGCATCAACCGCTGCAGCATCACAATCGTCCAATCCACATTTGAAAACTCACGTTTTACTTCCTCAAAATGTCAAGAGGCAAGGCGGCACAGGCTGAAAACAAAGAGATGGAGATCAGAGAGCCCCATACCACTTTTGTGCTGACCTTAAAAGGAGCGGCGCACTGTGCAAACATCTGGTCCATCAGCTGGATCCCATGCATCAGCGGGCACAGGGACACACTGGGACAGGTTGGCGGCTGCCTTTGACAGCAACAGTTAATTTCCAACATAATCAATTTATGTGCAGCTCCATAATAACCATCTGTGTTCTGCAGGAGGAGGAGAGTCCTGAGGAACAGAACTGCTCCTCCTCTCCACGAGCTACGCCAGGAGCAAAAGGGAGGAGAAGGAAGTGGAGGAGGCGGAAGAAAGGGAGAAGAGACGTTAAGGAGATGGATGAGGGGGGAAGGGAGGAGGATGATGATGAAGGTGTGAGGGGAATGATGATGGGACGAAGAGGAGAAGGGCAGGAGTACTGATGACCCAGAGAAGTAAAAACGAAGTAAAGACTGAGAGGAGTGAAGGAGAAGAAAAGGGAACGAAAAAAAGTAGGCGATGACTCGGAGGAGGTAGACAAGGAAGTGTATGAGGACAGATGATGAAATTAGATGACATTTTTAAACATAATCAAGAGCAAGGACAATTTGTTCAAGTCTATAAGGTTAGAACAGATAAGAAAAAAGTGTCCCTATCCATTATATGATGCAAACACTGAAGTGGGTCTCCTCCACAGCTCCCTGCTTTAAATTTGGTTTGCCTACAAGGTTGGCTCCCTTGGCACTTGAAGCCCACGGCATCCTCATCCACCTCCAATGTCAAAATGTACCAGGGAAGGTGTCACTCAGGCGATTACTGAATCACCTTAGTGAGCCAATTACACTATGCGCTGTCAAGGCCAATAGAAAACATTGCCTCACACACAGACACCCACAGCTTGGCTAGTGTGAAACAAAACATGAAAACGGAATTACGCTCGGGTGACCCCTCACCCCACTGCATGTAATTTTCATAAAGAGTAATCAGCATAATGTGCGAGCTTCTGCAGATAACTTCTGAGTTGCTTTGACCTTAAAATGAATGTTTTTGTGAGGGGGCAAACCATCACATTGCATTTGAACAAAAATGCTGGTCGACAATTTGGATATTCAAACATGCAACAGTGAGATTTATGACTTATCATCATCATGATGTTAAAATGTTTTTGTGGAAATTATTGGTGGGTGATTTAGCTTTCCTACTTGGTAATTCTTAATAAGGATCACAATTATTTCTCTGTTGATTTGTTTATCACCCAGTATTCTGCTGCAGACTGAACACTCAACCATGAATTGTTTTTTCGGTTCAGGTGAGAATGGAAATGAGAGTAGATTCTGGGGAATATAATGGCTGTCACAGCAATTTCACTTCATCTATTTCTCGGGCAACTTCCCGAAGCAGTACACACCTTTACCCACTTTATTTTGAGTATGTGTGAGCAATGGAAGGAGCTACATGTGCATCATACACTCACATACAAATACAAGCACGTTTGCGCACACATACACACAAATGGTGCTCAAATATCGACTCACATCAAATCCACCTGTCAGCGAGAACCTCCGGTGTGTGATCCTGTATTTTTTATACACCAGTACTGCTGGATCCAATCTACTGATAGACCTGAATACAGTCCATCCAACCTATCATGCATTATACATGTGCTCTGTGAATGTCCATGTGTCCCTGTGCATCCTCTGCTGTCCTAATTGACATGCAGTGGGCCCTAGCAGCTGTGAAGCTTTCTGTGCATGCACGTGTGTGCGTGTGTGTGTGTGTGTGTGGGGGGTGTGTGTGTGTGCGCGCGTGTGTGTGTGTGTATAGCTCTCAGTAAAGCCCCTGCATCCTCTAGGCCACCTGGACATAATGGCCTTCAGCTGCCACCATCACCACCGATACAAGCTGCAGAAAGAGCTGCGTTAGAGACGCATTTCTAGAACCCATTTTCTTTTCATGATGTACACACCTAAAGTATTGTTCGCATAGCTGTTTGCAAGAGAGAAATAGACAGAAACACACAATCACAAAACTACACTTTCTGGGAACATACATATACTTAAATATCTTTAAAAAAGAATGCTATTCTGTGTATAAAAAAAGCTATAGTGACCAAAGAATTCAACATACTTCTCTAGGACATACTGTGTAATATCTACAGTGCAGGTTAGTTGTTTGATGTTAAAACTTCATACAGCTGTAGAGACATCATTCTTCTTTAAACTGTATGTTTCATGTGAAGGCCTCTGTGGCAAAGGCATAGATAAGTATTCCTTGCAACTTCAGATGTCTTTTGTTCGCAGTGGATATGTGATCGAGTCCGTGCATGTGTGTGTGTGTATGGGAAGGGGGTTCGATATTCCCTCTCTCCTCATCTCCAAGTCTTGATTCTATATTTCCTTTCCTATATCAGAAGCCTTTGATTCTGTCCTGCTTCTCAATTCTTCATGGAACTCCAGCATTTCAAAGAGTTCTTCTTCTCTCCCCTCCTCTTTCCCAGGCGGAGTGCTGGCCAAGTCTGGGAGAGGGACTGCCCATCAGAGGTTGGCTGCTATCAGCAGGGGGCCGCATGTCTCCAATTCAGGTCAGCCTTGGCTACAGACGGGGACTTTAAAGCAAGCCACAACGCGTCCTGTGATCCCAGTAAGCACGCTTGTTAGTGGAATTGATAACGGACCCATACACCTGGGTCCTCTGAAGTTGGCATGGCATTTTAAAGGGGAAGACCGGGAGCCAGGGCAGCCAGCTACCGCATGCAAACGTGTCGAACCGAGGAAGGGAGGGTTGGGGGGGGGGGGGGGGGGGAAAGGTCTTTTTGGCATGTGACGAAACAGAATATGTTTTGGGGGAGCGACCTAGAACATTGTGGAATTATGTACAAATACAGGGCATATGGCATGGAATCATTCTGAGAATCCTAAATATGTTTTGGCTTCATCCTGTTACCCCCATGTCATTTTCTTGCACAAAGTTTGAGTAATAAGTAAATGAATCCCAAAAATAAATGTACACAAACTTGAGTTCCATGTTACAATTTTACATCAACATGATGACATTGTGTACAAAGTCAATGTATGTGTGTGTGCGTGTGTGTGTGTGTGTGTGTTTGAGAGGCAGCGGTGCAGCTGATGCAGTATGTCCCAGCATTTCCCTTCCAAACAGCACTAACACAAGAGCCATGCTCAGATGCCACATTTATGATAATCACAGTATAATTCATTCATTGGGTCTACCTTTGCCATGTGTTGACCCCACGGCCATGTTGCCAGCTCACATCTGGCTGCATGGTGCAGCGCTCAGTCCTGGATGGGATTTGCCCCTGGTGATGGGGCATCTGGGAGGCCAGATGAAGCTGAGGCTTGATGAGTGCTTTGTCTATTATGGATATGGGGCTTTATGGAGACATTGACAGCTGCACATTGACAGTCTCCTGAGCAGGAGGCCTACTTCAGCAGTTGTGCTCTTTCTGTTGTGGAGAACACAGAGAACAAACACAGAGCTCGGAGTGTTAGCCGGATTCTCTGTTAGCTACTGCAGCTTTTAAGTAAAAGCTTCATTTGAAAGGCAGTTTTTTTTGTTGAAAACCTTTTATTTATCAGGCTGGTCATAAAACTGTTAACACACTTTATTTGATGAATTAAAGTGTTAACCACACAAAAACAAAAAGAATATTCAGTAATTGCAAACTACCTAACATCAGGCTGCACAAAAGATGCAGCCACCAGTATGAATACATGTTTCCAAAGATTATACCAACAGTCTTAACGATGCTGTACTGAATGAACTTATCAGCACAGCCGCCGTATGCCCCGACACTCGTAAGTGATAGGTCCTGGGCCGGAGCGGTGGATGGAGAGAGCTCGACGATAAACGCAAATGAAAGATCATCCACCGACAAGACACATGTAGCTACAGACCAGGCAAGCCGAGCCGACGTTCTCCAACCTTCCCTCCTGCCCGCCATTTGTGAAGGATTTGGGGATTTCATAATTTCCTGTTCTTTCTGAAAGGGGGATGGCAGCACCTGGTCCACACAGCTGTACTTCATTTAGAGAGCAATTTGAAAAGAGCGAGGGGGAGAGGAGAGGAGCGGAGCAGCCTTGTCATTAAGGGCTCCAGAATGGCCTCCGTTTGTTAGACACATGGCACGGAGTTAATGCTGCTGAATGGGGAATAGGCGCTGTTGATGCTGTCACAAATTTTTCATAAGTGCTACGACATCTGAAAAAGCCACTCCAAGTGTAGGGAGGGGGGGGGGGGGGGGAATTCAAATTTTTCTTATCAAAGAGGGTTTTTTTGTAGGTAATTGACAGCTGCGGCTAAGATGTAAGCATGAGTTTCTGTCTGCTAAGATGGATATTCTATTTGTGTACCATTTCATCTTTTACACACCTTGAAGTTTGTTGTGTATGCAGGTGATCGCATTGCTGGAGTTTGTAGCAATGAGTTGACAATGAGAATAAAACCAGATTGTTGGTAAACTAAGGTGATGCAAAGGTGTGTTGTGCGGATGCGCAGCTGCCTCGCCTCTTCAGAGTCGATCTAATTGATTTTGACGTGCACATGTGCAGGGGAGAGAAAATTGTGAGGCGGGATCAAAGGCAAACGCTTTATTGCCACATCACAGGGCCCTGCTGCATTTTGAATTCTACCAATCTGTCAAACAGTCAGATGAAATCCTGTGATGAAGAGATGCGCTTCTCTCTCTCTCTCTTTCTCTCACCCCCCCTTCCTCTCTCTCTCTCATGCTCTGTCACTCTCTACCTCTTCTGAATCCTTCTCTCTCTCTTTCTCTCACCCCCCCTTCCTCTCTCTCTCTCATGCTCTGTCACTCTCTACCTCTTCTGAATCCTTCTCTCTCTCTCTCTTTCTCTCACCCCCCCTCCTCTCTCTCTCTCATGCTCTGTCACTCTCTACCTCTTCTGAATCCTTCTCTCTCTCTCTTTCTCTCACCCCCCCCTCTCTCTCTCTCTCTCATGCTCTGTCACTCTCTACCTCTTCTGAATCCTTCTCTCTCTCTTTCTCTCACCCCACCTCCCTTCCTCTCTCTCTCATGCTCTGTCACTCTCTACCTCTTCTGAATCCTTCGCTCTGTTTCTCTTTTAGAGTAAATCTCAAGTGGTAATAAGTGATGCAAGAGCCACGAGGGCAGTATGAACACACTGATCCACAAAGGTAAAAAACAACTTTCACAATAACTTGTCAGGGACTTGGCAGGTGTTAGAAAACTAAAACAGGAGGTGCTAAAATTGTATTTAGCGAGATACAGAACACATAAACTGATTTACTCTGCATTGCAGGAAATTGGCCTCTTTTAGTCTTCAAATCAAGAGCAAGTTTATCATTTATTTGTTGGCTTTGTTTAATTAAAGTTTATTCTTAATTAAAGCAAAATTCATCCATATGTCCATATCTCAAACTAGGTTATGCCAGAAGCGAGTATACTTGCAAGTCATGCATCGGCTGTTTTATGTGGCTAGTTACATTTGTAGCAAAATGAACATGAAAAGGAATATATTGGCTGTATTTCTCATTCTGTAGAGCAGGATGGATGGTACAACAGCCGCCTCCATTTTGGACTCTAGTCTAGTTATAAATGCGGGTTTGACTGCATCCTAAACTATTACAGATCTTCATCTGCAAAATCTGTTTAAATAAAGGCCACTCTTAAGCAGAACAAGAATAGCCCACACAACAGAAACTCTCTTTGGTTTCACACCTCACAAACACACAACAATGCACACAGCTGTCTTCTTCAGTGGTTAGCCATCTTGACTGCTCAGTGAGCAGTGGGCCTGCGCTCTGTGCTCATTGTTAACGGGATGCTATTGTGTGCCTGTGTCTGTGGGCAGAGTGTAATAACACAACCACAGTTGGACTAACCATGCTGAGCGAAAAATGAGAGTTAAAATGAGGAGATGAGGATAACATACACTCTCACACACCTGCCAGGTGTGTGAGGAGGCTGTGTGATATGGTGCCGGGCCCCCACAACCGACCAGTCTCAGAGAACTGTGCTTCACAAATGAGTCAGAAGCAAATCCTGGTAACAAGAACACCAGTAGAGAACATCTCCACTGAGCCCAGCCATCCACTGCCAAAATGCATATTGTATAATACATTTGTTCACTCAATCTCACCTCGCACTGTAAGCCTGTTCCAACATGCATTGACACTGACATAACAATGATGGATTCCTCAGTAATAACTGGAACGAAGAAGCATCCTTTACAACAACTTGATGAGATCTGTATGGAAACTTGTGAGTGGGCTCTGCTGTTTGTCAAGTGTGCCTTTGGCAGGGCAGTGGTGGTAGTGATGGTGGTGGTGGTGGTGGTGGGGGTGGAGGGGGTCAGGGGGGGCTCTTGGCTGCTCTCCTCCCTCCTGTCAGCCCCCTCTCTCGGCCAGGCAGGCAGGCTGTGTTGGGCGGCCCGGCTCCTCGGTAGCAGATGCGAGCCCTCATGTCAGAGGCAGGCAGTGGCCCGACGGAGTGCCGCTCGTGCTCATACCTCATTGAGCCATCTCCCCTAGCAGATGGCGCGCTGCTGCGGGCGCTCCTCTCCCCGATAATTACCAGGCCTCGCCACAGATGGAAATGTCAGTCAGCCTCACAGGTCCTGGTTCCTGCCACTGCCTCCGTCCGCGGCCCCTCTACCTAGGCCGGGCTCTGCCAACACTCACCATGTGTTCTGTGACTGCTGACTAGGCAGGCAACAAAAGAGAAATCCGCCCACATGAATATTCATGCCGGGATGTTAGATGGCTAGCTGTAGACCAGACTGGGCACCAGCAAATAGTTGGCCAGGTGCAGGTTGTGACACCAATTTCCAACCTCTTTTTGTCTTCCACTTCTATACTGTGTCGCTGTTCACATTTCATGACAAGGTGCAGCGAAGTGTGCCTTGATCAATCTCGCGCACATTGGAGAAGGAAAGGTGGAAATATACCTTCTGCTTTGTACAGTTGTGGAATGACATATTTAGGAGATTAGGATAACTGTGTTTGCAAAATGGATTAATTCTAGCAGATGCCAGGACTAACCCCCACTTATCTGTGATAAGGTGACCAGATGTCTCAGCTTGGCAAAGGCAACACTCTCCGAGTTTTATTTCTCGGCGCCAAAGCATCCCCCGAGAAATTTCTCCGCGCATTCACAGATAATCTACCTTCGCAGAGAACAAGGCGACAGGGTTTTGCCTCTTTGTGTATTTGTCCATGTAAGAATTGATGTGGACGTGTTGCCTGGTTGTGGAAAGCTCAAGAAGATTAAACTAAAGTAAATACCTTTGTGCCTATGTGCCAGCAAGGCAAGGGGGAAAAAAAACAGTGAAAGCAAGTAGCGGCTTACTGGAAATATCACTTTGGCATACATATCTCATTATGATGTTTCCCAATAGGAAACAGCAAAGAAATTTAAAATCAGCTTTCGTCCATTTGTTTCTCAATAGGAAACATTTACTCATATTTTGCATCGTGTGTGTGAGTGTGTATGACTCTGAGAGAGATACATCGGTGTCTATTTACTTATTGTTCATCAAAAACCCAATGCCTTTACATATAACCATGGAATATAACATGATATCAAGATGTGCCGTATTATTGTCAAAATAAATAAAATGCAGCTCTTGTTGGCTCTCATAAAATGTTTCAACTGGGAGTGCTTAAAATCCACAATAATTGATTACAGGTGATGAATATAATTGCATGTCACAAACAACAACATTTCATCACCCATATGTTGTTTTATACACTGAGAAGTGTGTCTCTCAGTAGTATTTCTACTGTTTATCAATCTAGGGTGCGCTGTCTCACCACAGCACTGGTTTCATGTCACAGAACAACAAAAGCTGGCAGTGGTTAACTGAAGACGACAAATGAGTCATACTGAGGAACCCTATAAGTTGATACGGGCAGAGACGTTTTCCCGGCCACAGAGCCACTCTACAGGTGGTGAGGAGGCCATTGCTTTTGCAGAGCAATGCGCAACAGCAGCCTCAGACGTGGATGAAGGAAAGTCACATCACTTTGCTCGAACTTGAACAACTGTCTTGTGGTTGTTTCGTTGTTGATTACGATACAGGAGTAAAACGCGTAAAATGCAACTTGGTGGTCAGAGCGATGGGGCAATGACGCACTTCGTCTGGTGTGGTCACAGCTTGCCTTTGACTAATACATCACTTCTTTCTGACCAGTTTCTTGTAATTGAAAGCTACGTTTTGATGCTCCTTCATCTTAGTCATTGAGTTTGTTATACGACCTAAATGAGACAGTATAAATGCAATTTAATGGAGGAAAAAGGGAAGGTAAATAAACTAGGACTGCTGTTAAGTAACCTGCCGTGCTTCGATGCCAAAACAGATTGTCCAAATACAGTACACATGTATCGTATACATTTTAGGGCAATCATCATATAAAAGGGATCAAATTAAGCTTTTACAACTCAGCTGTTACACATGTTGACCAAGTAGCCGACAAACGTAAACCTCTTTTGTCTCAACTGTTCCAGCAGTCGCTGCTGTCTGCGGAACTTCTGGCAGATTGCTAAAAGTTGACTTGCGTGGCTATCCTGGGGCCCTGTTGAGTGGCTGAACCCAGTTTGACCTCCACCACCATTAAATCGATAAGAAACATACAACCAATATCAGAAACCACATCAGCAGCTGTGATGCGTATACAGTTTGGTCAATTGCATTAACGCAGCAGATAAAGTGTTGATACTTGAGTGGTGCAGAAGAGTCAGTTTCATAATGGGGATTAACTCTAGCCCAACTGCCAAGTCCTCGCTCGCTGATCTCTCGTTAGTCAGACTGAGAAATGGAACTCTCAAAACATATGATGCAACATCAGTGCAACGCAGTCAGCATAAAATAACCAGAAGACCCCGGCCCCTCAGACGGAACGCTGTCAGCATCTCATTAAGCAGTGTCAAACAGTAGCCTGAAAAGTGCTTTTGTAATTAAAAAAAGAGGTCTAAATCCTATTAGTAGCTAACAAAAGAGTATATAGACGCTATATAGTATATAGACGGGCACGCACGCTTACGTCATCTGTCCACGTGTTGTTTGATTATCCAGCCACTTATAAGGCCTTTTTTTCAAACCATGAGAGTGGCAGTGCTCAATACAACCTCTGATCATAATTAAAAGTGCTCAAATGAGCCTCAAGATATCACACCATTGTGTTGTACAGATGCAGTTCAACAAAATGGCATCAGTGTGCCTCCTTTTTTTCCTTTCTTCTTTTTGTCTTGGGCTGACAAAGCTGGCCCCTCATTTCCATTATGCCCATTATGCAAATAGGGACGGATCACATATTGGTTCAGATGAGTAAAGCAAGTGCAGAGGCCAGGTCTCCTTTAGGACCAAGTGGAAATTTGCACTTAAAAGCTATTCTGTGTGATAGAACAATGGCCCAGGTGCTGTGCCCTTGACCAAGGGCTTTATCGGCTCCTGTGAGGCAGAAAGTTGGTGTCACACCTGTTTCAGCCATTTTCTGTCAGCTCCTGGCCCGGCTCATTCAGTCTGGCTGACGATTGAGTACAGATGATGCTGTCAAAATGAATTAACGGTTTCACTGCTTTCTAACCCCTCCGCTTCGCTGATCATAAATGTGTTGCATGTTAGAAGTTGGTGTTACGTACGTATGTGTACATATTTAGGATTGCTGTGAAAAATCATCCGTTCAGTCGTTATGTATTCTACATTTTCATTAACTGTTTATTGCTGTCAAGGGAGCACCGTGTGTGATAGATTAACAACAGAGGCCATGTGTTATTTGTTCCCCTGTAAGATTTTCTCTCCTCATACAGCCCTGTTGTTAGTTCATGGACAAAGCTAGATCAGAGAGATTAGCAGCCATCACCTAATGCATTCAATCAGCAAATTACCTCAAACCCTATCAAACAATACTGACGTCTGGCACGAAACCAAAGAAGAAATCTCTCCTCTGAGGATTTCCCCAAATAATCTGGTGGGAAGCTGATGATCTGAGCATAAACAGCAGACCCTCTGTATCCATAGCAATAAATGCACACGCTCTTTTCCAATTAAAAAAAAAAAATCACTCCTGGTAATAAACTCTGCAATCATGCTTACATTTCACTTTGAATATTCAGAAAAAATTAAAAATGGTTTAGATCAGCGACCCTTTGATAATCATCTGTAATAGTGTAGGACTTCACTGAAGAGGATCTACTTTAATGTTGTCTACACTTTGCTATGTTCAAAAAGCAATTCTCCTGGAGTCTCCATTAGTTGCCTGGCAACCTCAAAACGACACCACCTTCCAGGAAGTAGCTTCCCCCTTCTTCCAAAAAATGACACTACGGCCACTCCAGATTCTTACAGAAATGAGAGTGATGTCGATCATCTCACTCAAACTATTCCTTTAACAACCCTAAACCCTTTTTTCTTTAAGGAAATATGATATATAGTGACTTATAGCTTTCATAATAACTTACAATTTGATTTATTTCAAGCTACAAGTGAATGAATATATATATATATATATATATATATATATATATATATATATATATATATATATATATATATATATATATATATATATATATATATATTTGTAAACAAGATATAATTTCAATACATTTTAAACAGTTCCACATGGTCTTCTCTGGCACTCTCATCAGGATTAAGTCTTTAAATAGCAGTTAAAGGATGTCAGCTCTGTAGTGAATACACATACAGCTACAAGTTCCCCTTTGGGCTTTGGGCCTCATTATAATTTTGTACTATAGTTTGATAAGATAAGTAGAAACAATGGTTTAAAAAAAGAAGAAAAAAAAAGAAGTTCTCAAGCAGCTGGAGCCAATTCTTTTCTTATGATGAAAGTGTCCCTTTATCAACATGGATCAAACTATGCAATTAACATTGGGCACAGATAACGTATAAACAGTCTCTACCGTCTGAAGAGGAGAAGCTGTTCTGTGGCGCTATGCACATTGGCATCGCGCTCACACAAAAATCATTTCACTCCAAATATCACATATACTCGGTTCTTTTCTTTTTTTTCTTCAATCTGCGCTGCACTAAGGGCCTGCTGCTTTCACAACCTGTCCTAAAGAGAGAGAGAGCGAGAAGCGCTGTGTGTGTGTGTGTGTGTGTGTGTGTGTGTGTGTGTGTGTGTGTGTGTGTGTGTGTGTGTGTGTGTGTGTGTGTGTGTGTGTGTGTGTGTGTGAAGGAGGGAGTGAGCAAAAACAGGAAAGGAAGTGCAGAGTAGTTCAGAGTGGGTGTGCGTGAGTGAGCGAGCGAGAGAAAGTAAGAGTTGGGTGACCTTGTTACCAGTTGGGTTGAGTTGGACAGGCTGGTAGGAGGTTGCTGTCTACGGGGAGGGACAGACAGATGCTCGCTCTTCTCCCTGGGCAAAACATCTCGCCTGGTGCAGGCAGCACACAATCTGGCCCGGGCAGCTGTAACCCTAATGATCACTGGTGGCGCTGCACCTGACCGACCGACCAGCTCGACGCTCACTCAGCCCTCCCTTTCCCTCCCCGGTCCCTCAGTCTCCTATTTGACCTCCAACGCCTCCGAACTCTGAGTAGAAACTACTTGTGCTCGCAGAGCAGTGAGTTAAGGCGGTTAAGAGGCTGATATGAAAGTGAAGGGGGAAACAAAAGAGGTGGAGGAAGTATCGAGCGGGATGGTGGTTGCATGTTGCAAGCGGGCAAAATGAGTAATCAAGGCAAGCTATATGGATATAAGAAAAAAAACGAGGAATTTACAGTAATTCATTCAAAAAAATAGACCAAGGAGGTGGGGTAAGAGCACATGTACGGGGCGAAGAAATGGAGGATACTGAGGAAGGGGTTGTAAGGAGCGCCCATGCTCCCCTCCTGCTACCACTGATCCAGTCTGAGCTGCTTATCGGGTGTCTCCCACACCGCTCTCTGGTGTAAGAGCTCAAACTCCTGGGGCTCTGACTAGCTGCCTGGAAATGTGTCTGGCTGGCTGTACAGTATGTATCTATGGATGGATGGATGTATATGTGTATTGTGATGGCTTAACAATGACTGGTATATTAGACCCAGTGTGTGTATGGCTGGGAGATTAATTGACAGGGGTCCAATACCTTCAGACCAACTGATCATCAGCTATTATTACACTCCAATATAATAATTTAAAAAAACATATCAGGAATGGAACAATAACGTCCTGGACTTATTTATATTGATGTCCCTGGTGTTAACACACCAGCTTTAATCAGGACAGATTCCTTCTGTGTCTGACACTAACATACATTTTAAAAAAACAGGGCAAAAGAACAGAAAAAATGATCAAAACCTAATCAAAATCACATCAAATGATGGAATTACATCATAAAATACAGATATATCGAGATGCTTTGAGCTATCACGAACATCTAATAGTGTGAATGGAGATTTAAGAGGAAAAAATGGTCGCAATAAACCACCTAATGAGTTGCACTTACTTTCTAAAACTGCAGTTTTAATCACACACCATTGCTAATGGCAACTTTAGCAGGCAGCTCTAATACTGACTCCTCCGTGTGGTGAGGATAAACTAACCAGCTTCTCTGGAAGCTGATTTATGCTTCAATAATAAAAGAGTCAAGTTATTTTATGTGATATTAAGTGATAGTTGTGAAAGTTAGTCCATACTTCAGCCAGAAAAAAAAGGCCTGACACGTTTAGATTAAATATTATTCAACGGTGTTTTTTTTCAAATTTCAAAGGAATTATGATTTTTACCAAACATGTTTTTGTTCAGTGTGCAAATTACGAGTTGTAAGAATCCTAATCCATATTAATCAAAGCTAAGCTGTTGTTTTCTCTTGCATGCATCGCATTGTACATAAAAGGTCATCCAAAACAACGTCCTGTGGTAAACATTTTAATCCCAATTAATCGCTAATTCAGCTCATCACTCTATCCACTCATTTTCGTGAGGCAGTCCTGTCTGCTTCATGAGCCTCAAACATGATTCGAAGAGAAAGATAGAGGATTGTTTTTCTTTCTGCTCAAGTGTGCACTTTCAAAAGGGGGTGCTAGTTATCTGCATTTGGCTTCTCTGCCTGCGCTACACTGAATGGGTTAGACTCAACCACAGAGTATTACAATGGAGAACAGAGGAAGAAAATGATTCAACGCTAAACGCCCGAAGATAATGAAGTGTTTGCTTGTTTTCATTTTAAAAAGAATGCTTAAAATAATCTGAACAGATGTTTCTGGTAATGATATATAGCTTGACATGTTCTGATATTAGAACACTTAAGAGTCCTCAGAATTCATTTCGCTCTGTCAGTGAAAGCACTTTAACATTTCCAGGAAAAAAAAGACACGTGAAAGTCGATGTTTTTGTTGACAGAGTCAGAAGGAGCAAGAGAGCTGTAGATGTCAGAGAGAAAGAGACAAAGAGCATCTGTGAGTGAGGCAGAGGAAGCAGAGTGAAAGCTTGAAAGTGCAAGGAGGGGGATCGCAGTAGTGAGCGTGTTTGGAGATCAGCCTGGGCCAAGAATGTGTCCGCGGCTGCTGCTGCTGCTCTGTGTATCTGCCTTGCCTGGGTGACACCAGTGACACAGACATTTCCCAGCAGCCTCCTTGCTGTCCTGAGCCACTGCCGCTCTTCCGGGAGGCCAATCTACATACACACACACACAGCCACGCACTATCGCTCGGTCTTTCCCCTCTCTAGGCCCGGGCAAAAAGGCTCGGTGTTAGCCTAAGCAGACCAGGACTGTCAGAACCATGTGACCCCGACAGAGCATCTCGAACAGCGCTGCTGCTCCGTAATCACACTCCGCCGGCCAAGACTGCTCATCTTTCACAGTATGTTTCCAGCACAGCAGTTCCTCCGCTATAGGGATTGTGATCCATCCATCAGCCTGGTCTAGTGATATGTGGGGCTCTATATGCTGCCCTCGTGTGCTGAGATGTCAA
The DNA here is from genome assembly GCF_949748355.1 of Melanostigma gelatinosum. Lineage (NCBI taxonomy): Eukaryota > Metazoa > Chordata > Actinopteri > Perciformes > Zoarcidae > Melanostigma > Melanostigma gelatinosum. The sequence continues at coordinate 15,578,234 of NC_136649.1, forward strand.
TCCACTACATGCTGGTGTTGACAAAGTGCAAATGGGACAACATGTGAATGAGTTGATTTGATAAATGTTGAGAAAACATATCGTCAATATAAATTAATCAGGCAAAATGTCAAAAACACAAGGAATATTTTAGTTATATGCATGAGTGACTTTATGGACAAATGAGTGGACAGATGAATGGACAAGCAGACAGGCCGGCTCAGGATACTTACAATCTTCCAGCAAGGATCTGGAGAGAGTTCACATCCTCCTTCAGCAGCCCAGCTGTCTATCTGCCATGTTTTCTTTATCAACCCCTCGTCATCCGGCAGCCCTGCACATGACCAAATTAGTCCTAGTATCAGCCGTTATCTGACTGCGGATGGCCTGCCTGCCTGACCAGAACCACTCTCTTCCCAGCCCTCTGCTACAGTGGCTGCTCGGGACTGAGGGAACCCAGGCTACGGATCCTGGGTTTGAGCCTCAACAGACTCCGCAGAGCTCCGGCACAAGGAAAAAGGCCTCGCTTCCTTTTAAGGTGGCTGGACTTGCTTGGTTTATAAATATATGAGATATAAATTATATATTTATATACCGAGCGAGGGTCAGTCGGTTCCCTGAGGTAAAATGAAAAGTGCTGGGAAGGTGGAGGAAAAATAATAAATGAGATTGCTGGGGGGGGTATAGACCTGGGGATATTTGCTTACTTTAGGCTCTGCCGGCAGCAGATGTACGGCGACCTTGTAACTTTGAATTGCTGGAATGCCTGTGCTCAGTGGACGCCCTGGCAGAGTGCTCTCTCCTGCATAAGCAGAGCTGAGGGAAGATTAGAATTTGCACTTGGCTGGCATTACTACATGAGTCACTCATGCCCTGCATGTGACGTCTTAAAAGTAAGTTTCAAGTAGCAAAGTCTCAAAGTAAAAGATTAGCCACTGGCATATGTATTCATCTTAATTCATGTTGCATTTTTCTTCTTGGAACTATGAGCTTTGCAGTCCCATGACCTTAGGTGCACTGGAGATTAGTTTCAATTTCACAACCACTTTCTGAAAAACATCTCGTTTTAATTAAAGCAGCTCGTAGTCCTTTCTGAAAAAGTCCAGATAAAGGAGTCTATGAAAAATTGCACTGCTGCTGCCTGTCTCTTTTATGTGATATTCAGGGTAGAAAATATCGTAACTGTAGTTCAAAGAACACATAAACAGGAGCAAACAGCATACATGCAAAGTTCCAAACACATGCAAATGCATACATACACAAAAATACACAAGACACTACAGAGGCCCAGTAGAGATGGGGAGAGTGTATGTCGGGGGGACAGGAGGGATGCAAGGAGGTGCCAAAGACCACAGCACACTGTCTGTGCCAAGCAGAACTGAGCACCCGCTGCCATCCAAACATAAATAAAGTGCTTTTGGCTCCCTGCAGCCACCAGTGTGTGCCGTGCATCCGCCAAGCATGTTTTTTTTTTCTAACAAAGTTAAAAACAGGACAAATTTGATGCAATCACTTGCCGGAAATAAATATGTGCCACGTCTTGGACAGATAGGGTGTGAATCAGATGGTCGGTCAGTTATTAAGTTTCATAACATAACTTCAGGATATATTTCCTCCTCAGACTTTAAGAGCCTTGGAGGGAAAAGACTCAAATTGGGCACACTAAACAAGTTTCTTCTTATTTACTTCTTTGCAGCTACAACAAGATGCCAACAGGAGTTGCACATATTGAAGCATATGAGCGATGCACTGATCACGGGGGAAATGAGGCTCAAATGTTAATGCATTGAGCTATTATTGCTAGGATCTACACTTGTAATTCCCTTCCTAGTAACTAAGAACAATGCGGAATTTCAGCTAATCACACCAGACGCATCACTAATTCTGCTTCGTTTTTTTTATCTAATTTGTCCGCTCATCAGATGCTGTGTTTGTAAGGATGTGTCGGTGTGTACGCATGTGTGTGGCTGTGTGTATAGTATACTGATGTTTCGCTTCCAAATAGCCCCAGGCTCTATTCCCACTCTTCACCCTTGTATCAGTGCTGACTGATTAAGGTTGTGATGCCACTGCTTCTTGAACAAGGCTCACACTACTGATGCTGCCCTAGCCCATGCCTCTTGTGTGGGTAAAAAGGCATATTGCCATGTCAGCATTTTCTCTTCCAAGAGTTGACCTGCTACTCACATGATCAGCCAGATCGTCGATGTTTTGTCTCGTTCTCGCTCTCTTTCTATTGAACAGTGTCTCTGCCCCATCATTTCCACACCTCCACCCATGCTTGGTCTCAGATAGCTCCCCGCATGTAGAGTAGGGTATAAAGCCCCATAAGCCCCTGCTCTACTTCACACCCTGTTTGGGTTACTATTGACTTTAATACCTTGAGATCAAAGTTGTGCACAGAGTGTAAATCCGCGAGTGGAGGAATAAGCTGGAGGAATCCATAGTGGCAACAGTCACTACTGCTAACACTCAGATGGCACATAGCAATAATATCTGAAGCCCGTGTCATGTGGCTTCACAAAAGTTGAAGTGTACCGTATTATGTGAGGCAAATATCTGAATATGCTTAAAAATGTTAAAATCTAGAATTTAAAACTGGATAAAGACTAAACTCCTTGGTATGAAATCCTCCGTGTGCCCAACTTAATTTGGACCACCAGGTTCCTTAGACTGGGTGTCAGGTTACACAGACTGCTTTCGTGAAATCCATCTTCTCAATCAGGGGCTGTGGAAGCTGCCTGCCTGGCTGACTGGCTGGCTAAGGGAAACCCTGGCAGGCCTGCGATAGCTCTGATGTGGGGATTTCTTCCGGCACTGGCCACTCAGCTCCATTCCGGAGCAGCAACTCCAACAGGAAGTAACACATTAACAGAACAATCAGGTTCCTTGTCAGGGAGCTTTACACCCCCAGAGCCTGCCATTAACACCACTGGGGGGATCTGGTCAGCTGATAAGGCCTGACAGAAGAAAGCCACAGTAGGCTTTGCAGGTTACAAAGCTATGTAGGTTAAAACAGAGGCCAGGGACGGCTGCATTTATTTGTATATTTTGAATTAAATATATCAAAAATAATCAGTACCTTGGATTATTGTTCAACAGCCAAGACTAATATATGATGTCAGCGCCGGTTTCCCGCTTGCAACTGCATAACCAAACAATGCTAATGTGGCTCAGCATGTTTCCAATCTCTGCATCTGGTGATATTCCATGCTTTTCTTGTTGGTAAAAAATTAAAATTAGTTCATTTAATAGAAAAGTATGTTTGCAAAACAAATATTTCCATCTTCAGTCAGGGTGAATGGGTTTGGGTTGGAAGCCAAGAGTTGAATTGAGAGACTAGCACGTTGTTGATTTTGATCTTTTCATGGGATTTTTTGGCAACAACAAAAATATAGAGTATCGACTTATCCTTTGAAGACGCAGTGAGATATATAGCATCCATTGGCTGCCTGACATGTGATAAATTATTCAATGAACATATGGTACAATTTGGAAAACGGTGGTTGTCAATTTAAAATACACACAATGTGATTAAAAACATACAAAACCACTGGAATGATCCGTAAATTCAATTTCCACTCCACCCGTTATTTCTGTGCAACTGCTGTTTGGATACAAGTTGATAGAGCTGTACAACTCAAGGACTATACCCTCTGTTTTCACTCACCAATTATTTATTTTGCTTCACTAAAACCTCCTCATGATGATGTCATGTGTTAAATGAGAACTCCAGCGTCATGTTCAAAGTGTACAAATGATCTGTGGCAAGCTGTTACGGCTAACACCAGTCCCAGCGATCACCAAATAAACCGAACTCCTGAAAACTAATAGCAATGAGATGAAAATTACAAACCAACAGATACACATCAAGGCTGATTCAGTGTTTGGCAGAGCTGTAATGGTTCTGTTGAGAAAATACTGTTTTGTTCTTGTCAGATAACATTCATTTTAACATTTATAAGATTCCCAGAGCTCCTTCAAAATGCTTATCGAATGGGCTATTTGCTTTTCAAATATTTATCGTTGAGGCAGATATTTAAAATATCCAGTTTGGTATCAGCTGTGACGATACTCACGCTGTGAGATGACGGGACGTTTTGTGCCACACAGAAGGACACAACACAAGATAAAAGAAAAACAAGCTCTTTCTCTCTCCCTTCTCATCCCCTCCCCCCTCTCTCCAGACTCCAATCTTTGGAGAGGAGGAGAGCACAGCCGTATGTGTGGCAGGTGGACGTCCTGTCTTTGTAATTAGAACCAAATTAGGTTAAATTGCAGTTCTTCCCCCAGCCCACAGTCCATGGAGAGTCTCTGACCCCGCACCTCCAGGCACACAGAATTAGCCCAGCCACACACTGGGAGCCTAATAGACAACCGTGTACAGCATGGCTGCGGCTCAGGAGCGAGATAACACCCTGCACCTGCAAATATCACACATCCTCATCATTAAACATTGCATTATATAGCTCCTGAATGTTTACACAGTCGGGCTGCTGCTGCTGTTGTGGTTGTGCAGGTGGGGTTGGGATGTGACTAAAGCTGGGGTCCTATTGGTTTGAGATGGAGTCTTTATTTTGGGTGTGAGCAGAGCTCTAATTGAAGACTGATGGATTTACATTAATTTCCTCCTCACACCTGCCTCCTTTATCTGCTCTCAGATAGCACGGGAGCGATGGGTCTGCTGGCAGGACCGTCGGCCTTTCTATTATGAATAATGGGCAGAGCCGAGCGCATGCCTCTCTTCAACGTACACAACCACACAGAACGCTATTATTCAGTGCAGTTGGTAGCACAGAAGCGAATGTACCTGAGATACTGTGAAATCCAGCATGTTTGGGCTGCCAACAAAAAAGAACAAAACAGGGAAGTGGACAGGTGCAGCTCCTCTCCTGCCGTTGTTTGTGTACATTTCACACAGCGCTGACTGGTCAACAATAGGAGCAGCTTTTTCAAGTGACAATACTGAAAACAACAGTAACTGAAATAAGTTTGTCCATCTTTGGCAAATATCCAGCGCAAATTTGTCAGAACTAACCACATAGCATCCTTTATGCTGGCAGTTTGAAGTTTCAAGGTTCAAATGAGAGGAATTAATCCAGTTCCTCGTCTTTTTGGTGTTGGGGGTTCGGGGGTGGTATCTGACCTAACATGGAGTCTCAAGGCTGGGAGGCCACGGGCTAATGGTGAAAAGCCCCAAGCTGTCAGAGTTGACTGACAGAACTAACTGCTCCACAGAGATGACGGAGAAGAGGCGGAGCAGGGGACAAAGCAAACTGCTCTGTAAGGGAAGTGAGGAAAGGGGGGGGGGGGTGAGAAGGAGAAGCAGGAGGAGGAGGAGGAGGAGGAGGAGGAGCAGGGGTGGAGGCGCAAGGAAAAATAAATCATGGAAAAAGAGGAGCATAATATCTCCTCCAATGGTTCAGGGCAGACCCCACCAGCTGGAGAATAATTGCTGAGTTGGGGAAGGGAGAGGAGAACAGGCTCACATGATTGACTTGTCATTGATCATAATCTTAATTGCATGCATCCAAATCCCCTGGGTGTGATTTGTCCACTTGCCACGTGTCTGTGAGAGTGTGTGTGTCTGTTTGTGCATGCATGTGTTTATGTGTGTGTGCATGTAAAGTACATATGAGTATGCATGGAATGTCAGCATACATTGTAATACATCTTAACACAAAGAGCAGAGGAGTTTGAGCTGAGTGTCACAGCTCTTGTAGCACACATGGGTCTTTAAAGGCCCAATCATTCATTTTTTGGCTTCATGATTTAGCCTAAGTGGAAATATGAACCTGTTTTTCTCCTGTATTTCCAAACAGTATGTGAACAAGCCTGTAGTTTAACAGTTTTGGGAAATAGAATCTGGCTCTGTCCAAAGGCAACACAATATGTCTAATATGTAATAAGCTTAAAACACTTTGGACAGCACATACCAGAGTCCTGGAGATCAAGAAATAGTCCAGCAGCTCTGCCGTAGAAGCGGAAAGTGACGTTTTCACACATTAAATCAACAGTTTCTGGTGTTTATGCTAAGCTAAGCTAACTGTCTGCTGGCAGTAGCTTCATATGTACCAACATGAAAGTGGCATTAGTCTCCTCATATAAACCCTTGACCAGAAAGCCAATAAGTGGATTTCCCAAAATATCAAATAATTCCTTTAGCAGGATCAGAAATTGTTGATTTCATTATGACTTCAATTTAATTATGAATCAATTTGAGACAAATAAGTTCCAGTCCTGTGTTTTGAATTTTAGTGAACTGACAGCTTTAAATTCCAATGAGAATGACAAAATATGAAGAGCATCGTTATTTGTTCGAAATAAAAGAATACAGAGTTAAAGTAAAAACACGGTGTGCAGCTATGACATGTTATTGTTAATAAGTTGTTAATGTCTAACTTTTCCTCAAACAACAATTCTGTTCCGGAGCAAACCATAACATCATCTTTCTAAATATTATACTATATGGACATGGCATTGCTGACATTATTTGCCACTGTTCAAAACACAAACCTTTACTTGGACATTACCATTTTTTTAAACTGGCAGGGTAAATAAAATAAAGCCATTGGAGCGCCAATGGAAACGTCAGGCAAATCTTACATGTAGCTTTAGTAAGTAAACCCACTGATTCACTCTTCTTTCCAAATATAGTATGTTTCTTATTAGTGGCTTGACAGAAAATAATCAAACAAATGATCTCACTCAGTCACACAGTCACACACACACACACACACACACACACACACACACACAACACAAGCACAAACAAAAGCATCAGCTTTCTTCCCATGTGTTTTTTCCGTTTTATGGAAGGATTGATGTGTTGTTAAATAGCAATCCTAGTGAGAAACTGACCTTTCTTTAATGCTTGCTTTTAACATTTTCACAAATTGGATTTTCATGTACAGGCCCTGGTGAGCATTAACACAAAGGCCAACAACTGGAATAGTATTGTCAATGCCAATGGAATTACTGTGTAACGAGCAGGAACAAATACACACCACCCTGCTCTATTGTACACACTTGGAACACAGGCTTAAAATAACTTGATGAAACTGTGAATAACATCTATAGAGCTTGAAATATAGGCCTATTTGAATAACTGTATATACTTTTACTTGTATCTTATTCCTTATAACACAAACAAAATGTTGTCTTGTGGAGGATGTTAAAAAAAGAAGAAGCTGTGTGGTTCCAATGTGCATGTGTGTATGCATCTGGATGTGTAGCCATGTGTGGAGTTTGTTCAAAGCGGCTGATCTTTCTGTGTGTAAGTAACCTCGGGAAGCTCAGCTGTGGGACAGCAGGAGGGTCCACAAACCACTGGCCAGTCACATGACCTTTGACACAGATCAGGCATGTGTGGTGCAAAACAGGGAAAGGCAGATACTGCGACAAGACAATGTTTGAGGAAAGGCAAGAGTCAAGATGTTTGGTCTTTTAAAGGGTCGGTTCACCCAAATTACAAAAAAAAAAGTCAAAGAAATGCACCTGACTTTCTAGAAAGACCTGCTTTATGTCATTTTGCAAAATGATGTAAACGCCACAAACACTTCTATTGGGGTATAGACAGAAATCAAAGAGACGCATAATTCAAAACCTGGACAAATGAAAGCATTTTTTATAATTTGTCTGAACTGACCCTTAAAACAGACACTCATGAAGATATGGAGCTCAATAGAGAGTAATCCTGTGTGCAGAAATGCATCCATGTGCAAGTTATTGGGGGTGGAGCGAGAAGGAGGGAGAGAGAGCGAGACGAGAGAGAGAGAGAGAGAGAGAGAGAGAGAGAGAGAGAGAGAGTATATGCGTCAGCTGCCCGAGAGAAGCAGGAAACAGGACAAGGTTAATGTTCTATGACAGACAGAAGCCAGCAACTCTCTTTAATGTTGCTCCCATTAGGGCGCTCCCGGTGCTTGCATCCCACTCTAGCATCCTTTAAAAGACACCTCTGCCAACAACTGGTGGGAGAGCAGCGGCGTGCCAGCTGCCAAACATGATATTTGCTGGCTAGGCCACTGAACCCCAGCGGGTGACATCTGCAGAGCAGCCTTTCATCCCCTCGTTGGGTACCTGTGTGGCCCCCGGCCCCTGAGAGCCAGGATGAATGCACTCACTCTTCCTCCCAGCTGGGTTCCTCATAGCCACGGGGCCACAGCACTGACACACATGCACACCGACAGATAGTACAGTACACGCACACACAGAAACATGCAAGTATATGTGTTGATGTACCCACACACACACTAATATATTACGCACACAAAAGCACACAACCTCTACCGCTCAAACACCTCGAGACAACAAACAGCTTCCAGCGTCAACATCTGCAGCTCTGGGGGCTGCTTTTGTTTCCCCCTGTTGTTTCATCATCAGGGGCTGGCAGTCAAGTTGCGCTGCTATTGTTGTTATTTCAACCACAGGCCCCGCTGCAACTGGCAACGAGCAACACTCTCACATCCTCACCAGGGTTTGATCAAATATGCAAGATGGGGCCGGGGTGGATGAACACAGAAAACAAACAAGGTGAGGAAGAGACACAGAACTGGAGAAAGAGCAGGTATGTGAGCTCCAGGGGAATGGTAGAACATGCGGTAGTGGAGGGAGAATAACAGTAATCGTAGTAACACACCATTCAAATCAGTTGGAAATATGACTCAGACATCTGTCTACAATTGGTTGTATCTTGTGGTTCATCTTAATGATGTATAAACCTGCTGATTTGCGACTCCTTGATGTTTGAGTTGGCCTATAACGAGCTGGTTGTAAAATAAAATGTTAGTGCAGAAGCGTTTTCAAGCTGTGGGTTATTAAAATGAAAGAGCATTGTCTGTCACATCTCAGTCATGTCTCTAATTTCAAAACAGTAATGGCCCACTTCCCATCTTCCTTTTCCTGAATGTTTTGATACTACAGCTGATAGTCAGGATTCATATATCTCGAAAGTGTCAACTTGCTCATCAACACTGGCAATGTGCTCCTGTTTCTCTTCTCCATCTCTTTAATCAGGCTTGATCTTTGACCACTTGTTGTTATGAGTGGTTCTGTGTAGGGGTTCTGCTCCCGGCTGACATCCCATTAGCCCCACATTAGGAAATTCTAATCACTGTGCCACCGGGACGCTGGGACTCACAGCTCCTATTTCACTTAACCTCCAGCAGGAGAGATCAGACTCTGCGTCTCAATGTTTGTCCCTAATTACCTCCCTACAGTGAGCTGCCACACACAATTTAATCCAATTTTCATCCCCTCTCATCTTTAACATCTCGCAAAGCAGTCACACATGCATGCTATGGTTCATATCTACAACCCATATGCTTCCCACTGGTGCCGTAATCACCACTTGAGCTGACACTTTTTCAATGTTTTGTTTTCCGGTTGATCACATTTTTTCAAATGGTCATTGTTCCATCGGACTTTTTCTCCTGACGTTTCCAGAAGGAACAACCTCTGTTCTCCTTGCATGCTATAATAAAACGAAATGAATCATAAAAGAGAGTCATTAAGCATACCCACATATGTTTAGTATTGGAAATTACATATCAAGGGTAAAGTTTCGTGAATACTAATTTGTTTCCTAACAATTAATATCTCCTGCCCTGTAACGCCCAAATTAGTTCTCTTAAATTAATCATTTCTGCTTTCAAATGACTATTGTGTACCTTCAAATGATCAAATGGTGACCTCAAATGAAAGTTATTAACAATTATATACAAATTTCATCAAATTATTAAGTCATGGCATACAAGTACTAAATTGAAGCCCTAAATTACATAATTCATTTCCTCAACTTAATGGGGACACAGTGGCTCACTTAGCAGTAAGCACCATTAGCATTCACAGCTAAAAGCTTCTGGGTTTAAAAGTAAATCATCTGTAGCTTCAGTGGCCATGTACAGTATGCATAACTCTTTGTTGGAATGGCAACCACTTCAGGATGTACCCTGCCTCTCGCCCAGTGTTGTGCTGGGATTGACTCCAGACACCAACAAACCTGCAAAAGCATAAGCATTGGACGTTACAGTAGGTCCTTTACATGCAGGAGATATCTGGCTGCAGCAGTGATTCGTTTGGAATCAAACTACATTCTTCGGTTAGAGTGCTTATAATGACGGACGGCTACAAGACAGTTGGCTGCTGAAGCTAAGGGAAGAGATGTCCCAGTACTGGCTGTACGGACTGAATGCAAAGTCATCTCCAGCAGTGAAAAGAAAACATGGACCTCAAACATTACCGCGAACAAAGATGCATGACAACACAATTCAAAATTGAGACAAGGTCTTCTCCTGAACTAGATTGCGAGTTTGTGTGTGTGTTCGATTATTTGCCTCCCTGCCAGCCTGATTATGAGCAAGCGTGCTCGTTCGCATATGTTTCTATATTTGCGTGTTTACATCTTTGTGTGTGTGTGTGTGGTTTAAAATCTGTGATGGCGTCCCTACGTGTTATCCTGTGTAACACAGTCTTGGTCTTCATTATCATTTCTCTCTGGGCCTGTTCTGGTGTTCAGAGCCCCACCAGAGGGGCCTTTGGCTCGGTGGGAGAGGTGTTGAAGGCGGCCTGGCCCCGCTGTGCTCCTTCCTTCCCTCGCCGCAGGGTGCCAGGCACAGCGTGTACCAGTGGCGAGCCAAGCCTGACGATGAGGCTGCCTGCACAGCCAACGCCGTGTTTGAACAGGGCAGGGGGTTGCCACGTCATGCCGAACACACACATGCAGGAAGGCCTCCTCGCACACGCATCTCCATAAGGCCGACTCCTGGTGAGCTCGACACATGTTTGGAAGATGCTATACGGAGGTGAGAGTGAATGTGTGGAGTCTAATTTAACTGAGTCTCGGCAGTTTGTGCAGGTGGAAAACATCACAAACAGGCTTCTAAAAAAAATCTGTGGTTCTAAAGAATTGGATTAAGATTGACAATACTGAGTGCATTTGTGTGGTATTGTTGTTGAGTTCTGATAGATTCAAAACATAGAACATGCTATACACATATTAATATAGTTTTATTCAGTGAAGGATCAAATCCTTCAGAAAGTTTAAAATAAAAAGTGACTGCAGTTCAGTGTTTTACTGTTCAACTCTGTCATCCTGGATGCAGTAGTTCAGTCTCCTCCTCCCCCTGACTTCATCATTTCAGCATGTTGCGTGTTGCGCATTAAGTTTTGATTCAGTCATATGTTCAGCTCTCAGGTGTGCCTTCCAACCATGAAATATTAAACCTATGAATTCAAGGAGATGTCACATTCTGTGTTTCATTCATTATGTACACCTACACTACATTGTTGACTCTTTGAATTCTAATAGGTGTGAATTGGAAGAAGTGGTGCAATCTTCCAAGTTGGCTTTACAACTTCCTCCCAGCATGTGTTTAGTTTGTAAAGTCGCAACTTTTTTTGCAGTTTCTTTCAGTGGCTTCCTGGGCGAAACTGTAAATAATAATATATATCGTGTAAATATCGGCTTGAAATGTGTTAGCATGTGAGCAGATGTGTGTCTACGTGTGAATGTGTTTACAAGAAACTTTTTTTGCTATCTTTAAGTGTCACATCTCTTCCCGTAGCCACCCGTGGGAGTCAATTCCACTCAGTCCCAAATAAAGTAAGGCCAGATCAAATTGAAACAACAGACCAAAAAAAAAACATTGTGTCTGTCTCAGTCCACCTCCGTCTGCAAAAACATCAGCGGCCCTCACAGTCTCCCTCCATTCCTAAACTCTCCCCCGCTCCCACGGGCAGTCAGGGGAGACGGGGAGTTCAGTCGGGGAAGAGATTGGGTTACCATGACATAAATAAATCTCCACATCTCCATCTCCTGTGTGTGCAGGAGGTGGGCAGCAGGGTAACGAGGCTCTTAGCGCCAGTGTCTTTGGGAATGCCGGCATGTTCCCTGGAGGAGATAGAGGAGATAGGCCTGGCGCCTCCGAAGGAGTCCCTCGCCCCCTCTCTGTCTCTCTTTCTCCCTCACCCTCTCTGCTTATCTCAGGGAAACCACAATAGGGTTTTGTACACTGGAGCAAAAACGAGGAGGCTTCAGATGGCAGCCGAGTATGATATGTAGGAGGACAGAGGGCTAGAGAATCACTCCCTCTGTTCCACACAGTGATGCCGAACACACCACACATCTGTAATAATGAAGCGCAGCTCCACGGTCACCCTGCATACATTACATACACACTGCAATGTTTTCACTTTTGGAGCAGTTAATGGTCTTCAACTGGACTTTGAAATGCTTCCAAATATATTTTTGCCCACTATGTCTGGTTCAGGCTTGTGCTGTGCTGTTATTTCAGATAAATGGCTGTTGTTATTGTCACAGGAGGGCCGGACCAGGTACCGGCTAAGCAATGGGGAACTAGATTTGGCTCAGTAAAGACCTGTCCACTAATCACCTTCCTTACATATGGCCTGTTCGCTGCTGCTCGGAGGGACCACAGGAGATCAAAGCGGTGGTGACACATGCGACAAAGCGACGGGCCGCTGTCGGCAACAGGAGTGGGTTTGTGTCACTGTCTGTCACATTTAATACTGGAGGTGAAGGCTGTACAATGTCTGCAAAAAGTACAGAGTTCATTTAGCCTGCTTGGCGCTGCGCAACACTGCTCAACCTCAACCTGCAAAATAAACATGTTCAGCGTGGTTTCTATGGGACTATAAAAAGTTTACGTGTCATTTATCTCTCAGGTTTTGTGTCGCAAAGGTCAAACGTTAACAATCTACAGAATACCACGAGCCAAATCACAGTGAGCTCACCATGAATCTCATCTGCTGGAAGCCTCACAACCTTGATGATTGCAGAGGCCAAAGGCTGTGCCCTTTCATGTATTTTCTCAGGGCAGGTAAATTGGAGAGCCTGCAGCTGTAATAGGAAAAAAGCCTTGGAGACACTTGAGTCCCCCTGACGAAGAGAACAGCAATTATTCTGGAAAATCAATTTTCAACCCAATCTTTCTCCCTTATCGACCAATAAGGCTCTTTTGGAGGTGGAGAAAGTGACAGGAACATGTATCTCCTAGGTTCTATTAGCGGATCTCTATTTGCTACTTGAATCTTTGTTTGCGTTGACATTTTGACCAGGCATAGACACTGGAGCTGAGCACATTCAGGCCCAGTCACTGTCTATGAAGATTGATTTTTTTTTTTGACTTTCCAGGAGCTCATTCATTTTCATTGATTATATGCTTGTACTGACTCAGCTTGCCATTATACATTCCATTTGTTGGAGAGCTTTTGCATGAAAATGGACACTTTCATTGCTAACTACTGGAATAGACGCATCTATTCAATATGAACTGTTCTCCGTCCTCTCCTGAGTAGTTTGAGTGAAATCAAATCTAAGCTGCTGCACAGTAGGTGCTGCTGTAACTTAGTTTATTCTGTGTGTGTCATACCTCTTCATGATTATTCCCACAGTCGTATCAGTGTTTATTTTCCTACCGTGAAAAGCTCCGGCATTCTTTGCATGTCATTCTCTGACCAAGATTTATCGTTGTGTTTATCCCATTAATACGTCAGGCCATTGTGTAAACTGGCGACCGAGTGTTGCGGTGATCATTTCGACTGGCTTTCCATCACTTAGCTTTGTTGCATACATCTTCTACTCTTTTGTCTCTGGCCATCCGTCTTCTGTGTTGTTCTTGACCCACTGCAGTGTTACCCTTATATTATTTGTGTACGTGTGCACATTAAACAGTGTATGAATAGGTGTGCATGCATTTATGTGTGTGTGTGTGCTTCGACATCACAGAGACGTAAATCAAAAGTGGCAGTGCTCTGATATGGGCGAATAAAACTCCCTGATCTGGAAGCGCTAAAGGCTCCTTCAGCATACACCCTGCAATGCAGCCCACTGGCAGTCTCTCTCCCTCTCTCTCACTCACTCACACACACACACACACACGCAAACACACAGTGACTTCGCCCCCAGACTTCTGTGGGGCCATTTTCATGATTAACCATAACTCCTCGAGGAAATTCATAATATGTTGTCTGTTACACTTTCATATACACACACATTCACGTGAACAAAAATACACACACAACTAGCATGGGGGAGAAGACAAAAACACACACACACACACACGTACTCCATGTCTTAATGACGCAGCAATGAAAGGGGGGGATTGGAGGATTTACAGTGCTGATTCTGATGAGTTGCATTTGCTTTTGGATACCAAGGACCTCTGCGGGTTCAGCAGGCCCTGCCTCCCCCCTCTGCCTCCCTACTCCATCCCCTCTTCCATCCCTCAGTGGAAGATAAAAGTGTCCAGCAGTGCGAGTGTTGAGGGGGGGTATTTGGTGAGAGTATACTGGCTGTTGAAACAGATGCCGGTATGTGTGTGCCACCTATGTCAACATGGCCGGTCTCCGGACCCGATGCTGCTCGTAGATACGATCCTGCCCACAGAGCCACATAGTCTAGACTCCAGATGTGCTCGCATACACACACACACATACACACATACACACTAGGACCAATGCCAGTCCAAACCATTAATTCTACCAGATGACAGGCATTTACTTACACACAGTTTAGGTGTGGATAATGATTCTCTCCCCACTCTTGAAAGAGATACTACTGACAAAACTGCACATTTTCTTGTCCATGACCAACAGAGGACATCTTCACTGTACAGCAAGTGGGAGTGGAGTGCAGAAACACCCTATCATGATGACATTTGGATGTAGTCGGGCGGTGAAACACCACCGGCCTCCAAGCTCACTTATGAATAAACACTGACTCAATTTTCAAGTTTTTACAAAAAGAAACATGCACACACGCAGCACAACAATGTCAGGTGATGCTTTTGCTGTACGGAGCTTTATACGATTGTTCATAACTTTCCCTTAACATTTAAGTGGATTTAAGTAGAGATCAAATGTAGTTGTTTCATAGCATTCTACATTTAAATTACCCACTGCTTCTCTCAAAACTGCACTGAAATAAACAGAAACATATGCTGGCTGCATATGATCAACACCGCTTTATTTAGATGGTTCTATATAGCGCACACGACAACAAGAGTGTTTTTGTGAAAAAAGACACATGGGTAGATTGCAACTGTTATACAAAACAAGACTCGAGAAGAGGAAAAGTAAAGAGAGAAAGTGTTCAGAGCACAGATGCACCAGCTCTCTTGCTATCTCCTGTGCTGGTGGGTATACTGCCGATCCAGCTATTCTTGTTGGTTTGTTAATTGTTTGTCACCCACCAGGTGCCATCTGTCTGTAGTCCCACAGTCCCCGAGCCATGTGGGCCGGCTTGCCTGGCGCCTGCCAACGTCACTGACCTGCAGCAACCGTCCACACCTCCGTCACACACCTCCTGATCCGTCTGGGATAAATAGCTTCTCCCTCAACTTCTGTGCCGCCATCACGGCTTCCCAATCTGTCCTGTGTTAGGGGGTGGGGGGGGGGGGGGGGTTGACAGGAAGAGACAAGAAGGGAGGGAGAAAGACAAATGAGACGAAGGAACGGGATGGATGGCTAGAGTAAGAGGGAACAAGCAATCGAGATGGATGTCTGAAGAGATAAAAGGATGAGATATAGAGTTCGAGGCTTGTTTGTGCTTTCTGATCAGTCTGTTGTTGCAGAGGAGAGAGGCTTGAACAATGTACAGCCTGCTACAGTACGTCAACAAAAACATTTGTTGTTGTTTTGTGTGCTATAGATGTTAAAACAGCACTTAAATCATTATCTTAAGCACCTACACTGAGCAAAAACTGACCTAAAATCAAAAAAAACAGTACAACAATGTTACATCATCCCTTATGGTAATTTGGATTTCGCACAGCAATCCACTGCACCCACCACTTTAAGAGGCCCTCCAACAGGCAAGGGAGGTCACCTTCACCTGGGCCTGATGTTTGGGCAGCTGTGTGTTGAAAAATGAGCTCAGCTGCTTGCTCACCGGGACGCATGCGGCAGTCTGGAACTACCCTGGGCCTACTGCACCAGCGAGCATACGGAGGCCCCGGTACAATAAAGACGGAGTGAACAGCCCCCTCTCTCCCAGCCTGTCTGCCTGCCTGCCATCCTGGGGCATGTTGGGTCACCTTGACGACTGGGCCCAGCGAGGGGAGCCGCACCCCACTTCAGGGCAAAGAAGGAGGCAGTATGGGTAATGAGGCGTTGCCATGCAAGTGGAACAGCTTTTGAATAACCCCATCCACACAGTCGCTCTCACACACACACACACACACACACACACACACACACACACACACACACAATATTCTACAGTACTTGTGTTTACAGAAGGGACAACATCTTGTTGGAGAAACCTCTCAGGAGCTCTTAGTTTAGGAAGGAGGAGATTCATGGGCATCCTGGTGGAGGTCAGCAAGTCATGTGGTGAAGTGTTCATGCACAGATATCTTGAATACAAAAGAACGGATGCGATGCATGGTTTACATCTGAAGCATGCTGAAAGAAGCCATGCTACTGCAGGATAGTGATGCCATAATGTAGCAACATGGACAGGATTGGCTCCAACTATTATTGTGTGATCCTGAAGTTCTCAGAAAATGAAATACTTGTAAGGGTTAAAGAAATTGCAAATCC
Organism: Melanostigma gelatinosum; assembly: GCF_949748355.1. NCBI lineage: Eukaryota > Metazoa > Chordata > Actinopteri > Perciformes > Zoarcidae > Melanostigma > Melanostigma gelatinosum. The sequence continues at coordinate 15,594,776 of NC_136649.1, forward strand.
ATCCAGAAGCCAAAACCAAAACATCGATGCTTCGACAAAGCCAACACCTCTATCAGCCACCCATGAAATGTTCATTTGAAAAGAAGGAGACAGAGCAAAAAAAAAGATTTTCCAGTCCAAGTACGCCTAGTTATAATGATTGTCTGAGATGAGGTTTAATCATTCTGCATCTTGCTCTCATAAAGAGAGGGAAGGTACAGTGTTCCCTCATGTTGACTTAACGTTAAACATTCGCTAATAGCCTATCAAACTGTGCAGCATCCCATGAAGCCACTGGAATCTCGGCACTGGTTGTGCCAGATCCAGTGGGAATTTCTGACCACCTCTACTCACGCAGACACGCAATCACAAGTAACGTACACGTGTAATCACAAACACACATGCACCAATCACTAAGAGCAGATGCAGTAAGCATGCTGCCGCGGTTGAAAGAGGTAGAACATGCCTGTTGTCAGTAGCAGGAGAGGGAGTGAGACAGAGACGAGCCACTGGTTCATGAAAAGAACAGCAACTAGAAACACATCCCACCCAATTGAAAAATGAAAAACTGAAGGTTGCTAACCACATAGAAACTCAAATGCTCAAGTTTGTTTTTCATTAGCTTGGCTTGTTTGAAAGGAATAAACCTCATGGTAACATTATTCAAAGTGGCTGCAGTACATTGTGCTTCTTTCCAACATTCGAACACTGCATATGGGTCATCAAATGTGTTTTTATTCATCTAAAAGTGTTCTTTAGAGAGTATACGTTTACAGTGCTTGAGCGGTAAATGCATTCGGTGCCTTATCTCCAGAAGAAACCCGACAGTATTCGGCTATTCCTTGGGTTTGTAATTGGAAACTGCCCTTACAAATATAAATTGCTCAAAATCTTGGAAACCACACTGAAATTCCGCAAAAGCATGACCATATCGGTATTAGCTATATAGCCATATTGTAGAAAAAATATTGGATTCTTTTTTCAAAATGTTCTGAAAATGATGTATGAGTCCAGGACGTGTAATCTTTTTTTTTTTAACTGTTTTTTTTTCTTCACGCCTGTCCCCTCTGAATACTAATAGCCCATCTCCTGCAAGCTTTGCTACAGATGCTGGCAGGTCTAGCCTGAAATGATTATCAGAGCCAGATCCCACTGGCCAGCTTTCCAGTAACACTCCCACATGGAGATGGAACCAGAGCTGGGGCTGAGGCTGAGACTGGGGCTGGAGCTGGCGCTGGGATGCCAGGGGACGGATGCCAACAGGCCCCAGAAATGAATGCCAGCACAGGGGCCTCACCAAGGTCCAACATCCAGCTCCAGCTGGAGCAGAGGAGACGAAATAGACGACTGGCAATGATGTCACGAGACATTCAGTGGCTCGTGAGGGGTCCTGAGCCGTTGCTAGCGATGCCTCACCTGGAACTTACAGCGGGAAATCATCGGTTCCCATTGATGAGCATTGGAAAGCATAACATTGCTTCGCTGTAAGAATTTGACTGGCAACTACAGAGATTGGAATTTTCAGCACAGTGAAACATGTAAAACAGGAACATGAAAGATAATTAGCCCATGTAATTATCAATCAGCCTTTTTTCTCAAGTTAATCAGATTTCGTTCAAGCTGAGAATATTGTGATTTGAAACATTATCGCCTCGCTGTGCAGCACAACAACAACACATCCTCAAGCCACCCTCACGAAAGGGAGGAGAAGTATGACAATGATGAAGAGTTTAAGCTGAACCACAGCTTCCAAACAAAACCAAAGCTTTCTGACATTTGTGCTACAGTTGCCAAACATTTGATTCCGTTTGACACAACATATTAATCACCCCCCCCCCCCCCCCCCCCCCCCCCCCCAAGTGGGAAATTGCTTATTTTTCTCATTAAGTTGTTGGACACAACTTGATGAGGAAATGACTTGATAAGATACAGATGTCTTATTTACATTAGGCCTGTCATTTATTTGACATGTTTTGTCCCCTGTCATCCAGTTTGAGGACATAAAAAAATCACATCACTTCCCGTCATTGCGTTTCCATCGTATGTATGTTTTGTAATGAGCTCTGCGGACGGTCCAAGCTATTTATAAAGGTAAAATCTTGATCCTGTGAGTCTAATCACAGGAAATCATTTATATTGCTTTGGCTCATGTGGAGTTTCAAAGTATCTCAAAGTTATGACAACGCAAGACTGCTCCCACATGCAAGTGCACACACTCACACACACATACCTACACACACACACACACACTGACTTAACCCATATCTGTATGATCTGAATCAAAATGTGGTTTCTTAATACTAGAGAGCCTTGGAAGGAAACTCAATAGATTAATGGCTTTAGAAAACAGAATCATTTGATTTGATTTCAGAGCTTCTGTAGAGAAATAGATTATGTTTAATCAGACTTCATCATTCAAAATAGCAGCATGCATGCCTGCTTTCTAATTCATTTTGTAACTCCATAATTGACTTGTGATGAATCAGTTCTAAAAGATTTTCAGTGGTAAAAACTTCAAGTGGAAAGAAACAATTAATCAGTTTAGTATTTGTTGTAATTCTAATAAACCAAGACAAATGCCTGTCAAAGAAATGGAGGCCAACATGTTTTCTTGTTCCCATAAATATGGTTTCCTCAGTTATGCCAAACCTGGAAGGCGTCCAACATGAGCCATGAGACAACATATTTTGTGTGGGCTAGCAAATAATGTTTGCCCCCACTACATCTTTCTGTTCCTGCACTGGGAGAAAAAAACACTTTCAGAGCAGGAGGAATCCATGTACATTAAAGGGAAACATTCATTTTGTCACAGAAGAATTGAGTCATGGTGTTCACAGTAAAACTGCAGAAAGAAAGACCTTAAGCTAGCCTAGTTTACTGAAAGATAAAGACTGGATTTTGTTCACTCGCACTTTTAATGGAAACAGACGCCGAACATTGAGCAAGGGAACAAATACACAAAACAGCAGAGCCTCTGTTTTCTTTTTCCACTCCACTTTGCTTTTTGTTACCGCCTAACACTCCCTGATGGTGTATCGTCCTAAAACTGACCAGGCTTGAAATATGACAAGTTTAATACGTCCTACATCACCGTTGAGCACGATTGAGTTACTAGAGCAACACCGGGCCCGTCCCAGCCTGCAGCAGAGCCTGTGGAGCAGCGGTGTGAACATAACCCCTCGTCAAAGGCGTTCAAACGCAGAAGGAGACAGGGGTCTGAAGGACTGCGGGATAAGCGTGAAATAAAAGAGCAAAGGAAGGAGGTTTTCGCAGGGCAGCCACTCTGATGACAGGTAAGGAGAAGAGAGGACTGGCTGGTTGCTGCTGTAGCAGTGTGGGTGGGTGGGTGGGCCACCAGGGGAGGCAGAGAGGGAGGAAGGCGGGCAGGCCTACCGGAGCTGTCACCCGCCCTGGTGTGTTTGGATAAGACCCATGGAACATGTGGGGGAATCAGCATGAGGCATCACACCTGGAGGAAAAGACAACTAAATCCAGCCCCCAGTACGGCGAGTCCCGGCTCCACCAAGTCTAGCCAGCATCTGGAATGGATATCTGGAGATGCAGCCGACTTCACAAGAGCTTCTCACTCTACTTTTAAAAGAAAAGACACAAAAAAGCATGCGCAGTGAAGGGTTGCAGTAGAAATATAACGAGTGTCTCACTGAGGACGTGTGTTTATAAATACATGTTTATCAAAGTTGTTCCCTTTTGCACCGTATCCCATCTGCTCGGCATAATGTCATTGTGCTGTTGGTAAAAATAAAAAAATGTTCTCCTTAAAGTTGCTAGACTCCCTTCACCCCCAATATGTTGCCGCTTGACTCCTCCTGGCTTTAACAAGTGTACAGATGCCAACAGTTTGTTGGTTACAGCAGCTTCAGTCTGCCTGGCTTTCTTTTAGCATGTTTCACTTTGAAAAGGAACAACACATCCACTCGTAGTCAAAATACAGTCTTAATATCCTGAGGTACATTCTTTTATGTTTTAGGTTTAAAAGGTTGGAAGCAAAGGAGCTGGCGTCCTTCCCTTTCCTGAACTAGACATTTCAATTTAGAATCCCTGAGTATCAATGAGAAAGCACGACGGATATCCATAAAAGGTGAATAAAACAGCGACCCACACCCATCAGGACACACACCAGGAGGAGCATGGGGGGGGGGGGGGGGGGGGGTTTCAGGGGCCAACCAGCCGTGTTGTGACTGGAACAATCCCAGCCGCAATGTTTGTTTACACAGAACAGCTCACTCACCCAAATAATCAGAAGCTGTGGGCCTTTCTAATCCCCACACAAAGTCAATGGAGCCAGGTTGAGCTGGCGACAGCCCCGATAAGATACTCAAACACAGCCTAGTGATCTGCCATCCACGGCCTCGCCTTCCCACACCCTCTGTCCCCTTTGTTTCCTCTATGGCAATTCACAATGTGACACGGATTTGAAGTTCACGGGTCGCATTCAGAAACGGACCCGCTCGGCTTTACGGCTGAAATTCTTGGTCAGTTTAATTTTGCGCCCTTCATTCTTTTCCACATTCTTGCAGCTCAGCATACAAGTCAAAGCAAGCTGCGGTGGTCTGAAAAAACACGACAACACCCACTCGCTTTTACAGGAATGCACATTTGCAATCGTGTATTGTTATGGTTTTGGCGAAGTTGGTACTCGCTCTGCAAATCCTGGTGTGCTAGTGTGAACCTGCATGTGCGCATGTGTGCGTCTGCCGATAGAGGTATGTTGTAAAACCATCATTAACATTCCATTCATGACCTCAGTATTATGTCCACAGCGAAGGAGAGCATATATTTGCCTTTCACACCTCTTGCACGGGATGAGGGAAATGATAGGGCATTATGTGTGTCAATGTGTGTGTGTGTGTGTGTGTGTGTGTGAATGAGATAGAGAAATGGAAAGAGGGAGAGAGCGAGCAGGAGAGAGCAGTGTGGGGAGAGGGATAAAACACAGCTCACTGATACAACATAATCTATCTGGAACCATGTCTCAATATCACAACATTTCACACATTTACGTACCACAAATTTGGCAGCGGCAGCCTTCTTCTCAGATCAGTGGAGTTATTTTTGCCTTGTGTACTGGATGCTGCAGGACCGAGATACAGTTTTCAACGGCACAGATGGGAGAGGCTATAGCTCCGGTACCACAGTATGGCATGCAAAAATGTTTGGTATGTTTTAACACAGATAAAGCTGACATATTCCGAGGCGTTTCGCAGACAATACCCATGAAGGAACAATCTCCCATCTGGCAGTGCAGTCTCTCTGAAATCCTCTCTGTCATGCTCACTGAGAACTGGAGAGACAAAACATTCTCGGTCTGTATATCGGTGCTTATCAAGGCTGTACCTTGGGCCTCGCTTGATATCAACAAAACATCACCCCGCAGGCTAGGACTTCTCAAAAAAAAAAAAAAAAAAAAAGAAAGAAAATCCTGCACTTTACGTTTTCGTTTGAATTTATAAACATCTCTTCACGGTTTGATGCTACACAGAAACAGTTTATGTATTCATCCTCGGGGTGTAAATATGGGATTGGATGGCATCATAGCGGACAAACTTCCTAGCTCTGGAAGCACATGTACAATTTCCTGGCTAGGATCAACTTGATCAGCTTTACAGTGCGTCCTCTTCCTGCCCACGTCTCAGTGAGGAAGGATTACTTTCTGAGGCCGGGTTAGCCGCTGCCTTTATGAGAGGAATGTCAATGAAGTCACTGCTGTACTGATTCTCTCCACATGATGGTGCAGAGGACAAGTCTCCCCCTGGACGGCGTGGAAGCTGACATTTACCTTTAGGCTCTTAAATATGCATGTCCACTGCACACAGAAGAACAATTGCTCTAACAGTGCTGCTTTAAAGGGGTGAACAAATGGGTTTTCTGATCACCTTCTACCACATCAACAAAATATCTTTCATGTAAAAAAAAGTGGCATCTAAATGGTTTGGATTTCACAGGAAGCAAACACAATATTCAAATAATCGCTATTAATTAACGATGTCTGCATTGTTTGTATTGAACAGATGCATGTTTGCATGAAGGCTTATATTGATTGGGCAGCACAGGGTAGAACACATCCATGTGTTTGCTAGCTTTGTTTTAAATAGATTTGATTCAATCGCAGCTGTATGCACATTGTATCCAAACATGAGAATAATCCCCCTGCAGTGTGACGTTGCCGTCTTTTGGTCAGTGAACAAAGAGCTTTGCCATCAAATATAGCGTCCAACATGCGTCTGTACGTGTGTCTGTACGTGTGTCTGTACGTGTGTGTCCTTCCAGTCTGTATGCAGTCACACCTGTACTCTCTGTCATGATGTTATCAGACCCTAAACACCTGCTCCACAGTCAAAGGTCACCAACTACATAAAACTGCCTCCTAGCACAGCGAGATGGGCACCTGAATATACACTCTGTGTGTGTGCGTGTGCGTGTGTGTGTGTGCGTGCGTGTGCGTATGCGTGCGTGTGTGTGTGAGTCAATAAAAAGAGGCATGTTTTTCTGTTTTTCTTCTACGGACATTTATATGCAGCTCATGTCACCCAGCACATTGCTCACAGGTGTCATACAACCCTGAGTATGACACCTGAATGGAAGGAGAGAGAGAGAGAGAGAGAGAGAGAGAGAGAGAGAGAGAGAGAGAGAGAGATTGTCGGCTATAGTTCATGGATGTACATCATATAGGTGATATACAGTGTGGTCTCCATCTTTATGATGACAAAAGTAAGATGTAAACAAAACGGCAATAAGCTTAAATGAACTAGATATGAGCCACTGTAAGTACTGGTAAGGGTAAACAATTAATCAAAGCACTGCATGAATAGAAAAAGTGTGACTGAATGTTATTGAAGTGATTTATCGTGAAAAGTCTTCACCTTTACCTACCTATTGTATAGTTTGTTTTCCCAGTGTACCATTCAATTTCATTAAAATTCACTCCTGATTCCAAAAAAACAAGATTATGGACTATACAGATATGGCTCTACACAAATACTTGCTTTTACTTTGGAGAATCTGTTCAAAAAAAGAAAATGATGGAGCGCGATATTAATAAGTACATAAAAAATCCTACCAATTATACATTCACAACTTCCAAATCTGATACAAGTGGCAACATGCATTTTATTTTCAAGTCTTTGTGGCCGGTGCTTACTCATTTGGAAGAATACTCCTCTCCAACTAAAGACAGGCTCGGATCCAGTTTCTCTGAGTCACGTTCTGTGTTCGTTAAAGTCCAAGCCGCCTACTTTTGACTCGAACCTTCCCTTATTCCCTCATCATCTTTCACTAATTTCAACTCACAAATGTTGAATTACCGCAGCAGGATACCACTTAATGCTGCTGTTCAGGCCTTCAGTTAAATTTGAGTTTCAAATCAAGAACAATGTTTAGATAGAAATCACCTTTCAGCTCTGACTTCCTTTTCCTGTTGTTCATTAAACATACCGTACCAATAAATGCAATGTGGTTTAAAATGGTAAATTGATGGCAATGTTTTGTTCATGTCAACAAAATAAAACCCAAGAAAAGTTTGTGAACTCAAGATTTAAGTCGAGTTTTACTTCTGTGGACAAACAATCCAGCAGCGACACTACAGTACAAACTATCTGCCAACAACCCAATGTTCTGCCATCAGCTGCATGTACTTTTCAGATAATTAATTGGCGAACTGCAGTTATTAATAAACGAGGCAGGCCACAGAATAATATCCTCCAGGTTGTATGTATGAAAACAAAACCCAGCTATTGTGGTTCTTAACGAAGCTGCAGGACATCACCGTATTGAGTAGATTACTGTGTGCAGATAGTGCGGGGAAAAATTGCATTACATTGTTATGCCTGTTGGTGTTTTTGCTCAGAAATACTTCCATTTCCAATCCTTAATGACAAACAAAAAAGTTTTTCTGATTGAAAACAATTCCAGCACTTCAAGCCATAACAGAAATCATGACAAGAGCATTTTCACCAAAAGGAAGACATTTCACGCACTGGGAGCCTTTTGTGATATTTCCTCTCCCTCCCTGTTACCCTCGCTCTCTCTCTCCCTGTCTCTTTCCTTTGTGTGCGTAAATCATCTCTTCCCCGCGGCCTGTCTGTGATCATGTTGATGGGAAACAAAGAAATCATCTTGAATGGCACATTAATTTCCTCCCTTCTCCCCCTGTCCTCTGCCTAATGAAATCCCCTCTGCCACGGGGCCTGAGGAGCCACACTGGCAAGCCGTCACCAGCCAGTAAATATGTTTACCTTGGAGCACTGCACTAATGGACTGTTTACCAGGGGGAGGCAGCGAGGGGTGGTCCAGAGACCAAGCAGCACTGGGTCTGGGGTGGGTGTTCTTTCGACCAAATGACAGCTCCTTTGCGCGCCCCATCTTCCCAAAAACAAACAACCTGATCTAAAGTGGCTGTCGCCTATAAAGAGTTCAGAAAGAGAGACGAAATGCAAAGAAACATGACTGGATCACACTGGGGTGTAATCCATCTCAAGTCTGACTTGTTCCTGTAGTATACAGTGGTTTGCAGGGTTGTGTAGCAGACTGGAAGACCTCAGGTTTACGTTTCCATTTTGTCCAAATCATATTATAAAGCTTGCAGTATGTAAGTTTGTAACCAAGTTGTCTATATACAAAAACATATGTATGTTCAAAAACACAAACTTTGAAATGTAGTTCATTTTACAGCCAGCTTGCTGTCCTGGTTATTACTGTAGGCTTTTAATAAACTGACTGCTCTCCAAGTCACCGAACCTGCAGCTCAGCAAGCTTGTCCAGTTACAGTATTTGTGGCATGATGCTGTAATTCATGCTGGGCTAAGCAGATAACCCTTCACGAAGAAAACTGTAGCCTGTGATGACTTTTGGCACACTGAAAAAAACAACAAAGCCACTGCAATATCTAAGGCGGATTCTTACTCTGTATGAAGCAGCAGTATGAAAAACATGAAAGTAGGAAGACAACAACTTTACATCTAAAGTGACACAGACACCACTGAGAATAATGTAAAACAGAAGCAACCTTTGAAATGTGGTAATCCGTGGGTGTTGCTCTGTTGGGAAAAAAGACTAACGAGGTGTAAAAGGTGTCAAAACAAGAGGCAAGTCTTGGGAATTTGTGTAAAATTTCAGTCACTGTAGGACATAAAACATGTGATGTCTTAAGTGCTGTGTTGGTCGGAAACTGTCATCCAAGCATCCAGACACCCCACGACAAGCAGGCAGGGCCCTTTAACCATCAGGAACAACTCCTGGCAGATAGAGTTATGTGGAACTCAACCCATGTGACAAGGCCATCGAGATGTTGAGAGGATGTTATTGACAGGAAGACGTCTTCCATCAAAGCTTCTTTTGGATCACTACATTCCTGTCCAACCACATTTAGTAATCTGGCTTTTATTCCTTTCTTACCATTGTTTGCACCATGAAGACAATTGTACCCAAATATTCATCAAATATCACAAATGTCAAAAATTCATGGTGAATTATGTATTTTTTTCTTTCAGAAATATGAACATACCTGCAAGGTGCGGAACACATTTAGAATATGTTAAATTTGACATTTAGATACCTATGCAAATATGTCGGTGCTCTGTCGTAAAATGTTATTAAGTGGCATGAAACTGCATGCCCAGAGAAATTTTAAACATTGAATCAGGAGTGTTATTTGGCAGTTTAAAATTAAATTTAAAAAACTGGAGACAGGAAAAGGCCCGGCTTTGATTTTCAGACCACCACGCTGAAAAAGCAGGAACTAAAAAGGTAGAGCAGCAACAACAGTACACTTCCAGAACAAGTTATTTTAGGGAAATACTGTTGAGTTAAAGTAGGTTGAAATAAATTCCTCAATACGGATTTATTGGAGCATAACATTCATATTCAAATTGCTGCCATTACTGCTGCGGTGAACCTTTTGAAATAAAATCAACTTAGCTTAGCAGTCGCTATTTAAATTACACACAATAATCTGGTGGATACATTTGTCCCCAGCTCACAGACAGACCGTTTACAGGTGGAGGAGGAACTGAAGTCCAGCTCTGTGTGTATACAAGTGATGTTGTTTTTTTGGGGGGGGGGGGGGGGGTTGTATACCTACCGACATGACTTAAAGTTCCAAGGGCAATAGGAGCAGCAGCCTGCGATAACGCCCCCTGTCTCATCTATGGGTGTCTGGCGCCTGGCAGCACTATCAGTGACTGTGTGCCTAGATGTGTGCCCCCCCCCCCACACACACACACACACACACACACTATATCACAGAGAGGGCCCTGCAGCTGGTGACAGGCTGCTTCTCTCAGTCTGCTGCCAGCCTGTTCAACACACAGCTCTCTATCCAACTCTTATCTCCATTGATTTCCTCCCCTGCCTCCAAACTTAGATATGCACTCTTTAAAAGCAGGCCAACTGCAGAGTCTGGGCCCTGAGAAGGAAGGATATCTTGCTACTTGGGCGGCGAGTCCAAAGTATCGACGCTGCTGCATTTAGGTGTCCTAATTTTAGTGTGATTAGTTCCCAAGCATTGGCGATATCTGCAGCGGAACAAGAGTAATGGCTTGATTTTGCTTGTGACTTCCATACTAAACGAATGGACTCACAGCAAGTTGAATGGGATTGGATAAAAGCAGCTGTTAAATATGTGGCTGGGGAGTTTCCTGTGATGTATGCGTTAGATCTACGTTATGTCCATATATTGACACGGTCATGAATTTCCATGTCAAATGTCTCTGCAGGATATTGCTGAAGGCATTTCTATCCAGCTGAGACGGGAGATTCAAACCCGCCTCCTCATTACGTCCATAACACTTTCTTACCCCTCCGCTCTCCTCCAGAGTCCTTTCCTTTTCCCATGGTTCTCCCCTGTCTGTCTCCCAATCTCTCTTCCTTCCATTCCCCTCTTGGGTCCTGTTCCTCTTTCCAACTCCAGCTTCTTCTCCGGCCCCTCCCCCTCCACCCTTCCATCAACTTGCCCCCACCCCCCACACACACACACACACACGCCCGCTTGTGCCTGCAGACTCCATCGATTGATTTCCCCTCACTGTGACACATTTGGTGCAGCCGCATGTGGCCTATTAATTATATCCACAGCAGACTCTCGTCACGCTCCCCGTTTCCCAACAATACAACCCCTCACACACACACACACACACACACACACATATGCACTACCCTCAGAGCAGGCGACCAGGGGTCTACCAGGGGTCTACTAGACAGCATGACCCTGAAGATCACCCTTTAACCACTGGATTTGAGTGAGAAGGAGGAGGGGGGAGGACTCAAACCTGGAGCGTTTGAGTGGAGGCAAACAGACAGCGGCAGTTGATGCGAGGTTGGGCCCATGTTGCGTGTAATCTTGCTAACATCTGTTAGCCATCATGTGTGTGGCTCCATTTAAAGTCCAGAGTGGACTAAGAGCCCTAGGAGGCTCCCTGCATCCCTGCTCTCAGGCTTTTAGCGGTGCTGCTCAAAATGTTTTCCTCTCCACAGACAGACGGATGGACGGAGAAAGAGCGAGGAGAGAGGGCAGCCGAGACAGAGACTGACACGCACATAACACAACAGCACTTAGCGCATCAGGCTTTTTCCTCCATTGTGCGCACTTGTTTGTGTTTGTGCCGTTCCCTGCGTGTGTGTGTGTGTGTGTGTGTGTGTGTGTGTGTGTGTGTGTGTGTGTGTGTGTGTGTGTGTGTGCGCGCATCTGGCAAACAATACAGTAAGCCTTCGCTGCAGGCCTCTTACAGCCTCAAAATCTCAGGGTTTTATATTTAGCTCGTAATCACTATAATTTTCAAATTAGATACAGGCTGGCCAAGTACACGTTCCTTCTGTACAATAGCCCTAAATGGTTGTCCTATCGTCTACGGAGACAATCTCAGCAGAGAGACACTTTAAATATTAGAGTGATATTTAAAGACAATCCATAGTGATGAAAACAAGCAGAGCGTGCTAAACAGCTGCTGTTGAGGATATTGTGCGAGGGGAGGGGAGGGAGACACAGATTAAGAGCAGATTACAGAGCCTTTCCCTCTGGGGCCTCTATATTCCAGATTGACAATGTGGTGGGATTGGGAGATCAACCTGGAGATTTTCATATGAAAAGATGTTTGCCATCAGAGATTAACGGCTGTTATTATTCCTTCACTTTATTTTTTCTTTTTTCCTGCTCTCAAAGCCTCATTTATCCTGCTGCCAGCACTGTGAGCAAAGTAGCAGAGCAACGAGACAAACGGAATACAGTTTAAGTTATGTGAGAGGAAAGGAGGAGGGAGGAGAGGAGGGAGAAGCGCGATGTATTGAGAAGGCATTTCTTGGCATGGACGCTGAACACTCAGAACCGTGCATTGCATCTTACCATAAACAAAGGCTGGGGCTCATGCATTATGAGGCAATAATACCAAAGACTGTGTGTATACGACGAATACATTAATCATAGGATCATCTGGAGTTTACGCTTGCTCATACTGTATCTGTTGGTTTGTTTGTGTACACTGGCTGATTAAGATGCTGATTGGTTTGATCGTTACTGCCGGAGTTGTCCATACAATTACATATGGGAGGATTAAAATGCAAACATGTTGTCTGCGTTTTTAGTTTTTTCCATGTGATGCATTGTGTAATAACATAATCTTTGTTTTGAATGTTGTAATCTTCTAAAATTATAAACCCACTCATCAAAGAAGCAACAAAAATAAAAATAAAAACTTCAAAGAGCTAGAGTAGAAGTTAGTTTCCTCCAGCATCCTCGTATTTCTTCAACAAAATGAACTTGCTTTAAAAAGGCGAGAAATAATAAAATATCAAACAGGCCTTTGGTGGAGATAATATTAAAACCCAAACCATTTGTTAATCCTATTGACGCTATCTGATTCATTCTGCAAGCAGCCAAAGTAATTATAGCGTCAGAGATATTCTTTATGGGTCCTTGCCCATTACCATGCTCTATAATTAGATAAAACACAAGAGCGCAGCAGCACCCTGCAGAGTGAAGGGGGGTACTCCCCAATGTCAGGAGAAGAGACCATAAAATACTAAAAAATATATATATATATATAAATAAATAGCCATTCCTAGCTATTGATTTCAGCCCATGGTGGTGCAGGTGTGTGTGTTGCATTTTTGTATGCGCTGCATCTGTGCATACATGTGTGAAGGTGTGCATGTGTCCTCTTACATGTCGGTTTCTGTACGCAGGGTTGCATGTTAGCATGCTGGTGCGTGTTCACAGATGATCCCATGCCAAAGAGGGAAAATCCCACAGGGTGAATCAATAGATAGTGCTGGATAATGGAGGCCTGCTAAGACAGCTGTGTTCTGCCTTTGCCACTGAGCTTGAGCAGCAAGAGGGTAGACACACTAACAAACGTTAAAAAGTGTGTGACGTTGTCAAAGTGATGGTGGTGCTTCATTCTGGCAACAGACTCCTAAACGCATGAACCTATACGTCCTGACATATTGAATCTATATTCCTGTACACATATCACAGGGTCACAATATAACTTAAATTACACACGCCTGTGAATGAAAAACTCACCTTTTAAAATTCTGGTGGTACAAAGGCTATGAAAAAAACTTCACTGTGTTAAATGTTTTATTTAGAAATGATCAAAGGCCATAGAATCAAATCTAAATAGCATAATAGACAATAGACAAATTAGTCAATCCCTAAATCAGCTTTTCTGCCTCCGTTTTCTCACAAAGGTGACACAGAGACAACCCCCCCCCCCCCCCCCCCCCTCTCTCTCCCACACTTCAAAGTCAATACTAATACAAATGCATCCTTTATCTAATTTCCTTAAGTGCACCCTTTGTTGATCTATACTTAACAAAACAGTCAATAAATATTAACAAGCACCCGAGCCCTAATGGACATTATTCACAGATTACGGTCGTGTATCAAAACATGATTGATAAATTCTATCACACTTCCTAGCCCCATTTAAAGTATTATTTACAAAGACCATCCGACTGAAGCTTTCAATTAAATATCTGCTGAGAGCGTAAAGTTACAAAATGATGAACCGGCGCTTTAGGAGCAGATTCTCATCTCAGATTAAAGCAGGAGATGAAACAAAAAAGAAGTTATGTTTCAGATGCATTTGTACATCCACAGTCCAGTCTGCAGGTTTACTGTTGATCTTCCTCCAACGCACCCGTCTCTCCCCTTGGTTTGGAGCTTTCAGTCGTAGTGCTGTAGCTGATAAAGAGCTGACAAAAAAATGCCAAGAAATACACCTTAATTAAAGAGCCATGAACAAAGACCGAAGGTTTGTACTACACATCCGAACACGCACGCATATAAATACACACACACACGCGCGCACGCACACAGTGTAACACAGCTACAGTAGACTTGATGTGCTGTAGCTAATGAGAAAGGACAGTGGACCACAGTTAACATGTCTCTTCCTCTCCAGTAAAAATGAGCTCATCGTTTCACATCATTATTCAAATCAAGCCCCTAATTCCAAAAAGTATTTGCATATTTAAAACTGGCTGGCTTTATTCTTGCCTTAGGCTGACGCAGGTCGCAGTGATACGGAGAGAAGGGGGAAAGGGTTTGCCACTGTGAATGTACTGCAGAAATCACTCACATCACATCGTAGTGCAGCTGCAGACACACTATAGAGACGACGACACTTAAATGTTCCTGTAGGAATGTTTGTCGCTGGCCAGGAGAAAGCTCACCTCTAATATTTATAATTCATGACACATCAGTCATTAACTGTCGACGTTACTCAGCTCACATCTTGCTCAGTCATCGGTGCCGACACGCCATAGCTAGAATGTGTCATACATGTGAATTTGTTCCCCTGCAAAGCATTTATTAATTTATCACAGACACAAGTACAGCACAATCAGACAGTGGGTCCCAAGACACTGAGTATGAAAACACACAAGAGTAATATAATGAGCTTTGCGCTTCAATTAGCAATTATTGCCATTATCTCTGCATCTGTTGATTAACCTTTAAGTCTACATATTGCCAGAAAATGCATGCCATGATTTCTTACAGCCCAAGGTGAAGTCATCAAACACCTTGTTTTGTTCGACAAAGAGTCAAAAACCCAAACACGTTAGTGTACTATCTCATAAGACAAAGGGAAGTAGCAAATCTCCACATTCAAGCATTTTTGCTTGAAAAAGTTGAAATGTTGATCGTTCATTTTCCGTCAATGAATCAAAGAATCATTTCAGCTCTACATTTGACAATTTTCTTTCAACTTTTAAAGGTTGGGTATCGTTTGAACATTTACCAATTACCCAATTCAATGTCCAAAAATGTGATCCATTGCTCTGAGGAATATTTATTTTCTTTACAAAAACAAGCAGCCATACAACAACTTCGCCGAAATAAAATGCAGTTCAACATTAAGGAAGTCATGCTTGAAATGAGAAACTATCTGATCAACGAATATTACGAAGTAAATCTGACCACATAATTAATGCCCACTTTTTTGGGAAATGGCAGTTCATTGCATTTCAGCATCGGTAGAAGAAGAATTCAATGAAGTAAAAGTAGCAATAACACACTTTAAAACAACATCATTGCCAAGTAAAGGTTCTGCATTCACAATACTACTCAAGCAAAAGTCCAGAAATATCAGCAATAAAATGCACAAATTTTCGTCTAATTTTATCTCATGAAACAGTTTGATAGGATATGAATCATACCTTATGAACGGGTTACATGTTTTGTTTGTAATCACACATTGTAATGTGTAAAGTAACTAAAGCTGCAGTAGTAGTGTAAAGTAGTTTGAAATAGAAATACTCTGTACTGTACCTCAAAATTGTACTGAATGAAAGTACCTTACTTTACTTTTGCATCACTGCATTTCAGTTGTTACGAAAGGTTGGATGCACAACCCTATTTTCCACAAAATAGAAGTTCAATTTAAAACTCGTCGAATTTGTAGCATGACCCTGAGTGAGAGCAATGAAGACACGGGACACCGCGTCTCTGTAAGGCTGCAGATGAAGATACACAACCCGATCCTCTGAGCGGGGCTGACACTTAACACTGTGTCACTGTCCATGCAGGTCAACAAAGCCCCAGGAACATATGGGTCATATTAGACGTGAATGGTACAAGGCACACCGCACAGTGCTGCTCGAGTGTGTGTGTCTACGCGCGCACGTGTCTGTGCGTGTGTGCGGTTCTGTGAGGCCAGCAAGTGTGCTGTATTCACATCAGCGATATGGAACGTCCCTGAACCATGTCACTTGAGCAATCAATAGACGCAGACATCTGGTTAGTGATGGTATGTAAAGTATGCATGTGTGTGTGTGTGTGCGTGTGTGTGTGTGTGTGTGTGTGTGTGTGTGTGTGTGTGTGGGCGAAGGGTATTGTCCAGCGTCCTCTGAGTCATGTAACATTGCACTGCCTTTGTAACAGAAGAGGAGAGTTCCTGTAATGATTTATTCATCGCAACATCAAAGAAACATTCTAGCGCAGGTGTCAAAACTCCCATATTGCATGTCATGTCCGCAGAGTGTGCTTTCCAATGGATTTAATTCAATTCTGTTTAATTTTTCAACATTCATTCCCGTTCTAAGGAGACCCACATGCTTCGTATTCCTGGCATTTTCCAAAAACAAACTGCATTACTTACTGCGCGGCCCCGAGCAGCAGACTAACCGATAATTCACATTTAACAAACAAAAATTTAAACGAAACAAGAAAAACAGAAAAAGAGAGTTCGACCGCCCGAGAGACAGACAAGACAGATACACACGCACACAAATGCAGAAGCAGAAAGAGATGAGTGCTCGTGTGAATGGGAAGGAGAGAGAGTATGCTGAATCCCACTCAGACCACCTGCTCATCAGTTCCTCTGGCACAACAGATACTGTCATTGTCCACACAAACACAAACACGCACACACGCACACACATACTAAGCTCAAATATAAAAATCTCCCGGTGCGCTCACAGAAAGCCTTTCCCAGTCCCTCCCACATCAGCTGCTGGGCACAGAGACTTGATTTAAAACTGTTAGGTGCCATTCAATATGGGCTTGGTTTTGAGCCAATGCCTCGGACATTTCTCAGAGGTTCTGCTCAGTTACCTGCTGAGTTATTTGTTCCAGCATACTTCAGAAAAGAAGCCCGCAGTGTGTTTGTATGAGAAGTTTTGATTTCCTTACTTGGGCCTTTGGTTTTTGTTTTTCATTGTTCGGTTGTTGTTGTTAAGGAATAATGATTTGTGATATTTCTGCGGGGCCCGGAAGAAAGAGGAGATTAGCCAATTAGCAGAAACGTCACGGCTGCAGAACTCTCAGCACAATAAACAGTGAGGACCTTGTCTTAAAGAGAAAGATGGGAAAATATATATTCGAAAAACTAATACTGATCATGTTAGAAAAGTGAAAAAATGACCACATTTTTTGGCATGAACCAATATCTTATACAGTGGAATACATTGTCTGTCTCTGCAGTGCCCTGGCCCAAAGCCACCTCCCCCCCCCCCCCCCCCCATCTATTATTCTCCATTGAGGGGATTCCATTGAGGGGACAGGTGCAGCTATGCATCAGCCCTTCCCCATGGGGAAAAAAACACAGTCCACTGTGCACATGCAGTCACACCAACACATAATGTCACACAATATATAACACACACACAAGCATATGTACCACCCTCCACCCCCACTGTCTATGTATTGTTTGGTCAGAGGGGGGGGGAGATACTCAGGTACCCAAGGTAATGGCACCTGGGGTTATTCAGGCCTAAATGGCAGCTCTGGCTACACTGCAGCTCACAAAGCGCCTGTGTGCGCGCCGCAGAGACTAATGCGCCTGTGCACACAATGTCTCGCTCAACTACAAAGGACAGGTGTGTGTGTGTCACTAAATTGTCCCCCCGTTGTCTGGGCCTCTCCGAGTGGCAGGCCCTGTCCATTAGCCGCAATTTAACAGGATGATCAGAGTGCTTGAAAAGGGCCACATCAAACAGGTCTGGAGAATCCCAGGTGCCCGTCGCAAACGCAGGCATCGGCAAAAAAAACCAAGCCCACTTACAGGCCAAATGTATTCTGTGAGGGAAAATGAAGATGTTCCTCCTCCATCCAAGGCCCCTTTTGTTCTGCGGCGGAAAGACAGGAAGGATTGTTTCTAAGTTCACGTGGTGTCTGGGTGACGAGAGCACTGGGGGGCAATTATCTTCCTGAGACGCATATTAATATTTTACTAATGGAAGGCTGATGGTCCTGTTATGGTAAAGTAATAATATACTGTCGAGAGCAGCGAATACAAAAGCCGATGCTAAGTACAAAGACGGAGCAAAAGCTCTGATCTTGCACTCAGATATGCACCTTATGTAGCTAGGTTACGCAGCCTTGAACTCACTTATGGCTGTTGTGCTCTTGCTTTCAGCGAGGCACAATGGTCACTACAGGTAACAGCTTTGAATTTAAATTTCACAGCATAGCGCGTGAAGTTGAATAAGACGAACAATGAAAAATGTTTAATTAGACAGTAATGTGAAGTCCCCTCTTTCAATCTCTTTCCTCCTCCTCTTTATCTGGTTATCCGCCTCGTGTTTGAAATGGATTTGCTCGGTGAAAACAAAAGAGAATCATATCTTTCTAGCCGTTCTACTGTTACGTAAAATATGCACGTTTTAATCCAAGAAAAACACCACGTACTTTACATAAGCAGCATTCGCAGCAGTTGTACCTATAACTCACAAAGCAGTCTGCTCTCAGCACAAGATCACATCTCTCTGAGCTTTCAGGGAAAGACATATTTCAAGCCGAGTCTTGCATGATATCATTTCTCCTCCTGAATCTAGGACAAGGCTCATGCAGGACAGCGGAATTGGGACCAAAAGGACACCTTGTCCCAAGTTACCTTATTGATTTACGAGCAGTGTGCCCCTACAGTGACCTGTATAGGTGTCACCCAGACAGGGACGCGGGGACTCGGGCCGAGATGACAAAGCGTCTCTGCAGACGTCATGCCCTGCCCTGCAGCCACGTTCTGTGAGACTCATCACAAGCCCCGGACACACTTCTCCAACTGCATTAACTTCTTCTGGGAAAAGTGTCTCGCCGCAGGCCGTAGGATTGTGACACTAAAGCAATCATAACCACCTGCTCGCCGACGTGCCCCAACTGTGCTGAAGCGCACCGTGCTCCTTTTGCCCGTTTACTCCTGAGCCAATGTTTGCAATGCTTCTCACAGAAACCGCTGATCCACATCAGCTCATTCATCGGGCCACGTTAATCACCACATGCTTCAGCTGTTTTATAACAATTCAAAGAAGAAATCAATGGCGTTAAGGCAGCTCGACCAACAGTGAAGGTTTGGACTTAAAATATACAAGCAAACACACACAAGAGCACCAAATCACAAAAAAAAAAGATTGATAGTGATTTCCTTTCTCTGTGACTGATAAGCTTCAGACACACACGCATAAAGAGATGAAGAAAGAGGCAGAGAGCGGGGGAGACAGGTGTGCAACACTGACTGGGCCCCTTTGAAAAGCATCCATTTCCTTAGCAACTGGACGTCAGCTCAATTCAGCCGGGCGATTTCAGCAGATGGCTCGGTAAATACCTTGCCATGTGTTCCTGAGGAGACACTGTAATGCATCGTGGCAAAACACACGCAACCTCACACGCCCCGTTCACATCATCCGTCCGTTGTTACCACACCCTCCCTCTTCTCCTGTTTAAGGCTTGTTTGTATTCAAAAGGAAATAAAAGGTGTTTCGCTAAATATGTATCACGGTTTCAGACTTTGTGAATCGCTTTTATGGCAGCCATTACAAAGTTAATAGAGAATGCAATACGCGGTCTTCTTTTCTAACAATCAGCTCCAGTCAAAGGTCCCAATTCATTTAATTGTGTAACCATGGTTACCACCATTTTGTACATAGTGTACAGAGCACAGCCAACGGTTCTTCTATTGAGTAAAAGCAAATAACGGATAGAGCAAATGCAGATCCTAACAAAATGCCTTGAACCAATGTGAGACGCACAATATTCCTTTGAATTGAGTCACGTCAACGAGTTTGGCTGATGAGACGCAGCGCAGACATTTTGTGGACGTATGTTTGAATGTTGAGGCACCACGGCCTCCATATGAAGCACGGTTCTTTATTCCCTGTCGATCCTTCTCTCTCGCTGTCACACTGCGCTGACCTTGCTTTATTATGTTGGCAGTGCTCAGCACCGCCCGTTACCTTCCCTCCAAACACACAAACATCTCAAGAGCCCACTCTCTCGCCTTCACTATGTTTTCATTATTGTACTGTTCTTTTCTTTTGCCCCTTTCTGCATTTCTATTTCATTTATTTTTACACTCGTCTTTTCCAAATGGAACTCTCTGTTCAAATTCTTCGGTCATGTTGTGCAGGTGCGCAAGGCAGCTGAGACCAGCTGTACAGTTCAGTTCGGCTACAGACCCCGTCATTAACATTAAGGCCCCCGAGTGGCCCAGTACTGGGGCCTGTGGTCATGGTGTGTGTGTGTGTGTGTGTGTGTGTGTGTGTGTGTGTGTGTGTGTGTGTGTGTGTGTGTGTGTGTGTGTGTGTGTGTGAGAGAGAGAGAGAAAGAGTTATGTGTTAGTTTGTCACTCATACAGCAGACCAGCGGCAAGGACTTACTGATGGCTTCCATGTTTGTTGTAGCGTTGGGTCAGATGGTGCTACTTGGCCTCCTGACTTGTCCTCGTATACTTCTGATTCAATTTGCCAAATATTTATAGACACGAAACACGATTGCACAATTGTTTACTGACAAATGACCGTTTAATAAGCCCTACTCCCCTTTGTTGCTTTTGCTATGCATTTTAAGCTTCTCCCTGGGCATATAATGTTGTTTTTACATATATTACTACCGGTACTAGATATATACTGTTGTTAATACTTCGTTATTTTTTTTAAAACACGGCGTCTAGCTCGTTAAGATTAGTTTAATGTAGCTCCATGTAGTTGATTCAAAATGCCGTCTCTGGCTGACTTGGCCTTGAATCTGAAGTGTGATATTCATACACAGCAGACATTGTCAGTTACCAGGAACAGATATTGTATGGATGTGGTCGCCAAAGAAATCGAGGTAGACAGTCCAAAAATATCTCTCAAATCCAAAACGTTGGAGCTAAATCTTAAATGTGTGGTGTCATAAAGTAAAAAGTCTGGAACTGGAAGATAGACAATGAAGTGGGAAAGATGTCATCGACGACATTGAGCGCACCGAGGGCAAAGTTCTGAGTTCATTTACTTGTATTTTCTGTTTCACACTGAGAACACCACAATAGAATAAAGCTCAATTTGGGTATAAAAAAGGAAATTATTCTGTGGGTCCACAAAAGCGGTCTTCTGTTTATTGTCTGTGGAGCAGTTCCAAACTTTATTCTTGATGACATCACAAGTTCGAGACTTCTCTGGTTTCTGGCTTTGACAGATGGAGATAACGTATCGGAATTCTTAATTTAGGTGTTGTTCCCCTTTACGGCTCTTAAACACTATACCAGTGCTTTGTATCATTAATAGATCATTTTGTATTGATGGAAAAAATAATAGTCTAATAATCACTGCTTGTCATTTTAGTTCAATTTCTGTACGACTGCGTATCAACAAATATTTGAGCTTCTGATTATGCACATTAAATTCACACACAATGAATGAACATATGTCCAGCTGCTTGTAAAGTATAACAGATAAATGTTCAGTTTGGTATGCATGGAACAAAATAAAAACATTTGTCATTATGGATACAACCTGTCTGTGCAGAACAGGGATGGAGCTGGCTGACTGCTGTCTGTTTGTGTGCCTGCCACTGCTACTCTACAGCATGTTAATGCACATGAACAGAGCTCTGTGTCTCCCTCCCTGCCCACTGCCTGTTCACCACTCAGCTCCCCATATGCCGCTCCCCTGCGCTCCTCTCATCCAGCCACTGGGAGCTTGATTAAGCCTGACTTGTCACCAAATTACACACACAAAGTTTACATGCATTCCCCGGCTCTCCAGCTGTTGCAGATTTGTTACAAAGAATAAATCTTGAAGCAGTTGACTGAGCAGGTCTGGGATGTCTGCCGCCTCATTGATAGGGAGAGATGGAAAGAGGGCGGGTGGGGGTGGGGGGGGGGGGGTACTGAGAGGAAGAGAGGGAAAGCAGGACAGACAGACAGGCAGAGAGTATGTGAGAGGAGGGAGCTTGATTCAGAAACTGAACTAGCGTATTTGCTTTGATTGGTTTTATAAAAGGAAAAATAGCCAAATAGACTGTGTTCTAATTCTTATACTACAAATGAACAGAACAGAAAGAAAGTACTCTACAATAAAAAAAAAACTGTTTATTCTTCCTGTTGCTGGGTGTTTTTCCTCTTCGTCCATTAAATTGGTACAAGGTTGCAAATGTGCCTCACAAAGGGAGAGCCTAAAGGGTTGCATTTGCTCCAGAGTGGATGAAGAGACAGGGGATGCACAAGAGCTTCCGTTTATATTGCATTGGATGTCTGCATAGACTTTGTTTACAGGTGTGTTCCCTCCCAGACATGCGCAGGATTCAGAATTATTCTTAATTCTGTTAATCCCAATGTTTGCTGGACATGCAGTCATAACTATTGCAGTAGTTGTAGTTGTCACATTGGTTAAGCATTCTGTAGATGTCTTTGCACACACTGACAATAAATAGCTCACCTGCAAAATTCCAAATGGTACTGATGGTAGCTTTAAGCACTGTCATTCAAATCAGATAACAAGTGATTGCAGTCAACAAAACATAAGACTGTGACTGTGCAGAAGAATGAGCAGGAAAAGACAAATCAGTCCACTCTAAAGACTATAAATGCCTTTTAGTTAAAAAAAACAAACATCTTAAATCAAGCTGTTCGTATTGGACACATGATCTTATCTCTCCCGATAAGAAAATCCAATTTTTTTGACTAAACAGGATTCAACAATGAGAAGTTGATGGAAGTTAATGGAGATTTTTTTCAAAGCCAATGTACTTGAAATCTTGACATGTTTCCTCTCAATGAGCCATTTATTTTATCCTCGGATAATGACACGAGATTCTTTTTTCTTCTGTTTCTCCTACGTCTTTTTATGATTGTGATTTCTCTCTTAGATCATCTAAATGGCTGTGGCAGTAACTGCTGTGTGGGCATCATTACCCAAGAAAGCATGAATAAGACACAGTAATGAGCAAAAGCCCCGGAGCTCGCTAGACCGTTGATCAATACCATTAAACAATGTGCACTTTGAGCCGAGCTGCATTTGAGAGCTCCAACACTCAAATGGATATTCCTCATAGCACTAATGGCTTTGAACTAGGCCTCCATTACCATGTATAAAACGCTGCTTATTAACATAATCAAATCTCTCTCTGTGTTTTTTTGGTTGAGAGATAATATGAAAAGACAGGAGGTTGCTAATGTAATTAAGCGCATGCTATAATTACTATCCCCTGATCACATGACCTCTTCTCCTAACAAAGCTACATAAATCGTCCCATTACCCCGACTACTGCGTTGTGATTTGGTGCATTGTCGGTTTACATGTTGTCTGATATTGGTACGTAAACAAGATCGCTCCAGTACGACGTGCACAAACCCGCTTCTGGAATGCGATGCTAACACACCAAAAACTAAATAACAGGTAAAAGGCAGAATTTATGTCTCAGATTCGAACGATTCTAAAGCTAGAAACCATTTCTGTAGCAGCCAGAACCAGCAGGACTGCAGCAAGAAAGCCATTATGATCAGCGGGTTTAATTACAAACATTTTAATTTGCATCTCGGGGCTCTATTCATCACATCCATCTCGGCTAGCAGCCCCGTTTCTCCCTCCATATGCCCAATAAATAAATAAGAAGCTAAAAGAGATTCTGGGGCCTGAGAAAAGATGACTATTTCACGAACAATTACCAGGATGCTAATGGCTATTGTATTGATTGCTCTGCCCTTTGAGATCGAGGTCATATGAAAATGTAATCAAAAAAAGGCTTTGATAATTCCTGCTGAGCCATGAAATTAGAAAATGGAATTGTGAAGCTCGGCTGAAAAGTCTTACCTCCGTTAAACTTGACTGGAATAAGTTACGCTACATACAGTAAACATCAAAGACCTGTGAAACTGAGTCTTCTCATTTGCGATCACTGCTGTAACCTTTGAGTTAAGAGTTGTTGATGTAAATAGAATATTTCAGTCTGGAGAACAACAGCACTTTACACACAAAGGGTGTGTGTATCTGTGTGCGTCGCAGACAATACGCCCGCTAGTGTATGTTGCATCATCGCTAACGCACATCTTTTGTGTTGCTCACTAACTTTAATACGATGTTAATGTGACGCTGAGAGCTAATGGCGTGATGGATGAGGTCGTGAAACTGATCAGGGAAATTGTGTCAGCTAACAGTCACCAAAAGTGCAATGAATGGCTGAACAGTAACGACGTGTCCTCATGACTGCAGATGGTTCCACTGTACGGCAGAGTTAAACAATGGCCTCGTAAATAACCATTTAACCCTGGAAGCGTTTGCTGTCATTCACATTTTGAAGTCATTTCCACAACTCAAATGTGAAATTCACTCATTAATTCACAGAGGCACAGACGCTCATCCTCAGTATATCAGCTCTGTCAACTCATTAAGAGCAACATTCCTTAATCGAGGGTTGTCCTAGAAATGAGATGTAGTTTGCCAATATATTAAGATTCATGTTGTTGGGAAGTGCAGCTACAGTGCTTGCTGTGTTTCTAGAACGAAGATATTTGTTGCAGTGTCAATGTAAACAAGTAGCAGTAGAATGTAGAATGTATAAATATGACGGAAATAATTTCCAGGCACGCAAAGGGAAATATTTTTGCCATGTGTTTTGATGCAAAGCATTTCCTCCGATGCACCACGAAGGAATTCATACACCAAGTACACACCAGTCCCAGCCCTGTGCATGCCTATACCCTCCAGACATCCTCCCCCGTATCCCAGAAACCTCTATGCGTTTGGGAATCAGGCTCCGCCATGACTCTGCGTAGCGCCTGGGAAGATATCGCCACACGTCCAAAAATTTCCATCAATGGCGGCTCAACTCCTCCGCAGCAACTCTCTGATAGGTTAATCCCTGTATCACACTTCAGCACCAGTTCACTAAGCGGCTTAAAAGGACACATTAGAACGATGACAATGACCTGCTAATGGTGTTACATTTCTCTGAAGCATTATGAGCTATCTTTGTCACGTTTATCTTATAATGAGATCTGTCAATTGGGGGGGGGGGGGGGGGGGGGAGATCCAATGCAGCAGCCAAGGACGTTGATATTTCACATCAGAAATAATGACCTAGAAAAAAGGAGAAAACAAACCTTGATCCCTCTCCCCTGATCTGTTTTATTTGCAGGCGACAGAGCGGGCAGCCCCACGGAGGCCTTGGAGCTCAGTGTTACCATTTAGATTACTGGCTGCTGTGCAGACCCAAGTCCTCAGGGCCACCACAACACCCCCATTGATGATTGATGACTGCCAGTTCCCAGGGGCGTTTTACAACATTTCCTCAAGCAATGCCCCCTGAAGAAAATGTGCCATAATTCATCGTGCTATTACTGTACCAAGTGCAAATAGTAATTTTGCCCCCTCTAATTTCATTATGGTGAGCATTGTCATCGTCTTTTTATAATGGGCGAGAGAGTGTATGCTTTTGGAATTGGAATATTCACAATTCTTTGGTCCAAACAATATGTTGCCTGGCAAAAGGTATAAAAGACTTTTTTTCTAAATGAAGCATTCCCGAGATAAACATCAGCTGATTGATAATGTGGTGTGCACCCATTTCCACAACAAAGCACAGTATTTTAAGTGTTTCCTTTAAATTCCCATCATTGGGTATACTCAAACTTTTTATTACAAATCACATTAATTGTGCTGAAGAGTGGGAACTGTAGCAATTGTAAAGATTTTTGAGGATATACTGCGAAAATTTGTGTTTCTACATTGCACTGGTTCCTCGCTTTACTATCCTGTAACTCAAATGTTTACAGAATGATGTGTTGATAGGACAAAAATGAATCCCAATCTTAAAATTGTTTAATGTGCGAAAGCCTAACCCAAACCTTATGCAGTGACGATCTTTTAGTTTACAGAAGCAAAAGCAGGAAACTGAAAATCACGACATGAATTACAGAATGGCTACTGAGAATAAAACAGATATTAAAAACATAAGCGATGCCAACGAACATGAGTGTGGTAATGCTACTTACTTTGGCATGATTTTTAGGATCCTATTTTTGAAATGTTCAAATCCATAATCAACAAAACGACTCCTGAGAGAGCCCAAACTACAAGCAGAGTTACGGGAAGGAGTGGGAGGAGAAATTGATGGTTCAAATGACCGAGCAAAACCATGTCAATTATGCATCATGTTTTTTACATGTCCTCTGTATATTAATTATTCCGTCTTTGTTATGCATTTTACGTGGGTTACTGCACAGTAGCAATTAACTTTGCTCAAGCAACCACTTGGGTGATTGAAGAACAGACTTAATGGGATGAGAGGACTTGGTTGTCTTGTTCTCTTTCAGACGCACACACACACTGCACACAAGGTTAGGACGAGACACAGTATCATTAGTTCTCACCGTTATATACGACATGTCAGTATGTTTTGTGAACATCCATTTGAAAAATAACACCTACTATATGCACACACATATAGACACACGTGAAGTCACACACACACTCAGAGGAAACATAAATAAACACACTTAGCCAGACAGTAGTATCACTGTCTAGGACACTCATCCAAAAAGGGCTAAGCTCTATTACTTTTAATTATTCCTGACAGCCTGCTTTAATCTACACAAAGCACGTGCAAACGAGCTGTTACACTCTGCCTCCAAGAAACGGGGGACAGGAGAGGACGGCAGGCTGCCTGCCTGCCCGCTGTGAAGGCCTTCTCCGTGCATGACACGGACATTGGCTTCGGTGACCCGGCTGGCGCTCGCCTACTCCTCGCCGGCTGAAGGCTCTGGGGGCCGCCATGTGGCATCTGCTGCCATGGGGGCCGGGCATGAGGCTGGGGCCGGGCCTGGCCCTCTGTTCACCAGGCCTGTCTGCAGTAGCTGTAGCGCATTTCTGGGACCTGCTGCCTTACCAACCAAACCAATGCTACAGAGGAAGTGGCAAGGTCACCCCTCGCTCTGCCTGAAAGACCTCCACCTGCCACATTCTGCGCGGCTGACATGCTACAGAGAAAAGGGTGGGGGTTGCAGTAGGGGCACTTTGATCAAAATTCAAAAAGGTAATCCATTGTGCACACTGTTTCCATACACAATATGATTCACTGCAGTAATAGATCTAATAAATAAACAATGTGCAAATGATGTGAAAAGCGCCATGCTCATTAGCGAAGGGATGAATGTATTTACGTCATCTGCGTATAACCTGACAATTTAATCTAAAAGCACTAAATCTACTCCATACTGGTGCTCACCAGCGGACTATTTATCATGATCTGCGTGACATCTATAGTCTGATCCAGTATGCTGAAGTTGGTGATAGAACGTGTTCATAATGGTAGCTATTCCCTGGTGAGGGAAGGGGGCGTGTTTACCCCTGAAGGTTACTTCTTGTAAATCCTTGCATAGTTTATTCAAATAGTGCCCTAACCATGGTCTCCGGGATTGTCCCCTTACAGCAAGCAAAGCATGACCTTTACATTTGACGCTTGACAGTTCTTCAGATTCGCCCAACCAGAACAGATTAATGCATATTTATGTGTTTGGTACTGAGCAGTGGATGCTTTTTATCTCTTGGAGAACAAAAGACAGGGAGCCCTTTGCAGACACACACGCGTGTGCACGGTACGCGTGTGCACCAGAAATGTAAGTAGACGTCAACATTTCTGCATATTGAAGATTTGACCTCGCAGAAACAAACAAGGCACAGATTTAACATTGTTTCACACAAACTTAAGAATCTGAATCTTAAGATTACTCAGCCATTAGTAAACCACATACAACTGAATCCAGCTCGCCTTGCTCCTTCCTGGTGTTCATGCTGCCATGAATAAGCAGCATAAAGCAGGTGACTGTATGATTTTGACATAGTTGGTCCATTTTACACACTGGCACCTGGTCGGGGAGGATGCAGCCAAGATAATCTATTTAGATTGGCCCGGTTGAAGGCTGTCATTTATCATGAGCGTATATTGCCCCGCCTCAGATGGCAGCTCACTGCTCCAGCCAACCACAGTCTGAGTCCAATGGCCTTTACGTCTGTCACAGTTTACGGACAACTGTGAATCTCTCCAATGAAATTCCGCAGCATGAGGACCTGGATTTCACTAAAATAACATCAGCCTTCTTTTTCTCACTCAATGTCACCCCTTGAAAACTCCATTCCCCAGAGAGGGAAAGCAGCTGTATTGAAAGATACTTCAGTGGCAAATAATTTGCTGTCACACTCTGCTCTAAAAACGGTCACATTTCAACACAGTTAAAGACGAAGAAAAAGAAAAACGAAAGACGGGATCACAATAGGCAGATGTGAGTTTCAACACATTGTTTCTTTTAAGGGCAGAAAATAGCAAGAATATTAGCCCTCTATTTTCAGCCTACAATGTTCTGTTTGTGCAACAGTAAATCATCTCTTTCCATGCTCATGCTCATACGCCCCTCTTCATGCTGTGTGTGTGTGTTTGTGTATGTATGGGATAGACAGAGAGGGCACGCGTGTCAGTGCATTCGCCGGTTTACGCTCATCATCGCATCGACTCAAGGTTAGTTGGGTATGGTCCAAGGAGCAGCAGTCTAAACACAGGCAGCCTTTCACCTCCATCTTATCAAGGTTTGAGATGAGAGGCAGGACAGAATTAGAAAGTTAACCTCACCACCTCACAGATAGAAAGCATCAGGGAGCCAAGAGCTCACATGCAGCAGCATCCTCTAGCTTTTATACATAATGTTACCTATAGCATATTCCAGCAAATTGGAATACGTATTAAATCAGCAGTTGGTTTAGAGATGCTGAAAAAATAAACACTCTTGACAAATGACTTGCAGTGGAAGGTAAAAGTGCAGATTACGTACAGTTTCAACAAGAAGATATTCCCGCAAAACGATTCTGCACCACTACCAAGCCACCCACTGCCTCAGTTATTTGGACGTACAGTAGTAACCTCCACGCCTCAGTACCCAGAGTTCTCTGGCGCAGCGAAAAATCTAAGCGGCAACATGTGTGGGAGCGCAGAAATAGTGCACCATTAAAAGGTCCTGACTCACCTTGTTTTAAGTGCAAGGTCTAATTGCCAGCCTCTTTTCCAGAGGGCCAGAGCAGCAGCTGGCAGCAGGCTGTATCTACAGGGATAGCCATTAACGATGGTGTAGCAAAGAAATAAAGCCTGCAGACCCCGGCTCCCTCTCAGACAGTCACTCTATTCCGAGACGGGCAAACACCACAGAGACAAACACACCGAGAATGCCCTCTGCGACTTATCACCATACGTTTGGCTCATAAATGGTGCTATTATTCTAGCTGCAGTTCGATCAATCTTAAGTGTCTCATATAAAAGGAATCATTATTCAGTATGTGGTACCCAGTTGTTTGGTAATTCAAATTAGTAAGACTTTAGCCCTGCGTAATTCACCAGAGCCTCATTTAAGCACGATATTAAAAGTAGTGATAAAGATGAACAGAGGTGTGTTCCTTCTTCTTTGGGTGATACATCGTTGCTATCAAAGGTTAACAGCTGTAATGGGGCTTATTTCAATCAAACCAAACAAGAGCCATTTGTATTCAGTGCGGGGTACAGCATGTTCTCTGAGAACTAGCTCTCACTTGCTTTCTCTTTTGTTCTTGCTTCGCACATTTTTTCCTCACTTGTCACACTAGGTGTGTTGGAGGTGTTTTGCAGGTTTGATGCAGTCAGATACAGATGAGCGATGCAATGATGCATCTATGACAGATTGCTCACAATAGACCGGAGGCAGGCAGGGACACGGACAAAGTGAAAGAAAAAAACACAGAGAGACACAAACACACAGTGGATAGTAGTTCAGGTTTTTCCGTAAAAAAAACACTAATTATTTACTGTTTCAGATACAGTACTTTGGGTCACGGATGGGAGAATGTAGAAGGTTTATATACACTCCAGAGCCTCCAGGGTTTTAGCCCACAATTCATAGTGGACGCTTCCTTAAAGCAGAGTTGACCACATACACGTCAAGAGCAGGAGGCCGTCCCACGCAGTGCAAACACAGCACACTGTTGCCTTTCTTTCTCTGCTGGCTTCACATCGCAAAAACAACACCCAACACAGAGGTGGAACTGACTCCCACACTGGCTTGCTTGCTTACTGTCTCACCTACATGCACCCTCACTCAATTACTCGCAATCCCAAAACAGCAAACCTGCATAGAGGTTCTCAAGGAGGATTTCAGGTTTCTGCAACAGTGTAAATGACCCCAGCTTAGAGATACTTTAGTTGAGCTACTTCATCTAACTTCTGCCACATTGCAGGTGGGCTGAGAAAATCTCTTAGCCTTGAAAAAAAAAAAAAAATTTAAACCTGCATATGTGGTCAAACAGCAAAAATGCTGAGACTCTGTCCAGCTGGCCTTGTAAAAGTCACAGGCACCAGTGAGGGCTAGGACAACGCCATTTGTCATAACGTCAGCAAATTCAATAATTAATGGGCCGTATCCTATCACGGCTCTCCAGTTCACCCCTCCCTCAGTCTCAGTTCTGAGGAGCATATTGTAGTCTCTCTCTCGCTCAGTGGTCTACCGTGGACGTTTAATTCCTCATCATTAAGAGATGTCCGGTTGCACCCAGACACTTATCTGCTCTCAATGACAAATGTACACATAGCTGTTCACATTCACATGATGCATTCATCCAAGAAGGGAACCAGCATGTGGAAAGCAGTTATTGTCTTTATCTACATGTGCTTCGCCACAGAGGGTGAAAAACGTAATGTTTCTTTGTATTAGTCCAGCTTGATTATAATTACCGTGATGTGTTCATGAATTGAATTAAGTTCTGATTAATAAATCACACTAGCTTAACCTAAATTAAGAGATTGTGTCTTGTGCACACACTAAATATGTGTGCATTTGCTCCCCTCTGAATGTCAATTTGTACGCGTAGAAGCGAAGATGTGGATGTATTTTCGCAGGTCTATGAGCGTATGTGACCCTGGATTTGATCAGCTGTAGCAGGCTCGGTGTTTACAAGGCCCGAGGAACAATGACAGTGCGTGATTAGGGGCAGGCGGGCCAACAGGGCCCGTCCCAAACACAGCTGGCACCAGGGGACTGCGAGGTGAGCTGGGAACCACCACATCCCTTTTGATTAATGCGAGCGCGAGCGTGGGAGACTGGGAGGATGGCGGCACTGTGCCCCGCTCTGCTCTGCTCCTGCCAAGGAGGTGCATGTAGGTGGAGAAGGTCCACCATTGGCCCTCATGTCTCGCTGTTCAGCGTGCGAGTGAGTTGTGATATACGGTTGACAGTGGAAGGGAGTTATACATGTTTAATTAAATATTCACTCCTCTGACCTTGTATTTCTGACAGACGCCATTTTGAGCGTTACACCGAAGGTGGAAAACCGAGGACGAAGACTGGCATGTTTCCTAATGTTGTGTGTCATCATGTAAAGACCTACTTCACAGACAAATACATTACGCGAGTAAGCCAAAAGAAAGACAATGAAAAACAAATGGCTAGCTAGCTAACTAGCTGGTTATCAAGCCAACTATCTATCGAAACAGAAGCTTGCAGTGTTTTCCCTGATATTATTTTGATGTCATTCATGTCATGCCATTCAGTGGGATAGTGCGCTATCCTGGAGTGGGGCAAAATGAGAAATATCCAATTTCATATTTTAAGAATGCAGCACTTTGATTGCATACAAGCCCTTCAGGAGAACAGCTACTTGTGGAAAATCAGTGGGTGAGCACAGTGTACGGCTTCTCCTCTTCAACTATGTCCTCTCCTTCACCCTGCGACCACACAGTTCAATAGAGTACCGCCTCTACGGGGGGAATCTATGGGCACCCAGTGTGAAAATGTCAGCCCCCCCCCCCCCCTCGTTCGGTTTCTTTGTTGATGCTGACATTTAGGCCGATACCAGAGGGGGGTTTGCTTTAGTACATCACATAAAAGACAACATGACGTGCCACTATATGCAGTGCATGGTCCGAAATGTGTTGAATTATGTGATACGGTCCCGGTTTCATACTTTGTATTGTCACAAACCTATGAGGAGACACAGTATGAGGAAGCCAGACATGTTTTCTTTCCCCTTCAGAATAGCGTCGGTGTGCTCTGCTACAGCCTGCATTACAACTACACTGGATGCTGTCTCTAAGAGACCACATTCCCCTCTCTGCATCTTCTCCACCTCTCCACCCCCTTTCCCCTTTCTCTATCCCTCGTCATCACCCTCCTCCTCCTCCACCCATCACCCTCTCCCCCAGGTGGCTGTGGGGCCGGCCTGTCTGAAATGTGATAGGCATAATCCCATTTAGCCTAATTGCATCTGCGGGAGAGCAGCCCTATGTGTCCCATCGCAAGCCTACCGAACCCCTTACAGCACATTATACACACAAATCACATAGAAACCTCCTGAAAGCAGAGTCAAAACATGTGTGCGCACAGGCGCGCATACTCTTGCGGGGCTCTTGCGTGTCCCATGCACTGCATTGCAAGGTCCCTCTGCAGTTCTTTGTTTGGTTTGTTTTCTCATTGATGAATCCTCCAAAAATGATCTCTGTTGTCTCTCAAACACATCCTGGTAGGGGTCTGCACCCAGGCTGCATTAGTGCAGACGAGACAGAGAAGTCAGACAATCATGTTAAAAGAGGGGTGCTACAGTAAATGGCCTAATGGAAAGACTAAGGGTTTAATATGTGCATGCATGTGTGCATCTGCCTGAGGGGGCTGTATGTTCCGATGGGTGTAGGGAGATGATGCTGCTACAGGGAGATCTGGGGAGTGGTCCACTGCAGTGGAAACCGTAATGAGAGTGCGTTCTCCCAGGCTACTGCTCACGTATTACTCA
Organism: Melanostigma gelatinosum; assembly: GCF_949748355.1. NCBI lineage: Eukaryota > Metazoa > Chordata > Actinopteri > Perciformes > Zoarcidae > Melanostigma > Melanostigma gelatinosum. The sequence goes on from NC_136649.1 coordinate 15,627,758, forward strand.
CACGAGAGTGGAGAGGGCATTAGGCATTAGGGCCAGTGGCATGGGAGCACATTAATGATCATGTTAGAGTCCAAATGGAGATCCAGTGGCATCTATGAAATCGTCATTAGCGTTCTCCATGAGTTCATTTATAATACGTGCAAGTTTCTGTCTTCTGTGATACGTGCTGAAATGTGCATTAAGCAGCATATTTGTCATGATATTTGATCCAATGAACACCTTTTCTATTCTACTCTGTTCTATTCTAGTGCGTGTTCATGCATCAGTTTTTTTTATTGTGCGCCTTTTTGCAGGGAGGCTGTGATATATTGAGCTCCAACAGGCCACAGATCAATCTGCAACGCGATGGAAATCAATGCCCCGGAACTGAGTTACTCCGATGAGTTGAGAGCAGATCATTAGATTTTCAGCTGAATGAAGGACCATTACCATTGTGATGGAATTTAGTTGTATCCGAGGAATATAATAGTTCTGCTGAAGATACAGATCATCACAAACACTGCTACCGGCATTGGATAATATTCAAAATAATGACTTCTTCAGTTATAACAGTTGCTGTCTGGTATTTTCTATTAAATGGCACGCTATCGCTGGAACCAAGCTTTTGGGACCAAAAAAAAAAGCATGCGAGTCATAATTTGTAAAATGAAACTATTATCTTGAAACTAATAAATAGGCCCACTCTGCATAATGTGATATCCACACATACAGAGAGCCATTCAGTACATCATATTCAAATAAGTCCCATATGGTCACATTGTTTTGGAGATAGGGACGAGAGAATGCTCAATCACCTGTTATTCTTAAGTATGGATAAAACCGCAACGCCGGTTTTCAAATGAGACAGCTTGAGTGTACCTCTCCTATATAAGAATAGCCACTACATTACAGAATCTCCAGCTGTTCCTTTATCCCCAACTCAATCCAGTCATTAAAACTTTCACATCTTTTCAAACATTTGTTGAGAAAGCTGCCAAACCACTATCTGATGTCTAAGCGGTAAACACTATTCACAAGGGGGGGGGGGGGGAGCAAGGAAGGGACGGAAAATATGTAAGACGTGAGAGGTATTGGGGGGAGCCAGAGAGCTTGAAAATGACATCCATCTGAGTTTCCATATTGCAGAAGTGTTTATTTCTCCAGGTTGTTTTAGAAGGCTTTCTTTCTACACGGTGTGTGCGTGTGTGTGGATTTTGATGTACTGTACATGTATATCCACACGCATGCGTGACCTCCGGGTCCTCGAGTCAAGGTGTGTGTGGGTGCAAATTCGATTACACTCCAGTTAAAGCAATTTCCTGCGGAATTCAATTCTTGTCCTACGTTGCAGGTGAGCTCCCCGCGGACATCTGTGTCTTCTCAAAGAAATGAAGCACCTATAAACAGCAGCCTTAAAGGAGGGAAGTAGAGCCGAAATGCAATTAATATGCAAATTCACGGGGGAGACTTAATGGGGAGCCTTAACAAACATTCGTGTGTTTGGAGATAAGGCTGTTTTCAGGTTGTTTTCCTCTAACCTCTGCCTGTCTGAAGTCAAAGCCTTGGGGAGCTGAAACTATTGAAAAGGTGTGGATGTTGCTGGTAATGGATTATTGCACTGGGAGAAGTAGGGCAGTCTAGGGCTATGTTTTAGAGCGCACACATTTCGCCATCTCACAGAGTCATGCAAAGTGGCAGTCGCTTCACTGAAACAATTCACTTTCTTCTTTTATTCCGTTATTCCGTGTCTTCTTTTTTTTCAGGGGTGAGCAATTTGCTCTGAATCCCATCAGAGTTTGCCACGGGTGCAGGGAAGAGTGGAAGAGAGGAGGATAGAGGGGAGGAGAGGTAGAATGAGTAGCCTGGGGCGAGAGACGGAGGGCAGCAGAGAGAGGAGAGGGCGAGGGTACGCATTCAGATCGGGAATTCATTTGCCATTTTCAGGCCCCAGTCATACTTCAAGAGGCTTACGAGAGACACGGAGAAGGCAGAGATGAGGCCTCTGATGTGGAATGACATGCCTGATGACAGAGGGTGAGGCGAGAGAGAGAGACTGCTGTGCATCACAGCGATGGAGGAATAGTGAGACCAACAGTTTGCGGAAGGGAGAGAGATGGGAAAGAAAGACGGAGGGGTTTGGGCTGCAGTCCTACGGGTCGATGGTGCAGTCGAGGCCACAGCAGTGCTGTCTGATGGATCTAAGTCCCCGGGGACTCTACCCTCTTCTCCATCTCTCCATCCCCCTCTGCCCCCACCCTAATGATTCATCCACCACCTCCAAGCCCCCTGTGCCTTCCCCATGATTCACACCCACTCCCCGAGCTAAATTATCGCCGCGGCCCCTCGGAGAGCTCCATCACTCTCCCTCCATCTTCGGGTTATCATCAAACAAGTATATGAGCTGAGACCGGCGCCTGATTGCATTGAAGAGCCAAGCTCAGCAGTTTTTACGAGACGATGCGCGTTTGATCGCGCACTCGAACTCACACACCGCTGGCTTTGATGGCACTTTTGCAGGAAGAGTTTTCCATCTTAAAATGCTTGAGTGTTTACAAGTGATGACGCAGAGTCGATTTAGTGGAGGGCAGCGTAATTCCACAGGCAGGACACTATAAATGTTGATTAGATGAAGGTTGAGTGGAATATCTAATCACCAGGGACCCGTTGGTATCATTTTCACACAAGTGTTGCATCATGTGACCTCAGGGGTAGAAAGCATGAAGGCAACAACTCTAGTTCACATCCTGCACCATCAGGAAAGTTTACAAGCAGAATGATGTGAAATGGGTCTTGATGATATGATCAATGGTCACAATACGTCAGGCAGGTTTAAGTCCCAGCTTGATGATGATTACGGTAAACAATTAGGGATCAATGTCGGCCAAAAGGTCTGCGGCACATTTCTGGGTCTGTGAGATTCCCGTGAATCACAATGGATTCGTTGATTCGTTTTATGTGCCCAGGTGTTAAGTGAATTGGATTCCCCAGTTACGCATGGGTGTCTGGATGAATGTTAACACTGTTTGTAGAAAGACACATTGCTGTCCACAATAGATGCATAGTACTAGGTATGTTGGTGGATTAACTAGTGCCAGTCCCACCGACATAAATATCTCAACAACTATTGGATGGATTACTTTAAAGTCTGGAACAAACATGTATGCCCCCCCCCCCCAAGATGAATTCAAATGACTTTGGTGAGTACTTTGTCCAATATGATCATTTACGATCAAATACCATCCATACATTTGCTACCGCTTATCCGGGGTCGGGCCGCGGTGGCAGCAGTCCAAGCAGGCTGACCCAGACTTCCCTCTCCCCCCGCAACATTTTCCAGCTCATTCTGGGGGATCCCGAGGAATTCCCTGGCCAGCTTGGAGATGTAATCCCTCCAGCGTGTTCTGGGTCTTCCCCGGGGTCTCCTACCAGTTGGGCATGCCCGGAAAACCTCCAGGAGGCATCCTGATTAGATGCACCGAACCACCTCAGCTGATTTATTTCGACGCAAAGGAGTAGTGGCTCAACTCCAAGCTCCCTCCTGATGTCCGAGCTCCTTACCCTAAGGCTGAGCCCGGCCACCCTACGGAGGAAACTCATTTCGGGCCAACAAAATGAATTCTGATCGTCTTCAGCAAATGCTAGCATGCTAAAACACCAAACTAAGATGGTTAACATGGTGAACAGTATACCTGCTAAACATCATGTTAGTATTTTCATTATGAGCATGTTAGCATGCTGACGTTAGCATTTACAGTACCTTAAAGCAAGAGTGTGCCCAAGTCCCACTGAGCTGCTAGCATGGCTGTTGATTCACAGTGTTTTGGGGTGGTGGCAAAAATCTCAGAGACAGACAGCTAAAATCCAAGCAAACAAACCCAAAACGATCTGCATGACTCTAGGTAAGTGACAAAATATGCTTATCTGTAATTAGGGTGAACCAAGCATTTAATGGATCCACACAGAAGCACAGACCTCTGCCACCACACAGTCACACACCGCTACTACAGAGGGGATGATCTGGCGTGTACTGGCCCCATGATTAAAGTGTATTGCGCTCACCTGCCCAAGTCCAATCAGGGCCTGTGCTGATTGCAGCAGCTTGCTGGAGACAAGAGATGGGAAACTGGGGGGGGATAGAGGCTCCATCACTGGTGAAGTGACACTGTGGTGGTGCCATGGCAGGGCTGCAGAAAGCTGCAGCCCCGGGGAGAGGCTCCAGCTCCGCCACCCTCTCCACTCCTCTCTGGCCAGACGGGGCGAATCAATCATCTCCAAAGATGTCAGCATCTGCCCAAGCAATTTCAGATTGGAATAAATGGCAGATGGGGATGTTGTTCCCTCTGTTTAATCAGTTCCACCAAATGTGGTTTTATCTCTTATAAAATGAAACCATCTGTAGCACGTAGGTGTAAGGATCAAGTGAGGGAGGACGGAGGGAGACGGTGACAGAGGGAGAGATGAGAGATGTGTGTGTGTGTGTGTTTGATGTGGGTGCATGTTTTTTTTTGTGTGTGTGTGTGTGTGTGTTTTTGTGTGTGCATGGTGATGGAGGGCAGAGAGAGAGATGGAACACTGTGAAACAGAAGCAGAATAGTGGGAGTGAAATAAGAAAAAAAAGAAAAGCACTTATCCATTAAAAAGAGGGAAAATGTAATCTTACTGCGAGCTCACACCTCCACTCTAATCTCCTCTTTCTCCCTCACAGGAGTACCACCCAGGGGCCATCACCATTATATCTAGACCCATCTATTTCCTTCTCCGCCTCCAACCAGACACAGGGGCTGTAATTTGGTCCCTCTAGTCCCAGCCGAGGCAGCCTGATAAATCCCCTTGTTTTTAACCAGGGATGATAGTGTGTAAGTATCACAGCTCGCAAAGCTTTAGGGATCGTCTTGGTGACACTTTACTTTAGGATGGCCTTATTCCAATGTGCAGTAAAGCTGTGGAAAAGTCGAAGCAGGGTACACAATAAAACTGTGTTTCACTCAAAATCCTGTGATTACATGAAGTTAATGTAAAATGCAAGGCAGCAACAATGTCAAAACAAGCAGCTACATCTGCACACTTGCTCTTACACAGTGTTGTTACACCCTCGTAAGCACATTATGCACAAGAGAGACTTCCATGAAGCGCAATAAAAGTAAAGTGTTACATGGATTTTATACGAGGTGGAGAGGGTGGAGGGAAGAGAGGGAGAGATGCTGTAGATAGCTGCGTCCCACTGTGTGTTCTTCCAGTGTTCTGCCTTATAGCTGTCATTAATGAAAGTCTGACAGGGTTATTCACTTGAGACTTCAGCGAGACATTTTCACTCTAATATCATTCACATCCCCAAAGAGAAGACTGCTTATCTGGAATGACTTCGCCCACGGAAATCCTCTTTGGATCGCATGCATTTTAAAATGTTCTGCTCAGATTAAACAGTTTAAAAAATGAAACGCATAAACACAGATGACAAATTTGAGATGAAGAATTTGAAATTAAATATGATAATCACACATCTAAAAAAAATAATAATAATAATTCCCAGAGTGTCGACTGGAAGGCAGTCGACTCTTTCTAGACTGCCAACATTAGGATTACACCCCCCGCCAACAACAAGTGATGGGCAAACTGTTCTTTGATCGTTTTCTCAGCCAATCATTAAGCCTTATTTTTCCACTTGGCTAAAGACTTACAAATCTTAATTGTTTTAGATTCATGACAATTATGATAATCAAAGTAAAACTGATGAATGCATACAGTATGTCAGTAATATTACATACTAAAATACTAGCGATATGAAAATAAATAAATGAAATAAAAAGTGTTATTCCAGATTTGTCAGAGTTGGGGGATGTATCTCCCATTTAGTCAACTTTCTGCCTTGCACTCACATGAGCTCTTATGCTTGAAATTAATTTAAATATGGAATATGGGAATATTAATGTGAATTCATGACATTTGATTCAACAATAACATACCATGTTTTACAGTTTCAAATTGTGCCCATATGGGTAATTATATTAAATAATCTAATTATGAGCATCAAATGACTACAAATTAAAGGCAATGTCTGCTGTGAATAATCCCTTTATGTGAAGGGATGATTTCAGATTACTAAAAGTTTCCATATTCAATTCATTTGTCAGCTATTAGTTTGTGTGAACCATTGAAAAAAAGATAATCCTAAAGAAGTCTTGGGGACAAAATGTTTCCAAATGTTCTGTTCAACCACTGAACGATATTTGATCTGCATTTTATTTTCCTTCTATTTCTATGTTTAAACATTTAGGAATAGCTGTGTGTCATTTCATGTTGGGATATTTAAAAAACGTCAGTTATGACAGGGCAGTGGAAAATACTGCTGGTTGATCACAACAAATACATTTTATATGTATTGAGAGCCAACATATGAAGCTTACTTTAATGCAATTGATTGCCACTAGATTCCAGTACAGTACAATATCATTCTGTTATATACTGAAGTCCTGCATTTAATCGAACAGACTAATAAATAAGCCGCTTCATTATTTCCAGACATGTAACATATTTACAGTAAACTGGTGATTTACTGGTGATCAGACAATGCATCATTTCTCTGTATGTCAGTGTTGCAGTGGCAGAGAAAGGAGCATGATATAAGGTATTTGTTCCACATATGATTGAAGACATCCCCCCCGTAACAAAAGGGCTATAATTAAATGTTCTGCTCAGGAGGCTACTGACCCTTCCTCCATTCTACACAAACCTTGTCCCTGTCGCGCAGCCTAACGTGACGAGATGTATTGCGATACAAGCTGGGCTCACTATTTGTTCCAGAGGATGACTTCCGTCTCGTGCCGAGTGTGAAATGGACATGCTGAGAGTCCACTGTATCTGGACAGAACAGTTCACATCCACTTTATTTTCTGGTCTAGCTTTATTCATTTTTAATAATAACACGGACCAAAATGGCTCCCTGTATTACAGAGACAAATAGACCCTACGAGCATTTTAAATTGATGTCAAGTGAAGCTCGGCCATTCCTCAAAAAGTATTTTTAACCTGTGATTCAACACAAGGCAATGCACAATGGATGCCCATGAGCAGAAAAGGGTCATGCACAGATGAATTTGTAGGACAGCAAAAAAAAAAAAAAATAATAAAAAAATAAAATAAAATAAAATGGCGCTCTCCTTTACTCTTTCTGTCTTCTCTATACTGTTACCAAGTGGGATAATAGTGCTTCAGAGATGATTTGTTAATTAGACTGTCTAGACGTTGCTCAACTGTGCTCAGTACAGCTGGCCAATTGGAGATTGTGGCGCATAAGTGTATGTGACCATTAAAAGGATATCAGGCCAATCCCATGACAAGTGACAAATCAGATCCTGTTGTATTGGAGAGTAAAGAGGGGGAGAGGGGGAGAGAGAGAGAGAGAGAGAGAGAGACCAAGTGAGCTGCAACCAATAAACCGATAAACTATATTCACCTCACAAGTCTGCGGTTATTGCTGTTGTAAAAAGCATTTCCATTCCTCGTTTGTAGTTCAGTGAGGAGGGGTGACTGTCTACGCGTGGTAATCAGTCATGTACTGATAACCCATACCAACTGGTACCAGAGTTAACAGCACAGGAACCCAGTTTGTTTTCCTCAGTCTCTGCAAATACATCCTATTTGCTGCTGCTAGACATCCAGACGCATGATCTGAATAATCACCTCGCGAAACCATCCCCGCTCGTCTTTTGTGTCGGCCATGTCCGCTATTCTATTTCTATCTTTGTGGTGCGAGGAACCAATTTGGGCTCCGGCAGGCCTTGAGACAGTCAGGTATAGGCAGGCAGGGAGGCAGGAGCCGAACAGAACGGAACAGCCAGCCATGCATATGGATCAGGTCGACAGGCTGAGCATTAATGGCCTCCCTCTGGAATCTAAAACACCGGCACAGGCCAGAGAGGAGCTCCTCAGGGAAATCAGAATACCGGCAGCCATTCAGGTCAGCTTGTACGTGTTCGCTGCATGTTACAACTCCATTTTCCTCCCCCACCCACTCGCAGAGAGAGACAGAAAGCCTTCTCCGAGGTGATTTATATACGCTTGTATTACGTATTGAGTGGAGAGCATTGTTGACCGCTTTATGGAATACAATTGGGTTTCCATTGAGAATGATGCGTACAAGGATGAAATATGGTTTGGGTGAAAGGATTGATTATGTGTGAAGACGAATTGCTGCTCTTGCAGTGGGAGAAGTGTTTTTACATTATTTTTGTGGTAGTACAGTATCTCTGCTTTCTTGGAAACTGAAACTGGAAGGAGGCAGACAGGTGGCAGTTTGAGTAAGGGACTTTATTTTTTTTCCTTTTCCTGTTACTCAGTTTTGCCAGCAATTTCTCCATCCTCTAAAAGCAACCGTGTGGTTGTGACTGCTCTCGGGCATTTTTGAAAGTCATTCAAAGAAATGCAGGAGCTTCATCATAACAGCACCACGTTACATGACTTCTGAAATGCTTTGCATATGTTAGACTGATGATACTGCATATCACAGAGTATAAGAAGGTGGGACTTTCCACTAAGATAGATGCATGGATATTGGTTTCTCTCAGTCTTTCTTACCAACACCCTCAACCGTTCTTTTAGAGCTTGTTCTGTAGTCAAAGTGGACAGAAATTGAATCCATTTCGTACCCCATCAGAACTAGTGGGTGTTTTGTGGAGAACAAATGGCTTTATCCGCTGTAGTTAAAGAATGCCGACAATGTGACTGTCATAAGCATGACTTGTGACCTGCCTGAAGTGCCATTCCCTCCCACACACCCATCATATCAATACCGCCTATGTCCTCACCACTCAAACACTGGCAAGCTGTGGCTTGTGACTAGGGCAAGACGTACAGAAATGCTGTGTTATCCATCAGAGAGATGATTGTGTGACTAGCATGGCATTGTTTTCGGTGAGAAGAACTAGAATCCTTTGAATGAATGAGGTGATGTTTTACACAACAGAGAGCTCGCAAGAACAAGAATCTTGTCTGGCATCAAGACAGAATTACAAAGAACACATGACAGATTTTGCGAGAAAAGCAAGGTACCAGTTCAGACCAGTTCTAGACCTGTACATATATGTATATAAAAATCTTGATTTGGGCAAAGAAGCTTTTATTACGGACCAGAACAGAACAGGAATTGCTTTCTGGGAGCTTCACAGAGTGGAGTCTGGTTCATGTTTTCTGGAGTCAGGCTTTGCAAACACTGAGTTACAACGATGGAGAAACATGAATTCTGTGTCAAAGAAGATTCTCCATGTGTGTAAACTGTGTGTGTGTGTGTGTGTGTGTGTGTCAGCTCAGACACACTTCTTTGACTCCACACATCATCATTGATGGACTCCAACCGGTCACCCCTTTTCTCCTCACTCTCCATCCAGCCATCCATTCCCATCAGCATGCCTCTTTGCTCTGTCTTTATTGCTGTCCAGTGTGTGTGTGTGTGTGTGTGTGTGTGTGTGTGCGTGTGTGTGTGTGTGTGTGTGTGTGCCTGCTATAGATGAAGCAGGGATGGTTATGTCTTGACGCGGCAGCAGCAGCAGCAGTAGCGGCAGCCTGTGGAAACAAAGGCAGGGTGATTTATAGCCCCGTACTGAGAGCATAAATCACACCTGCAGCGCCGCGCCTTTAAACGCCCTGCGTCCTGACAGCATTTACCTTTTATAAATGATTGGGCTGAACCTCCCATGGAGCCTGAGACCACAAAGCTCACTCACTCCCCATCTAACTCTTCCTTTGTTTCCACCTCTCTTTCTCCCTCCCTCCGTCTCATTTCAATTTTCTCTCCCTATCTATCTCACACGTCATTCTGTCTCCTTCTCCCACATCTCTCTGCTTCTGCCTTCTCCGTCTCTGTCGAAATTCCGCCCTCTTCCTTCTTCTCCTCTACATCCTCCTCCCTCCTATCTGTCCCCACCATGGCCTCCCTTTCTCCATTTGCGGGGCATGATGGGATGCTCCCAGTGACGCCTCATTCACCCAGTGTCTGCGTCTGCAGGGGATACAGCTAAAGCTGCTTAAAAGGCAGCCGCACTGCCGCCACATCCTCGGCCGTTAAGGAAATGAATGTGTCAGTCTCGGCCCTATCTGCCTTCCTCATGAACACTTTTGTGTGTGGCAAATACATAAGGGGGGGGAGGTGTTGTGGGATAAATGGCATACACACACATAATGCCACACCTGTGCATCATGGAGGGACTGTGAGGCTGGGAATACACAGCCCCAGCTGCAGGAGTGTGGCTACAGATAAAGGTGACGTCTTGAGGCCATTACTTATCCAGCACAGCGGCAAAGGTTTGCAGATATTATACCTGCTGTCTCCACATAATAGCTCTGGGTTGGAAGCCACACACACACACATTTGGATACACACACAACAGGGTGCATATACACAAGCAAACAAAACGAGCACAAACAACATGGTACACTGACAGGCCCACACAAATTCAGGCACGCAAATCCATACACATATACTCGCTGCTAAATCACAAACACACACACGGGCGCACAGACACACTGAGCTAAAACAGATGAAAGAGCTGGTAAATGAAATGTGACTCAACAGTTTAAAATGCAGCACTGCAGCTCTGCGAGCATCAGTTGAACAAATCGACAATATTTCTCAAAGCTGCCACAGTAACAACCAGCAGGAGCATCCAAATAAGGCTTTGTTTTAAGATCTCGCTTTTCTCAGAAACACTGCATGGAGCCCAGTACGGTGTGAGAAGGAGTGTTTTTTTTATGTGCAACTTGAAAATTGATTCGAGTGTAAATCAATCAGTGTAATTTCCCCTGGTTTAGAATAGTGGTAGCACATTAGGTAGTCATTATCAAAGTGGCAGCACTGTAAAACATCCTGGGGTAACATGTGAAGTGTCTTCAATAGCCTGCTACTCAGTTTAGCTTGTAGCAGATTGTGAAATTAAAAAAATACCCAACGCACACAAAGTGAAATGTCATTTCTTTCTCATTTTTTTTCTCCAAATTAATAAAAGGTGCACGTGAAACACGTGCCTGGCGACACATTCACCAAAACAGTTGCTGCTGTTTTAACACACGAGAAGTCGATAATTATATGTCTATAATTTCCTGCATATAATTTAACTACTAGCGTTAGTTCTAAGCTCCTGCATCGCTGCAAAGACTTTCTCTATTAATGGAAAAAAACCCATCCATAATTTAGAGAGGGAAAGTTGACTGAATTACATGAATCATACCTGTTTTTCAGATTCCCAGAAAAGTATCTGAAAATGATCTTCTGGAAAAAAAAAGTGCAATCACAGATATTATTTTAACAGTGTTTTGCATATTTTTTTTAAAACACACATTCTACAACTCCAAGTGGAAATTAATTCAACAACTAATTTCAACCTTGAGCAGAAACCCCCTCATCATGTCTCTGCTAACTAAAAATGCACAGTGGATTCATACCATCCATGCATTAGCGCTTCATTTAGTCCCAATTCCATCTGTTAAATCCTTACACACTTGATCTTCTCCCTCTAGCGCGGGGTTCTCATACAGTTCCAACTTTTCATGGCAGCGAATAAAAAAGAGAGACCCGGACAGACAAGATGAATCGAAACCCAGCCAGCCATTTCAGCTCCAGTTTGAATGTGACAGTTGTTCTTTGTATTTGCGTTGGACGGTCTACAGTGGAAACGAGAGATGCCCTGCAAATGTGAGCTATTCCGCTGCCAGGATGCCGGTTGTTCTACTGTAACTGAGCAGGAGCCTGTGTGTGTGTGTGTGTGCAGGAAATAAATACCGGCACCCTCGCAGGGAATAAAGCTTCGCAGATATCCTCAAGGTCTAAAGAGATTTTTTTTATTTGTAACAGCGAATCCTAGTATATGTGTATTGAAAGAGACTGAAAAATGGCAATGCTTTATGGATTAACAAGAACATGGTTAGGGCTTTATGTTGTTGGCAGAAAGAGCTGTTTTTCGACTGTTATGTATGCTGTTATGATGCTGATCAACAGGGAGGGAGACGGACGACTGCGGCTTGTCATGGAAGTCAGCAGAAGACTGACTGTTGTGAACTTTTTTTTCCTCCTTTTGTGGAACAAATGAACCAAAATGACTCACTCAGTAAAATGAGACGAATAATTACGTTGCGTAACAAAGAGGAAAAACAAACTCAGACGTTCCGTTCCTCTGAGAACAAGCCAAAGCCTCCGCAGAGGCTAAGAGGCTAATGTTTGGCTGCTATTAGCATGCCTTCTGTTAGTCTTGCAGAGAGGCCTTGCATGTAGCAGACATGACCTCCATGTTGAAAACTGCACCTCCACACGGAGCAGGGCGTCTACTCTCCTGAACCTAAACTTGCTCTGTCTGACGTATGGGATCACGAGAAGCAATGGTTCACCGTATTACCAGGCTGCATGCACACCCCGCCGCCACTGTTTTGTGCCCTGGGTTAATTGGTCTGATTGTTGCCCTGGGCTATGGCGGATTCTGTGGGGCACTTCAAGCCTTGCAGTCGCTTGGGCATATAAAGCATTCAGATGGTATTAATTAACTATTCATAGGAGTCTAGCCCCTGCCTGAGGTATGTGTTTACCTCATCTTCACCACCCGCAGAAATATCTCCTTTTATAGTTACTAAAGGCTCCACCTCTCCACCTTCATGAGTAAAGGTTCAACTATTTCAACTATGCCGTCAAATCAATGTCAATCTCGCCAAGTCTGGTACAAACATTTATACAAATGACGTTGTCTTGGCTATGCAAAAAGAAAATACGTTCAGATCTGTCACAATGAAAGCTCCACAATTTCACCTTGCCAAAGCCTCGTAAAACTATTAAAAAAAAGCGGGCAGCGCAAAACGTGAGGAAATGCTGAACGTAGCTTCAAAAGGTATGAAAATATAACCCTTTGACGGCCAAATCTAATGCCGAGTCAAGGCACCGGCTATCATTTAATGAGATGGTTTGCCTTGGGATTAGAAAATAGAACTTTTAAAGTCCAGCACTGTTTGACCTGTGCCTGCTTGCTAATTAGGTGGAAATACCTCCTCTATCAAGGAGTGACTCTTCTTAAATCACTTTTTTCTAAGGAGTTCCTGGATTCCTATCAGGCAGCATGACACTTGTATGACTAAGCGAAGATTGTCGGGCAATAACTAAGGTGAAGCTGCCCTAACACAAACCTATCATTAGCCACCGGTGGAATATAATGCTACAAGGCTGAACCACATCAGCATCTAAGGCCCAATGAACTCCTCGCCGTACCATGCAGTGCTGATTTTAAGGGCACGATAACAGCGAAGTGTGCCCTTAGATGTCATGTCATCTTAACCTCAACTTGTGCCATGTCAGGATGAGATGGCACAGCTCCACGGCTCTCCTCAACCCAGCAAAACTCATAAAAACGCAAAAGCTCATCAGCAGCAGGGGAAAGTAAAGAATCAGTCGAGGCAAATGATTGTAACCAAACCTTTCAATGAGCCTGCACTCACGGCTATTTATACAATCATTTCCACTCTTACACACACACAGCACCACTGCAACAGCACAATATTTGTAGGATAACATTGGCTGTTTACAATAAGTTTAGACTCTCCTCCTCCTCCTTCTCCTCCTCCTCCTCCTCCTCAAACTGCACCTGCTGGAGTCTCCAGTCCTCCGCTATAGCTTGTATACATTATGTGGCTCAACATCACAGGTAAAGAAATATATAAATAAATATAAACACTGGCACTGGAACACATTTTCTTCCTCCCTCCCTCCCTCCCTCTCTCCCATCCCTCCTCTCCCCTACACTGAGAAGTAATGAGGGGCTACCTGTAATTACAAGCAGCTGCTGTCTTCCCTGACGAACGCTAATTGCCAATAATGATTTTGGAGAGCTGTAAAAATTTGCCGGCTGACGCTCTCTCTCTCTCTGGTTTGTAGATGCAGAGAAGGAGAAAGAGAGAAAGAGAGAGGGAGACAGAATTAAAGGAAAGGAGAAGGGAGAGAGAGGACTTGGTGGGTTTATGCTCTCCCTGCCTGTGTCACAGTCAGGAGTGCAGTTAGCTAATTTCTGTTGCTGACATACCAGAACCCTCAGTCGCCTGTTAGCCATCTCTCTCCCTCTCTTTCCTTCTCACCTGTTTGCCATCTCCTTCACGGGCTGATAACAGCTTTATTAGAGCTATAATGTGCAGGTGGAAGTTTAAAGGTCCCGTATGAGCACAGTGAGGAACAGAGGGGAGTGTAGACGGGAAGGCTTGGGTGAACGGGTGAGGTGCCTAATAAGCCACATGCATAATTAAAAGACAACGATGCCACTAATTAATGAATGCTTGTGTTTGGCTGCGCGTTGTAATGGAGACGGCGTCAGTGTGTGAGAGTCTGTCTGAGAGAAATTGAATTCACCCCAAAATAAGGGAGAGGAAGCGTGGCAGAGGTAGAAGACTGATGCATGCAGCATAATGTGAGCTGGTGTGACAACTCTTCTTTTGATAACAACGCTTTACTTTGCTCATATTCCAAGTATATTCCCGAGTAAATCAGAAGACATGGAAGCATAGAAACTTGCAAATGTGTCTGACGGCTTTTGAAAGTGTCTCACTCTTTATGGTTGAATGTTCAATTGATTTGCTAAATCTCCCTGACGCATGCGGCCGTGATTGTGGAGCACTGTGTTATTGAGACTCAGGCTTTCGCAACATTGATCGTCTGATCCTTAGCCGTCTCTGTCTTTCTTCAATCCACTGACACTGAAAATAGGAGGCTCTCAGTTTGAAACAGAAAGGAGAAAATAGTGCCGTCCATGCCTTTCATTTTTATCTGCTCCGGTATCGAGCGTCTTCTTGCCACAAAGATAACAGTTCAATAACGGAGTGAACAAACACGTTGATAGGGCTGCATCACTGCATAAAGTCCACACATGAAAGAGTTTGCCGGTCCGTTTTACAGCAGACAAACTCGCCCACCTCTGAGCTGTTATCAGAGACGACATGAAGCTAACAAAGAAAGAAAGAAAGTTCCCACAATTCATGAAACACATGACTCCCAGAGTAATGATCACAGGATATGCAATTAGTGAACGGCCTTATAGCAAAACTATTATTCCCATTTTGTTTTTGATAAGATAAAAGGAAGCCACTAGACTATAATGAGAATACACACACAATAGATAATGTTCCTGTATGCAAATATGTTTTAAGTAACATTCTCTGGTTCCAACTTCTAATTGAAAGGATGCGCTGCTTTTCCATTTCATTTCCTGATGAATTGAATAACTTTTTTCGATTGTTAGTCATAGCAATTTAATAGCATCACCTTGGACTGAGGTGGACATTTTTTTGACATTTTTTAAGACTACATAAATATTGGAGAAATGAATCAGCAGATCAACCAATAATAACAATAATCATTCATTGCAGAATTAACTATGTGTAAACTAACTTTTCTTTCATGACAAAAGTAAATCCTAATTCTATTCAAAAAGTCCACCAGAGAGACTTTTCCAGATTAAAAATCTAAATTAAGATGCAGCTGACAACACACATCGTAGTTCAGAAAAGGTGTTTTTTTTTTTTAAATGTGTTCACACAAACTCTTAACCTGTCAAAACAAATAAAATAACGATAAAAGGCTGAGTATAGGAGAACAGGGTTAGCCTTGATAATATTATACTGCATCTCTTCACATCGTAATGATACGATTTATTTTACAGAACAACTTTTTATGCTGAAATTATTCTGGAATGAGATACATCATTTACAACACTGGCAAAGACGGATTATGCAAATTCATCATTTATTTTAACTAAGCAAGATAGAAGAGTTTTTTTATAATGGATCAACTAGAAACTGCAAGATGTGGATGTTCTGTGTGAATCAAGAGATTTTTTGTTTCCTTCCTTGTGTGGGCTGAATTGAAAATGAAAAGGGGCTTCTTACAACAAGACTGGCTTTTATGTGATGTCGCTTTACTGCTTTATTTTATCATTGATATTATTTTATTTTACTAAATTACTATATTTTTACAGAATTATGTATTCTATTTTTATCGTATCTATTGGTTTTATTGTTTCATCTATTGTGCTGTTTAATCAGGGTTCAACTCTTCCCGTAGTTTGTCTCTTTGTTGGGCCTCGCTGTTGAGCTTTCTGTTTTATTGCCTTGCTTTTTCTGCTTTGTCTGTCAAAGCACTTTGTGAACTCTGTTTTAAAGGTGCTATATTCATGAAGTTATTATTCTGTTAACAAACCTAATCACCAATAGCTCATCTCCGATATTTATTCACTCTCTGCTTTGATCGAGTACTGCTGGTTTTACAGACATCTGTGGTTGCGCAAGAGACCTTTGAACACCCTGAACTGTGGGAACCTCTTGCAATAAAAATGTGCTTAAACACTATCTTATCTCAGCTACCTTGAATAGTTTACACGTTCATTGTTGAGCATTCATTGCTCTGTAATTATTATACGACTCTGAGTTTCTTCCCTGTGGGAATATTCTCATGCATGGACTCAAATTGATGCCATAATAAAAATCCAGGGAGAGATTTTTATGTTATTTTCAAACGCAGAAAAGAATATTACTTTGAGCTTTTGGGATGCAATAAAACAATATGATATCACACTGTTTGATTGTCTCATTGTTTCCTTTGTTACGTTGCATAATACCCAGCGGCTGCATCCAACTTCTTACTTATTATCTTTCTTTAATAGGTGGGCAACCTGCAAAAGCTGCTTATAATGATTTCATTGTTTGGCGAGCTCAGGCAAGTTCTCTCCTTTGAATCCACTGATGTCGTGACAGCTCAGAATATATTCCAAACATGTGGTAAAAGGCGTAAGGAAATTACATTTTTTTAATTGGTGTCCATTTGCACGCCATTATATCAATTTATTAGATTGCAAATTGCTTTCATCCTCCCAGATGCAGTGAAACAGATACAGAGCGACTGTGTGACTCACATTCTGCATCGAGAAAGATGATTTAACAAATCAACAAATGTGTTGGAATTGCTGAAAAACACGTAAATACAATAAAATGACTAAATATGTAACATTCAAAGCAAAATGCCTCGTATAAAACTGTGCGTGGACTTTATCCATCCGTGTAAGCCGGTGCAAAACTCTTAACAAGCCAGTTTAGGCATATTCCCCACAGCCAGCTACTTTGGATATTTGGTATGTAATAAGGGGCCTGCAGCCTTTCCCTCTCAGTGAGCAGTAAGGGCCCGTCTTCCTGATAATACCATGCATGGATAACTGAGTGAGACGCCATCAGATACTGAAAGCACCGGGCTTAAGGGAAATGAAATTTATTTTAGAGGCAAGAGAGTGAGGGCGGCAAGGAAAACGCCGAAGATAATTGAAACGGGGAGCGTTCAGTTGGGGAGAGAAATTGAGATGTTGTCACTAAGTCCTCCTTATCGTCATCAGGGCCACTGTGCAAAAGCAATTAAAGAGTTAAAAAGAATATCTGGAGTTATGCAGAATCTAAGAGAGCAGAACGCAAGTCAACAAGGTGCCCTGTGCACAAACACACACACACACACACACACATCCCAAAGAAGGAGAGGATTGGAATAAAAGATTTGAGTTATTTGTTTTTTCCGATATGTTTCAGTCCCCAAATTTGAAATTATAAAGCAAGCAAGAGCTTATTGCAGGCCCATTAAAGTCAGACAGAAATGAGGTTTTGATGATCATTATTCTCGTGGCCGTGTCTGAAACACGTGTCTGCAATATTTTTAAATACAAGATGTTTTTTTGCAGGTCTCCATGACCGATATCCTTGCGTACACAGCCCACAGTAGGATTTCACTTTCAAAGTTAAATATAACAATTGGCTGAATTGAAATATACCACATTGTGTACAATGATGGCATAAGCCGATGCCAAGTTGCTCACACTGTGGTACCATATGAAGGACTGTAGGTGCAATTTGTTTTTCTTTTTTTTCTCTCTTTTGTTTTGGGCAGAAATTATGGTAGAGAAAAACAATTGAGCTCAAAACAAAAATCCCATCCTTGACTTCTTAGAAGGTCCAGTTACAGTGAAAGCGCTGAGAGACCGTCAGAAGTAGATGTTTCATGATTCACCTTGGCTAAATAAACGATCAAAAATGCAAATGCCCAAACAAGTACAGAGAATAGTCTATGCTTTTTTCGCACAGTAACAAAGGGGAGCAATGATGAGGGCTTTGCAATCTCACATATTCCCATGTCTGATTTTCATAGATGTTCTGGCATACCTCAATAAGCTAAATCTTGTCATTTCCTTTCTCTAAATTGAATTTCTAAGGGGATTTAAATGGGCCAACTATGAATGATGCCATGGGCGAGAATACTCAAATTACCAACAATGTGGAGAAAAATGGGTCTGAAAGCAGACAAGAGGCACCAGGGGGTTTGAAGATGTGGGTAGACTGATGCACTTCCACAGACAATTCATCAAAAGCCTCTTCTTCTCCCCCTCCACGTAAGCCGGCCACTTCTTTCTCCTTCGCACTAGTTAAAACAACCTGTCTGATGATCCCTTCCCGTTATAGACAAAACCATCTTTCTTTTAGTCCAAAGATCTTTTTAACATCAACTAAAAGCCTCATTTGGAAGACACAGAGAGAAGAGATGATGCTGCACTGCTGAGAAATTAAAAAACAAAAAAATTAAAGGGAGAGATTGGGTAAAAACAATAACAACAAAAAAAAACGACAGGATAACAAAGAGAGAACTGGAACGAGTAGCGACAGACAGAGAGAGAACAAGAACAAGGGAGCGGGTGAGAGGAGAAGAGCAGAGTGGTGGTGGCTCGGTGGGGGGGCCCATCGTAATGAACAGGTGGTGGGGGGAAGAGAAGGTTAAGCCTGTTTCTGTGGGTGTCGCTGGAACCCACCCCGTGCTGTGTGGACAGATGTGTGGACGGGCCGCTAGCTAGCTCTCCCCGTCTCTCCCCGTCTCTGCCTCCCCTCCTGCCTGGCCGGTGATGCCAAAGCCCACTAGCCTGTGCTCAAAAACTCACTCATTCATCCGCCTTTGTTCTTTGTTATTTTTGGACTCGGACGCGACAACGAAAAATTGTCTCTCTCCAAGGAGAATCACGTTCCCGTCTCCCCGTCTCGTTAGCTTCTGTCCGTGTACGGCACACAATAATGTGACATTTGGGAACGCTGTGATGTTTGGTTTTGTTGTTTCGACGCGTCTTTGGATCTTGTCTGCCTGTGGCATATAGAAAGAAAGATTCGGAGTGTTAGTTGCTTCTGTTTGAAAAGCCAGGTGGCTAAGGGAGCCCCAGACAGGTACTATTCTAATGAACACACACGCTTATATTGTTGTTGCTTCAGGCCTGTTGACAACCAGAGGGGAACAGGATGTTGTCACTCAGACCTTCCACCGGGTGTGTGTGTATGTTGCTCACGAGTGAGTCGTTTGACTGAGGGCTGTATGTGACAGGTGTTTCCTTGTTTGTCTATCAGACTGGTTTTACACCGTCAGCTCAAAGGCAATGATTTATAATGCATCAATGAGGGACCCAGTGGAGAGAGTGGAAGTTCAAACTCTCAAGATAATCTAAGTAATCAAACTGTCAGTTTTGTCTGAAGGCAGTCTCTGTTTCAGAATGGAGAAAAAAAGTAAGAAAAATGTGTTTGTGTGTGCCTTTCTAGGTAGAAATCACCTGTGTTGGCACAGCAGAGTCTGTATTTTGTCAGTGCATAGAGCTCTGGTCTGCACCTGTTGTCAGACACACACACACATACGCACCAGATGAAAATCAGTTGACAGCATGGCCAGCTTCATCAGATGTGCCCACTCCTGTTCCGTTCATTAACGTCCAACCGAAGGCGGCTGGCCTGGGGCCTACTGCAAGTCCCACTCGGCTAAACAGCACCCCCACAAAGCAAACACAGAGAGAACGACAGAGAGAGAGAGAGGCGTTCAAACTAAGTAAAGCACAAACCGTCAAAAAACTTTATTGTTTATGAGAATATGTGAATATGCAGCTGGCAAAACAAGAGCGCGAGAGCAAGATGCCTGCAGATAAACCAAAACTAGCGTTTGGCGAAGATTGGCGAGCACAGCCATAGCCTTGGTTTGGAGGTCAGCTGGGAATTTTGGATTGGCGTCGCCTGTGCGACGCCCACGCGCTCTGCCCGTTCTCCCTGGGATGCCAGCGCCACCTGCTTACATTGTGGATGGCAGCTTTGGTGCCCAGCAGGAGGGCTGGATGGACGGACTCACAGACAACATGTTTCGGCTAGTTTGTTTGGAAACCTGCGGCCGCCCAGCCAGAGAGAGGAAAACTTCGGGAGAGAGGGGTGAGAGAAACAGAAACAGAGAGGAGGATTTTGAAGAGTTTGCCACGTCTTCGCTCGGTCTCACTGTCTGACTGGTGAGACGTGAGACAAACAGTGACCTGAAATGATTGGCAAGTCCGTTAAAAACTGACAAAATCCAAGCGCTGAGATTTTCCGTGGCTTATTTTAACAGGCATGTGGGGCTGACGGTGGCATTTAGCCATTTTGAAGCGCAGCTTCATCACATATGTATTCATATACACCCAGAAACATCGATCTCAAACCAACATTATCACACCATGTGAAACCCACAGCTCAAAATAGGTGCTTTCCCAAAAGCCTCCCACTGAACGTGAACTCTTTCTCCACCATCAGCGTACAGAGTCAGCACCCTGGCATGACTCATAACAAGTGCTACAACCCAGGGAGAAATAAACATGACATAACCATCGCCGGCATATCATCTACCTACCGCTACCTTCTGAGATGAGTGAGCAAAAAAAGGGGGGCAGGGATGGTAAAGCATGCACACACGGTGCGGCCTATTTATATGAGTTATTGGAAAACTGCTTGAGAGCAGCAGTGTGTGTGTGTTTTTCCGATGGTAAGGGTGAAGAAGCTGTGGGCAAGAGTAAGCGAAAGAAGCGAGCGAAAGGACTGGAGGGGAAACCACCTGCAGAGGAGAGGAGAGCGCTGGGGCCGGAGAAGATGAAAGAGCGAGGTTTTGATAACTTCCTTCAAAGCCCCTCCAAAAGGTATAAGTATCCCGGAAGACGCACACAACCACACACACTCGCTATATCTAGAGGTAAGCATCCGGTGTCAGAGGAGTTTCTGAGAAGGCACTCTGATGTACATCTGCCTCTTTTTCTTTTCTTTTTTTTTTTACTCCACTTCACTCTTAGAACAGGACGAGATGTTTCTTTTGTTCTCGAAACAACTCCCAGACAGGAAGCCAGGGCACGAGATGAAGATAAACTAGTTTCCTTCTTCAAAAAAGAAAGCCGCCTTCTGATGCCTCTCAGGTTTTAGCGCTCCTACGCAATGTCACAGCAGCCCTCAGCAAAATATTTTAGGACTCAAGAAGGAGGATGTTGTTGATGAACAGGCAGGCAACGGAAACGAATAAAATGCTTTTCAGTCCGAGACCCCCTCGGTTCATGTGCTTCATTTAGCTCTTCTCCGGTGCAGTGTCAGTACTGGTCATTACTAAGGGAATCGTCTGAACATTTTTAATTAAGGCCTGAGAAGAGAAGAGGTACTACAGAATGCCCTTCGCAGTACAAACGCACCCTTGATATTTATGCACAGCCACGACAGGCCTAATCAATCATTAATATTCAACCGGTTATACCGTCCTCAAACTCATTGCATGTAGACACACACACACACACTCACAGAGCAGAAAGGTCAAAACACTCTGTTCTGCAGGCCTCAATTAAATATGGAAGATAATACTTTAGAATCTCTCTCGCACTGTCTCTCAAATTCATATGTACTTGATTTGCATGAATGTGTACGAGCCATATACACTGTATACGTGCATTATGAATACAGCATCAATAACAGTAATATGTCGAATGCAAATACAGGATACTTGCATATATGTATGCAAAATTATTTTTGGATGAGTGCATGCATTTTATGAAATCTGTTGCTCTGATACGTTTATATTTTGAGGAGAAAAGTAAAAGAGAAACGTTTGTCCTTTCCATTTCCCTTTTCTTAAAATAATGAATGGCAGTGATATCTCTTTATAGCTTTGCACTTTTCTGTCTCCTTCCTGCTTTATTGACGTGACTATAATTTAGCACAGTAAAGCCAAAGCAGGTTGTACGGGTTCACAATGTCAAACAAAGTATAATAATTTAATCTAACAGAAAAAAAAGACAGTTGTTTATATGATTCAAGACAAACTTTTTTGTCATTCATACAATTCACAGCGCAAATGCACAACAGAATTAAATTATGTTGCATTCGGTGTGATAAAAAAAAGTGTTAACGAGAGTAAAAGTTAACATAGTTAGGATAAAAGTGCATATGTAGGAGGAACGTTGCACGTCACAGTATAGGTGCTGGTCCAAGGTGAGGTATTTGTTACCGATTTCTCATTAGTGTCGGGAGCCAGTGCCACGCATGGCGTAATTACAATCAGGAATCAGGATATAGACATAAATATATATAAATATATCTATGTACAGTATATAGTTTGATCATTGAATATAACGGCAGAGTGAGAACATCATTTCTGTCGTTCTGGTCTTCCTCTCTCTCACTCATATCTTGTTAACTTGCTGCCAATGGCAAATGTTTGTGGTTTCAGTCTGTCATGAATCCCAGCTGCTGTCAACACTCTCTGAGTGCAGTTTTAACTTTCTGATCTTCCCCCTCTGTCCCCAAGGCAAAAAATTAATGAATTGATAGAGTGAGAGGAGAGAGAGAGAGAGAGAGAGAGTGGTCACATCACACAACACCGCAGGAAGTCTTCCTCCAGTCAATCATAACCGTCAGCCTACTCAGCTTCCTGCGCAGCAAATCTCATTTGCTGCCTCTGCTCCCTCGCTGGTGCGACTATAAAGGGGGATGTGGGGATAATGTGCATTATTACTTTTATTCCAATGTAAGTGAGGCGGGCCAATACTGCGCAATTGTTGGCGTTTTATTGTTCCCAGCTGCTGTGATCATTACTAAACGTCACAGAGATGCAACATTTCCTGTCAACTTAACGACAGTAATCACTTCCCTCTCCCTGTGCTCCCTCTACCCTCACTCCACTGAACACTCCGCCACCGCCCAGCCCTGCGAGGTGCGGAGATGAGACTTCTTCATCATCTTTATTGGATTCCTCCTGCAAACCAAATCATGGTAAACACGCACTGCATCATTTGCCATATTTTCTCATATAGACTGACTGCAGCTACTGAATTATTGGCTAATAATAAACTTCTCCGTCCGTTCTCAGAAATGTTCCTGAGTGAGTTACTGAACCCGCTGCACTCCGGTGCTCACTTTCAACGCAAAACCAAAAAAATCTGTCACGATCAATGTGGAGGAGCTTTGTAACAAGCTGCCTCTCTCTCTCTCTCTCTCTCTCTCTCCTCCTCCTCTCTCTCTCTCTTCCTCTCTCATCTCCTCTCTCTCTCTCTCTTCTCTCTCTCTCTCTCTCTCTCTCTCTCTCCTCTCTCTCCTCTTCTCTCTCTCTCTCTCTCTCTCTCTCTCTCTCTCCTCTCTCTCTCTCTCTCTCTCCTCTCCTCTCTCTCTCTCTCTCTCTCCTCTCTCTCTCTCCCCGTGCGTCTGTCTGGCAGGTGAATGCCCTGCAGACAGCACACCAACAGGCCGACTTATTTTCTGAAGGTGTTTCTGGGTTGGCGGAAGCTTCACAGGTATCACAGCTGAAGTGAGAGAAAAAGATCTGAGGGAGCCGGTGAGGTTGCGGTAAGTGGCACGCAAGGTCCCACAATGAACTGTTTCGGTGAAAATTGGCGAGCTTTTTTACCATTAGGGAATGACTTCGTCTTAGGTGAGCTGCTGAGATACTTTCCCTGTAGGTTGAACAGACTTATTTTGTCTGTTTGGTGCGATGAAAGAAGGTTTTCTGTTCAGCATTGTTAGCAGTAATATTGTAAGCCGTTTGATATTACAGAACATTATTACAGAAAACTACAGTGTGTGGAAGAAGTGTTATTTTAAATGAAATATTGTGTATATTTTTCAGTGCGTGCCACTGCACCTAATAACCTGATAATAAATTGCTCATCCCGCCTCAGCCCACTCATGCAGGTCACGTCAGGTGTATCCTGGAGCGTCCACAAATCTACATGTATGACTCCCACCTACTCTTGTTCTGCTGCCATCTCTATTGCATCTGGGCCGCTGCAGATCTTTGATCAGCGCGGTGTATCGTACCATACGCTGGAGACAGCGGCGGGCCACACAGATGTCATCTCCGAAGGTGAACACATACGCACTCACTCACCACATGTAAACATCCTCACTCTTTCACTCAGACAAAACACACACATCTCGTTTTTTTTGCCTTTTGCTACAGAGGGGCTCTCGTCCTCACACACGCAAACACTCCTCTGCATTCCTGCCTCCCCGTCAGCTCGGTGCGCGTGTTCATTCTAAACTTCACCTGGCTTTTGATCTGAGCCACGGATGGTACTCCTGCCTGCTGCCCACATATGGGACGTAAAGAGAATTATTCATTGTTTTCACCACACAACACACAATCACTCACCAGGTTGTTTCTTTTAATCTCTTTTACCTTCATTACCTACCTACGGGTCAAATATTTTTCTAACCATTTACTGGAAAGGAACCGATTTGATTAATTGTTTCAGTCGGTCAAAATCAAATGCCTAACCATTAAGCGTTCCATCTTATGATGTGAAGATTTGTTCCTTTTCTTTCCATCATTGTCACTTTGGGATGTGGAAAACTGTGATTGATCGTTTTCACTATTTTGTGGCATTTTACAGACAAATTGGCGGACTTGGCGCTTAATGCCATTGCATTAGTGAGCTTAACTTTGCTATTAGGTCAGCTGAACATGTACAAATGTAAAAAGTGTCTTTGTGTGTAAACTGGAAACAACAGTGAAGCACAATTTAACAAATATGGAGAATAAGGTTTCCAACAAACAAATGAAAACATGAATTTAAATGGTTTTAGCTGTTCAGTTCTTTCAAGGGAATCCCTCTGGATATCGATAATGTCTGACAAACTCGCGTAACATTTCCTCGGTCCTTAAAGGACTTAGAGGACTTTGTCTCTCTTCTCCAGAGTAAAAGGGAAATCGTGCTAATTGAGACAGGACAGACCATAGCTGCTCATATGCTCATCACTGCAGTCCACTGCTGAGGAGAGGAGAGGCAGCTGAAAGGCTGTGCCAGATCTCCTCATGCACCACTGATTGCAACTACTTGGCCTGATTTTGGCCTGGACTAGCCCTCCACTATTGTGTCCCAACTCACCGCCCAGTGCCCAGTGGCTGCTGCCACTAGCCCATTACTCGCTGCCCGGTGCCCAGCGGTGGGTTGACCCGGAGTCCCACGGGCTTTCACCCAGCACAGTGGAAAGCTTTGTGCCAACAATTAAAGATGTGCAGTGGTGTGCACCATCAGCTGCGAGAAGCGATCACCAACTTCGCAAAATAACGACGACACACAAAGTACAGGAAGCCGGTAGTGATTGGCAATCTGGTTTCCCAACAACGAGGGAAAACTAAGCTGAAGCGTAAAATCATCGACGGAACGTTTCCTGTCACTAAACATAGCTCATGCTCAACGAGGAGTCACAAGATTTGAAATGAAAAATTGTATCCCAAAACAAGTTTCCCGTTATTTTGTCACACTGTCAAAATAACAAAATACTTTTCAATAGATAATTGCGCATACAGTCAGCTGGAACGGCAACCCAGCCGTGACTTCAGTCCATCACAGAGAGTCAGCCAGTTACTCAAGCTGTCAGAAAGTTTGCTGGTGCACAATCCCAGCGAGGCAGCATCTTGTAACTTCACGTCTTATTCTGTTCCTGTGCCAAACTCCTTCCCGAGCCAAACGAGCAAATGAGACTCTCTCTCTCTCTGAACCTGGTAGACTGAACAGAATGTGAGAATTGACAGGTACGGCAGCGTCTGCCAAACTGTGAGCCTTCCTGCCTCTGCCATCCCATCGCACTCAGGATCAATCTCCATGACTCACTGAGCTCATATCCACATGCCGCTTCCTATCAGCTGGGAAGTTAATGTACAGGTTAATTATCCAGGCAACTCTGTTTGGAGAAAACAGGATCCGAGCCAAGAGTGGTTTGTTAGGCCAGCATTGTTGTTGTCATGCGTGGTATTCTCAACTTACCCCTCCTCTCAGCTTGTGATGAATCAGTCAATAAAAGAAAATGCCAGCAAGCAAGTATCATTTGCAAGGCTGGTGACTTGATGGCCTGGACAAATGAAGGCAGATGTTGTAAAATCACTCAGCTGCTGCTTAGAAGTCTACAGTAAACACCAACAAACCAGCAGCCAAATATTGCTTGTGTGGAGAATGTAATTTGTCATCTTCATCATAAAGAAGCCACTGCACTCAAAGACTCCTGAGAAATTACCATTTCATGATTCACAAATCAATTTCCACACACACTATGAGGCCTCTATTGTCTTCATCCATCTCCATCCTACGCTACACGCCACATCACCGTCAGGTGTTGTAAGATCACCGAGAGAGGATGCAGACACTTCCATCTTAATTTCTATCAAAACTAAAGGACAACCAGCGCTGTTTTTAAGTTGCCTCGTTTTACAGTTTCTTACTCCGTGGTACTTTTTGTCCCCTCTGTCGCTCCGTCTCTACTTTGCCCTCTTTGACCTGCTCAGCGCCACCGCTCCTCCAGCGCTGGGCCTGATCACGGCTCGGTGCTTCACAAAGCATTAGCCTGCAGATGAAAGGGGGTCTACAGTCGGATTAGGGAACTGTTGTACATGCCCCAATGATTGAGGAATGCTCTCCTGCCCCACTCAAGAACGGGCTCAAACCATCCAGACTCCAGTATGTATGGAGCAAAAGAAAAGGCACTCTCAGATCTGGACAGCAGTGAGAGGGTCTTACTGTAAGCCTCATGTGAAAATGTTCACGTGCATGTACTTTGAGGCGTTCACATACTGTATGCTGCAGGGGCCGGCCATGAAAGAAAGACATTTAGAAAAGAAATACATATAAAAGAACATTCAGAAGTACATTCATGTTTTTGTTTCACATTTTAGTTGAAATAGTCATCGGCAAGTTGGGCTCTAAACGTCAGAGAGGTGACGGCTACACTCCGTGTATCACAAGACAAAGCAGTGCGCAACTGCCTTTCCTCCATCACAACGAAAGGACTGTGATGATGCCGCATTGTCTACATCAACTTGAAGAGTGGCTGAATTCTTGTTACGGCTATCCTCATCTTACCTTTAAACGAAGACCAATAAGAATGGGCATAGCTCTGAGCACGACAAAGCCTGAGCAGCCAACCCCTCATTAAGATGCAGACATAGGAGTATGCTAATTTTACCCTGCATCCTAGAGAAGTAAAAAGACAACAAAAAGGGGCTTCATTAAAAAGAGAATGCATTATTCAGAGAGCAGTAGGCCAGAGGAATGGCTTAAGGCCAATTATCCACTGCTGGAATCTTCCCCTGGTCGCTCTGCTCTGCGCTAAATGTCTCTCTCTTCTCTTTGTGTATGTATATATCTATATATATATAGATATATAGATATATATACCCACATACGTACACCCACAAACAGAGCGATATAACAGTGAGAAAGCAGATCATGTAAGGTAGTGATTATTAAGCAGGGTTACATGGTAGCCTGAGGGCCTAATGAATGACCTATTTCTAGTAACAACAGTATTCCTAATGTTAGTCTACTCAGGACATGATGTACTCACACACACACACACACACACGCATAAAGATAAAGCTGTAGAGAGTAAAAGTGTAGAACAATGATGTGGACAATGTTTGTGCTCTAAACACCCTTTCTAGTACAATAATTGTATTCATTCTATCTGCACTTAATTAATGAGGTACGCCCCGCTGATGTTAGTAACCTGGGCAAGACAGCAACATAAAGATATACTGTAGGTGTCTGTGCTGCAGAAAGCATGAATATCAATTCATACATTTTTGCTTAACATCAAACATTTAGATTTTACTGCCGTTTATGTCAAAGTTTCCCGCCGTATCGGCCTCATGTTCACAGTCATATCGGGTCACATCTTCTGACCCCTAGGATTATGATTTCATGATAATAGT
Organism: Melanostigma gelatinosum; assembly: GCF_949748355.1. Lineage (NCBI taxonomy): Eukaryota > Metazoa > Chordata > Actinopteri > Perciformes > Zoarcidae > Melanostigma > Melanostigma gelatinosum. The sequence goes on from NC_136649.1 coordinate 15,655,779, forward strand.
CTACTCTGCACTATGTTGTTCCTCAACATCTGTGTGTGATTACTGTATGTGTGTGAGGTATTTACATATTCAAGCAGCGCAGAGGGAACACAGAAACAAGCACTTGGCAGCTTTCCGGAAGCATGAGAAAAGCAATGCGGGATGAAATCCCCTGATTCAAGACAAAGGTTTCTTTAGTAACTGGTAGGAATTCATTCATAGAACTAATTGTATCTATGCAAACTATGGGATGAGTTACTGGGCAGGTTCTGATGGACAGGAAGTGGAAGAGAAACAGGAAGGAAGAGAGTCGGTGGCTACTGGACGTCATGGCCAGATCAGATCGCACAGCTGCTGGGACAAAATGTATTAACACTGGACTATAGGGAAGTGTGTGTGTGTGTGTGTGTGTGTGTGTGTGTGTGTGTGTGTGTGTGTGTGTATAGAGAGAGAGGAAGTCATGTGGCAACAGCCTGCCCTTCTGTCATTCATCCTGTCACAAGACTTGCACAGTGTGTCCCATTGTGGCTGTGTGGCTTTGTATATGTGTGTGTGTGTGTGTGTGTGTGTGTGTGTGTGTGTGTGTGTGTGTGTGTGTGTGTGTGTGTGTGTGTGTGTGTGTGTGTGTGTGTGTGTGCGTGCGCAGTGTGGGAGTTTCTATGAATCTGGCTGCACTGTGAAGGTAATTCAACATGCATCAATCTGAAGCTGTTTTCCAGCCGTCTCCTTCACTTTAACCAGATTCTTCCAGTGTTTCCAGTCGCATTTAATTGTCCCAGCAAGACCATGTGTGTCTGTGTGTGTGTGTGTGTGTGTGTGTGTGTGTGTGTGTGTGTGTGTGTGTGTGTGTGTGTGTGTGTGTGTGTGTGTGTGTGTGTGTGTGTGTGTGTGTGTGTGTGTCCAGCCTGGGCCTGTTCCTGGTTCTGCTCAGTAATGAAAGAAGACAGTGCATCAGCAACAGAACCCCAGACCTGTCTGCTGTGTTGGAGATATATGGGGTGACCGGGCATCTGAACCCTGTTTGACACACACAGACGCATGCACACACACACACACACACACACACACACACAGACACATATGCTGGCTAGTACACACACAAACAAACACCCGGACAGCTAGAGGAGGGCAGATGAGGACGTCTATCTCACACTGAGGTTACCCTGCCCACGACTAGCACAAACAAACACACCCCGTCTGTCTGTGTGTCTGTTTCTCCCTCCCTCCCTCACTCTGTTTCTCTGTTTCTATTCACCAGTTATTAAGCACAGTCAAAGAATACAACATCTGCAACATTATGTAACAATGAATAATGATGTTGCATGGTTCCCCTATTTCTTGACACAGACATATTTCTGATATCCACCATCACCAGAAAGCCCAAAGCATTAAGAATTTACTAGGCAACAGAACAAAACGTGAAATACTTTGTGTAGGAATTATTTCACAAAAATACAGATTTGTCAGGCTTACAGAAGATTGACGGGCAGAGGCATAGGTCTGGGTATGAAAGGTAGGGACAACATGTCCCTGTCAAAATAAAGGTGTAAGTGAATAACCCCCTCCAAGAATGAAACTGAGATATGAGAGATGCCGGAAGCTATTTATGTGGTCAACTATATCCAGCAATGGTAGTCATTTTGTGAGGTGAATAAATTCATTTGAAACAGTTGGTATTTAAAGTTAAAACGATCCAATAAAATGAAAATGAAATGAAAATGTTTTACTGCTAAATAAAACAAACATTCGTGTTTTCATTTTATATTTAAATTCCAGGTAAGTAATATGTTAATATACTGAATGAAGTAAAAATTCCGTCTAATAATCTGTTGGATGTGTGTGTGTCCATGTACGACATAGAAAAGAAGAGAAGGGGACAGCACACACAAACACACACACACACACACACACACACGTGTGCATATTACTCGGTCAAAAGGTTACAGGTGCTATTTTTATCATACAATCTTGTCACAGACGAAAAACTAGTTCATGGATAAACTCTTTCTTCTGCTGACTTTTTGGAAATTGAATTGAAACAGCTTCTCTCTCTCTCTCTCACCCAGACACACACTAATGGGGCTGTGTACCAACCAGCACAGTCGTCCTAATTGACTGGGCAGGAGGGTCCAGAGTGTGAGCTTCTGCCAAATACATGCAGACCTCAGAGGCATGTAAACGTCAGCAGTTTCCCTGCCACCACCCCCAAAAGACTCAATACATACAAGACGCCTGTACACCTGGCAGCATGGCTGGTGTTAACACACGCACATTTTCTGTACTGAGGATAATGTGCCGGTTGAAATAACTGAGATTATAAATGTGCAAATGCAGGCAGTCAAATACTGTATCTGAACACGGTAGAATGATGTAATGCAAAGTGCCACATAATAGCCAGGTTAACTAGAATGTGCCCCATCCTCCAGGCTGATGTGACTTCAATTAGTCCTCTGAGATCATCGGTATCCTGGATTCACAGATCAAACTGAGAGGGAGAGAGAACTCCTGCTCCGATCCTCCCTTCCAGGCAATTTTCAGCCAAAATCTGGACTGACGATTAAGTAGGATTATGTGTTCTATAGCGAGGTTTTTGCCACAACCATGTCCTGGGCTCAAACCCTGTGAGAGGGTTGTGAGTGTGTGCATGTACGTGTGTGTGTGTGTGTGTGTGTGTGATAGAGAGAGGGATTGGGAGAGAGATGCCGAGAGAAGGAGAGAGCAGAGGAGAGCGAGCTTTTGTTCCAACTGAGCCCCTAATTAGCCAGGCTAATTGAGCTGTTAATTGATCTGTTGTCTTAATTAAACATCTCCTGACGCTTCTTTGCTCCTTGTGGTTAGGAATCTGAGGGATATGTGTGTGTGTGTGTGTGTGTGTGTGTGTGTGTGTGTGTGTGTGCATGAGCATGGAACACAGAGGTAGCTAGCCCAAAAACAGATGACGATAATCTGAGTGGGCTGATGACTCCATTAGACACTTTGGCTTGTTCAGTTTGGGGCTAAAGCCGTCATTATAGATTTGTTTGGGGTTACTTTGCCAGTGAAATGCATTTAAAGTATAATCTGATTACATTAATCTATGCAAGATGTACTCTGATAAAGCTGCCAATTTCAACTAAATCTGTTGACTGACAGGCAAGAATTGTAATCACTTATTCAGCCAGATCTGATCCCGCAGTCGGGAAAACAGAGCCATCGGTGTCTTTGTAAGGTGTTAGCTCTGAATTTCAACTCACCTTTATCGTTTCCATCTGGAAGCAGGTAAAACAGAGCAGGAAGAAATTCTCCCGACATTAAAATCATGCAGCGACAGAATTAAATCGTCACACTATCTTGATAGAGAAACCACGCTGAGGAAGCGCAGAGAAAAAGATGCGTTCAGTGAACCACTGTCAGTTTCATTTAATGTCTTTCGAGCTCTAATTGCTCCAGAAATCAACGAAGGTTTATGCAAAACTGCGATTAAAAAAAGAAGCTACAGTTGCAGAGTGGATCGTCATCTCTCGAACACCTTTCTTCCATCTACTTCGGACATACGAACACAGTCTGATCAATTGATATCGATCTACTCGGAGGGAAAGTTAACCTCCATTGATGATAAATATTGTCTTCAATGTTTTTTGTGAAAGGACCCCATGCTACTAATAGCAGCTCCTAAAGCTCGAATAGAGGTCTATAAAAGTCATACTTCTTTGATATCTCAGGTTGTCAGCAGCTTTTCAAATATGCTTTTATTGTAAATGATTGTTTTATTTATTTTTTAAGGGTGCATTGAGCAAACCGTTTTTCTTTTTCTCATTACGGGATTCTTCCCCCTTTTCAGTCTCTGTTGCCATTTGCCGTTATCCTCCATCCTCCCCTTATTGCCCTCATCCTCTCACTCTACTCCATGTTTTCTATGTCCACCTCTGAGGTCAACAGGAGTTGGAGAGCTATCAGGTGGTCACTTCCTCTCTCAGTACACACACACACACACACACACACACACACACACACACCGATATGCCAATACCTGGAACATACTGTGTGCTGTATGTGTGTTTGTGTTTCTACAAGTGTGTCTGTTTGTCCGTATCCAGCGGGAGGATGCAAAGTGGAGATGCTAACTTTATCGTCTGCTTGGAGGGACGGTGGCAGATGGCGCTTCGGGGCGCTTGCGACACCGGTGTTTCCGAGCCGACTGGGGAGCACATGAAAGGCAGGCTTTGTCGCCGTGCGACCAGCGGGTATCAACAAGGATGTGATGAAGTCAGACCAGTGGCATGAGGAAAGGAGGAGGAGGAGGAGGAGGAGGATATGGGCATCGAGAAATTCTCATATATGCTCAGAGAATGATTAATCGAGTGTGGTAATGGTTAACCAGCACAGAGTGATTTTGTCTTCTTGGGAATGTCGCACAGATTAACTGAAGCGATGTGACTGAGCTGACCCTTGAGCTGAGTGGGAGGAGTACAAACTCAGTCATGTGAGAAACCCTTTTGAAAAACGTTTGATTCCGCAAGAAAGTGGTGACGGCAGCACCGGTGTTACTATAAAAAACAAAGAAATGACGACAGTTTCTGAACCGCCATACTTTATAAAGGACAACTATATGGTCCCACATGTTTGAAGGGACCAGGAGCTACAGTCATTTACCTGTGAGAGGAGAAATGTTCTGCTTTAATCAATGTGCCTTTGCCTTCAACAATCAAACAAGCCGAGCACACCCTGACAGATGTCACGTCCATACTCAGTAGAGTATTAAAGAGGTCACCATGGCAGCACAGGGTGGTCAGACACCGACACTATTACAGCTGCAACCACTGTATGCCATGTTGAAGACACTGAGGATTTAGATGAGTGAACCATGCGTAATGAATAGAAAGACTATTTATATCGACCACGACAGTGATTTGTATGTTAAAGTATTATTTTATGCTTCTTAACATGTAAAGACACATCTACACCCACATGTGAGGGACACAACTGGAAACCTCCCTCCACTGAGGCTTCAGTGGTTGTTAGAATAATAAAACATGTCCAGTGGTTTTAGGACCTCTGGCTCCCCAGAGATCCAACTTTTAACTCCTCGCTGACCTCGAACATTATGTTTACGAGCCGGACTCGATTACAGACACCGTAGAAACTCTGTGTGAACTCAGACTTCTGTGTTTGTGACAGGCTCAGATAGCTGAGTGCACAGAAGTGGTCCCAGCACTGCAACGCTCCACATACGGCATCTCCACTGACAGCATTTCAATCTTAATTGGATCTTTGTCAGGTCATAAAAACACACCAGATCTAGCTGCATGATTTAGAACTTCCCTCTGTGTTGTGCCCCAAGTTATCAGAGAGTTCTAGCCAATAGGATTTACAATCAGAGAGAGAAGTGCAATAAATCAACTTCCACATCAGCACGGAGGAAGAGTGCATGGCAGCCTGCTGGTGCAGTGTTGCACGTCTGCACGCAGAACTGTAAACAGTAACGCTTACACTCTACTGTTTACGACAGATATGACCACAACTGAAAGTCCCGGCCCTCTGGTTTTCATCTTGGGTGTTAAAGATAGCAAAATGTCAAAGTATCAGCAATATTTCTTCATGTCAGGTTATGGACAGTAACCGTCCTAGCTAATAATTCACTCTGCTACACTGTGTGAAAAATAGCAACAGGCCAAGTGTCAAAGCTTGATATCAGCTGTCCTCTCGTGTTAGGGCAGGAAGGTTCATGCTCAGGCATTCTTCACACTTAATGTAAACAGATTAGCTTGGCAGAGGATCCAAGTGTACTCACCTGGAACACATTATGCATGTCAAAATAAGGCTCGCTAAAAGGTTTTCCAGGTTTTCCGCTCTTGTGCGATAGTGTGGATGTGCAGGCGGGAGTCGGAAAGAGAAAACATAGATTAGATTAGAGGGAGGCAGGGGCGGCATTAAATGGAACACTGATTGATCAATACATTAAGGTGTGAGGTCGCTGGAAGTTCAAGCTCGCTCAAAGGTTCCTGGAATCACAACAATTTCTACGAGTGAGAGTGAGACGGATCCAGTTCAAGGTAAAAGTTTTTGTGTGTCTTAAAAGGTGTATATTTGGGAGTTTTGTCTGCCATCGGTTTGTGTCCAATCAGTGCCGGTCCATTAGTGGTGGAGTCGGTCCATGCAGGACCACATGGCCGGCTGTAACCGGTGAGTGGGTGGGAGGAGGCGGAGTAAACAGGAAGTCATTATTACACTTCCTGCAGCTGCTTTACACCTACTGACCACATGGACTGATTGGAATAAATTCAGTAATGAACTCAATATTAACAGGTGTTCTTCTTCACAAGCACACACACAAGCAAGGATTGTTTCGTTTTTTTCAAGGAGCTATTTCTGAGTTCGCAAAAAAATGGAAATATCCACAATTACATCCGTTCGCTCAGATGAGCCGTTGAACGAAGAATGGGAAAGTCCATTACACTCCAGAACAGAAGGAAACAAGTCCAAAATGAGCGTGCATATGTGGGTGGAGTGTCTGTGTGTATGTATATGCGTTCATGGCAGTCTGCCTGTATGCGTCTGCTTGCGATTGAGTCAGGGTGCATTTCTCTGTTTGAGGGAAACTTTGACAGCCTGGTGTCTTTGTTCTAAAGTTCAGACAGGGAAGCAGATGGCTCTTCTCAGTGTGACTTAGCAAGCTAGCTAGCAGCAGAGTGCGACTTCACCACCTCTGGTGGTGCCACTGATATTGCTGTATAGAAGGCAACAGCCCATCTTCATGTGCATATGATGATGGAGAAATGTCTGTTCATACAGTACGTCATCCTCCGAGACATTTTTAGGCCTTTACATCATTCCAAAAACGTTTTCCACCAACCTAAAGGCTAGAACAGCATTGCATGTGTTGTGCTTCACAGTGACAGTATGGAGTAGTCATGATATAATGACGGTTCTGTTCTGAGCTACTGCTAAGCTGTGAATCAACACGCTGTCACCATCACAACAATGTCGTCTTATGAGACAAAAGAAGGCCACAATGATGTCAATCAGTGGTACGATGGAAGCAATATTGATTCAACCACACCTCTATTTTACATCAGTGTCACTGGAAACAGTAACTCTACCACAGAACCATCTTGGTATGTTACAGACTTCATTAATTCAGAAACATTTCCAGTGCCAGATTTATTGGGGCACATTTATAGGCTTGCTCCTAACTGTAAACACGCTGCTTCGTCGACATAATCAAAAGCAAATTGAACTAACTGCTTCACCAGATGTTTCTCCTGGTCTTAAAAGCTCTCTATTTAAAACAAAGCTTGCTTGAGGTTGTTTTCTTTTAACGCCTGCTACTCCTGTAAGCCACATGACTCTGATCAGCTGATTCATCCCTGCCTGCAGACACATTGTTTCCAAATTTTAAAAAAAAGACACCCACCACAAAAGTCAGACCTCAAATTCTACTCCTTATTTGTAAAACCCCAAACTTTATCTCCAGTGGCAATATTATTCCTCTTTTACTTGCTCTCTTTCCCCCGCTTCACAAGACGTTTGGTCTTTAATGTATTTCAGAGAACATCTGCTAACTATCACTGAACCTCGTGGGATTTCCATTTAGCCCAGTTAATTACTCTATCAAGCCAGGTTCATTATCATATTCCTCCTCTTAAAAAAAAAATGCACCCCACACTGTGCCACTGTGTGTGTGTGGAGGTGGAGGTGTAAGGGAGAGTGTGTACCCAGACATGTGCACATGCTGCCGTAAGTGTACGTGCATGGCTCTGTCTTAAATACATTCCTAATTGCAAGTGGTTCAGCCGTAATACTTGTGTTAATGAACCAGAGCCGTCTATAGGAGCTGGCTCTGGAAGTCAAGTAGGGAATCTGTTCGTCTGTCTCTCTGGGGAGGACAGTGAGCTGGTATTAATCTTGATGAACAACAGCCTTGTGACTTCTGCTTGTCTGTGTCATTCCCTACAGAGGTTAGTCCAGGTGACTGATGGCGCAGCCTCTCCGTCTCAAAGGAGTAGTATGTGAAGCGCTTCATTCGAAAACAGAGACACACAAAATGCTCTTGAAAAAAAAAACATGTGTTGGCTTGATGGTTCAATTCATTTGTTCTTTAAGTGATTAGTCCGCATATGTGCCAACAGGGAGCCTAAAGAGCATGCAGGACAGACCGTAAGTCCACTGCAGCGCTAGTGACCAATATGACCTTAACATATTATTGATGTTCCAGACAAAACCAAAAAACTGTGTTTCTGAAAGTACAAAACCAGCAGGGCGTGTAGTTTATAAATGAGGAGATATTTCTCACTCAGAAGGTCAAATGTCTCCTTCAGGGATCAATAGACAATCACAAACAACAAACAATAATCATACATCAGGGAAACGCTGTCCCAATATGGATAGCAAGTACATTAAAATGACACCCTTTATAATGACTTTACTGTCGTATCATTTATAAAAGTGGCTTTCAAGTGAGCGACTATTGTTTTCTTTTTGGAGGTCACAGGATTTAAAAGCATCGCCAGCTGTTCTGCCATAACAACCATCAAAGGAAACACAATCACAGATCCATCTTCTATAATGTACGAGCTGGAAAGCTTGGCAGGATGAGTGAAGCCGTGGAAAAGTAAAAGGTTACTTGTTCAAAAACAAGCTTTGACCCCCAAGTATCTGCAAGTACTGAGCATTAGAGTTGGCCTCAAATGCCTCAATACATCAAAATAAGTCCCAAAAAGAGGGCGAAAATACTTTTGACAGCGTGTATAGACTAGGCAACACCAAAGTCATCATAATTAAGTCATAAGAATTTCTAATATTGGTGAGGCAGCTCATTTTGCAATCAAAACGAGCCATTACAATTAGAGACAGGATAATATTGTGTATTATGATCCATTTTTTTCTGTTGCTAGGACACCGTGACTGGAACAATGACTGTACTGATGTTAATGTGAGATTTAATACATCTGTAGGGACTTCATTACCGTTGCGGGTGCTGTACCGTCTCTACTCTATAACACCATCCTTCAGTCTATTGCAAAAATATACCTGTAAACATTTATTTTTGAAATTGATTCCCATCCTACATGAATTCTGTGAAGCTTCCTGCATTTGTATTACGTTGTGTACAGTTCGCCAATAAACGCTTTTCCATTATGAGTGTGAATTCGGCACCAACACTGAGAAGCTTTCCACTACCTACCGATTGGTTTCCCTATGCAAGGGTCTACATGGAAGTGGGTGTTCACCGAGTGCAGAGCAGTGAAATCTACCCCTTTTGATGAGATCAGCTGAGTGGTGTACTTGAAATAACCTTTCATGCGCTGCCATTATTGTATTAATCTATTCTAAAACAATTTGGTTGAATTAATTAGGCCCTACATATTTCAGCAATGCTCACAGGCTGCCTGAAAACAGATGGCTCTGAGGGCGATTCACTCTCTAACGGGTGTGTATCGCTGAGGAGTAAAGCGGAGGGAAGAGGAATAGGAGTGACGAAGAAGAGGGAAGAAGTGGAAAAAAGTGGTGGTGTGAAAGGATGGAAGGAAGGAAGACAGAAAGAAAGGCAGAGAGATGTGTCATCAGCACCTCTGTGTTGTGTACCCGACAGACGGACGGCAGAGAATCAAAGATGGGGCAAAGAGAGAAAGTTGCTTGGGGTCTCAGTTTCTTACGCCCATCAGTTCCTCTGCAGCTGACGGGAGATTGGTAGCTTAACAACAGTTGGGCGAAGAAGGCTATTATCTCAATCCTACAGTGTTCTGGATGGGTTCAACCTTGAACAGCTTGTAGATGATGAGCCCATCCATATGGTGTTTAAATCGCTCAGCGTTTCCTAAGTCATTAACCTTCAGGACACCTTGCACTTGTCCTCCACTTTGATTGACAGCTCTTGAGTAAATTAGTTAAATATAGAAAATACATTTTGTGGAACAGAATTGTCTTTATTTCATATCACTTAATATTAACAATCAGCTAACCCCACCGACGAGTGTGAATCAGAGGTGGGAAACCGCTGCAATAAACGCTTTTTCTACTGGAGGTTGTGATGTTAATGCTGGTCGGATTTCTATCACGCTTTGTGTGGCTCACTCAGAGTCTCACTTTCAAAGGGATTTGCAACTGTGCAAAGTAGTGAGGAAAGTCAAGATGTTTTACAGACTGTGTAGATTTAAGAGCAGAGGAGCTTGAGTGCTGAAACGCTGAGGCATTTACAAGCCGCTGCCACATCATGAAGGACAAGTTAATGGGCAGCCGAGAGGAGGTGGATCATAATGGACTTTGTGGCCCAGGTCCAGCCGAGTCTTGACTTTTTTTTTTTTTTTTTTAACAGGAATCTCAACCTTGCCCTCAGCAAGGAAGGGCAACAAAGGAGAGAAAGTGAGAGCGAAGAGGGAGGGAGGAAGTAATGAAGAGGCGGAGAGACAGTAAGAAAGATGATACAGAGGTTCTGGGGTTAGCTAATGTTGCCACAGAGTGCTTAGCTCAATCCAAGTCCACGTCAACTCTAGTTTCAGGGTTTGGGTAATGGACATCAAGCCTCTGGCACTCTCTCCGGAGCAAGGGAAATTAAAGTTTTCCAACTCCTGACTTGGCAGGAGCCGTGGCAAATGATACCTTTCACCTGAGAGGGGAGGGAGGGAGACATTGCGGTGGGAGTGATGTCACCAGCAGAGTTCTCTCAGGCCACTTCAGAACCAGCTCGATCTGGAGGCACAACACAAGAAATAAAACACGGAGGGTGTGACGTGCCACCATCAATCTATTGTGTGTTATATTTATATGACAAGCTGATAAACTACAAATTACTATCTCACATTACCCTAAGTGCCCTCTCTTTCTCTGGCAGTATGGCGGGCTGCGGCCCGTGCCAGTGTCTCCACACTTCCTGCATCTCTACCGTTTAAACTAATATGGACGTCCTGCTGCCCAACACCAGTCAGGCAGAGTGATCCCTTGTGCCTGCTTTTATTACCTTGTTGACACCAGCTGCTAGTTTTAAGCACTTTTAAATGCTGAGGCTCAAATCACAGAATTAATGCCGTTATTCCTGCCCAGCTTTCTTTTTGGCAATGCTTTTAAGCCCCAGACTTAACAACAAGCCTGGGTTTTATGCATTCAGACAGCTGGTGGGAATAAGGCAGTTGCCAGTGGTATAAAACACTGTGTGCGTGTGTGTGTGTGTGTGTGTGTGTGTGTGTGTGTGTGTGTGTGTGTGTGTGTGTGTGTGTGTGTGTGTGTGTGTGTGTGTTTAGAAATGTGGCCGGCGTGTGCCTTCGTGTGTGGGAGGGCATCTGAATATTAAAAACTGTCTTTTAAAAAGTTGCTTGTCTGCGGTCCAAATATTAAAATTGCACATTTGTCATACTGGTCAGTCTTTGTAAGCAAGGATTTATCTCTCATGCTCAATATTTGGCATTAATAAAGGTGATTAAAATGTGACATACTGGAAACCAAATGTTGCAGATTCCTCTTTCCTCTTCACCAGTTTGACACGCAACTTCCACTCTCTGCACTGGCACGCTTCATTACTACTACGCCTGTGCGAAGTCACTCGCGCCTCTCACACACACACACACACACTCCACCACCACCACCACCACGCAACCACACTCATGAAAAGTGTGCATTCCCGTGTGCCCCCCCTACACACCCACACACTTTCCCTCACTTCACACACACAAACTAAGCAATGCTATCGAGCAGCTGTACCTCTCCTTATGTGCGGAGAGTGTTGATCCCAGTTCTTCGCTCACACACAGAGAACATATGTCACTCAGAAACAAGGCAGACTCTGTATTCCTTCTTCTGAATAAAAAGTTTGCTTTCATTTCAACACAGCACCTCTAAAGTCTCCTCAGGAAGACCCGAAGCGATACGTGGAGGTGACCTTGTTGTGTTTCTGTGTGCGTGCGTGCGTGCGTGCGCGTGTGCCCAAATGTGTAAGTGTGCATGTGCGTGTGATTACAAATACAGACTCTGATAGATGCCAGCAGCACCTGTCTGATTTACATTTCCTAATTGCAAATGAATTACCAAAGAAACGTTTCACCAGCACCGACAGGCAACGCGACACAGCGACGAGTTCTTACCTGAAGGAGAAAGTGTTTTCTCACAAATATTTGTAGGAGGCTCAGGAAACTTCAACATAAGCCAGCGGCCTCCTGAAGTCTGTTTGAATGTATGTAGCAATGCAAATGTATATGTACTTACAGAGTTTATGCACCAGCTCTGACTCTGCAATACAGAGATGCAGGCAGAAAAACAACTGTGTGCACAATCTTTGTGGAGTAAACAGAGCGTCTTGTACCTTTGGCAAGTTGCAACTCTGCAACGTTTAAGCCCCTTGTCTTAAATTTGATTTTAAACATTTATGCATCTACCCATTGTCTTCATTGTATGATAAACTAGTGCAGAACCCGCTAGGCCTCCGGTATTGCTGCTTACAGCTTTTTTCAAGAACCGCTCACACGAACTTTGCACTCTGTACTGCACTTCCTTGGGTCCTCGGTAACACAACCGCCAAGTATGAAGTTGGATGAACAGTTGTTGAGAAAGGCAGATATATAAATGTATACAAGCAAACATACAGACAAACAGACAGACTCCTTCCATTTTAGTTTCAATGAAAATTAAGGTTTCAACATTTATTTCGTTAGTTTATTTGTCATTTTACAACACAGGGTTGCACAATAACAAGTTAATTGTTATTAACACATAAAACATATAGAATAAAGTAAAATAAAACAATGTATACAGCTACTTGTATACATATAAAGAGACTTTGGTTTCGTGGGAATGTGCAAAAGGCAGTTGTATTGTATGATGTAAAACATACCAGACCTAAGTATGACTGCTAACTATGACTGCTGTTACTTTATAACCAAAAATGATGACGAGGGAATGCAACTAGCAATCAATTATTCTGCAAATTATTTTCTGTCACTCAAATCAAATTGCTCATTGTGTTCAACCAACAGTCTCAAACCCAAAGATATTAAGTTTACTATCACATATGACAAGGATAAGAATAAGCACGTTTTGTATTTTTGCTCAAAAAATAACTTAAAGTACGAATCAAATATTCAAATACTTGATTCTTTGTCTGTTGACTGAATTTATCAACTAATCTTTTTAGTGACAGAGTGTACACAGGAGTGTAGTTGTCCTATTAATTAAAAACAAACAAAAAGATTGTAATAAAGAAAATCTTCTAAATCTTTATGTGTAAGGGACGGTGAATAAACGTTTAAATAAATAAACTAAATAACAAATAAACACCTTATTTGCATCTGTATTAATACGTCAAAAAGTCAACAAAAATCTCGTCAAAATGTAAGAGAAAAAACAGCAAAACAATGGTAGGAATTCAAGTAGTGTAGCTACTGTATGATGACAATTCTTTATTTATCAGGTTACAAACTCACCACCTTCCCACTCGGCTGCCACCTGAGGTGAGAAATGGTCCCGAGGGTCCAAAACAGGTCCGCCAGGTTCCTCAAGGCCCCCCCGCCCTAACTTCAGGACAACAGCAAACAACACCTGTCCTGATGATGTCATGCTCTCAAGAGTATCCGTATACTCGCCTGAAGACATATTCACTTTTTAAACCTCCTTCTTCTTCTTCACCTCTCCCTGCCCTCCCTGAAACCACACACTTCATGTTCCCATTATTCACCGCGAGTGAGCATCTACTCTCCCAAATACACCTCAAATTAAATGTAGCACCCCATTTACCATAAAGGTCACAATAGTGTCTTTTTTCATCTTTGTATTTGTACTGTGCAGGCCCAGACTACCGCCAGCTCCGCCACTCTGACCAAGGAACAGACAACACAGCGGGATAATACACGAAGGAGAGGCAAGAGAGGAATGCAGGTCGAAAGATGACACAGGTAGATGTGGATATTAGTTGTATATGAACATGCACAGACGTGTACTTGTTCATAGTACTTTGTGCATGTATCCAGTATACAGTAGAACAGTAAAAAAAAAAAAACAGAGGGATCAAAGCCAAATACAAATCAATGTTAACTCCTTTTATCTAAACTTTTCTTGTTTTTTTACGATCAGAGGTGTGCTGCGATAGCGAGCCAGTCGTCTTTGATTTGGGAGCGTGGCGCTGTCACCGCCGAGCACAAAGACACCACACACACACACACACACACACACACACACACACAACCCAAGCAGCGGGAAACAAGAGAGGAGCAGCTGTGAGTTGCACTCATCAGTTCAGATTGAGGGAGACACAGGCAGGCTGGTAAACAGACACAGATGTACGGAGCTGAGCAGAACAGAGAGTGGGAGAAAGAGGAAGGTCACCCTTTCACAATGGGAAGGTAGCGGCAAAGTCAACAACACTTGCTGTGTGACTAAAGCTACTGTGACAAGGGAGAAAAAATGCAACTGGTCAAAGTGGCAAATGTTCATTCTTTTTTCGTTGAGAGTGCGTTTTCTATTAATCTGGTAAGAAACAGTGTACTTTTTCGTCAGACTTGCACAACATTTCTGCAACAACGACCACAGCTTGAATCACCGGGATGCCTTCACGTGTCAAATTGTCATCGTCTCAGACCTACACCGGCCTCTAATGAGCAATAACCACATAATCTTCATTCATGAACAGAGAACCCGAAGAAAATCTCCTGCCAAGACCTTCTCATGTGACACACGCATACACACAGCTTTGTCAGCAACCGTCCCCTCCCCCGGAGGGTGACACCCCACCTGGGAGCTCAATCCTGTCAATGCTCACTATCTCAGTTTCCCTTTCAGTCTAGTGTGTTCTCTCTCTCTTGTTACACTCATTCCCAGAGTTTTCTGCCCCCGGCCCAGGGTCAGCATTAACCCCAGTCACAGCTCCAGATACTTAAGAAGGGAGCAGCACAGTGGCGTTTATGAGGGATCATTCTTTAACATGAAAAAAACAGACAATGAGAAATTGTCCTTATAGGGATTAAGAGAGGAGGGGAAACAAAATGACACCTACCTGTCGTCACCTCTATGTTTTGGCACAGAAAGGAAGAGTTCAGCCTTTTCTTGACGGCTATAGGGAGAGGACCATTAAGAGTGCATGTTAGAGATATTACAAACGTCATCCCTGAAAGCGTATAACAATATTTGTAATAGAGCCTTTCATATGTACCTTCACTGCAGGACAAGAGTTACTGGTTGAGCAGCCGGTCAGTCCAGATCTGGCAGGATCTTCTGTATCAGAATAAAGCACAGTAGGTTGTTGGATTATTATGCGTTTCAACTGTCTTTTACTTTCTCTCTCACTCTCAGCGGTCTCCCCTCTGGTTTTACACATTGCCATGTTTTCATAGGAATTGAGATCCTCTGGACTGACCTCCATGAACCGCCACCCCCTTTCCCCTTTTGTGTTTTCTCTAAATCACTCTTTTCCACCAAACTATGTGTGTAACCCGTTACTAAAACGAAATATCTGGCCAAGCTGTTTCTTTGACTTTTACACATTTTTTTTCAGAACAGCGCAACGCTTGCTTTTCCTTGTTTGCTCTTTTTCCAGTTCTTAAGAAACAAATGAGTCATGTGCTACAGTTACTGACAGACACAAACACATCCAGTGAAGCCTTTCTGGTCCGAGCCTCCAGGCTCCAGTAATGTCTAACCAGTCTGAGGTAAACATTTACCTGCAGAGCTGATCAGACATTAATGACTGATCACCACCTGGAGCTAAACCATTCTCCGGTTCCCGACTTAACATGCTAATAAGTTGTCCTGGTGTGTGTGTGTGTGCGTGTGTGTGAGAGCACACACGCAAGCCGGGATGTTTGTAGCCCGCAGGAGGTAGAAGTGAAAGACCACCAACTGAACAACGAACCAGGTGGTGAAATCAAAGAGAAGACAAGTCGGTCCAGCAACTGTTATCCTCAAACAGCCAAATTAAAACTTCAGGGGGCTGAATCTGTACTCTATGCAGCTGCTGCTGCTGAACACATCTGAGGTTCTGAAAGAAAAAAGTGCTGCGGCCAAGCAGTAACAACATTATTCTTTGTCATGTCTGCTATAGATATTGTATCTCATGCATATTAAATCGATGTCTCTGCACCGAATAG
This sequence comes from Melanostigma gelatinosum, assembly GCF_949748355.1. Lineage (NCBI taxonomy): Eukaryota > Metazoa > Chordata > Actinopteri > Perciformes > Zoarcidae > Melanostigma > Melanostigma gelatinosum. The sequence continues at coordinate 15,671,801 of NC_136649.1, forward strand.
GATTTTTGTTTTTTCGCAATTTGTACTTGTTTTCCTCTCTGGCTAAAAGTGCTGAACCTTTAAAACGTCAGAATGGAAATGTAAAAAAAGGCCATAAAGCCAGGATATCTTGGCATCTGCTGTTAAGATTTTGGGAAATTCATTCTTTAACGTCTCTTGCGAGTCCCTCAGCTTCACCACCTGCAATGCTTACTCCGTCCCGTACAGTTAAGGGGAGAGGGAGTTGCTGATGTGGCTGAACTACAGTTAAGATATGATTAATGTCATGCACAAGCCCATTAAATAGGCATTTAAACTTCCTGGAAAACAGTCCACTGTAATAGGGAGTGTACAAAAAAAAAAGTCCAACTAACAAACTGATCTCAACAATTCATCCTTTCTGCCCGCCTTATAACTCTTCGAAGGGATCCCTTTCTGTCACACCATCGTGCTGTTTTAACAAGAAATACATTACATTTAGGAAGTAACGACACAATACATATACATATACATATAGTCAGCTGTGTTATTGCTCTGTAGTCATGGTAGTACCCCCTTCAGCCCGTCTGACAGGCATTTGGGACTCTCTGGATGACAAAAAGTTGAGGGAAAGCGGCTTCATCGGAGGTAGAGGACCGAGACTAACAGAAAACACTCTCCTCTGACTAAGTGGCTCTGGCTGTTTCTGATTCATCCAAGATGCACTCCGGCAATGATATCACCAACAATCACGGACATCATTTGTACAGGCTGTCGGGCACTTATCTAAAGCAGCTGCTTTCATAACATGCTGTCGAAAAATCATGGAGGAACAAACAAGTTTACTACTACTTATACTGGTACTACCACTCACTGACGGCCATATTATAAGCATTACTAACATGCAGTCGCACGCACACTATTAATCGGCTACCATTTACCCAGTTGAGGTTTGTTGAGCACAAATGATACATTTTAAGGCAATACAAGAGAAATTAGTTTCCTATTTTTACACAATAAAAAAAACTTTGTTTCCAAGGTATGGCAGCTTCCATATACACAATTGGCACCTATAGGAGTGTCGCTTACCATCTGAAAAGACCTTAACAGCCACATCCTCAGTGTCCGAATGGCTGAGGGCACACTGCTTCCTGCATGGGCACTGCTTAACGGTTCACTGTGAATGTCATTCCTATGGGACACTGAGCTGGGACCACCATGACAGCATTCTCTGCCTGTGAGAAACATCGCTTTTATTTATTTCCTGTTGTCAAGTGTGAAGTTCGGCAGGTCAGCTGAGAGATGCAACTTTTCCCTTCTTTACTCCGACCATCACCTTGAAAGCGAAACAAGCGTTGAGACTCCGGTAGACCCACGACATATTCTCATTTAGCGGCTGCGCTGTTGTGGGATGTCATGGCTATTAATTCTATCTGAGCTTCATTAATCCACATTTTCCCATCCAGCCCCCCTGTCCTTAATCATCATTTCAGCCTCTTGCCAGCATGGCCTCTGGTGGCCAAATACATCAAGGGTCACAGTGTGTTCCCCCAGCACTCTGGGAATATATGCACACATACACATACATACAAAACACAGATAATAAAAACAGGGCATCCATCTCAATCACACAGTATTGGACCCATGTCATTAAATTCCTCTCACTGGGGCGAAGCATAGAAAGTGTACACACACAAACGTACACTCACGGACAACTGCTTCAGGGGACTATTACAGACGGAAAGTCACAACACTTGCCAGGTTGTGACATCCACTCGACCGAATTAATCTTGTATTGCACTCTTGAGTTCCATCTGATTTGTGAAGAAGCTGAAGGTCAATCAGCAGTGAGGGGTGAGAGGGAGGTAAAACTCGAATCAGAAGGGAGGCTTTAGAAACGCTAGCCGTGAGACGACAGACATGGCAATCGAGTGGTGGTGAAAGAAGCGACGACTATCAAGACCGTCTTAGTATCTCAATCCAGGTGGGCGATAGGTTGGAAACTGCTTATTGTTCCAGCAGTTCTGAGCTGTTTGTCGTTATTTGAATACCAAATGGTTCCAATTTGCTGCGTGAAGGGGGGGGGGGGAGAGAAATACCACAGAAGGGGCCAACACACACAATGGAAACTGGAGAGGGTAATCTGATGGAAATCTCTGAATGTTCCTCTCCCTGCTCGCTAAAGGTTAGCCTGCTTAACTGCCTGTCTGCTGGGTGGTTTCCTTGTTATTCATTCAGAGAGACAGACAGACAGAAACGCGTGAGAGAACGGGTGTATGCATAAGAGGAAACCAAGATGGTGGGTGGTGGTTCTGTCAGTAATATCAGTTACTCTGCCGTCTTTGTGGGATCTGATATTAGAAGGTTTCCCCTCAGCTGATATTTGACTTTTGACTCTGATATAAAATCAGCTGACCTTTGGCCTCTAGATGCCTCAGCAGCGCCTGGCAGCTCAGTCTACAACTCAGGCTACCTCTCCAATTGGATTGTTCTTGAACCCCTCACACACACACACACAGCAGCACAAGCAAATTATGCCACCATACTGCTCCCACTCACATAAAAACCATTTCATCCATCTAATGCACACACAGAGAGGAGGGGGGGGGGGGGTCTGTCTGCATCACAGGACTGTAAGCACATAGAATATAACTGTCGCAGAGCATAGCCAAAAGCCCTTAGCATTGACAGAGCAGATGTTAAGAGTAATGACAGTGGAGATTACCCAATAATTGTAGCAGAGTAAATCATTTCAGAAAGGGGGAGCGAGAAGGGGAGACTAGGAGGAGGGATGGAACAAAGGAGGATGTACCACGGCTGAAGCAAAAAAAACACCTTGTTGTTGGTATGAAAATGTAAAAGGGGACAATTTATACGCTGGGCCATTTCATCTTTCTAAATGTTTATCGGCAGACGGCTCATCTGTAGTTGCATAAAAGAGACCGGAAGCTTCCAGAAATGAGTCCCTGCCATGTTTTGCGGTGGTGGCAGTGGTGCGGGGGGGATAACGGCGATTATGACGATGTGGCTGCTGGTGTTATTGTCTGTGTTTGGGAGCTAATCGCTGTGATGCAAGCTGCTGCCTGAGGCCGAGGATAGAGGATAGAGAGGCCCCTCCAAGAGCGCGATGACACATTTCTCCCTAACATCCCATAACAACATCGTCCTCCCCCGACCTCCAGCATCAAGCCCTCACCAGCATCCTGCCTCCCCCAGCCACAGTTTACCAAAGCCCGCATGGGTCAGCAGATCAGGGGCCCCGACACCTAGGAGCCACTGTGTGTGCACTTGTGAGTGTGTGTGTGCGTGTGTGTGTGTGTCACTTGCGCTGTTGTCGCCTTGATTGTGTAATAAACTTTATTCAGTTAACCGTGAATTATTGTTAATTGAACTAAAAAGTAATTTTCTTAATTGAAACAGAGGGGGGAGGGGCAGACCAGATTAACGATGTAAAGGAGTGTTGCTCTCTCCCTCTCACTCAATATCATGAGACTTTTATCTCGTCTAATTCTTTTACCCATTACAGTTCTCGCCATATTTCTTTCCCCCATCCTGCACTTGCAGTAAAAAGCCAATCTAATTAGCCTCACACCATCTTAAAATCAGGACCGGGTTATAGGCTGAAACATTTATGAAGAACAGCACTGCCGGTCAGACGCTTGTGCTCTAAAATGCTTGTTTGCCAAAATCCTACAGCCCTTTTACACACGTATATTCACTGGCATTAATCACATAAATTGTTTTGTCAACCACACAAGCAGCGCCTTAATGTTTTTTAACAAAATGTGGCCATTGAAGCACAACCACCGATACCACTGAAGCCCTATGTTGCCAGAATTTGGAAGTGTTATACATCAGAGCATCGTAGTGTTGTGCATGTCCACTGCTGTAATGTAACACCTTTGTTTACACAATATGCAATTGTGGATCTTTAGCGCGAATGTTGCTAAGCCAATTTTATCTGATTCACCATCATTGGGATATCAACTTCCTATTCATATGTGCCCTGTTTAATGGTATACAATGAACAGTAAAGGCAGCATGTAGCTAAATATACATTATGCACATGTACACCAAAAGCAACAATAGAGTTGCACAATCGTGATCATCCTGCTTACACTGTTGGGTAACATTCTGTTAAAGGAGCTCTGTGGGAAGAAGAAAACACTGCTGTACATCTTGTTTGTTCACGAACATAAACCAAATACATGACATAAATTATAATGTAAGCCACAAAAGCAACACCGAGACAATATTTTTAACGAAATGTGACCATTCACATAATTTTACATACAACCACCAACACTGCTAAAGCCCTCTGTTGCAAGAAATTTGAGGCATTTACACGCAAGTCATCATTACCTAGTCTCCACAAACCTCATCCATCCCAATACTCTTACAAAATCAATGCGGGAGGGTGAACTGTGGCGCAAAGAAGGGGATCAAAGTTTTGGAATTCAACCCGCATACCAGAACTACTGCAGAGATTCAGGAAACAGTCACATTCCAGTAAACACATGTGGAATTACCAGGGCAAGAACTCCTGGTCCCCGGCCTAGTTAAATATTATCTCACACAGAACAATATCCCCCCCCCCCTTACATAGCAGCTATTGGCTGAAAGGGAGGAAGTGATGTATATTGACTTTTCATTTGTATCTTGCTGACTCTGCCGACAAAAAGGACAGAACCACTTCCAGCTGCTAAACCTGGAGAAAACAGCCACATTGTGCTGAACATGATTCAGCTGCATTTGCTTCTCAAATGAGCGTTTCCATCGAGCACTGCTGTTGCTCCGCCGCCACAATTGTGAGTCATGCACTGGTTAAAGTCACTCACACCATCATCACAGTAATATTCCTCTGGAATGATTAGTACATTACATGTAATGTGACCAAATGAGGCCGACAAATGGCATAGCTGCTCACGTTAATGAGATCCATGTACACAATAAAATAAACATTATCCATCTATTCCTGCTGATCTACCCGCATTAACCTACATGAACATTCTTGTCTTACAATACCAATCATCCTCTCTATTTGTCGATCTACAGAGTGTGTCTCGGCCAGCTAGCACCTTGTCAGTCATAAAAGGAGAGGAGGAGGGGGGAAGTGAGAGGAGGAGGAGGGGAGGAGGAGGGGGGAAGGGAGAGGAGGAGGAGGGGAGGAGGAGGAGGGGAGGAGGCGGAGGAGACGGAGGAGGGGATGAGAAGAGTGCCATTACCAGTGTTCTGGACCCGTGTCTTCCCAGGGTGAATAATTACGTCTGACATGTCGTGAATAGGGAGGGACATTATCGCAGTGATCCTCCGTACCCCCTCTGTGTGTTCCCTTGCGCGCACACACACACACACATACATTAGGGCCCCTCTGAATGATTTAGGGGGTCTGTTAATAATGCAGGGGCTCCTAGAGCTAATTAGGTAAGTAGCAGAGGGCGCCGGCTGTGATGCCTCAGCTCACTGATACGAGCTGTAAAGGAATGAAGCATCAACTGCACATACTCGCACACAGAGTTTGGGTTTATGTTTCACCACACACACGGACACACACACACACGCACACGCCGTAATCTCAATAAAAGCCCTGATTCTTTTCAAAAGGGATGGATTCAATTTGCATTTAAGATTACGTTTCATTGTTGATCATGGCGCAAAAATGGAGGCCTGCAGCAGCTTCGCTATTCTACTTCTCTCATTCACATACATTATCAATTATTAAGTGGATGAGGAAAGGTAATATGGTAACAGGTCTGTATGCTGTAGCCCTTAGGTATTTTTGACAAACAGCATCAAGGAGGTTGAAAGGCAACAGCAATCTGTGTGCTCCCAGAAAATCAATAGAAAGTGATTATCTTGAGAGGGAACAAGTGGAGAGCCAAGGTGGGCCTTGTCACGTGTACAATCTCTCTCTCTCTCCCTCTCTCTCTCTCTCTCTCTCTCTCCCTCTCTCTCTCTGGCGCCATAGCTGTCAGCCCTGTAAGAGCAGTGTCAGGGTGATTAGAGAGCAGCGCGGCCCAGACGGAGCACAGCCAACCTCCAGACAAGCCCTCCAGAGACGCAGCGGCACAACAGGCCTCAGCCCGGGTCAAGCCTACTTTGTCAGCCTCCCTGCAAGATGGGCCCCTTCAGTTCAAAATCAGGAACCATCTTGTATAAGAGATTGCAGGGTGTGTGATATATAGCTGCTTTATGATACATTTAGGGTAAAAAGCAATTATAAATACAGGGTTGGCCCTCCCAAAACCCAAGAACACTCATTTTAAAGGTGTAAAACACCTCGGGCCAGATCGTCGTCCATCACATGACTACAACGCTACACGGCTGTTGCTTGTTGTTGGTGATCCTGGCTCTACTGTCCAGGTTGTTTAGTTTAGTTTCCTAGTTGCTAATTTTATTTAATTAATACCACTATATTCATGGTATATACTGTGCATTTCTATTTCTATTCTAGCTTATTTTTTATTAATCTATTCCTTCAATTCAATATCTGCTCTGGTATTTTATTGTACTGTAGATATTGTGCATTCCATACGTTATATTTTACTCTGTAAATTGCTGCTGCTACCAACGAATTTCCCCCTGGGGATAAATAAAGTTTACATCTATCTATCTATCTGTCTATTTTCTCACTTAACCTCGGTGGTATGCAGACATGCACAGGATTTAGTTCTGAGATATTGCAGAGATATCTGTCTCCACCCCAATACAGTCGAGGTTGAATAGATTTAACTACTTTCTACTTAACAAACAGTCACTAATAATAATAATAATAATAATAATAATAATAATAATAATAAATGTAATTTGGAGGAATCATTCATTTAATATACTGGAGAAAACCTGCATTCCAAACAATGAGTATAAGGTGGAGGATAGCAGGATTATTCTGTTGACAATAAAAACGTGTTACCAGGAGAGGCAGAAAATGAAACATTATTTCATGACGTAATCAAATCAGACCACACTCTGCTTGCATGTCGGAGTGCTATTTTACAAACAACGTGGAGAATAAAAGCTCCCGTTAACGAACTGAAGTCCCCGTTACCTTGATCTCCAGGGTCCATAATTCCCGCTGATGGCGTAAATTAGACGACAGGACAACTGTGATCACAAGGAATGTAAACAACAGCGTAAACACGTGGCAGTCCAAACCCTTTACGCATCTGACGTCAACGTTCACGTTACTTTACGGAGACAAACTCACATGGAGGAAAGTGGCGCAGCGGATATCTTCTGGCAAGAGGAAGTTAGCTTGACATTGGATACTAATATTTTGAATAAAATGACAGCGATGAATATGAGAAAGGGGATTAGTTCATGACAATTCATAACAGTTTAGAGAAAAAATAATCACAGAATAGTTTTTGACTAATGACAGGCCATCTTCCTTCTGGTCAAGAGGAACTACAGGAGGTCCTTTTGACCAAACAACAGACATATTAAAATCCTTAAATATGAGCTGTAAAATGTGTTTTTTTTTTTAAACTGATGACAATCCAGTACTGAAAAAGGGAAGTATCATGATACCAATGTACTGAAATACAAAATACAGCAATTTATTTGAGTGAAAAAAAATGGTTGGCCTTGGGAATAGTAGTTTTACAAAATAATCTCCATTTTATGTCCAGTAGCGAGCTTTATTTCAGAGTTTACAACCTTATAACATAGAACCACAGTCCAATGATGTTGAACTATTCATCACAGCTGCAGTAATCTTAAATCTGCAATTTAAACAAATGATGAGAGTTAGAGAACAATGACATCTACACACAGGGGCATTATTCTGTGTTCAAGGCTTTTCACCGAAGGGCTAAAAACATGCAAATCCCCCAAAAACCCTCCAAAAAAACCATATGGAGCACTTATACCTTAATCAGAGCAGTCACTATGTGTGTGTGTGTGTGTGTGTGTGTGTGTGTGTGTGTGTGTGTGTATGTGTGTGTGGTTGGGAGGGAGGTTCCTACAGGGATATCCACCATATAATCTCAATCTTTTCAAATGCTTCCTTTTTTTCCAAGTTCCCTGCAGCGCACACTTGTTGACAGATTGCTCATTAGTGTGACAAACTTTCAGCGCCGTCTGCAGTTCCTGGAGTTCACCGGTTCTCTCTCATCCCACAGCATAAGGGAAAGCTATAGCCTGACTGTGCTCCACCTGTATGTGATAGCTGTGGCCTGGGGGTTGACAGTATCTAATCACAGCCTCAACAGGTGAGGAGAGGAGACGGTGCAGACAGCATGGCACCACATGGAATTCCTACAATATCATAATGTAGATCTAGCCACACACAGTATGCATGATTTATGCTAAATATGCTGTATGCTGCTCTTTACTGTGATGCTAAATATAGTAGATAATGCATACATATTCCTGGCCACATGGTATCACTATACATCATACTATATTATGTTACAGTGTGGAAGTATTTACTGTCTGAGCCAACAGGATCAAATCCACAAGGATTTATAACAAATGCAAGAGAAAAACCACAGTGTACACAAACATTTTTGCATGAATCTTTATTCATTTACGATGTGATGTTCCTCAGCGCAGCGTTTGAAGTCATTTGACCTCGTCCTCACCTCGACAGCACAGAACCTCGTCAGACATAAAAGCCGTCGGAGGGGGCAGAAGAAGCCAAACCTCCCCAGGGCAAGGAAAGACAGAGGAGTGGGAGGAGACAGAGGAAGAGGAGGAGGAGGAGGAGGAGGAGGAGGGTGGGTGTCGCTGTCTCTACAAAGCCCTCTTATCCTCTCGATATCAAAGCGTTGTACTCCCAGAATAAAATATTGTCAGAATGATATGACTCACCGCAGGGGGGGTGGGGGGGGGGGGGGGGGGCTTGTCATATTCCAAAGTAAAAACAGGAAAGACAGAAAGAATGAAAAAGGCAGTTTTATTGTTGTAAAAGGGAAGAGGGGGATCTCGTGTGGTTTTGGCCGTGCATGGGTGCATAACCAGGTTCCTAAAAGTTGTTTTTGATATCATACAAAGAAAGTATTGTGTGAGGCATCTTCCTCACTGAGGTGCACTCCGAGTGCACGAGACAGCAAGGACATAAGACAAAACAAGTGAGTGCATGGTCTCCTCTCAACTAGTCAGATGAAGTCTGCAGCATTCAATATAGTGGTATGAAATAGCGACATTGTTGAACTTAGAATTGTATAACTTACTCTGTGTGTGTTGGTGACCTGCACGGCAACAAGCTCTCTTCTTCTTCTTTTATTTGCTTACTGAAGAGGAAGTGTTTAGGATGTAGGCCAGATGGGTACACAGCGCTATTGTATATGGTTGACAGAGAGATGACCTTGTTGCGCCTGTGCACGTGGGTGCGTGTATGTGCATGTGTGTGTGTGTGTTTAATCAGACAGAGAGGGGGGATTAGAGACCAGGCACCTGGCAGGTGGAAACAGTCTGTACTCATTTGATGCACTCCTGTCCTTCTGGGTCTCTCACACACACACACACACACACACACACACATACTATGTAGCGTGGTCATAACCGTACTGTCATATTACAGCGCTTACAAGCACCTGAAACTTATCTGTTGTTTAATATTGTGAGGGGTGAGTTGCTCTGTGGCAGCCGCTGTAAGACAGAGAGAAATGCAATTACCCAAGCAAGAAGCTTGAGGCGAGACGTAAATGCCTGCATACACAGAGAAACTTTAGATTAATAGCAGCCTGCATAAGATACTCTGTAGTTGATATCAGAGAAGAGCGAAAAGAGGATTGGATGAGGTCAAGAAGAGGAGCAGGAAGGTGGCGAGAGACACGCAAATAATAAATACTTAAAAAACAGAATGAAAACAGAAGAGGGAATATGGGCTGTTAAAAGGAAATACGTTATGAAGAAATAAGGAAGAGGAGGAGAGCAGTCCTGGTGAAAGCCGACGACCGAGGAGGGCTTTTTTTCGGCTGCATCAGGAGTAAATGGCTCTGCAGGCGCCTGTCACTCTGAGGGGCCAGCATGGGACGATCAGCGATGATGACGGGGGCACGGACCTGTGTCAAGATGCTGAACCCAGCTGTCAATCAAACCATTCTGCCCTATGGGATGACAAGGATGGGCCTTAATCCTGCTGGAGAGAGAGAGAGAGAGAGAGAGAGAGAGAGAGAGAGAGAGAGAGAGAGAGAGAGAGAGAGAGAGAGAGAGAGAGAGAGGAGGAGGAGTGAAGGAAAGGCAGGAGAGAGAAATTAGACAGGGAGAAGAGAGAAGAGAGAAGAGATCGAAGAACAACAGGAGACAGACGGACAGAGTTGGTCGAGAGAAAGAAGTAAAAGCAGTGAGTGAGTTGTTTACGAGCTGATTATTTCAATTAAAAATGCCCTGAAAATTGCAGCGGTTCACTTTTCAATGGAGCCAACTATCTTGGGAAATGAAGTGTTTGATGTCCCTCTCCTTAGTAGGCAATATGACACTGTGTGATCTTGTCATTTGGCGGCCAGTATGAGTCACCCTCCAGCTATCTAGGACCATAACGCATTAGGCCTCCTGGGAACACAGAGGAATGACCAGGGAACCAGTACATTAGAACACAGTATAAAAAAAAGACTCGATCCCACATTCAGCATTCACTGGAGCTCCAGCAAGCTGTTTCCCATTAGCATTCGCTGATTCTCAGTGTTGGTCTACCGCATCATTTCAAGCAAATGTAACCCTAACTTTAAGCCACAATGTTTGGTTTGGCCATGAGGGAATCTGTGCGTCTTTCCTTTCTCTTGTCAGTGGTAGCCACTGCAGAAGTCCTCCAACATGCATTTGTGTTGTATCTACCCTCAAGTGGTACTGCAGACAAAGTCTTTTTTTTCATGTTTCACAGTGATGTATTGATGTGAAAATGTAATACAAAACTCAGGCATCCAACTACAGCAACCACCAGATTATAGACGACGCCAATGACTGAGAATTAAATATGTAAATGTTCAAATCAGAACAACATTTGTGAGAGTCCACTTCTTCATATACGTTCTCTTGGTAAAGAGGCATGAGTGCAGCAGTGCCTTAATAGGGCGAGTGAAGTTTATTTGTACAGCCTAATATCACATACAATGTCTCAGTGGACTTGTCCCCGAAAGCTATGGCTCCTGACCTATAGCCTAAGGCCCAGAAGAAAAAAAAGAAAAAACATAACATAGAACATAAAGGAACACACAGCTAGGTGTACAGTATAGGATTAGAAATAGCCATAGGATTAGAATTATTGTCAATTTTAGAACATATCTATGTACTGATGTGCTGCTTTTCATCTCTACATGGACACCTCATGCAAAGATATTTGTCTGCTTCATCCTGCCGTGACACACGAGGTGGAGTACTGTGTTTCGATTCATCTTAGTTCTAGGTGTAATCTAGTTTTAGTTCGATAGCACATTCCTCTGAGGTGCACGTTGCGGCAATAATCACATGTAGTGGCCGATACTGGGGAGAGATGGTGTCAAAGATGGCAGAGATGTGCATATTATAAATACAGATAAGCAGCAGAGATACAGTTAGGCACAGCTTTCAGGGGACAGTGTGAACCAAGAGAAAAGGCCAATGATCTTTCGGGGCCCAGATGTAGAGTGTCCCCGAGGTGATCAGAGCCGTGACCTGACACTCCAGCGTCCCAGCATGCTCGGCAGATGTGGGTCAACTGACATCTGTTTCTCACTACAGCCTGGGCTCAGCTCTGCTCGGCCCGACCCAACCCTGCTGCCATATTCATCCTAATAACCACTCCCATAATCACCAGGGATTATTCTAATATTAGTGAGCACACACACACACACACACACACACGCACACACTGCTCTGATTAAGGTTGTGCTCCATATGGTTTTTTGAGTTTTTTGGGGGGGATTTGTATGTTTTTAGCCCTTCAGTGAAAAGCCTTGAAAAAGCCAGCTTAGAGAGGACTAAAGAGAGGCCCTGCATAAATAATATTGGAAAATAGCCTGGGCAAGGGGGGGTTGGGGGGGGGGGGGTCAAGCTGGGGTGAGATGTGGACTGCCAGCAGAGGTGCTCTGACAATGAGAATGCATCGCGAGGCTGCAGCGCGGATATCTGGCCTTGAAGTTAAGCGTTGAAGGGAGACTGCCGTGTGCTATTCTTCCGCCATAGAGGAGGGATTATGAACCACTGACAGGATGTGTGAATCAAGATGGCACACTCACCACACAACAGGACTAGAAAGAGACACTGCAGGGGGCTGTCAAGACAGACCCAGAGTGAGCTGGGAGGATTACCATATAATGATGAAAGACGATGAAGACTGATGAATAGATTGTTGGCGCTTTAGCTATGGGGGAGGGAGGACGCCTTGCTTCTGTGAGGAACCTGACATTTCAAGCTCGGATGCCAGAGCTCAGGATTTCCAGTGCAAAGAAATGTGCCGATTTTTGCAGCTGTACCATTATAAGCGATAGCGTACTTGTGCCTTTTTTTTCATGTAAGCTAGCTTTTTTATTTTCCTTTTACAAGTGTAAACTCATTACATTCAAAGCATTCTTGTGCTACGGGTCTTTATTTTTATATTGTGTGTGAAATCATCTTTCTTCCCCCTTCTCCTGCTCCCCCTTTTTTTTCTTCGAGGTCTATTTGTGGAAGTCATGGCCTGCTGGTGTTTACGATTCTCACTGGGCCCGTACTGCTGGTGTTTTTCCCCGCGCACACACACATATACACACAAACATGCACACTGTGGGTCCTTCCTGCTGACACTCAACTTCATTCTTTGCTGCAGCTGCATCTGTTGTCACCATGGAGACCTTGTTTATTACTTAACCCCCCTTGCTCCCAAACACACACACACGCCATGGCAGAGAAATAGGCAGACTGCGTCTCCCTCTGTGTTTGATTTGGTGTTATAGGACCCATCGGATCACAGCCCCCAGCAAGCCCAGGCCCATATGCACAAACACACACACAGCAGTTGGCCTGGATGGATGCAGCAGGCCCATGCTAAACACAGAGTCATAAGCAGCACACTACCTAATCACCTCCAGGCTGGTCTGGATAATGACATTTGTTAAGGCTTTGACTCAACCTGCGTGAGTAAGAAAGCCGGTCTGGCTACTTTTCCTCTCAAACACCACTGATATGAATGGAGAAACGAATAGCCGTGTAAATGTTGCAATGCAATGCACCAAAGGCATCTTGGTGGTGAGGATTAACAATGAATATGCAAAGTGTGTTGGGTGTGTTCATGCATACATGCCCGTGTGTGGGTATAGAGGGCGTTAGTGAAAGGCCATCCTGCTTAGCGGGCGGCAGCATGCAGGCAGGTTTTTCACGAGACGGGGAATCTGTTATGCAACATGTGAGAGCCTGCTAATCTCGCCGAACAGCCTGCTCCTCCTGGCCACCTCTCGGCCCTTACACACACACACACACACACACACATACACACATATGCACACCTCCTGGCCATGTTTCTAGACATGCATGGCTACACACCCAGGTGGCCTTAATGGGTTTAAGAGCAGTCAGGGATCCTCCTGTGCTTCTGTCCAGACCTGAGCCCTCGTGTTTCCTGTCTCTGCATGTGACTGCACGGGAAAGGCGCGTGAGAGGTCAAGGCGCCAAGAAGTCACCAAAACACAGCACAGTGGTAGCCTCGTTAAAGTCCTTACGAGTGAAATGCGATTTGTTTAGACTTGCTGATGGTCAAAAGAGAGTGTAAGTTGGCCATCAGGGACACAAACAAAAGCATTTAAATGTCATTATAAAAGTGTTGGCAGTGTGGCTGACCCTTAATGATAGATCTGGCATTTGGCACTTGGCAGTAGGTCAAACTGGACCCTGTGTCTGCAGCTCCACGTCTGAAGTAAAGGTCATTAGGTGACCTATTGGCGTGAGGTGGCTACAGTCACTAAGCTAACTCTCAGCAGCGTTACTCAGCTTGCTGGCATATGCTGACAGGCATCCAGCTGAGTGGCTCGGCCTGAAACAGACGCACACATGCACATGTACAAACACACAGGTCCTGTCCAAAATTACCTCCAGGGGATAGACGTCCTGCAGGCTGCTCTCATCTGTAATTCCCTGATCTCACATGTGCTGCTGCATAAGGCTCCTCTGATGGGGACAGAAGAAGAGCAAAGCCTGAGTTAGTTTTTTTTTTTGATTGAGTTGACTTAGGAATAGACAAAGTTCAACTTATTAATCAGTTGCTTATCATTGTTCTGCAATGCCAAGCTTCATTCCAATTAGTTCGCCCTTTGACAATGCAAATGGTATTAAAGTCAGTCGCTCTGAGAAGTCAGCAAAGTGATAGAAGTGTGCGAATATTAACCACTCGCCCCAAACTGGCAGAGCACAATCACTACAATGCTGAGAGAGACGTTAAAAGTGGCTTCTTATCAGTAACAGTTCGGGCTTATTTCATTTGAGCCCACAGCATTTCTTTCCATTTGGCCCCCGCTCCATATTTGTGACAGCTTTGATGTGTCGATGCTTGAGGCCCTCTCTGCATCCACGGCACGCAGCACAGCGGCACAATAAATACTTTGATAGCAGCACAATCTGTAACTCGAGCAAAAACAAATAACGAAGTGGTCCTTACAAGAGTTCTTTTGTCGGGGTTTGCTTCTGGATTCATGAACCGAACAAAACAATTGGTTCCAGATTGAGGCGGGCTTCTGTTCTCCCCAGGGGGATGATTTAAATATATCAGAGGAGAGAGAAGCATGGAATAACACTGGATATGGTGAGAGCGCAGTTGAGAGAGGAGGAATGAGTGAAATGGAAAATAATTCAACCATGGGCGTGGGAACATTTAAAGTGGATGTGTGGATAGCTGGATGCAAAGATGGATGACAAAGTCTGCACAGTAAAACCACATTTTAGTAATAAATTTGAAAAATTGATAAAACTCAAAAAATAATCAGACGAAAAGGCACCTTTATGAACAACGCAAAGGTGTGACGAGTCGTGATTTGCATAAACCGTGAGAACTTCCTGTTCCTTCATGTTAGCAACCGGTTAGCAAGCTTGCTCCCTTCTTCTTCGGTAACTCTTTACTGAATGGTATGATGTACAATACTGAGAACAAAAGGCTGAGGGGAAAGAGTAAATGGCACAATGCAGAGAAATAGAAAGAGGATGTGACTGACAAGCGCCAGCATGTTCCTGGCTTTCTAGTGTTAGCCGTTAGCTCACCAGCTACAACAGTTCACCAACTAGCATTGCAAGAAGTCCCTACTTCTCCAAAGGAGGACAGGCGGATGAATTCCATTGTGCTACATCTTTAATGAAAGTTAAAGCGGAATAACTGAGTGTGTATCAAGGGTGATTCCTCTTTCATCAGAGAGAGACTATACTGACCTCGTACTGTACACCGCTCACCATCACAACACAGCACTGGCCTTTGTACTATTTTTGGATGGCTCCATCTGTATGTAGACAGCAAGCTACCTGGGTGTTTGAGGATTGAGGGGTGTGAGTGTGTGTGTTTGTGTGTGTGTGTGTGTGTGTGTGTGTGCGTGTGTGTGTGCGTGTGTGTGTGTGTGTCATTGGTGTTATGCAGGGGGCATTTGCTAACCCAGATGTTTGGTTGAATTGGGCCTGCTTCACTTCCAGAAAGATCAACAGGAATTTCCCATAACCCAACTCCACGCCCGGGATCAACATTTAACACAGCTTGCTTTCCGTGTTAGTCTTTAGGGACCGGATGACACGATGCTGCTCTGTGACATCAACATTGGTATTTTTTGTTAATTGTTGTTAGCGGAGAAGGAAAGCGGAGATTGACATTTTCTTGTTGTTAATTATGTTATAAGACTCAATTTTCTCTCTCACTTACACACATGCACTCTCTCTTTCCCGCTCGCTCTCTCAAGTGTGTGCTTCATTCTTGAGAGGATGTACCAAAAAGGACCTGGCAAGGGTTTGGCTAAGGTCCAGCTGCCTTCACAAACACACACACACACATTTGCACACAAACGGCGCACACTTAGTCCCCATCGTGGGTGATTACAAAGCCTTTCAAACTCATTTACACACACAAGCAGTCAAGCTGAAAACTAATTTGTCTCAACATACACAAATACAAGGATACACACAGAAACACTTTCTCACACCAAATATCAACAGAGCAAAGATAAGAGAGGTGAAACAATGTAAGGACAGACAACACAAATACACACACATTCATGCTCACACACACATATAAACCATGGCCATGTCCAATCTCAATCCTAAATGGTGATAAGTGACGGTAATTTGACATGACAGCCATGAACTGTAGTATCAAACAATATGAATCTGATGTCATGACAGGAAACTGCGGCTGTGGTGGATGTCAGGCATCAATCAACCTTCTGGTTCTTAAAGTCCCAGTGAAATGAAAGTTACAGCACCTTTGGGTTACGAAGACGTATTATCCAGTAAGACCGAACATAGCGTGCTGCAGGGATGAAGTGTTTTTTTAGTCCAACCCCGGAAGTTAGCGTCACACTGGTTATATCACAGAACAAAACGTTAAAATATCTTAAGCTTGTGTTAGCCACAGACCTTATTTCAGGCATCTTACCAAAACCCCGTTGACTTTGAGATTATACCGGAAGTGCAAAAATGTGAACTAAAGTCTTTTAGCACTCAATCCTGCAGCCCTCTATTTGAGCAATGTAGAGTTACAAGAGGGATTTAAATTAAATCCTTAGCATTTAATTGGACCAAAATAAAGTGGGTGGGCTTAGAATGTAGCGTGGTAGCGTGGTTGTTAAATAGGTGCACAAAATGACCGGGAATGAGATCTAAAAGGGTTAATGGGGGATTTTTCATTTAATTTCAACTTTAAAGTCAAACTGAGATTCCATTGGATGATGAAAGAGGAAGTTTTCCTCCCCTAGTACCTCTTCGATTCAATCCTGCATACCATTAGCCGAGGCACTACCTGTTTTGTCGGCTAATTACTCATTATCAGAGCTTGGATTTGTCTATGTGTGTGTATGTGGCAACAGATGCAAACAGGAGGTAGGCACACACGCTGCAGGAAGGAGGCTGCAGTCGACTTAACATCCATGCAGGGCGCTGGGGGAATGAAGACAAACTGCTGCTGTGACGTATAGATGACAACTTGTGTTTATGCGTGGCACCAGCAGACAGATAGACAGACAGTTCTCCAGTTGTTGTGTCCCAGAGATGGGTCCCTGGGACATCTGACACCTCTTCCTGTTTGGACATCAGGCCCCTGAGGACACACACAGCTGGGGACGGGACAAAGCTAGCTCCCTCTCTTTGCATCCACACACACAGTGTCGCCTATAAGGTCCCATATATCAGCCCAGTTGGTGACACGTTCTCCTTTTCATGTGTGACCACCAGCCCATGGTCACATGAAGGATGTAACAGCAGCTGTATATACGCATTGGGTGTGTGAATATGTATGCGTGTGTATGTGTGCATGTTGTTGTCACTTTAGTCTGCGCAAAACAAGTTTCTTCTGACATCACCTTGTCATCACTGGGAAGCTGCAGTATCTAGAAAATGACCATGAAGGAAGAATAAATGCAACAAATCAGTGTAAAACCACAGCTGTATGTCTGAGCAGGATGAGTCAACTGTCACAGCAAATAAAACAGCAAATTGTCATGGTGCTAAGCAATGCCCTATAAGAGTTGGTTGCACAATGGCCAAACGCATTCTAGTTTCTGCACTTCTATTTCTGTCTCCATCCTGGCACGATAGAACTGTAGCTGTAGTTGTCATCATTCATTATTCCTATTCCCAGGCCTCCTACGTTATGTTAGCATAGGAAGCACATGTGGGTGTAGTATGCTAACAAACAGCATAGCTTGTAAAAAAAATGTAATGGGGTTGCATATATTTAAAAATCAAGAACAAAATAGCATTTCACTTGGTAATTGGCTCACACCACAATAGATATACACTTATGCGTTGCTGGTTCTTTCAGTATGCATTCCGTCATCATTCACATTTAAAAAAATAATAATTACTCAATTAATTTATATTCAATTTAAATAATTGGTTGCATGACCTCCCATCCATATTACCTGCTGGTCAGGAGTCCAAACTGCCAGACAGGAGATGAAAGTATCCTGTCTCGCAGTTAAAAAGGTGTCTTTTTAAAGTATCCTAAACAACCTTTCAGACTAGCTTTTTCCGTGCCCAGCTTTCTCTCTTCAGTTTTGTCCATGATAGCAATACCAAAATATTCAGGTAGATCCGGTGCTTCAGGGAAGGGGGATATGAGTGCTCTTTGTAAATTACCCTGTTCTGACTGGAATAGCCTATTTTCACATGCATGAGTAGTGTAGCTTTAAGAATATATCACCGTTAAGATGCCTGCCTAGATTTACAACAGCAGTTTCACCCATTTTCTTGTGTCAGCAAGCTTTGGTGCAATTCCACCCTTGGGCACTTTAACATTCAGCATGGCGTAGCATTTTATCCCTTCTGATAAGAGAGGAGCCATGTGGTGCATTAGTGTAGCATCTTAGCCAGCCATGCTAGTAATTCCTGCTTTGATATGAGCGAACATGAGGAGGACGAGAGAAATATCTCAGCCAGACATACCGGCTAAGCTAGCCTTGATTTGGGACGAGACGTGTGTGGGATATAGAGGAAGAAGAACACAGACTCTTCTCCTCATCTCTGGGCAGCAGGATTAGAACGTTTACCCGCTAATGTCTTTAGCCATGCTGAAGCAAGAAACACACACACAGACTCTGATACACATAATGTAAATACTGTACATGTAAACATAGATGGAAGAAGAGACATGTGTTGTGTACGCATAATTTCACATATACAGTAATATATACACAATATAGACCAGTATAGATCCAGTACATTCAGCTGGCCTGGCCATGCTTTGTGTATTTGTGGGTGCTGAGGTCTGCACCCATCTGCTCCTGTGTGTGTGTAATCTGCCACAGACAGGCTACAGCGCTTAGAGGGGCCAGACTGCAAACACTGCACTGGGATGAGACACCTGCCACAGGGCTAAGACCAGAGCCCTGACGCACAAACACACACAGATGGACGCCACAGTTACCATGGACAAAGCAGTCACTCCATTACTGCCCAGGCAGTAAGACGTTCAGGTGTTTTTGTACCGGTTGAGACCATAGTTTACATAAAGACCCGTGTATTTCATGCAGGGTGTTGATTTTCTGTCCCTATATGCTGCAACCATCAGTCCTAATTGGTTGGTATTAATTGTCCATGGAGGAGGCACATTTGACAAGTTCCATAACTACAGTGTTCAAAATGCTCCTGGTGAGGAGGGAAAAAAATATCTGCTTATCCTCGTCTTGAAGTCTAGCTTTGAGCATCTGCTGTCAGAGTGTCACGTCTGAATTTAGCAAATGCCCAGGCACGAGGTGGCTGCGTTCTAAATGCCCAATGCTCAAAGGAGTGTCTGTCGTGCCGCAGCTCGGCGTGCCAAATCAGAGCTGGCTAGGAGCTCCCTATAGGCGAACAGATGGCCATTACTATCATTTATAACTTATTAGGGCCTATAATCCTACCTGCGTCAAACACGCCCCAACGCTTAGGGCTGGCTCTCTTTTTTTTCCGCCTCATTTAAAACAGTTCTATCTGCCAGAAAAGTCCTCATCACGATTTTCTCTGTCTCTCTATCTCTCTCTGTATTTGTAATCCGCAAACTGTGTGGTTAACACATATATATATACAGGGATACAGTTATATAGGGTAATCTTTCTTTTGAATCAACAGTCAACAGATTGCCCTACGATGGAGTAGATCTGGAAGCTGATCGTACTGGATGGATCTGCAGGCGCAGCATGCGGTGTATGATAATTTCTCCCAACTGTAAAGGAGAGTCATACACAACCATATTTGTTGAAACATTGGCTGTTGTCACTAAACTGCACTCATAGCAACAAAGAACAACTGTTGACGACAGAATTGACATTTTACAATTCTTGATTTTAAGACACACTCGTATTTAATAAAGTGCTGATGTTGTGCCACAGTGATAATTCACATTCTGCTTGATTTCTGCATCCTAACAAAGTCCTTCCTCCTACTTTGTCAGTCTCTCAGTCTGGCTCCACAGAGGCAATCGTCAGTGATGCCTCACATCCACCACCCAAGCAGGTGTGGGCATTGACGTTTCTGCTGTGAACAGGCTGCATCTGTCATGTGGCAAAGCAGAAATAGCTCCAATCAATGTCCCCCTCGGACACACACGCACACCCACATACACATGCTGCACTCGCACACCGCTGTTCTCCATCCAGCAAACAAGGATCTATGGAACAATCATTGTAAACCACCCCGGCCTGCAGTGAAGGCGATCGATCAGCTCGTCTCGAATAGAGAGTCAACACGGCTGATGCAGCCTCCTCGAACTTCACACGGACTTTATAATAATCACAACCTGGACAATGTCCGAGAGATCCCGAAACCTTTGACTCAATTCCTCACCTCCCATCTGTCGCCATTTTGCTGCAGCTACTTTGTTGCAGCCATTTTGTGTCCCTGCCATTTAGCACTCTATTGAGCTTCAGCTGGGGACGCCAAATGGCACGTGTGAACCCCCCCACCCCACACCGCACCCCATCATTTGTGACCGTTTGGATGACAGACAAATAGATGGGCAGACACACAGGCAGACAGAGAGACAGAAGGAAGGCAGATGACTGGCTTTGATGAGCTTTATGGAGATGTGTGCGGAAAGACAGACAGACAAATGTGTGTTGGCAAACATACAGACAGATAGACAGACAGAAGGTATATATACATGTGGTGTTGGTGCGTGCGTGTGTGTGTGTGTGTCCGTGTGTGTGTGCGTGTGTGTGTGTGTGTGTGTGTAAGCGGATGTCAGACCAGGTTGTGTGTTCCTGCAGTGGCAGAGATGCAGAGATGAGAGGGAGAGAACAGGAAGCTGCTCTCCTGGAGACAGATGGACTGCCATGCTGTGGACACACACACACACACACACACACACAGAGTGACACACAACAGTACAGCCAACAAGAGAACATATCAGAGCACGACTGCTGAAAACAGAAAAACACACCAACATGCTAGCCTAAACAGGCATCACGGACACACGCAGCACATTTGAGGAAAAACGGATGAAATATGCAAACAAAACTTCACGCGCCAAAGTTCACTTCACAAGGCATCATCAGAATTAGCCGTATCCAGTGTCTCTCAGCACTACTGAGAACTTCTTCTCGTGGTTTAATCCAGGAACTCACTTGATGAATTCTTGCAAGTTTCTTTGCATCTCAAATCGCACCTAAAAGGTAAACTCCTCAATGAATACAGTGAGATGCTTGCTGACAAACATACATGACACACTCACGCTCATAACAGGTGTTAATCCTGCCAGCCTCAGGTACATGATGACAACATCTTCACACCCAACTTGAGAGCTCTGGCGGATCCAGGTTACACCAGGTTGGCACACAGGATGTGTTGTGCGTACACACACTTACACACACACAGTCTGCTTCTTCACTTCACTTTTCCCAGTCTGTCTTTTGAACGGAGACACACAGGAAAAGGAAGGAACAAGAGAGTAAGGGAGCGAAGATGAGAGAGTCTTCACAGACACCGACTCCAGCAGCGACAACAGCAGTATCACACCGTGTGTTTGGGTGTTTCTGCGAGCGTCTGCGAATGTGTGTGTGTGCCCGGGCGCGTGTGCTAGGTGTGTTTCACAGGATTGCCAACACATCTCCTCGCAGCGAGAGCCCTATAGGAACAGAGACATCTGTGGAGTGAAAGGACGCCAGCTTGCACGGCCGTCTCTGGAGAAAGAAGAGGATGGGAGGAGGCGAGGAAGAGGAGCGGAGTAGCAAGAGGAAGAGGAACGGGCGGGAGGATGGAGGACAGTCGGCAGGAGCTCCAAACCTTGTCTGTCAGCCGATAATTAGAGGAATCCTGTCTAGTTTACAAAGAGCGGAAAATGTTTCATCTGAAAAAGTTGCTTGAGAGTCCTGAAGTAAAACAAGAGTACGTGGTAGTCAAATTTTCTCTCATTTTTTCTAAAAATGTTCAGGAAACAAGTCAAAGTGAAGTCATTTTATAACTTTATTTAACAACATATATTATTTGTATTGCAAGACTGCCCTCGAAGTAAAAATATCAACCATTGGTTATCCCTTTAATTGATACGTTTCTGTCAGTTGTATTCAAAAACACACTTTAAGATGATTATTCTTTCAGGGTCCTGGCGTTGAGTCAGCTGAGCAATAAATGAATGTGATCAAGCGGTGATTCACTTCTGTATGACATCTTTGAGAACATAAACCTTGGACATAAAAGCCACATGAAAGCATACAAGCATCGGTCATGTCAGCGATGAATCCCATTTAGAATAAGAGCCGCTGCATGAAAAGTACCTCGGTGAAAAAAATACTTCCCAAGTACCCTCGGTGAATGTCTGCATATCAGCGAATAGACATTGGAGACGTTGTCCTCCTTCAACAATTCATCGCATGACCCTGCAGGGACTTCTGCCGCAAATGGAGTTGATGACAATACAAGCAAATGTCCTCCTTGTGTGTGCAAGCAAGTGCACTCAAGCAGATGTGCACTGCAGACCTTGGGAGTATGAGCCAGGGAACAGGACACAGGTGCACCTGCTCTCTGCTCTCGATGAAAGGTCAGCCAAATTCAAAGAGCGACGCGACCTTCCAGCGCCTGTGTGTGTGTGTGTGTGTGTGTGTGTGTGTGTGTGTGTGTGTGTGTGTGTGTGTGTGTGTGTAGGTGTGTGTGTGTGTGTGTGAGCCAGTCCAAAAATCTGTGAGAGTAAATATACACAGAAAACATCTACTAAGCTATATTATTTGCAGAATTAGTGCTGAAATGTATTCCCTGTAGCTCATCTGTTTTCTGCAAATCTTCCTCAGACTTTTTTTCTCAACAGCCATCATTGCCACACGTGGCTCCGTGTTGGTTGCCAAAGTGCATTTCCAGCGATCTGAGCAGGTATACAGGAGAAAACATGTGCAGCCGGACCGCTGCCAGCAGAGACAGAAGGTCCGCAATGATGTTTCACCACATAGATTATACAGATACCGCGGTCAGAACCAGGAACAGACAGAGAGAGAGAGAGAGAGAGAGAGAGAGAAACGGGGGAGAAACAGACAGAGAGAGGGAGAGCAGGCGACAAACGAATACAGGCGGAAAGAAAGGACAGAAATGGGAGCGAACACAGAGAAACGGAGCAAGTGTAACCATGAGAGGGAGGACATGAGAGACAGAGAGAGGGAAGTGAAGCAGGGAGGGGTGTGTGCAGGCTACAGCTGGCAGAGGGATTCCCAGAGCCAACTGCCAGTGTAGAGGAGCTCCTTAACAACTTCACAGGACTCTCAGAAAGGAGCTTTAAAGTGGCCACATGGCCTGGCCAGCACAGCAGAGCAGAGCAGCAGGCTTTACTGGGGCTCTGCACACACACACACACACACACACACACATCCGTGCACAAGCATTCATACACACACAAGCTCAAAAAGACTCAGCCTGCCAGCTGCTGACAGGGACAAGAGTGTCCAGAGCGATAAATCTGTGAGCATGTGTGTGTGAGAGAGAGGGGGGTTAGACAAGAAATAGCAAAAGAGCAAAAAGCCTCTTCTAGCCTTACACACAGAAGTCAGTGTTACAGCCACAGATTTGCATGAAAATGTGAAGTTAGCCATCGAAGCTGCTTCTTCGATATTTGCCACATTTGTACCTGCAAACGCTTTCATCTGCTCGAAATCTGCCTCTTTGCACAAAACAGACAAACATAAACTCCTACAACTGCTGTCCTCCTCCTCCTCCTCCTCCTCTGTACCTGCAGCACGCCTCCACGAGTGAAAACATGTGGTACATGCTGTTCAGCAAAGCAGCTTTTGCTTTTCGCCGTTTGATTCCTCCGATAACAGCAAGCAGCGGCTGATCATCAAATGGTTTCAACGAGTTAAGCCTCGTCATTTTGGAATCGCCGCATGATCCGTTAGATGCCAGTGCTTGGTGCAAAGTAGAAATTGGTTCTTCTCTTCTTTTTTTTCTTCCATTCATATACTCGAGAATCATTATCCCTCTTTTGAGCTGAACTTTGAGGAAGGGATGGAGGGGGTTGAAAGACAGAGGAGGAAAAGGGGAGGAGGCCAGAGGATGAGATGCCATCACACACCCTAACTCTGTGTGTGGTGGGACAAATATCTCCCTCTCTTGCTTTCTCTTTCTCAAACCTCCACTGGACGCTTGTCTGTCCGGATCAGTAAAGTATGTTTTCCCGGGGGTTGTTCAGCGACAACGGTTTTTCCAGTCGGGATCGCGGCCTTTCCTTTTTTTTCCCACCATCACTATGCTAGACCACCGCTATACTAATGGCGGGGCATTAGCATTTCAAGGAGCCTCCATTAAGGAGGGCAAGAAAAGCTGCTCTCAGCGGGGGGAAATCCATTTTGTCCCAGGCTCCAACATCTGCTGCAGCCGTCTCAGCCAGAAGGACGCTCGGATAAAGCCGGAGAGCCCTCTGATTTACTGTAATGACAGACAGACCGATAGACAGGCAGAACGGATGACCATATGCGGAAGCGAGGGAGAAAAAGGAAGAGACAAAAACAACTTCTGTCTCACTGTCTGTCATTTTCTGGTGCTTTCTATGTGCCTGTGTAGGTGGTGGTGGTGGTGGTGAGGGGGGGGGGGGGGGTCATGGGAAAGGGTGCCCGATTAAGCTCTGCTGGGTGAAATCCTTTCTACCCAAAGTAGTGTGCAAAGTAACAAACAATATCTGAGAAATAGGTAATATCATAGAAAAAGTAATATAAGGAGAGCTTAAGAGCAGTGGTGAGGAGACATCTGTGGTCATAATGAGAGACACTCACAGGCTGGCAGGCTGGCTGTCATCTGGTCCCACGTAATGACTAAAAGACCTGAACCAAAGAGAAGAAGACAAGTCAAAGAGAGTAGCAGAGAGGCAGACGGACAGAGAGACGCACGGCCTTGATCCCTGCCCCATCTGTCCTGCTTCTCGCATCTCCCTCTATCTCCTTCATCCCCCCCCCCCAGCTCACCTCCACAGCACAGAGGTGAGCTGAATCACACCGTGGCCAACTGCGAGTCAAAGCTTTTAGCAGACGGATGGACAGATATGCACGCACAGAGTGACAACACCAGCACAAACTTGAAGTCAAAACAAATAGAGAATGTGTTATCTTTGTAATAACTCATGTAATGACACTGTGCCCTTCTATGTTGCAATTGCATGACCTTTTTCGCCACTTAACTCGAGCGTTTGTGATATTTTTGTGTTGATCTGCGTAGAGCACGGGTTGATATTCCTCAGGGATGAACACTGCAGCCATAGTCACAGACACTTGACAACCTCTGGGTTGCTGTGACACAACACAACACCACTGTGATGGATAATGACTGTTGCCACGCACCAAAACAGAAAACTCACTCCAGCTGATAAACACTGTATTTCTTATTTTCACAGCAAGCATATCTGACTGTTTGGCCAGATAAGTCACACAGATTCATCTGTCTCTGCTCTGTATCGTCTTCTAGGAGTGAAGATACGGATACAAAGTGTCTGCTGGAGTTTGAACAGATGGAGGGCCTCTTCTGGAAAATACTTTTTAAAGAGTTTTCTCCCAAAAAAAAAGCACATCAAAATAGATCCGTCTTAACAAGCCATTTATTCTTGGTTTCATTTAGAGACAGAACAATGCCCGCTGCTAGAGGTAATCGTTTCCAACGCAGTTTCACGTCAAAATGGGTGAAAATATGTTCAAGACATTACTTGACCTCGATAAAATCTTGAAACAATTTGATACGTATTGGAAACAACTGAAATGATCTGCTAGTTAGCTTTTGGAAGATCGTTTTAGGGGGAAAAAAATATGATTTTAATATTCTTTAATGGCTGAAGATATTTTTCCCAGTGCACACACACACACACACACACACACACACACACACACACATGCAAGCTGCAGGAAGGCCCGAACAAGTCCAACAAGGAGATGCAGGGCGATGATGTCATCAAGCTGAGTCGTTGCATCACATCTGTGGCTGACCCGGTGATGTCGCCTGCGGTGAGCACCTGCTGCTTTCACCACAAGAGAGCCAATAGATGTTAGAAGGGTGTTTAGAGCGCGCGCACACACACACACACACACACACACACAGCAGCTGGTATGCAACTCCAACTGGACAAAACAATACAACTTGGAACATCCCAATGTATTGGATGGTACAGAAACCTGGTAAATTTGGAAAGAGCTCTCTCTCTCTCACTGTCTCTCTCTCTCTCTCTCACTGTCTGTCTGTCTGTCTCTCTCACTGTCTCTCTCTCTCACTGTCTCTCTCTCTCTCTCTCTCTCTCTCTCTCTCTGGCACCACCCAGTCTCAGTTGCGATGCCACAGCTCCAGCCTGACTGATGCCTTTTCCTGTGTGGTCCAGACGTAAGTCATCCAGGCCACTTGCTTCACTGTTTACTCGTGGGTTACTTCTTACACACACACACACACACCTACACACACATACACACACACACACGCACGCACACGTCATCTCCCACTCTTTCTCCGCAGGTCTGGTTCTGAGCTCCATCACTCCTAACAATTATCTTTGGCGTTCGCTCACAGATCAGGCACCTCAGAGTCTGGGACTGTTATAGATGAGGCACACGCTGGCCTCGAGATGTGTTTACAAGAACTGTGGGTAAACTGTGCGTGTGTGCGTGTGCGTGTGTGCGTGTGAGTGTGTGTGTGTGAGAAAGAAAGTGCATGAGAAGTAAGAGCAGAAGGCTAGCTTATAGTTTGCTACAGTCAGCAACACTTAAAAGGGAAGGCTTGTAGTGCTCTTCCCGCTACCGGATCATGTCCAGTGTCTACACACACACACACACACACACACACACACACATACACAGAGCCAGATGGACAGCAGTGCTAAGGCTTAGTTTAATGACAAAAGGACCCTCAATCTGGACATGGATTTATCACTCACTTTAAAGTCCATCTGCGAGAAGTTTGGACTGAAAACACAACTGCTCAATCTCCCTGCCTTCCTCGGCTTGTGTTTGAGCAACTTAGCCACTTTCCCTCCCTGCAGTGCAGACCACACTCGCACGCTTTCAAACGCACACCGAGTCCCATACCCCTCCTGCATCTGTAACACATCTGAATGATGAATGTTTGAAGGCGGGGCGGTTGGAGAAAAAAAAAAAAAAGAGAGAGAGGACGACCGAGGCTCTCAGCCTGGTGGCGATATCATAGAGGAATGCAACCATCGGCTTTTAGTTCCTGGATTTTACTGGTGTCCAGGGGCCTGGCAGCATGTGGGGTGGGGTGAGGGGAAGCTGGGAGGCAGATAGACAAGAAGAGTGACAGCACGGAGATAGACTAGCTACCTATTTATAGCCCGGGCCATCTGCAGAGCTCCCTCTTGTCTTTGGTCATCCTGTTCACAAAGGCTTGGAGGCAGATTCCAGCAGCCCAGCGCCCAGCCGCTCCATTCACTATTCATTCCAGAGCCGGCAGCACCATATGGATCCGGCCCCACTGCTGGGCCCTGGCCGGCCTGTTTCTCCCTCTCTATCTCTCTCTCTCTCTTCAGATTGACGTGGTAATGAAGCCTGGGTGGCTTGCAAAGCGCTCTCCTTTCTTTTCCCCCCTCTTCTCTCTCAAAGACTGGCTTGAGCATGACCGGACTACCCCTCCTCTTCCTACCCTCCTGTTCTCTTCCTATTACTCTCCCTCCTCCTCCTCCTCCTCCTCCTCTTGCTGTGCTCTCCTTCTGTCTTTCTTTATAAGCAGCCCAGACACTCCTCTCCTCCTTTTACCCACTCTCAGACATCCAAATGATCTCATTTCATTCCCTGACACCTGTGAGGAGCTAATGTGACCTTAAGTGGACAAGATTTTCTGTTGCCAGTCTCGCAATGCACATCTCCATCCCCCATCAACACTGATACATTGTTACATATTGAAGCAGCAATCAGTCAAAATATGATTTTTTCATTAATCATCCATGTCACATGTCACAAAGGTTGGATGCTCCCAGAACACATCCTCTTTTTTTCAGCTCACATCCCCTTTCCAGCTTGACCATTTCACTTGAATGAGGCCAAACTGGCAATAAAGCGGAAATGGAATCAGAGAAGGGGATTCCACACAAGGAAACTGTAAATGATGCTACAAAGCGCAGCCCCTTGGGGGAAGTAAGAGGACTGTGAAACTAAACCCAAACAGGGCTTCTGTCAGCCTCCCTCTGTCCCACATGCTCCTTTAGTCCACTGACTATTTTCATTTACAAATATGGCATTTTAATTGAGCCCTGATAGTTATGGTGCTTTAAACTGATGCTCCTCACTAATTTGAGAGTCGAGAGACGCTCTGTCTATCAGATGAAACAGAGTTAAAACGGACCAACTTTAAAACTGGCAGACAACAAAGAACGAGTCTGGTAATATTCTATATGTTTTGCTTATTGCCAATCAATTGCATGAAAAAGCAGAAATCTATAAATCATTGTCAAAATATTGTATTCCACTGTTCCATACACCTCCACTGTTGTCCAAAATCACATTATTGCACTGGTTCCTTCATTATGATGACAATGGGTAATGCAGTTTATTCTGAGCCAACCTCACATATCTTGTCCTGCTGCTGTAAACACTCACAAGAAATCCCAACTAACAGAACCCAACACATGCACATTCTGTGAGAGTAATGTTTAACGACAGTACCGAGCTGTTCTAAATGACTCGGCCTTGTGTTTTTAAAGATGCACGTCTTCATTAGGAACCTGTGGGCTTTGGAAGTCAGAAAGTAAGAGATGAAGTGATCCATTGATTTACAATTTTTATTTGATTTTAAAGTTATTACCGGTACATCAACAGTTGTTGTTTTTTACTGGAGTTTAAATTAAAGCAATTAGACAAATACAGTAAAAATCAAAACAATGATATTCTATAGAAATAATACTTATTGTAACTTTAGACCAGATGTCTACACAGCGTTTGACCTGCAAGCCACCAAACACATGCATACTGGGACCTCCCTCTGTAATAAAAGGAAGTTTATTCAAATGTATTTATATCACGTTTGTTCTTCCAGCTATGATAACACCCATTGGAACGATTTCAGCAACATTGACCCATTCCGACATCTGATCAATTACTCTTGTGAGTAAAACTGAGAACAAACGACCAGAGCTCCAAAAATGAACCCAAGTTGTAAAAAATTGTAGTTTTCCTTTAAGACAACTAACCTCCTGCTTCATAATCACCACACACCTCTATTCTGCCCTCATAGGAACCATTCCAAAATCCCAATCTTCACAAAATATGTAAAGTCTATTTCGTCCATTAGACCTTTTTATAAAACGGAATGGGAACTGTAACTCTGATAGACAAAACTTGGCTTTTGTTTGAATCCCACCTCCCCGAACAGAACTGGCACATTCATCAAACTCTGCCAGCTCCAAGAGTTTCACCTGCTAATTGCAGAGGGAGAGGAAAAATAACTGCGGCTGTGTGTATTTCTTGTGGTCATATTTTTAGAAGATGGATAACGTCGGAAAGGCATTACCAGTCGTAGGTATCATTTCTCAGCGTTGTAGTGTGGCATTCACCTTGGGATCTGTGGAGCCCGAGGCCTAGGCCAGCCTAGTTAACCATGCATGCTGTGCTGGGCCTAACCTAATTAGGTGCCATCCCAATGTCAACACTGCTGCGTTCAGCGCCTGATAAAAGACGAGCCTTTTCCTCCCCTACTCACACTGTGAGAGGGCTAAAAAGAGTCGGGTTAGAGAGACCCTACCATCTGCAAGCTCTCTCTGTGTGTGTGTGTGTGTGTGTGTGTGTAACGCATGCATGCTGTCACTTTGCTTTCAACTTTCAAACGTTTGCTGCGAAATGTAGGATATAAGGCATGTGCCGGTTCTGCCACCAACTTCTTTATCGTAACAGGAAACTGGCAGCGAAGATTGAACATTTAAATCAAATGTATAGATGCTCCTGTGAAAAGACACCATCGTACTACCTCACATCATCACCTCCATCTTACTCACAGTCGCTAATGTACTTCACAAGACACACGGTACATACATCCACATACAGCTGTGTCTCTTTCAGTGTTGATTTCATGCCATGTGTGTTTTGTGAATCCACTCCCACTTCAAGTCTGTGTGCCGTCTAATTTCATACCAATGCGTTTCATTATTTTTTATTTTACCTCGCATCCTCGGCGTCATTAAAGCAAACAAACATTTTGCACAGAGATCCCAATTAGGACCGATCAAATGTGGCTCCTCGAGCACGGAGGCACACGCGCGCGCACACACTCACTGTTGCCTTTTTAATATGTCGTCAAAACCATCCACTAATTCCATTTATACGGATAAAACACGCTCACAAATAGATTACCTGCTACATACGATCCCCTCTTTCACTGTGAAATTGTGGCACGCCGCCACATCCTCCCACTGCTTCATAGTCCATTAAAATACAGATGAGAGTGTTTTACAGCCTGGGCCAACAGCAACGCCTCCCAGCTAATCCACCAACAAACACAAACATCAGATGAATTATCTGTAATGGAGAGGACTCTGTTCTGGCACCGCTGACGGAGAAATGAAACAAAACATGAGTTTATTTTGGTAAATATTTGGATTTCGTTTTGATTCTGCTATTCATGTACGTAATTAGCTGGCAAATATAGATCTGTATAGAAATCCTTGATTTTTCATCAAGAGGGTGTTGGTGTCTTTAGGTGCGCTTCCAGCAGTTCTTTTCAGAACTGCCTCGTGCGCAAACTAGATATGAGAAGAAAGTTTCTTTGCTTTCAGCATTTGAAGAGTTTTTCAACTTCAGCTTCTTAAAAAAATGCACTTTAAGAAGAGAAATCCGCTTTCTGAATCCTCCATCCATCCGTCTATCCGTGGCCAGCAGCACACTTGACAGTTCCACTGGCTCAGGAGCCAAGCAGACAATGCTGCTCTGACAAGCGCATCTCTCCCGTGTCGGAATCTCATCTACTTAAAGCACTATTTATTCAGCACACATCCTTTTAATGCTGAATCTTGGCAACGGCGCATGAAATCCACCACCTTAATTCCATTAGCTTGTTACTCCAATAAATCCCAATAATCTAAAGCTAACTGCAACACATACACAGATCCTGGAAATACACGAGCCATAGCTGCTCCCTCTGGGGCATTTTTAACAACACTAATAGCCTTTAAAGGTTGATTCATTCTACTGATATCAAAGTAAATGGCCACATTAACCTGTGTTGGCTGCACTAACTGTAGTGGCGCTTGTCATATCGGGAAGTAAAAACTGGTGGCAATATGAAGCACAGCAGGTTTTGAGGATTTAATATAATTACATCACACAGATTTAAAGATGCCACAGCTGAAGAAAGTTGTTATTCAAATGCTTTTTTTTCTCTCCCGCTGCTGCTTCGTTTCCCACCGTCCTGAATGAACCGCCTTTCTGCTTGATCATAGTCCACACACAGGGCTGAAGCTATTGTTGATAAGAGACTGAAGCTTCACTTAAAAAGGGGGCTTAGCAAGTGTCGTTCAAAGACTCTGCTCCTCATTTGAAAAGTGACTCAGCTTTTGTTCGTGTGGAGAGGGTCCTTTAAGACCCAGATGCCCTTGGTGGGAAAGAGCAGATAAAACTGGTAAAAGTGAGAGAGGCAGAAAAGAAATGGAGACAAAGAAAAGACAGAGAGAGAAAACGATGACGGCGCGAGACAGATAATCTGAGAGGAGCGAGAAAGAGAAAGTAATAGGGATATTAAAAGCATACCAAGAGAGAAAGGCTGTGCTGGTGGGTCTGATCCTACTGAGCCGATGAGATGGGTGGAGGAGGGCGAGCAGGGGTGAGAGATAAGAGCCAAAGAGGATTAGGGCCGTGAGAACCTTTGCTGTTGTGATCAGTTAAAAGCACTCAATGATCCACCTGACCACTTCAACGTGCTTACAGCGGCAAATCTGCATGTGAGGGGACGATAAGACATCTTCAGCAGCTCTTGGAACCACGGCGACCCGTGCTTTTAACCACTGTTCATTTAAAAGTCTCTCCAAAGTGCACACGTCTGGAAATGAACGTGCGAGAATGGAGAAAAGCTCACCAAATAATGTGCTTATCATTCTCTACTATTATCCATAAGTCTACTGAGAATTAACTCCAGTGGAGTCAAATTATCCGACTTCATAAAAAGTGCAATCAACACCTAACTACATCATGCATTGCTCAGACAAAGTAACCGATTTAGACAATTAAATGAAGGACTTAAAGAGTGTTTTTTTTCACCACACCAGCCCGCAGAGCCCCCTGCCAGTGCCGTAGCCAATGAGCCAGTGAGGACATGTCCGTGGGATTTTTCTGTGAATTTGGGGGAGGGGAGGGGAATGAAAACAGCTTCCTGCTCTGAACAAAACTGACACAATGAGAGCGGTGAGAGTGAATCAAAACAGTAAAGTTAAGGGCCGTAAAAACCGAAACAGTGAGTTAAGACACTCTAAAACACTCCGTGAAGCTGAGTGAAACTGTGGGAGTGCCCTAGGGTGGGTTTATGACATCAGTGTTTCTGAAATCCTGATTACGGCCCTGTCCTATATCTATTTAGAATTGCCATAATGCTGAAAGACAGTGAATGAGAGGTTGAGTGAATGATTTTGGACACAGCCACAGTTGAAAATTCTGGACTTGCTGGTGCACTACATTTTTCACACTCGCTCTGTAAACAATAAATAATGCTTCAACGACAGTGGAAAGCATCTTGGCAGTTATGGTGTTAAACTGTTGGCTTAGAATAGAATAGATTGAAGTGTTTTTCGAGCGTCTTGGCATGTCCATGTGGCCGGAAGATTTCTGCTAAATGATCAGGAAATCTTTGTGGGATTTTGACTCTTTATTAACGTGGACATTTCTTGACCGTGCGTATTTTAACCCGGAAAAGCAGAAAAAGAAACTTTGACTTCTTCTGTTTACAAATGTGTGCATTGTTTTTCCAGCACCCAAATTACAGCAGAATACATTTGTTATAGCAGCCCATAGTAGCTCATAGCCTACTGGTGCGACCTTTCTCCAAACATCAGACACATAATTTATCACAGTGGAAACAGCACACGCATGGGTGGTCAGCAGTGGCACAAGACAGCGTGGATGAATCAGACACGACGGACCTGTTCTCTGTTTTCACAGAAAGGACTGTGTTTCCTACATTAACTCTCTTCCCTCTGTGCTGTATAAATAGATAAAGATTGAGTAAGAGTGAGATGACTGTGGTCAGAGGGTTTTGAGTTATAAGGAAGTGGGCTCGGCTGCAGTATAGCGATACAGCAGAAGGAAACTGCTGAGGTGGAGAGCTCAGTCCTAAATATCCTGATCTGTTCTGTCTGCACGTGCTGGAGAGGGTCACAATAGTGGATCATGACCCGGACACTGTCATACTTAGGGTCCTGGAGCCAACGCGTGCAACCGGCTCGTCATAGGCCTAGTTATTTCGTAAGTGCTTACTAAGAGGAGAGCACACATCCCTTAATAGAAACGGGGTGCGCCACACGATATCGCTGAATATTTACGCCCAGTAACTGCCAGGTGTAGCTGCTGCTTAGCTAAAGTAACTGAGCTATCTGACAAAGGCCAACTAACGTATCACCAGTTTATAAACAGAGGAGTACAAGAGGGCAAATGGTATATGGCTGACATATCTGACCTGGTAATGATGGGAACTTTTCACATTTTCACAAAAAAAAACCCACAACATACCCGGAAAAACGAAATTGTAGTTCCCGTAATTGTTAGCCTGTGTGACTTATTGCTGTCGGCTATGTCGGCAAAAACGGGTATTCCCCCACTCAAATGTGAAAACCACATATCTCGATATGTGTGGGGATATAAATAAAACAAAGTGACTGCATATACCTCCATAAACCAGGATTACCTGTTAAGTTAATTCAATCACTTGGCTTCTAAAGCTGTCATTTTTGGATGTCATGCTGCAGCTTTCGATGCTACAGTGACTTCCTGTTTGTTGTATGCTACAGGAATCAACTGTCATTACAGTATATAGGCTACGGTAGCATACGTTATATTGATGAAATGAAATGTAACCTCAGCGTCTTCAAGACACACACACAAAACCGTGTTACCACAGAATCCAAGAAGTTCCAGGCCAAGGTGGTATCAGAAGCTAGTTTCAGGTCTCATGTACATTCTCAATTCCCCTTGGAATAGAGGAACCTGACCGCCTGCACTCTGGGATTAAAACGACACCAGCATCATCAATTTGCTCACTGGTGCATCTGTAAGAGATGACAAGCAAAGGCCCAGTGAAATGGCCTTATGCTGTCACTGCACCTGTCACCTCCCTGCAGCAAGTGACTCAGTGGTCATTAATACCAAATGATAATGTTGATCATTTTCTGCAACATAACTCTGCGACAGAAAACACACCTTCGTTCTCCCTGCCGCATCAAAAAAAAAAGAAAATCTAATTTCAACTCCATCTTCTGACAGAGTGTTCGACTGGAAACCACACTGTCATACTCCCTGTGTGAAAGTGGAGATATGCAGATATCTGATATACTGGGGGTACAGACTGCTTGCTGCAGTGACAGCTGTGCCGGCGTGATAGGTGGGCGACACGGCAATGTTAGCGTGTGATTGTATGCCAACGGGCAATATTGCCCAAAAGTTTAACTGCAGCCAACTTTTCCACACTGCCAACTGGTTGGTGGTTGTCGCGCTGGCCAAAAGATCTGAGTGGTTCAACTCGAACTGAAAAAAAAAGCAGATTTTCAACAACTTCGGACGACTAGTTGCTTGAGTTGTCGACACTTGAGTTGCGAGGAATGGCGTTTTATATATATGTATATATATATATATATATATATATACATATATATATTTCCACGGCTCAGCTGTGCACCTCCATCCTCTACCTCCTGTCTCATCTCCTGCAGCCAGCTGTGGGCTGTGGAGGAGTGGTGTGTGTGCGGGGCAGAGGAGGGTCGGCCTCCAGGGAGGCGTGGAGTGGCCACTCCACGACCAGCCTGGAAGGCACTCGGGCAGCCATGGTGCCTTTGTCTCCCAGTCCAATCTGGCCACCTCATCTCTCCCATCCATCCATCTCTCCCGGCGCTTCCTGCCTACCCGTGTGCCTGCTGCAGCCTCTCACGTTACAATGGAGCCAGGCCTCGATGGCTGTTGCTCAGAGAGCAGAGAGAGTCCCATCTGGACCACAGGAGGGACTGAAGAGAGGCGGGAGGTGGACAGGGAGGCAGACAGCGACAGACCAGATGTATTTCAGTCAAGGCCAGGGACTGATTGAATCAGAGCTTCTCTATACCTTGATGCAGTACTTTTCATTTTCACATAAAGAAAAGACACATTCCGAACGGGTCAACACATGCTGAATGTGATTGTTTCAGAGAGCTTTTAATGAGCATAAAATGTGTCCAGTAACACATCTAAACTTCATTATTGAACTAAAATGTTGTGTTAAATGTTTACATAATTTTTTGTCATGTTCTTTGCGACTGTGTAATCAAATAATAGGTCGAGCAACTGAAAATGAATCGACTATTTTGATAATTGGTTTATTTGTGAGAAACATTCTCTGGTTACAGCTTCTCAAATCTCAAATATGAGGATGTGCTACTTGTTTGTAATATGTGTGTATGATAGTGAACTAAATATCTTTGGAGTATTGGATAAATCCAGGACTCTGAGGATGATACCTTGGAGTCTGGGAAATTATGGCTTTTTATACTATTCTATGACATTTTATAGACACAAATTACCTGACTATTAAAAAAACTGATAAGCTGATTAACTCATGAAGATGATCATACTCGTGGCACCACACTGCATTGCAAGACCTTTAACACCATTGAAGTCGATTTTGCTGGCGGTGTTTTGGCTGCATGTTCACCCTGTGCAGATCGCAGTTCACCCCCCCCCCCCCCCCCCTTTTTTCGCGTCTACTCCCAGTGACACCACATGGCTGCAGTTTGGGGGTGTATAACAGCAGACCACGCCCCAAAGCTGCTACAAGAGTCCCTGCGCCCCTCTTTGATGTGAACACTCCTCCACGCGTCAGGCACGTGGCAACCCGGTGGAGAAGAGTAGCGCGCCAGACTTTTCCTACGTTGGGTCGGTGGAGAGGAAGCCTTTGAATTGCGGAACGCGGCTGTTGTTACTTGGAAGGACGCGGACTGTGAAACAAGCTGAATTCAATGTAGGCTACTTTGTGTAAAAGAAGGCGGTTTGCAGGGTTGGGGGAATAAAAGGTTTAAATCAAGGCAGTAAGTTTGACTTGAATGAAAAACAACAAGGACTTAAGAGGCAGATTTTGCAACTCAGCACTTCAATTCGACTTTACCTCACGATTAAAGTGTTTGTTTTTTTGTTTTTTCCTCAACGGTTAGTCGTAGTCTCTGCCCTTTACGCGCATTATATTATTCGTTTGGTATCTTTACAGTTTACTACAAAGCATGTTTTAGGCGCACGGGGAATACGTTTTATTTTAATATCCTCCACTGGTTAAGTCAGGACTTAAGGACAGGTCAGACAAAACGTTTGTTTCTTTGCATGCGTGTCATAAACATAATTTTGCCATGAAGAAAAAACTGGTAAATCATTTCGAATCAGCTAATATTTACAGGAAGAGTGAAGTGCAGCTGCAGGGCGGAGGATCAACAAGTTGACCGGAGCGCAGACAGTCCGACGCCGGGGCTGCAGGGCGCACTCCAGCCGATTGGCAGCTCCGCTTTGTTGTCTAAAACCTTATCTCCTGAACCCAAACGAATAGGTTGGTGACCGCTGGGGAGAGAAGGGGGATATGGAGGGCTTGTGTTTGTTCGCTGCGACTGAGGAATGCCTTTGAGACTTGGAGGGGGCAAAGGAAACTTTAGGGAAACGTAAATGACTTGCAGCTCTTCACGTGCGCAGCAGTTCGGTTGTTTGGTCAAAAACTTTTTTTTAGGTTCACGCCCCTGAAATTTTCATGGCATATGGTGAATAAATGAATTAATTCACTTGGCCATGCATGAACTTTGACAGCTTTACGCAGGGTCGAGTTTAGCTGAGGTTGCTCATCATGAAACATCTGGAAACAGCTGTAGTTGTATCTACAATGTGTCTAGACTGAGTCCTCCCTGAATCAATAAATTGAGAAAATACAGTAGCCTACAGCTTCACAGTGCAAGATCAACATTCTTGGAGACAAACTTTCGCCAAAAGCTATTTGACCTTTTTCTACATTTTCAAACAAAAACTATCTTTTTCAAACTTCTTTTCCTGAGACAGGCCCATTAATGAAATATCTCAGTCCATTTCTTCCACATTCCACAATAAAGACTTTCTCAAACCCAAATTGACTGACTGGGTTAAAGACAAGTGGATTTTAATGGTTAGATTTCAGAAAACAAAAAGAAGATGCAACTAATTTGGCACCTCAGTGACAGTAATAAAAGTAAGGAATTGGCGGCTTTTATTTTGGAGGAAGGTATAAAGATAATTTAGCAATACTGCAATGAATAAAGACTCAGTAACAAGTAAAAGTCCTATAATTCATTAAACTAATGGATTATCATTACTGATGCATGAAGGTGTAAGTAGCATTTTATTGTTACAAATGTGATGTAAAGGCTATATTGTTGGGTATTTAAACAAACTGATATATTTTATGAGATCATCATATTTTATGAGGAATCTGTGTGAAGTAACTTGGGGTAAAAGTATAGCTCCTGGTATTAGGCAGCCTATAATGAGTCTACTCAAGTGAATTACAAGCATCACACAGGCTACAGTAGAGTAAATGTGGCCGGTCACCACCGAAGAAGAAACCATATCCCGTCCCAAGACTTCCCCGGTTCGGCCCCCGGGGTTGATGAGCTGAGAACCTGCACTTCTGATTGACAACCCCCGAAACCCCGTCTCCGTGGAAACCGCCTCGGTGGCGCCGCGAGGGCTGGCTCGAGGGCTGCTGTGAATGGGGGTGACGTCACGGCGCCGGCGCCAGAGAGTCTGCTCCAAAGACGGAGCGAGAGGGGAGAGAAGGAGGAAAAAGAGAAAAACGGGGAGGAAGAGAGAGGTAAGGGGTGAGGCGGCGGCCGCTCGAGGTTCGCTCGGCTTTTGCACTGACGTGTTCCTGCGCGACTTCATCACCCTTGCCCGTAGTCAGGCATCAGTCAAAGGCGCCGTGCGAAATGTAGCTCAGCTGTGGGAACGAAAGGAAGACGTGGAGAAAAATGGAAACATCCTATTGCACCAGATGTGCACGCGGACTGCAGGAGTTTCTAGATTATATTTGAAATTCATAAGAAACGGGATCGCCAGACAGCTGAAGGAGAAGCTGTTGTGTGAACAGAGCCCCGCGCGTAAAACACTCACACAGATGGTGTTTTTGCTGGATTTTGAAAAATATTGCAAGAGATGCGACGGAGGACGCAAAAATCATTTTATAGATTATTGCATATAGGCCAACTGCTTTTTGACTTCACCTTCTCTGCTCACAATAATCCAGGGACGAATTGCTCGCGGCATCAAACAGCCCCCCCCCCCCTCCAGCTGAAGAGTGAAGCGTGTAATTCCTACAAACAAATGGCTCATTCAGAAAACGTTAAAGTGTCAATAGTAGTTAATCCCCTCTTCACGTGCTCAGATATGAAAGCCACATTTTGTAGGCCGTGACTAAATGAACTTTGACACACAACATACTCAGGTGACAATCAACACAGAAGTGCACGAGACCATAACTGATGCATTTAGATGTGCTCAGCCACTTAAAAAACATGGAGGTTTACTAGGCTGCGTAAACACCTCCAACTGAAATTTAGAGTACAGACAAAACCTTAAATTATTTTATTTTTTTTAAATTGTTATAAGGCTGAACTGTGAACAACAATGCAATGTAGTAATTTAGTTGTTTTTGATCGGTATAGTGCGCACCATCAACATTTTGACAGATCACACTTAAGTCACCTCACTGTTGTAAATCTAAAGCACTGCTGAAATAGTCAATATTATGGTCCGTCAAATGACTAAATCCTAAATATTTGTTTGAGTTTTACCGCACACGCTATGTTCTTTAGAAGCTTTATTTTCTCATGCATAAATACCCCCCATAAATACGCTGGTCTGACTAGTTTCCTGGTGGAAGCTGTTTCAGTTTGCCACTCAAACATTTCACCCTGTTTGTTATTCAGTCTCAGAAGCTTGCCTTCACACCAGGTCCGGGCTGAAGGGAATTAAGAATCATCACACGCGCCTGGTACCTGTCATCACTGGTCCACACCTCCAACCCAGCACATGGCAACTAAATGTAGAAGAACGAGTGTCTGCAAAACAAGTCATCAGACATAAACTCGTGCTCTGTCGTTCATGTTTCAAAGCAATTTTTATTCTGAATCGGAATATCATTTCCCAAATATTCCTGCTTGATTTTCATCATAAAACTGCAAGATTTATATCATGCGGGCACAGGTATTGGCGCGTGCTCACACCTTGCCCATAGTCAATTGACAACCATGCGAATCATTAATTTTCTTGATCAGAAACAGGTAAGGGCTTAATTTTCCAAATTGCCCACCGGAGCTGCTGAAGCGCCCTCTGGGTTCCGCCTCCAAAATGCGTTGCCACTAGTAACCCGACGGTGAAGAGGAGGGCCTTAAGAGCGACGAGCCAATAGTAGAGCTAAACGGTGTTGAGTGACACAACCTCCTCGACCAATCAGAGCGTTTGACCCGCCTGCGTCGCATGCCCTGCCTGCTGCCTATATAAACCACATTGACAGTTTGGCTCGCCAGTCTGATCGCCGATCGTCTGGCAAAAAACAGGACCTTTAAAGAAGCAAGCTATCGATACACGCGACCCTCTCTCGCCTAACTTAATACTGACAAAATGAAAGCAATAAGCCCCGTGCGGTCCTTCCGGAAAAACAACGCGAATATATCAGAGCACTCCTTGGGAATCTCTCGGAGCAAGACCCCGGTGGATGACCCGCTCAGCCTGCTGTACAACATGAACGACTGCTACTCCAAGCTGAAGGAGCTGGTGCCCAGCATCCCCCAGAACAAGAACGTCAGCAAGATGGAAATCCTGCAGCATGTCATCGACTACATCCTGGACCTGCAGATTGCGCTGGACTCCAGTGTCGCACTAACCAGCCTGCATCACCCTGCGCGGCCGGGGCAGGCTCCATCCAGGACCCCTCTGACCACCCTCAACACAGATATCAGCATCCTGTCATTACAGGTAAATTACACCGTAACTAATCAAGGAATCCTAATTGGGGAAACTATAGCCTGGCGTGTTGTGGAAGATATATAGCCTAGTGGATTTTTATTTGTGCGCATAACCAGTGCGCCTTTGTAGCCTATGCGTAACTCGCACAAAATGGCTTGTTGAAAAAGAAAATGGCATGTTTTTTTTTTTTCCTCCTTTTGTACAGAATGAGATGAGGAAGAGATTTCGACCTACATAGTAGTGTGCACCGCCAGACACTTTCGATCGGATGCCGCGTAACGAATTCACATTTGGTCTGTTTGTTTGTTTGTTTTCAGTCCCCGGAGTTGCCATCAGAGCTGATGACAGATGACAGCCGGACTCTGCATCGTTAAAGCGGTAAGTAGGCTGTCCTCGTGTCTGCTGCTGCATTCTGTCCAGGGCTCGTAAGGCTCCGCTACAGCCTGTCTCCCAGTCTGCTGGAGCAGAATGGGCTAGAATTACCATTTACCAATCCATTTGTTCCCTGCTAATGTGGTTGACGTCTCACGTTGCTGTAATGGTCCCAATATGTTTTGCATGAGAATGCGCTGCATCACTGGGGCGTCAGTTATGACAAGGGGCGGACAGTTGGCTTGAGTTAAATCCAAATTTTAATATTTTTGTACATATATGTGTGTGTGTGTGTGTGTGTATATATATGTGTGTGTGTATAAATATTATATAAAAATAGTATATATATATATATATATATATATATATATTTACAGTCCTATTTTAGGACTGTAAACTCTCAGTAAGGTGAGCCTGATTAATGGAATAATTCTGTGACTCATCTGCTGTCTTAATAAGACATTTTGCATTGGAGTTTGTTTGAATGAAATGGAAGACATTCGCGCCAGGCTGCTTTGTGTTACTGTATATAAGTAGCAGTCGTCGGGGTTGTATTATACCCTCTTGTGTCTATAATGAAGAGCATCTGCAACAGGAAAATAATGGCTGTTTGGATTACTGCTACTACGATGTCTGCACATAATTGGTACAAGAAGTGGGTAGGCGCCAGCTGAGCGGCAATTACGCTGATTCTTCCCCAGATTGTAGGCTGAAGTTGTGCGAAAAGTGTGTGTGTGCGTCCCCCCCTTCTCGCTCCCTCTCTCTGTGTACATCTGGAGCGCAGGGTTTGCTTAGTATTGGGAGTGTTTGGTTAAATGTTAAAAACTGCGGCTTCCTCCCTGGCGCCAGTCTGTCCGGATCTCTGCCCTGTTTGCATTTTCTAAACACGCCTCTCTTTCTCAATCTTTTGCAGGTGTTTGGTCAAGACACAAAAACACACACAGGACCTGGGGAGCAGGACTTTCCGCCCCCCCCCCCCCCCCCCCCCCCTCCCCCTCCAACCTCTGTCCTCCAGGCCTGGACTTTTTTTCTTTTTCTGCTGACGCTGAAATCAAGAGACTTTTGCTTATTATGGGACAATCTAATGTGATGTGTTTTCTGTATGGACACTTCATTATTATTTAACTTAAGACTTTTTTTTTATTTTTTATTTGTGGTTCCTTTCTGGAAATGGAAGGCGCGCTATGTTCCCGAGAGTGGGAGGAAAACCGAGATTATTGTCACAAGGATTATTCCCCCGCTCAGCCCTGTCCTTCTCCTTGTTGAAGTCTTCGCTTTTTTTGCGGAGGTGCGAACTTGAATAGAAAAGACAACTTGGTTAGTTACTGTAAAAAGTTGTGTCTTGTCAGAATTGTTGGCACGTGAAGGACTGGACGTTGTTCAAAAAAGTAAAAATGAAAGAATGAAACCTTGTGGACTCCTCTCCGGAGTTTATCTTGTATAGTTGCAGGAATTTGAAACTTCTGCAAAAGTGTAATGTTGTACTTAATTATGCTGAAACTTTTTATAAAAGTAATGTAAATTGTACCTTTTTTATACAAAATAAATCAAAAACGCAACTTGAACATCTTTCATTTGGGGGGGGGGGGAGAGAGTGGGAATTCAATGTTGGTATCGGTGGTTCAGAATACATCAAACCAGTGCGTAAAATCTGTTTCCCAGCTGAGTTTCTACAGAACTATAAGGACATGGCCGCGCTGTATGTACAGTTAACATCTGACGCACTTCAAAAACAGATCCCACAACAAAGTGTCCTTCTCAGACCTGCAGTATGTGACCTATAATAGTCTAAAGCACAGCGTCAACACTTCCACGAGGCAAACGCAACCTGGAGCCACACAGTTGCATAAAAAGCTTATTTAAGGCGCACTGACTGCACTTCTACATTCTCACATGTAAAGTAAATAGGATTAAATGATTCAGCGTGACAGGCTGATCCATTAAAGCACCGGGCTTTAGGCTGTCTTAAAACAAAACTGGAAAATTATGGAAATTTAACTTTGGGTGAAACTGGGCCGTTGATGCGTTACGGATTCCAAAAGTAATGCTTAACCTACCAGAGGGAGTTTAAACATTGATTTGGATTGGCCTATGTTGCATTCAGTTATTTAAATTGGCCTAATATACCTCGGATTAAAAATAGCGCTAGTGTCCAACGTTTGACTTCATTATCCAGACGAAACCAACGTGATGGCTAACGTTGCTGCTGGTTTCGGTGCCAAATGACCAGGTATTCTACTATGAACACAGTGAACCGCGCGATGGTGGGATGTACTGCTTTGATAAATCGGCTTTTGACAAATATTCAATAGGGTGACCAATTAAAAGCTCTTCAATGTCCCGAGGTGGTATTGGGCAGTGCGCACTGTAGATGAGTGGCAAGACAGGCTAATACAGCCCTGTAGTGAAAGCCCAACTGTCAATCATCGCCTTCCTGAAATCCAGCGGGGCTTCTCACACGTTTTCACACCACAGAGCCGCCAAGCTATCTGATGATTGTACCCCAGGGAGGACTTTATGGGATCTCTCTTGATTACGTGTAAGCTTTAGGAAAACTCAACTCTTTACATGATAAAACGCTTTGAATCCAATTATTCAAGATATAAACTTAAGTTTACCTAAAAAAAAAAACCTCCTGAGGGGACTCATGCAGGTCCACGTTG
The DNA here is from genome assembly GCF_949748355.1 of Melanostigma gelatinosum. Lineage (NCBI taxonomy): Eukaryota > Metazoa > Chordata > Actinopteri > Perciformes > Zoarcidae > Melanostigma > Melanostigma gelatinosum. The sequence continues at coordinate 15,714,996 of NC_136649.1, forward strand.
AGTCACTGAGCTGTATTAGTTACTACCTCTCGGTAGGTTTGAAGACTGACGGGCAGCGTGTCCGTGACACCAGCCTGCAGCACGTTTGTATGGACAGTGCGCCATCTATCGGCGAATAGAAGCGCAGCCAGTGACGCCCTCCTGCATGTCACTGTTCTTCTGAGCTGCAGTTGGTAAAATATTAAATTGGTGTAGAGAAGACTTGGTTTAAACATTCTGGTACATTCACAAACCTAATCCAAGTCCACTGAGGCTTCTCTCGACAAACAGCTGATTTAGCTGCATAAAGAGCGGAGAAGAGAAAACATGACTCATTTCAAGGGTCCACATAGCAAAACGTTTATTGAAGTGAACGCCTTTTCACAAGGAACTATGGAAAAGACATCGGCACTTTGGAGACTAGTGCATGCACATCTATCACGGCCATCTATTCGAGATATTCTAACCACGGAACACAGCACCGCACGAAACACGTCGGAGACAAAAGTCCCCCCAGTAACAGAGCTTTTTTAAAGTCGCGATTACATCTCCTGAAAAACACCTTTTTTTGTAACGTATAACGTCCACAACATGTAACATTTCTTCACTAGACTAGCTTATCTCCACAACAGCACCATATTCACGCACGAAATCACACCTAAATCATCCAAACGCATGGGACAGTTAAAGCAATCCCAATTTGACCTGACAGAAGTCTTTTTGGTGGTATTAACTTTGTCGTAAATGTTAATAATGTGTCTTTAGATTTGTAATTTTTTTAAATAAAGGTGATTAAAGTAAAGCTAGATTACACATTTCCTTTCTAACAGTAGAACACATATCTACTCTAATTCTTTGGAACACGTCACAACACTAACAGTGTAACAACATCAAGAACAACAGTCTATGTGGCCCCTCTCAGACTAACGAGCGGCTCCTCAGAGGACGCTCTCCGTCTCGTCTCCCAGGCTGATGGTGCGCAGGTTCTGGTTGTGGATGGCTGCGGTTGTGGTGTTGGCAGTGCTGCTGCTGCTGCCGGTGGTGATGATGACAGCTGGCGAGAGATTGAGGCTGGAGGAGGAGGTGGAATCCGTGCCTGTGATGTTAACCGGCTGCTGATGGCTGTTGTTGGTGTTGTTGGTGTCGCCAGGGCTGTTTGCGTTGTTATTAAGGGTGCTGATGCTGGTGGTGCAGTTGAGGTTGCTGTCCCCGCTAGACGGCCACCCCTCATCTGGGCTGCTGGCCATCAGGCTGGCCTCGGACGGCGCCTCGGAGCAGATGGACATGCGGGCCACCGCCGCGTCCTGCAGGCCGCTCAGGCTGCTGGGGAGGAGGCCCCTCTTCTTCACCAGACCCTCCAGCTCCAGTTCAATCAGGCTGGGCTTCAGTGCTCCTCTCGCTCTGTCACCGTCTTCTTCAGCCTCCTCTAGAGAGCGGTCTGAGGAGCTGTCACTGGAGCGCATCCCTGAGTCAGACGAGTCCTTCTTATCCAGGAGGATTTCGGTGAGGAAGCCAGGCTTGGTCAGGAACCCAATGGGCTGGGAGCCGCTGTGGAAGGACAGAGCACCAGCTCTACCCTCTTTGTGGAGGAGAGGTGTGGTGTTGTCGGCCTCTTCTGGGCCGGAGTCTTCATCGCTGGGCAGCTTGTGGTACAATGACCCGCCTACCTTCTTCCTGGAGCCCGGAATCCTGGACAATGTACTGCGGTCCAGCTTCTCATCCTCTTCACTGATGGGGTCTAGAGGCTGGGCATCGGTCCCTGAGGGGAAGTCTGTGGCATCACTAGTCTTGGAGCCTCTCTTGGTGAAGGATTTGCGGCTGTCTTGGTCAGCTCCTTCCTTGGCCTGAGGAGAGGGAAGAGGATTCAATGACAAGAACATGAATATGTATAAGATCTTGTGCTATTGGCTAAGAGGCCTCTGAAGAGGGGAATTCCGGTCTCTCCCTTATGTGCCAAGAGAAACAAAGACTACGGGCAAAACTGTAGAAATGCAAGAAGCAGAGATCTCTCCTCTTCCCAGCTCAGAATAAGACATTTGCTGTTGAGGAATACAACATTTAAAAACACAACATACAGGCTCAGAAACTATGTCGACACTAGTTTCTGACAATAGTCACCACACTGTAATCAGACCGTGGGAGCTTCTACTCAATTTATGCCGTCAGTGATGCAGTGGCAAGAACTCAACAGTGTACTTGTGACTGTCCACCCACCCCTTTGTCCTCTGAGCTGGCAGCCTGGAGGAATTGTCCAGGGTGGGGCTGCACGGGCCTCTCCCCCCCAACGCCAGACATCTCCACCTGCGCCATCTGAGCGATGTACTCCCTGTAGGCATCGTGGTACTCAGACTGCTGCTTGTCCGTCAGCTTGCAGATGTCATTTGAGGATTCCTGAGAGTTGAGGCTGGACATGCTCGAGGTGCGGAGATTTGCCACCTGACAAGACGAGAAAAAAAGTTGGGACTGGTGCGCAAACATCCACGTGAGTTTGTTGAGGAATATATATTCACGTTAAAAGTAACTGAAGAGTGAGACTGCTGTACGGTTGTGGGCTCATCACCTGAATCTACACATGAATATCAGAAATAGAGAAATGCGGCACGTAAAGATTCTATAATTACATGAGTAACCAATGAAATATTCAGAACATGAGAATGAGATACAGTGACAAAGTTATTGGCAAAGGCCGCACACGGAGTGGCAATGAAAGCTGTGGAGTGTTTTCAGTTTTTGGGTGATGTGAATTTGAAAAAGATCACAAAGTGAGATCATAAAATAGCAGCAGAGACAGCTGTCTATGTGCGAGTGTGAATTGGGAAGGTGAAAAATAAAAAAACAGGGGGCCCCTTGACACCTTTTGGTGCGCTGCAGTGTGTGTGTGCGTGCGTGTGTATTTTGAATTCAGCCATGTTCAAAAGCCGAGCTCTTTTCTCACTCACAACCACATTAATGTGAAACCACCAACACACTGGCTTGATGCCGCGGACTTGTGGCCATGTGACAGTTTGGAGCGTGTGGCCGTGCGACCCCGTTTGTGTTGCACGCTCACACGTATGCTTACCCCGGCAATGTTAAGGCCCTTTATGTCCTTGCATGTTTGTATGGGCTGGTATAGTGTGTGCACACACACACGCAGACGGACGGTTCACGTCCGTCTGATCCGATCTGCTGTCGGGCTACATTTACACTTAGCTCCTGACAGGAGGACTGACCGGCCAGTGAGAGTTGTTGCTGTGTCTCGGAGGTTCCTCCAGCCCCGCTCCGCTGAGCTCCTCAAAGCTCAGATTCAGGCTGAAGGCTGCCGCTTCATGCTGGGCCCCCCCCGAGCGTCTGCTGGGCTCCCTGTGGTGCGAGCTGCTGTCCTGCTCGCTAGCAGCTCGGGACTCGTCTTGAAGCGGAGCCTGGGTTTCAGTGTGACGTAGCTCCATCACCTGGGAAAGAGATCGCAACATACGGTTTCAGATCGACGCGTCGTTTGACTTTTGTTACAGGACACGCAAGTCAACATGTGACATACTAAACATGCTTGGTTCACACGTGCTTGTGAGAGTGAGTTGTTGCCCATGTAGCGATATTCAGATGTCCCCCTCCTCTCCCGACAAAAACCTCCCTTCATCCAGATATCAGTCAGCCATCTTGAACCAGATGTCTGTGCTGGCTAGTGTACGGCGCTGTAAGGCCACAGCACTTTCCAGCTGCTCCGACACGAGCTCCGCATTGGATCTCCGGTAAAACACGACCAATCCAGGGCTCTGGTTTGGTATTAGGAGCACAGACGGACATCTGATGAAGTGAACCCGGCTACATGTGCAAGTGATGTCAGCCCCCGGCTCAGCCGACTGGACTCCTGGCTGACTGAATAGCGGCCTTCTCGTAATGCGGATTATGAAATCTCCATCCCAATATCTTAGCGCAGCACGAGATGTCATATTATGAGATGTTGTCGTGCTTCTTTTTGGACTAAACAAGAGCCGACATGCATCAACAGGAGCGGCCCTGGCAGGGCTGAGCGTCTGCAAAGTATCACAGAGTGAGGAGAACGTCTGCAATTGTAAATCTATTTCAGGCCTTTACTCTAGAGCAGGGATTCCCAAAGTGGGGTGCGCGCACCCCTGGGGGTGCGCGAGCTGCCTCTAGGGGGTGCGCGAGAGGAAAAGTGTAATGGCGGTCTGATGGTGTAATAATATTAAATATAAAAAAAAAATGTAATTTTAATTTAAAAACTGTCAGGTGGGACATCTGAAGCTATCAGTCATAAAAGAGGAGAGGGACAGAGAGAGAGAGAGGAATCGGAGGCGAGGGGAACGGAGAGGTGCGTGGGGAGAGACCGGGAGAAGAAATCGAGTCAGAGGAAGATGAGACGGAGGAAGGAGGAAGGGATTGCACAGACAAATCGGGAGCACATCGGCCCATCGCGGAGTCAAGGTGAAAAAAGAGGAAACGAGAGTGAGCATCAGACTGGGAAAAAAAGAGGAAATATGATGAAAAGTATCTGTGTCTGGGCTTCACTTGTATTGGCAACGCAGATTCCCCAAAGCCACAGTGCGTGGTGTGCAGCGAGGTTCTGGCTAACAGTCTGAAGCTCTTATTTACGTCGCCACCTGAACACCAAGCATGCCAGTGCAAGTCAAAAGCCCCTTACATTGTTTATATCGAAATTGGAGGAGTTACAAAACAGCCAAAACAACTGCAGTCTCATTCATGTGTTGGGTCTATAAATGACGCACTACGGGCTTCATATCTGGTTACAGAATAGCGAGAAAGGGGCTACCGCACACAATCGCCGAAGACGTGAGCTTGCCAGCTGCCAGAGAGATGGTGGAATGTATGATTGGGGAGAAAGAAGCAAAAAAGTTGGACATGATCCCGGTGTCCAACAACACTGTGTCGCGCCGCATCGATGCTTTGTCCGAAGACATCCTGGCTACATTAGTCGCTCATTAATTGTAAATTAAATGTGATAATCTGCCTCTGAGCCTGTGCGTGTGTGCTCGCCATCCTTATTGCTCTTTAAAAGTGACGCCTTGTGTCACTGAAAGTTATTGAAACTTTGTTGCAGTGTTTCAGGGCGTTTTCACACCTTCAGTTCGTTTGCTTTGTTACGATTCAGGGATTAATATGATACAATGTTGCACTTGCTCCTTTGTTCGGTTTGTGTTCACACTGCAACATTTAACAGCGGACTAAATCTTGTAAACAAATGCCACGCGCGAGCAAACTGTTCTCTCATTGGTCCGATTCTTATGCGGCTATGAAGGCTTAAAAGGCTCTGTTGCGTCTTTTTTTTTTTTTTTTTTATTAATGGGGGGGGGGGGGGGTGCGCGAACCCGGTCGGGATGTAGAAGGGGGTGCGCGGCCTAAAAAGTTTGGGAACCGCTGCTCTAGAGGAATGAAAGCAGAGTTAAGTTATTGTTGTCGGTGGACTGATGCTTTCTATATGACTTATGTCTTACTGATACACTTGATATGAAACAACAAACACCCAATGTATATTTATTAAATAGAAGCCAACAGCAAGAATATTGAACCAGGCTCTGAGGCAAGTAAAGACGCCACACAAGAGGAATGCAGTCTCACCGTTCCCCTGAAGAGCTGCCAGTCGCCGAAGTTCATCTCCATCTCTTTCTTCAGCTCATCCAGGTTGCACTGAAACAGCACTCTGCCATTTATATTAGCCTGCAATGGACAGGGAAGGGTCAGACTGGTTTGTCCACAGACGTTGCATCATAAGGAGGCATCGCAGAAGGAACTGCACGTCGGCAAAAAGAAACTACACAACCAGAAAACACGCAGTAATTATCTGGAAAAGTATCAGAACACGGATCAGATGTTGTATGTTATCGACAGGCGCACCTTCTTGATGATGGATGTGTACTGAGGCAGCATGCTGGGGTCGATTCCATCGAGCTGTCTGAGGCGCTCACACACTGCATCTGTGTTCAGAGAGCTAAGCAGGGCCGCAGGAGAGACCTGCACACACACACACACACACACACACACAGAATATAAACAACTTATTCAGAGTGTTTTTGTGAGTTAAGGTTACCAGGGCAAACTCAAACACTCTGTTTGACCAACTCATCACTCCGAACACATTGATAAGGGCAAAACGAGCAACAATTCCTGGCAAACAGACGTGCAGGCCCATTACTGTGAGGCACAGAGGTGCAAATCCGCAATCCCACACAGTAACTCTCTCCATCAGTCACACAGTGCAAGTGTAAACAACGCTGCCAACCTGTCCAAATACACGGTTACCTGCTCTTGTTCTTTTTCTCGGAGTATATAGAGGCGCATAAAGAGTGTGCGCAACACTTAAGCGATGGAGTCTGTAAGTCTGTGGGTTGGTGCCGCGCCGAAGTCGGCGGCCGCCAAGCAGCTCCGGGGCTTTATGTGACTAATACCGGTGGCCTGTTGATGTTGTCGAAGGCCTCACAGAGAGCCAACATGCCACCCGCTGGCACGAAAACTAAACAAACCTCATTCACCCCCCCGCCCTCCCCTCCCTTCGCTCACCCCTCTCCCTCTGGTTCTGCTTGTCTTGAACCCTCACTCTTGTTCCTTCCTTCCCTCCCTTCCTTCCTCTCACATTCCTTCTCTCTTTCCCATCACTCTGTTCCCCCCCCCCATTCTCTCTCTCTCAGCTATTGACACCATTAGGACATGGCTTTGTTTCTGGTTTCGAGGGAGAGGAGCAGAGCTTAGTCGGACTGCGAGTAGTTGTTGGACCAAAAAAACCAAGCAGCTCACCCCATTCAGTACACAATAGTAGGTGCCAACATTCTGTATTGGTGGGCAAGAGGATGAGTTTCGCTACTGTTCATGTCCACACAGTAGAGGATTTACTCTCAAATGACACTACGTGAGTGAATCTACTGAACTACCACAGGACGTGAAGTTGTGTTTTGCATTTACTAAGGGATGAGTCTATAGTATCTCTTTCTACAGCATGCTTGGTAGTGCCGAACCAGTGTGTTAGAAATAAGGTGGAGATACACGGATGACGGAGAAAAGGGTTGGATGAGGAGATGAAAAGGAGCCATGAAACCAGAAGTTTACCTGCTTTAATTTGTAAGGCAGCGACTTTAAATGCTTGATAAGGAGACACAAAGAAGAAGACGGACAACTAGTCAGACAGAAATATGCACAGACATTTATAGGAAGGAAGGAACATTGTGAAGCCGGGACTGTACCTGTGAAAAAGGGAGAGCGGAGGGGTGCAGAGGCAGACATTTAGAATAGACAGACAGACGAGCACACATGTTGAACTCATCATCAGGGGGCAGGAGAGACAGAAACAACAGAGCAGAGATCTATCTGTTCCGCAGCGGGAGAGGACTTTACAGTAGCAGCATGTCGGACTGGAAAAGATGAGGCTATTGGAAGTAGAATTATTACACAAGCAGATTTTGTTTTTCGCCGGAGTCAGCAGGCTTTGCAGTCATAATCTTTGCAGACAGAAAGGATTGCGGACGAGACAGAGAGAAAAAGACTCCAGAAAGAAAATGAGAAATCTCTCACTGCGCAGAAAAAAAAAGCAGAAGTTTCAATTCAGGGAAGGCCTCGAATAAAGACTCCTCGATTCAGACTGCAAGCGCGTGTTCTAAGAACGTGAGCGAAAGCGTATATATATATATATATATGTCTGCGGGTGTGTCTGCGTGTCTTGGTGTGAACCCTCCCAGTGTGTGCGTGTGATAAGACTGTAATTACAGCTGGGCTGAGCTCAGGGCTGGGCAGAAGGATGGGGAAGAGGAAACAGAGCTCTGTGAGGGAGGAAGCGTCTTGGTAAGGAGATAAGCTCTACCAGCACTGGGCTCATTGTCAGTGTGTGTGTGTGTGTGTGTGTGTGTGTGTGTGTTTGTGTGTGTGCGTGTGTTGCCAGCCCCAAACAGTTGCTCTGATGATAATCCCGGCAGCCCGAGGAATCCATACTCACACTTATATCAGCTAAGCAATTACACTGGGCTGAATCCAAAGACACGCATAAAAGTGAGAGTGTGCGCGCATGTCCACAGTCACAGATTTGCAGAAATACAGGCACATGTGAACACTACACAAAGAGATCAAGTGTGAACCCAAAAAAAAAGGGATAAGATGGGCTAATATACATGGGATGAAAATGAGGAAAGGAAACAAAAGCATAAGGGAAGATATGAGGAACAAAAAATGGTGTCACATTTAAGACTGGGATGAAGGTTTAAAGAGAAAGATTGAAGCAAGAAATGTAAAAGACAAGAATACAGACGGAGAATGGAGGGGACTTTACATAGTAATCTATATTTAAATCTTTCAAACAGCTCCTTTAAATGCTTGCTGGCCGCGCCCTGATAAGTGGCTTTGTAGAGCAGAAATCTCCTGAGTGGTGTTATCACCAAATTGTTGTAGTAGTGGCTGCTCGCTCTTAAAATGTCTGCGATTCAGTTCTTGCAACTCCATGCTTTCCTCAAGTGGGTTACCAACACTTTTAAGTCCATTTATGAGAGAATGTGAACGGCTACAGTGCCGACAGAGTGAACTTCATCCAGCATATATATACATATATATATATATATATATATATATATATATATGTATATATATGTGCTGGAGGTCATCGTTGCACCGGATGCAGTATTTATTGTAAGCATGCTGCAGCGAGTGCGACGGTCTATATTTGTTCTCTCGGCTTTTGTAAACCACAGCAACAGAATAAGTAGTCCGTGTAACATATAGACGTGCGTGTTATGCATTCAACACAAGAAATGACATATGTCATTATCTGCAAACATGCATGATAACGAAGGACGGGTTGCATATTTGCATATCGGCAGAGCTCCACAACCGTTAACTATATGTTACCATGGTAGGTTCAGAGGGACAGGCGGGGAGGCCTTCTCTGGCATCCTCTGCAATAACATCCTGACATGGACACAGAATGGAGACAAGGATTGTGTACAGAGAACAGCTAGAGGAGGTCAAGTTCATTGCCACTTCATTTATAGAAGAGGCTTTCACTGCTTTTACTGCAGGTTCACAAACTGGACGGGGCTTGAAGGAGGCGTACGCCGCCACCCGCTCAGAAGCTGTGATCTATAAAAGACGAACTTGAGAGGGGGATTTATGAAAGGAAACCGCGCACTGACAGGTATACGTACATTTCCTCATTTGTACGTACCCAAACACTTAGTATGGATCCTTTGAGCTGCTTTATAAATGAGACCCGTGGACAGTGGTTTGGCCCAGTGGCAAGGAAAACAGGCAGATATTGAAATCATCCGTAGGGGGATTTTGTGAAGGTAAAACAAATGACATCACGCTGAGGAAAGGGAGACGAGGAAAGAGGTACTTGAGATGAGAGGCGGTGTAACAGTGGCGAGGTCAGAAAGTCATGCTGTAGATAGACAGAGTGCATATTAAACAAAGTGTATTATAAAATAGCACAGCAACATTACTGGGTGACATAATAGCAGCTTTCTTCAAACAGGAAACAGAGAGCCGGACCAATCACTTCAATCCCACAAACGATTTAGTTGCATGATACAAATACTACTACTAGTGTTTCTGCGGGTGTAATCATCTCGTGTGAGATGATGGCACATGTCAGATGGCTCTTATACTTCTTTACTTACTAGTCCATTGGTGCCGTCCCCATGTTGACCGGGTGGTTTAATGGAGGGGCGCGAGGATGAGGGGACATGGTGGGAGAAAGGCCGTGGCAGGTGATACACATGATGGGGGAAATAAGGCTATGAGGGCAAAGGAAGGAACGAGGAGAGGAGGTCAAAATAAAATGAAAATCATACGAAGGAGGGTCAGGCACACACGCACTAAATTGCAGCAGGGAAAAGACACTAACTTGCTCACCTTTCCCCCGTAAATGAGGTGCAGGTTATTTAAAAACATGGTCATGTGGTACACTCAAAGACTGTTTACTTTACAGGTTATTCAGGTGTAACTGCCAAGTGGGTAAATGCAATGCTACGGTATGATAACGTGCAGCGGACTCAGCATTTAAATTCAGTAAGGGCCTATTTAAGAACAGTGTGGTTTTGTGGATGACTGGGTATCATGTGGCCAGCCATTCCAATTTTATTCACTTTGTTTATTTTTACATTGTCAAGAAGATGATTTTATTCACTTGGGCTTTTCTACAATAACACGGACTCTAAGTAGTGGGTGGAGGACTAGAGGACTGGTGATCTACACATGAGTCCCTCTCCCGTCTCACCCGGTTGTAGAAGGGGTGCTGAGGGCCAGTCATCCCACTGAAGTAGGCACTGTGAGGCTGAGGAGGCAGAGATCCGGTGAAGGAGCCCGCTGGGGAGCAGGCGGCAGAGGGCTGGCCATAGCCCGACTGGGGACGGGGCACTGCCTCTTGCGGGGGCAGCGTGGGATAGGTCATTCCTCCCACGTGCATCTGCTCCCTGGCCGCTCGCACATCTAAGAGGAGGACAGAGCCGGAGGGAAAAAAAAGAACAAGAGGGGGGGAGAAGAGGAAGTGTTTACCTGTGATGCTGATGATCATGTCTTGGCGAGGATTATAAAGACTCTTCAGATCCACCCAGGCATCAATAATTTAGCTTCATCATCTCAAGAGAGTTTAGCCAGTTGTGAATCCACAGAGAAAGGAAATGTATCAAACGATTGACTCTTGAAGCACTTTAGGGAATACAAGCAGACCGATGTTCCTGAACATGTTCTAGAAGACAGTCGAACAACTAAACGCTGGAGAGGAAACGAGCGCAGATGTTACGATTGCAACCGTTACCATCTTCAACTGCGAATTCCATTCTCACTTTGATTGCCATTACTCCGGTTTCTTCACAAACCAGCATGCGCGCTGATATTCTAGTCTTTTCCAAACGATATGCCGGCATCGTGACGACTTTGCTGCTTCCTCACAAATAAATTCACTCATGTAAACAAACCAAAGCACACCATTTTGAACCCATGGGCACTATCGCATCAGTACTTTTCCACAATTGTTTTCACATAAATCAATTTGACTCCGAAATGAGTGGAGTAGGCAACGAGGAGGGAGCTTTGGTAAGAAAAAAACCCCCTCCCAAATTAAAGTTAAATAAGCCTGGAGACAGAACAGAGTGTCTCTGTGTGGCTGGCATGAAAGTAAGAACCAGAAACAGAAGCAGGCACCAGAATGTCTCCTGGTTATACAAGTGGCTGCTGAATGACACGCTGAGTGAGACCCAATCCAGCCTGCGAACACAATGGGGGCCTTATGATGTGAGTCAGGCTCATGGGCGGGTATCACTGACAGCACTGCCCACTGGCTGGCCACAGGACACGGAGGGAGTGAGACGACTGAGCAGGAGCACCGGTCACCTTCCCGCTCCATGGGGACACGTGTAGAGGTGAAAACACACACACACACACACACACACGCACACGCACACGTTTCTGTGGATACATATAAACACCCACACACTTTTAGGACTGGTGCTGGACTCGCAGACCGGACGTCTGGTTGGTCAGCTGTGCTCTCCATGACTCAACTTTTCAGCTCAATGGAACAGACTTTGTGTGTGCGAGTGTCGTCTGTGGTCTCATAACACTACGACGCAGCAGCTTCACACTCGGCGTCATTGACACTCCTGTACAGGCTGAACGTACGCTGACGCACAGTGGCGAAAGTACAGTGGCGCTCTGGCTTACAGTTTCATACCGATGCACTGTGTTACGTCACTATTACTGCAAAACTGTGAAGTTCGTTGTAGCAGTGGAGGCAGATTGGCGACAGCGAGTGAACGTTTTGTCCTGATCCCACGGTGTCGGACCAAGTCAATTGTATTTATATAGCCCAATATCGCAAGTTATAAATTTGCCCCAGAAGCCTGTACAATCTGTGCAGCATATGACACCCTCTGTCATCTTCAACCCTCGCTTCCGAGAAGGAAAACTCCCCAAACAACAACAATGGACGAAACCTCAGGAAGAGCCACTGAAGAGGGATCCCTCTCCCAGGACGCACAGACGTGCAGTGGAAATCTGCTCGACATTTGATTGTTTGGAAATGAGAAGCGAGCTGAGGGTTTCTGAGAGCCCCTGCAGTGGGAGATGTTCGAGCAGACCCCGCTGCAATGTTATGAGTAATGTCACTGCCAAATGAGCTGGCACTGAACTCAACACATCACAGAGAGGACAGTTCTGTTTCTCCAAGCTATTGTACACTCAACCCTTTTATGTACTTAAGACAAAACCGTACGATAAACCTCTTTTTCTCTCTCTCACACACACACACATTTTCAGAGCGCCTTGGTAGCCTAAAAGGTTACTGCGCATGCTTCTTAACCATAATGTCTCAGGTTCAATTCCTTATATTTCCCCCCTATCTGTACAAATACTGAGTGTGTATAAACCTGCTATGATCTCCCTGAGTTTGGGGTCCAGGTTGACGGTGCAGGGCAGGAACATCTCAACATCTCTCGCAGCGAGAACGGGCGTCCTGGAGGACAGGAAGACCTCGAAGCTGCGCACGTCTCCATCAATCTCCAGCAGCGGCTCCACGTCCTTCGTGGTCGGGATGTTCTTGGAGATCCTTCAGAGGGAAAAAGAAGAAGAGAAGGATTCTAATTTAGCAGGTGACTATGTGATGGTGCTTTGCTCTCTCCAGCAAACATTATATATATTTATAAATATTTGAAGAACATGACTACGGTATTTGGTTGTTGGAATTTCAGGATTTTTTGGCGATAATGAACAAGTTACTGTGTGACTTTAGACCAAATGCTCATCAAATATACTACAATAACTTGGGAGGTATGATTGGCATATGACACAAATATGTCAACGTGTCAGTTTACACTAACTTCTGACTGCTCGCTCAAAGGCTCGACATTGTGACGAAAAAAGAAAAGAGGAAATAGCAAGCCGTACTGTCAAGATGCAAGCGATATGCAACGGTCATCATCATCATGAGAGCGGAGAGATAACTGGATTTAGAGAAGGCGAGATAGTGAAAGGGGGGGGATGTTTGAGGACAGATAGAGAGAGGGATGTTATCTTTTCTCTGCAGAGGAGGAAACCTGAGAAGATGACAATCAGGGTAATTTAGCAAGCAGCAGACGGAAGCGCCTCGTGATGTGCTGCTACAGTTAACATGATGTTCGTTATCGCAGACCTCAAGTAAACACCGTGTTTGGAGATTGTTTCCATTACTGTGTGATATAGTGTTTCCTGTCTATGCTGCAGAAAGCAACAACATTGTATCACGTCAAGAATGTCAGACGTGGAAACTATTTATTTCAAAATCGTTACAAGACTGCACAAACTCTGCCGCCGCACAATATAATGTAAAGCTTGAACCAGTAGTTTAGAAGGGACAACGGCATCTCTGAAATGAGGAATACTGAACATGAATACTCAAGTGTTGAAGTGGGGAATTCAATTTCAGCTGCACAAGGTTAAAAACAGATATCAGTTTAATCAAGGACAGTGTAACAACAAACCCAAACACCAACAACCCGGAGCAATCATTACATCTCGTTAATACCATCATTCAGACATGAAAATATGGAAGTCGGAGTGGCCTGTGACACCGACCACTCATCAGCAGAATGTGCCGCTCTTATCAGATGAATAGGGAGACTCCAGCAGGGAGCGGACATCTTCCTCATCTCTGCCTCCATTTGTCATCGGAGCCCTTCATCATTTTCTCAGCGGATACTTTTCTTCACCTTCCCCTCCTTCCAGTTGAACCTCGACTCACGCTCCGCCCCGATACATCACCCAGTCTGCGCACTGGTGTGTGCTCTGCTGAGAACACAGCCTGATGAGTTGGGTTTTTTCCCTGGGCCTGATCTGTCTTTCGGGAGTGAGCACATGCAGGCCTGTCTGTGACTTGATTGGATGAGTAGTACCATCGCTGCTGCACGCCAGCTAAGTCAGTGCGAGGTCAGCATCTGGCAAAGGGTTTTCGATGCGGCACACTGTTCGCTAATAATCCAGACAATCAGATAAACTAATCCGGTTAACAAACTGGCAGTAAATGTTCACCGTCTGCCCAAATCCAGTGAGTCTCTCATACATAGTGATGGTCGGACAAAACCACACAAGTTACGATTTACATCATTTCAATGTGAGCGAAGAGGTCGAGGTCCAGTCCTCTGTTCAAGGACATTGTGACAGGACAGATGGCTGGTGACGGACACATCTGCTGTTGCAAGGGCTCGAACCTGTGACCTTGTGGTGACAGGATGTCTCGAACCAAAATGTATACGTTTGGCAAAAAAAATACAGGGATGGAAGACCGGCAACATGTAAATGGGCCCTCACAGTCAAATGTGTACTACAGAGTGTCACGAGGGCAATCTAAATTATTGGCACGAAATCTATATTTTCCTTCTCAGCAGAGCAGCCCAGGTGGGTCACTCCGACCCAACTGTCCCCACCCCACTGTCCCCAACCCCACTGTCCCCACCCCACTGCCAGTCCCGACCCACTTGGGCTGAAAGGAGAGAGAGAATAGACTGTGAGCAGGGACGACACAGAGGCACACAGCTGAGCTCCAGTGGACAAAGCCCTTCATTAGAACCTTTACCAAGACCCAAAAGGTCAACGAAGCTCCATGTTGGCACACAGATGAACCCCCGCTCCCGTGACCTCTGCTGGGGAGGATGAGTGGGATGCACAGATGTTACCTGCACACACACACACACGCACACGTAAAGCGTCTACCGCAAACACCTGGGCAGTGGCGATGGGGAAATTCAAAGGCCCAGATGAAGGGTGGCGTGTGTGTGTGTTTGAGCGCATGTGCAAACACATGTGTATAAGTGGGTGTTTCGTTCCTTTTCCCATGAACTGTATTAACCCGTATACAGACAGAGAAGCCCTTGCTTTTCCCCATTTCCAGCTGGCTTACTGCTGTTTATTTGTGGGTATGCAGACACAGACCAACAGGAGCCTCTCTCTCCCTCCCTCCCTCTCTCTCTCTCTCCCTCTCTCTCTCTAGAGAGAACACCCTCCAGATATATTCTAAGGATTCTTTTTATAGGACCATGTAACATTACTAAATGATGAGTGTACACAGTTTAGTTGTACTGTGCCAAAACTTAGAATGGACAATAATAATGAACAGCAGCGTGTTTTCTCTGGTCTGCTGTTGTACAACATGCAGGAGCACAAACAGCTGCTTCTTCCAAAGACAACCGGGAGCTGGTGAGAGGAACAAATCAAGGACGTCCATCTCTGAGTTACATCCAAACAGATGGAAAGAAAAAAAGGGCGACAGCCAGAGTGCGAGAGGTCCGCTCCTGACGTCGCCAGCTGACTGGACAGAAACGTCTGCAGGAGCGACGTGTCAACGCTGATCCTGCAAGATCATTGGTGAGGATCAGAGGCCACAGACCATCAATGGACGGTTGATGATGAGAAGTATAGAAAAGAAAAACAGGAAGGACGAATCAGAATTACTGGAATACAGATGAGCTGACTGATCAATTTGAGTGATTCAGGCAAACCCGCTGAACTGCGTGGTATTACAGAACAAAAAGTGCCCACGACATGACAACAGCAGTTCATCAATTAGGTCTAACCACTTCAAATGTCATCCTCTGCAGTTAACTAATGAGATGTTGGCCTTGGCAGAAACCAATTGACACAAATGACTTCAGACTTAGTCATTCTCAGAGTGAACAGACGACACAGGCAAAATGAACAAAGCCATTCTTATCAGCCATCAGTTGCCAAATGACAAGATAGATGCACTGGTTGGAGCGCTAAGGAAACCGGCGTGCTACTTTCAAGCAGACAGAGGACGAGCGAGATAAAGGCCGCCGGGCAGCCCGGCAGCCGTTCCTGCACAATGGGCCCATTGACAGGACCCAGCTTATAGCTGCAGCGGTATAGGCGATTTGGCCCGACCGCTCTCGGTGCGGCGTGGCCACTGGGAGCTTTCTGAGCTTATCCAAAATGCTAATAGGTCCCAAAGCTGACTGGAGCGCAGCCTTTCTTCTCCTCTCAACCTCCCACACGCTGCAGCTGACGGGAACGAGCAGAATTCGTCTCTCTATCCCTTCTATCCGCTATTCGGGCGCTGGAAGTATGAATGTGCCACTTGACTTTGCTTTACAGCTGCCCACTGTGCTTATGGACGACATGCGCACACACACACGCGCCACAAAGAGGTGGTCTCGCTGCCAAACATTTCCATAAAGGGGCCCAAAGACAGAGCGAGATGCCTGCAGAACAGACAAACGCCTGTGCACATTGTGTACGAGAAGCTCAAGAGTTTCAGTGTCAGACACTGTGACCAGTACAACAGTGTGTGGGTGAAGAAGTTAACCAGACCCGGGTCCGGCACATTCCTCTCTTGGTCAGAGTCGCTGGCACGGTGTCTGCCAAGCGTGTGGATGAACTCAGCGAGGCCCTCTCTGGGAAAACAGTGGATAGGCGGACAGAGCAGCGAGCTGGCGCGTGGACTCGCATCCTCAGCGCTGAGAGAGGTTATTGTTACTTGGAAGCTGCCAAAAGCCTCCGCCACCCCAAAGGCAGAGAGCAAAATATGTTTTCACTTTAGATGACGCCATGTTCTTTGTCTACTTAAAATCCAGGCGAATTTCCTTGATTTGCATCAGATGCTTCGAGTACTGTGGACACCCTCTGTCTCCGCTTACCTCCGTGCCTCTTAACTTTCTAGTCTCGGGCCGTGCCAACTGAACAACTTGTGGCAGCGTCTGTTTTCCATATACATTCGTGGCAAAGTTTAGTCCAATAATTTAAACTCTCTTGTACAGAGCTGGACCTGTGCATCCCGAAGCAAACCGCAGAGACAAGCAGGCTAATGGGAAACACACCAGGCTGATAAAAAGCGAGCGGCCTCTCCTTTGAGACGGGCTCAGGACTCAGTGGTTCCCTGAAATGTTGATTAAACTCATGTGTAGCGCCGAAACGGAGCCTACTTGTTCCAGACCCCAAAAACCTTAACTGAACCCTCCACTCAAGAGTAACTAAGGCCTCATTCTTGACAAATAGTAAAACACTAAACCTCAGCGTGGTGATTTATGCTCCCCCCCAAAAAAAGAGTTCGGAGCATCTTAGGGCCGTGGCAAAGTCCGTTCATTGTGACACTAATTGCACCGCTCGAGTTCATATTGGCGCATGTGGTTGTTTGATAGCTGCAATGGTCAGCTGATAGGCCGTATGATGCGGAGTTAAGTGGGGTGGACTGCAAAAGCAAAGACAAATGTGCTCCGCTGATAGGATCCATCTGGAAGAGGTCTGTTATGGAGCTAAAATCTATACAGAGAGTGATGAATGTGAGAAATACAGCTCGGGATTCTCAGGCTGAACCAGTAATCCTCTGATTAACTTCACAAAAGGTGGACGTGTCCATCGGAAATAAGATGAGGGAGAGATAGGAGAACGTCAATGAGCGCATGTGCTGAGGAGAGAAAGAGCTAGACAAAGAAAGTGTGTTGTATTGCAAAAAAAGCTTCTCCTCTCCAATTTGAGTTCATGGCAACGAGGAAAGGCCTCTCTGTATTTTTGAGAACTGTCGGAAGCACATTGCTCGGGAGTCCTCAGCAGACAAATCTGATAACTAAATCCTTGAGCTGTACAGCGGTGATCACATGCCAAATTAAAAGCTGCTTTAAAAGCAATGATGGGGAAGAAAAGGAACACTCGTGATCCCTCCCAATATAGGCCGGATAGCCTTCAGCTTTAATTCGCCGTCTTTGGGCTTGCCCAGTCGTTCTTTGCCATTTCAGTGTGGTTTCTACACACAAATCCTAAAAGGGTTCAACCTGCACTGACCTTTGAAGGGCCAGGATGTTAACGTCAGTTAAGGGCCGAATGTGTGTGTGTGTGTGTGTGTGTGTACATACGTGTGTGTGTGTGTGTGTGTGTGTGACTATCAAGTGTGCCTGTGGCTTCCGCACCGGCTGAGTGGCAAATCTCGTTGTCCACTTAAAGGTCAGCGCTGACCCTCGTGCAACCCTGCGCTGCTATTTATAATCAGCCCCCCCCCCACCACCACCACCACCACCTTCCAGCACAAAGAGACAGCAGAGCGGGAGAGAGAGAGAGAGAGAGATCAGCGGCAATGCTCGACACCACAGAAACACCAGAGTATCGGGCAGATGTCTGCTTCTCGTGGTTTCCTCCCATCTCAGTGTCACATTTAAATGTTAATCCAGCCTCGTCGTCACTGATGGACGACTCCATGATTAAAGAGCGGAGGCCAGTCAGAGGTGTGGTAGTGGCTTTTTTTGTGCATTTGAAATGATTCTTTAGGCTTTGCGCAAAAAGGGAACAGAGCAGTTCTCTTGTTTCAGACCAATTAGACTAATCCTTCAACCTCGGCTTACAGAAATGAAAAGGGCTTTAGGGATTTTCTAACAAAGAATGCTGCATGACGTTCTTTCCGTCCTCACGTGGTCGCCTCCACACACACACACACACACACACACACACACACACACACACGCACACACACACACACACACACACACACACACACACTCAGCAGAGGACCGGTTTCACTGTATAAACAGCCATGCTGGACCCGGGGGACATGTGCATGAATCTGTGTGTGTCCACCAGCTGGACTATCTCAGTTGGAGCAGCAGCATCACCTGAGGCTTTGAATACACCTGAGGCAGGAACACACCAGTGGTAAACTCTTCTAATCCTGCTGGTATCCGGACTGATCCTCTACGGCAGTGATTCTTAACCATAGGGCCGCGGCCCATGATTGGGCCGCGCAACCAACGTTTGTGTAACTGAGCTATTCTCATTCTCGTTCGTGCACTCGGTCGCAGCCATTAAGCACAGCAAGTCCGCTACTCACACACCATTTCTTCGACCATATATACATAGTTTTTGCAATTTGCAAAGGCTAAAAATAAAAGGAAAATAATATAATATCAAAATATAAAGGGAGAAACACCTTTAGTGTGTCAGAATATCATGTGGTTACCATGTGTCCATTTGGGTCTCCAAATGTCCTTTTAGAGCTCCGCCTGGATCTCTTCATGGAAGAAACACTGTAGAATGGTCATAATTTGTCCAATCTTCTTCAAATTTGAGGCAGTTGTTCACTGATAGTGTAGTTACAGCCCTATACTGTCCTTTACCTGTACAGATACAGCCACCGGCAGTTATTTATACTGAAAGATACTTTTTTATTTTATGCGGACAAAAATCTTACATTTTTACTGACTCCAAAGGCCCACTGCTCTGTTTCTGTATGACCTAGGTTGTCTGACACTTTTGATGCATATAGTCAAGAGTGGGCCCCGGGACACTTTGTACTTGAAAAGTTGGGCCCCGAGGTCAAAAAGGTTAAGAACCCCTGTTCTACGGCAATCACACACTTTAATTCTTTTACCTCCCGGGACTGGAATCCCTTTTCTTCTCACTCTCTCTTTATGCCCTTTCTTATCTAATCCCAACCCTCTCCCCTTTTTTCATCTTTATCTCGCACCAACCAAACTTGGGCCTTTATCTATCCACTTGTCAGTCAGGGTGTCTGTCTGCACACTGGTGTGTAGAATCAATGCCAATGTCCTATCAGTGATGGAGCCAGAACTCTATTGAGACATCGGTGGTTTCACACCAGCCATTACAGATTCACACACGCGTTCAGGCCTCAAATAGCAGTGCAATGAGCGATGGCATTACCAGTTTTACTGAAACACCTCCTGGAGGGATTAAGCCCGGCTACAATGAGCTTCCTCAGAAGAGGACACAGAGAGGGGGGAAATATTGGGGGTTTTTTTTTGAGCATCTGCCGTGCATCTAGATGACAAAGTGTCATGAATACGACAGGAATTCACACGAACAATAGACAGCTTTGCAAAGAAGAAAGACTTTTCATTTGAGGGCAGGAGAAGTTCAAAAGTATTCATCATAAGAAAAGAATAGGATCTCGCCATTTTTCTTTTTTTTTGGCAGCCAGATATTTAAGAGCTTAATAAAAGATTCCACATAAAGGGAATCACCCGCATGAGCTTTGGAACAGCACTTTTATGCCGGCACATAATTGCAACCAAATTATAATAATTGTGCCAATTAAAGTAATCCTGAATGAAGAGAGTGTCATCTTAATGTTTCAGTACTTGGGATAAGAGTCTCTCTAATTAAGACTGAATTGCCGGGCTACGTATTCATTCGGAGTGCGATTAGTACAGAAAAGAAAAAAAAAGTTTTGAAGTGTCCGAGAAGTGCCTGGCTCTAGTCACGTCTCTGAGAGGTTTGATTGTTTGGCTGATGAATGCCGGGTCAGAACAACAAACCGCAGAAGAAGAAAGCATGAAGGGAGGAGAGGAATAGCTGATTCTTCATACGCTGTGACAAAAAGAGCAAAAATCATAAAGTGCATCAGTTTATGTGCAATAGTTTGTATGTTTGTGTGTGTGTGTAATAAACAGAGGATTCAGGTGCAGCGCCAGAAACACACTCCTGAGTGCGGCGGGGGCATCCTGGCACAGACGGGGCATCAGATGTCAGAGCCGTGCAGGAACCTGCTCAGTGGACCAGCGACACCTTTTTTTTCCGAGTGCCGAAAAAGGGATCATGGCATCCAAGAATCAACTCTCTGAGGTGCCGACTGAACCCGCCCCCATACAGCATTAGATCCAAATATGTTAACCCCTCAACCAAAACAAATCACCACTCTCAAAAAATGTGAGACATTGACTGACACCGTTTCCTGAACAGTCCTTGAAGGCGTTCCTAGAGACACAGGAAGTGACTGATCCTGTCCCCTGATGTTGTCTTCACTTATACCTCCATGCTAGTCTGTGTGACTGATTCGTTTTCTGTCAACAACGCCCACTTCAGTACCGAATACACACTCCCCACTGTTGAAGTGGAAGATACTCCATAATATCGCAACGGCTTGCCGAGAAAGAATTTCTGAAGCTGTACTTCAGTCAGGCAGGAACTTTACCAGGCGCTAAGAATCTTTATTACTTTCTACCCATTTCCAGCGCGGCAGTTGTTCTATGCAACAACTCAACTAGAAGAACCAATCACAGGTGGAGATGGTGTCCTAACTTTGGCAGAAATCCAATGTTATGTCACAGTTCAGAATGCCAGAGACCGTCTGTGAATCTAAAGCAGCATCGGGGAGAAACAAAGGAAACCTTCACATCATTTACTTTCCCAAGACATCCCGATCAACTCGTGTTTGATATGGCCGATGTGCTCACATCTGTGAAGCCACACACGTATTGTTAAAGTTCAAATGAGGCGAGAAAAGCATCAAAGATGACTTTGCACGACACGCTTTCACTGACTTTGGCTTCCTTATGATGTTATTTCATTAAAAAAAATCAGTTTTTCGGTCATGTCACTTTTTGGAACTTATGGAAAACCTTGCTTGTTAGCGTTCCGATGATCAATGAAAATATACTGATGTTATTTTTGAGTAGATATCAGTGTCTTTAGGTGAACCGTGAGGGCCCCTATCTCCTGGAGGTTCTTCTGGTTAATCAAACGTTGCTCTAACACTCATGAAGGATAAAAAGGAGTTCAAACTGAAAGGGGTGCGTCTAGGAAGTGATTGATTTGTGACAGAATACCCCCCCCGCGTCAAAGATGTGTCCCTGAGCAACATCCAGAACCTGTACTCGCTCAGAAACCTGGAATCACTCTACATTTAGCTGTTGAGTAGAAGCTTTTCCTGTAATGTAATGACTCCAAAACAACATCAAGGAAATAAACATACAGAAAGCCCATTACCAGTCTTTGGAAATGGCTGCTTTAATGCAATAACCATGAAGCAGGATAGAGCTAGGTTAGCTATAGTCATTAAGCCTCTAATGGCAGCTAAAGCAAGGAACGCCCGACTCCTGAGAAGAGACGGAAATACTGAGGAGGAAGAAACGACACAGCCGAAAAGGATCGTCACAAGGCTGGAGGCTCCAAATTCAATTAGCTAGTGTTCAAAGAAAAAAAAAAAAAACATTGTTCGAAACACGGATCTAGGGCCGTTAATTCGACGGCTACAAATATCAGGGTCGGTCCAAAACACTTCTTGTTTTGTTGTGTGTTGGTGTGCTGGGCAGGCCACGACGCTGGCTACAGAACTACCGGTCGTGAGAGAGAGTGTGTGTGTGTGTGTGCGCGTGTGCGCGTGTGTGTGAGATTGCTTTGAGCCAATCTCTCCTACCGACAGACAGCGCCATCTTTGTTACACGGCTCTCTCCCCCTGCTACCTTCCATTAGTCTGGACCGTTAATGATAGAAATCGCTGAGGTTATTAACCGATTACACATTCCCCATCAGATTAGGAGAGGCTGTGCTGGCCCACTCCCACTACGGGAATTAGCGCTACGCATTTCTCTTCACGCCGTGTCCTACAATGACACTTCACAGCCCTTCATGGCACTTGTTATTGCCAGGCAAGTTGCTAAAAACAGCTTTTAGCTGTTTTTAAAAGCGTGTGTGTTTGTGTGAGATATGAGGGGAAGGTGGGCGTGTGTTTTCATTTTCTCTCTCTCTATTCTAGGAGTTCAGGTACAGAAGCTGTCACCTCCATCACTGAGAGGCACTTTATGAAACTCGTGCAATATGTGCCCGTGGTTTAGTAGCGTGTGGGTCAATTTAGTGTTAATTTAGAGAGTTAGGTAGGGCATGAAGTCTGAACTGAGCCACATTTAAAACATCACAGGCAAGTATTAAACCGGATTTAGCTTTTTAACCTTTTCAAAGAGGGGGATGGAAACCAAAAATATCTTTTTAGACCCACTTTAGTGGTATGACTGATCCAGACTATGATTTCCAAAATGTAATATTTCTGATGCTCTGTGTACTGCTGAGCTGCAAGCCTTACAAAGAGGAGAGAGGAGGAGCGCGCTGCTTTGTTTAAATCAAGATTGAAGACCTTTCTGTTTGCTGCTGCCTTTAATTGAACCACGTTCAATTAATATATTTATCAATTTCCTGCATTTCTGCATTTTACTACTGCATTTTAATTCTTACACTGTTTCTGTCATTGTATTTAAATCTCCTTTTCTTTTGCCTTGTGTTTTGATGCTTTTAATGGTTTTATGTGAAGCACTTTGAATTACCTTGTTGTTGAAATGTGCTATACAAATAAACTTGCCTTGCCTTGTGACTGAGATGCAGGGCGACAGTTGACCTATAAGGGGCTGACTCACCCCCACGTTCACTTCACCACTAATATATTCACTTAGTAACGCCCAGAGGATGCGCAGTTCCACCGTGTAAAAATGGTCGCGCACAACAACACGTCCCATGTATGCGTGTTAAAACACAAAACGAAGCGTGCACACACTCGCGATCTGACCAGCATGGGTCATGCGGTAACAGAAAAAACGATGCTAACTATAAAGATACAGGAAGTGGTCCACTGGTTTAATTTGAGCTACGAAATAAGATGTGATGTGTGTGAGCGTGTGTGCTGTGCTGGGAAGAAAAAAAGATACACAGACAGAGGCCTGAGTCTTATCAGCCGAAGATTAGTGCAAGAGATAAGGCCTCTAGGCGAGGCGTCGTGTTTAGCCTGTTTGAGGCTTCCTGTCATCATCATTAAGGCCGCTGCAGAACAGAGCAGCCATTTGGAAAGACACCCAATGAGGACGAAGATAAAGGAAGAAAGGACCGTTGGTCAAAAACAAGACTGTATTAAGTCTAATGAGCAGCGTAAGCACAATCCAAATGCTGTGGTGAAGACACTTGAATCCAGGCCGTTGGTGAGATGTAGAAACACTGCAGAATGTCATGGCTGCTGTACCAGTGTATAATTATATCTCTTCAGGTTTATTTTCCACAGTAATTATGGTAAAAGTGTGGACGTTTCCTTTAGGGTGTCCACTATACTTAAACATGATAAAGATATATAATAGAGAAGTGTAGTGACGTATTTGTTTTTATAAAAGTCAGCGATCATCACATTCAGCAAAAATGATTCAGTTACAGCCTTGTGACTAAGATGTTTCTCATCTAAAACCTTGTGATCTGCCCTCCCCTCTCACTGTCCCATGTAACTACAGTATGAAAAAAATTGGAAAGTAATGCCTTTTGTCCTCTGAAAACCAAGCAGCATAAACCTGGTCTAATGAGGCAGTGGTTTGCCTTGGAGACGGGGGGAGGGAGGGTTGTCTGCTGAATCTAGCTGGCCGACCGGCTGACAGTAACTGTCTGTGACGCTTTCCTGCCGCAGGAGTCGTAGGCACTAGTGTATTGTGACAGAGTGCAACCTTTAAAGGCCATCGACTGATGTGCAGCAGCGCACACACCCAGCTACTCAGGCCTGTGTCGATCTCCTCCTCTCGTCTGCGGTGAACAGGCCTAAAAGCATCCATGACCACACACACACACACACACACACACGTACAGCGCATGAACAGTCACACTGTCAACACACAAGAGACACACTTCACAGCTCAACCAAACATGTCTGAGCGTCAACTGTCCCGTGTCCAGTTTGAAAGAAATGCGTCCCTTCATGAGTCTGGAGAAGTCCAGGTTATAATACAGACATCATGTACCTTGTGCATTATGCTCAATGACAGAATATGTCGGTCAGTTGCCAATTAGTGTGGCTCTTGAAAGCCATTGGCAGAAACTCTGGATTACTGTAGTCCTCAAAACAAAAGCATCTACTGCCATCTGCTGGTCACAGTTGTGTATATCAAAGAATATCAAGAATTGTTATTATTTATTGACTCCAGCTCTTAGATTCTGTTCTGGCTTTTTGATCTCCTCTGGACAGTCAGGACACAGAAGCAACTCTGCAGGGATTCAGCCGTTTACCTCCTTAAGCTAAACTCATATGACCTCATTGTGATCTTATGCTAAAGATAGCCTCAGCCTGCTAATGGTATGCTCTGCATTAGAAAGAAAATGATGGAAGGCAAATAAAAAAAAAAGGTAAAACAACAAAAGGAACAAAGAAAACAACTCTGCAGGTGGATTGAATAAGCCGGTACAGCTCGTAGATCAGATGACTTCGGACGGGGTGATTGTGTCCGTCTGAGTGCTTGTGTGTTGTACCTCTCATAGATCGTCTTGAGAGCCATCTGGTCCGACACTCCGTCGCTCTCTTCCAAAAAGAGGATGATCCACGACGTCCTGTAAGGCCACTCTTCTGTCAGGTTGATCCATGACGCCAGACGATCCCAGTTGAAGACGATCTGATTGGCTCGCAACAGACGACCTGTCAACGATGGTGCAGAGCGTTAGTGTCTTTTTAATGCCATTTACAAAATCAGAGCGACGGGGCCTCAGTTTGTAGCTTCAAGTCACCGGCTTCAACTGAAAATGACTCGTAGCCTGTTGCTGTGACACTCATAGCTTGAACACAGCATTAGAAGTCAGTGGTCTGTTATCCGGATCTAAGAAATGTCAAGATGATTTCAACCATAATATGTTATACGTCATAAATCAAATACAATATATTTTGAATTCACGAAATCCCATCAGAGCTTTGTTTGTGGATCTTCGTCCTCCTCCTCCATCCTCAGGATGACTAAACTTCACCATTCCATCCCTGTAAAACTAGCTATATTCTGGATAAATAACTTAAATGTTGCAGTTTAAACAAAATTGTAGTTTGTTAATAAAACGAGAAGAGGGCAGTTTATTCTTTACCGGTGATAGAAACGATGTTGAGCAGCCTCCTCATGGTCTGTGGGCTGATGTCGCTGAACCAGTCCTCGGTCACCAGCAGCTTGGTCAGGTCGAAGGACATCTGTCTGGTGATGGTCCTCTGCATCTGCCGACGCCGGTACGTGTCCTGAAGAGAGGCAGAAATCCAAAGACCACAAGAGCGTCGGCATGTTTTTCCACTGGCTTAGCAAAGATTAACATGTTTCCACGACTTTGAGTTGTTTTAATGGAACGTCAACATATCAGAATGGCAATTTTAGTCATTGTTATGTTTTATATTATTATGTGGAAACAAGCAATCCTGTCTGTCAAAAAACAGTTGGAAAGCAGGAGCTGTCTTACAGTCACAGATGTAAAACCAGTCCAGCCACAGCTAAGGTGAAACAAAAGCGTGAACATTACTCTCGACCCTTGTACGTTTTATTACTTGGGTGCAAGCTGTGCGCACAGGAGAGATGCGTGTCAGGATCGCCATGTCGTCTCAGGCCAGGCCACTGTCTAACCGTATGCTGTGATATATTAGGGAATATACAGGTAGATGTGTGGATAGGGCCTCATGTGCTCATATTCTTGACTTCCTATGCAACCCTGTCCATCTTTAACTGTACTTACATTAAATTATCTTACGGTAACATATCAACGGCAGTTCAACTTGTGCCAACTGTAAAGATAATAATCCAGCACAGGTCTGCATCTTAACCCTATGAGGTGCGAGTGAAACCAATTGAAAGCATTTTGTCTCTTTCATTTTGTCCCTCTAACGATCAGCTTCTTCAGTCTTCCCTTCTACATCATCTATCTTTTTCATAAAAAAAAAAAAAAAAAAAGATCGTAACATACGATTTGCTGCAAATACAAATCAAAGAGCCACTGTCCGGAGCCGAGCAGTCATGACACGAAAGCGAGCTATTGACACAGATCTAGCAGAGGACATCTGTGATGATATCAGGCGGCCGACATGGTCATGAGCCAAGGCGAGGCTTTTGGTTGACTTTGAAGTCGTAACGCCGGTCTCATGACCCCTTTCACGGGGAGATGAAACATATGGCCGGCACTCAGTGAGAACTGAAAAGTTCCACCATACAGACAGTCCATTGTGGCTGACTTTTTAACATGTACATTGATCTTTACTGTAGCTTTACAGCTTCATTCCGATGATTCGTTTTGTATCTGCTTATTTCTAAGGGTTATTCTTCTCTTTCATTTAGTAAAAAACGTTATATTTTAAAAAGGGGGTTCTTCTATTTTTGGGAACTGAATCCAGAGTTCCAGGAAATAATTACTTTCCTTAGAAAATGAGGATTCATTTCATCACAATAAGTGGAAATAAGATGGGAGAGATATTCCTAATGCCATCCACAACTTCAAAAGCCACATGAAAATGGAGAGCCACTAATTCAGTTTCCCCTTCTGCCCTCATTTTAATCTCCACTTGTAGAAAGAGGGCCCTCCTGCCAAGAGCTAGCTCGTGGCAGAGGGCAAATAAAAAGAGCATGCCGCCCCGTACTAGAAGGGCCAACAACAATAATTGAGGGTACAAGATAAACCCGAGGTACAAACAAATGTCAAACAAACAAACAAGAGAGGGAGGCGGGAAGGAAGGAGGGGGAGGGAGAAGGTCTCGCAAGGGGGGGGGGGGGGGGAAGGCATCAGCGACAGCAGCAGTCACTTAGCCTCCTGCCAGCAGACCTGGTGCCAGTGTTTTGTCACAGGGACCCACTGCTGCTAGGCCTTGTCATTAGGCTGTGGCAACGCAGCAGGAAGGATAAACAGTCATTACATCAATTACACCAGGAACCTTGGCCGCATACCGAGCACCTCTCCTTTTGTATCCGTGTGTCTCCTTCTGTCCTCTGGCCTCTGCACTGCCTGCCAAACACCACGCCTGCACTGCCCCCCCCCCCCCTTTCAGGGAGGAGGCCGAAAAGAGAGAGCAGTGAGGATCTCTAAAGGCAACTTCTCTAAAGCTAATCCAATGTTTTCTACTCGCATGATGGTGGAACTAACTCCATTTTAATTTTGCTTGATTAATGTAAAGACATTAAACATTCATTTCCAACTGTATGATATTTCCGGATAACATTTGAGTGTGGTGGGGAAACAAACTATTTTTTTCTGTCTCCGTTTTAATTTGGTATCAAAACATTCTCTGCAATTTGTTGTTATTGTGTTTTGATTGTTGTCACGGGTTCGGGCGGGGTGTGAACTGTGTATATTTAGGGTGACAAGTAGAATAAACAACGCTTGATGTATTGCCCTTGGTGTATCTTAATTGGATTCATTATAATCCTACTCTTGGACTTGTATTTCTATTATTGCCTGTCTATTATTATTATTATTATTATTATTATTATTATGATTCTTCCACCCATGTCTCATATTTTATATTGCATCCCCAGCGTTCTGGAAGCGGGGGGGATTACTCTTTGGATTGCCTCTCCCATAGCATTTTGTTTGTGTGCGATAGCTCTCCCTTGTCTTCATTATTAAAGAGCATTGTTGGCGTTGGGGCTGTAGACCCCAACTAAACATTATATGACATATTGGTCTGTTCAGATAAACACGACTGGAATGACTGTTACCCTGCGGTTTAGGGCGTTCTTGCTGCCAGACTTGGCCTGGTCCACGCTGCTCTGAGACATCTTCCTGTCCATGTCGTCATGCCATCCTGGACAGACACAAGACAGAAAGAGATGGCCTTGAATCAACACATTTCAAGTCTCTATTTAAATAGAACTGTATCTGTGCAATCCTCATATATATGTTTACAATATGTTGTATATATGCTGTTGTCCTTTACCCTCAGCGGACGAGGCCTCTCCATTGACGGGCGCTGCCAGGCAGAGCCTTTTGGCCGCGCTGAGACCTCTGCTGTTGAGGAATACCGGCAGGTGGACGATGTTCCTCATGTAGTCATGTCCGTTGATGTTGGAGTCTCTCAGCACACTGTTGAGGTTTTGGTTGATGGCTTTGATGATAATATGGGGGTCACTGGCAAAGATGGAGATAAAAGGGCCTTTGGAGAAGAGCACCCTCACCTGGAACGAGAAACCGCGAGTTGGTAAAAAGGAAGAAAAAAAATGATGCTTTCAGGGTGTCTACAGTGTTGCTAACACAGCAGATCCCTCTGTGGAGTGTCCACTACTTCAATGTAAAAATGGGAAGTTTACAATCGACAATAACACGACAGCTCGAGGCAACAGTCTGCTGTGGAACTTAAACTTAACGACTCTTGTGAGAGCACATGGTGTTGGGGATTTCCCACTTTGCCAACTAAGGGGCATTGTCCAAGTGTCACAGGACATTGATTTGTGCTTCATGCAGACATGGTCTGTTAACCCCTCCTCCCATAGGAGCATCAATTACGGCTCCACCACATGAGCTGCTTCTTTAATGCACTTCATTTGGTGTGTTCATTTATGTAACTTATACAAAAATGTGTATTTCAAAGTGTTTGAATTGCTGAACACAGGATGGTTTCAGAGTGACTAGAGGGTGCCTAGAGGGTAAAGAATATTACATTCGCACACAGGAGGTTGCCATCTTCACTGGGATTACCGGTACTTCATCAAATAACAACATTTGGCTTCAGGAAATTTTATTACAGCAGCTGAGAGGAAGGATCTGAACTGGGTGGCGGCACAGCGCCGGAGATGTGTGGGCGCTGTGTGCACAGGCGAAAGACCCACGGAGAGTTCATATGGCAACAGCAGCAGCCATTTGTTTGAGGGACAGATGTTGTTGAAAAGTGTAATTGCTTTTATCAGCCAATAGGAAAGCTGCACTCATCATGTATGTTCCCACGCACAGAAGCATGTGCAAACACACACCGTGTCCAGCATCTGCAGAACTTTGTCCTGCTCACAGGCGTCCAGTCCGTCGATGATGACGGCCATGCGAGTCTGGTTCTGGGTAAAGCCGTCAATGGTTTTGGCCATTTTTGACATCAGCTCCACTTCCTGCTTCAGAACCTGGTGTGAGACAGGGGAAGAAAATCAATGTCTCAAAAACAAGGAAAGGGGAAATTGATTGGATTGGGAACTACAGTGTCGTGACTTCACAAGCAAATGGAATGCCCCTTTATCCATGAAAACAGGACGTCGAACGGTTTGCATTTGACTGGGTACAATGAATAAATCTATTAGTCTACCTTCATAAATCCTTCACTCTTCAGCCTATGCAAGTTGTCGGCAGCACTGTGCAGCCGTTTCCTCTGGGAGTTGAGGACGGAGTCGGCCACCTGCCACCAGGTCTTACAGTTGAGCAGTAAGGCCAGGCCCACCACACTGGCCATGGCTATCAGCACTGCATTTACTGTCAAATTGTCAGGGTCCACCTGGGAAATAAAAGCGTTGAAGCCGATTACTAGGCCGTCCGGTGCCCTTGTGGTAAGAAGGCACGCTGTTTAAACTCAGTGTCAGCGATTCATTCCTCTAACCTACCTTGAAGATGGCCAACAGGGCTATACCGGTGATCAGGCATCCCAGTGTCAAGGCAAACAGCACGAATGAGGGAACACAACATGTCTTCTTCCACTTCTTACCTGAGGAAGGTAGAGGATAATGTGAGAGAGACACACTTCGATTAAAATATACAATTTTCTATGCACATTGGATTACCATAAATGATGCTCATATTAAGACCATTTGAGGAAGAATGGAGTAAAAACTATCTAAACCATTGATTTTTAATATCAACTGATTGTGACTTTGTGTGCTGGCTGAAACAAACATTACATAACTGACATCTAAAGTCAAAGATAGAAACCTTGGATCTCATCTTTCTTGAAAACCCTGAAGAGTCTGGTGGCCATGAAGCCAAACTCCCTCTCGCAGGCAACAGAGAGCGTGGCGATCATCTCAGCCATGGAGGTCTCCCCTCCGACACTGGACAGACGATTATAGTCGGTGAACAGGAACCTGTGTGAGAAACAGAAACAATGCTTTTAATTGTTCAGTTACACAGCAAACTTGGACTTAAGTATTTGTTTGAACAAGATTGTTAAAATTGCAAGAACAGATGTAATGATCAATGGTACTACTCCACCTGTGGAGTTTTAAAACTCATAATAAATGCAGAGTGAGATTGCAATTTGTTTTGTCTTTGACCTGAGGAAATGATAGCAGTTAGTGTGTGTATTTCTATGTGTGTCACTGTCACCTGACAGGCAGTGCGCGGGTGGTCTGCTCAGGAAGTTCGGGGGGGTTGACAAACATCAGTTTGAGCAGCAGCTCCAGGTAACCGACCTGGCGAGCCAGGCGGGTGCTGATGACCCACGCCCAGCGCCAGCTCTCCCTCTCACGCCGACTTCCAAAGTACACCAACACTGGAGACAGCAGAGGTTCAACCGTTCAGTCCTTTTCATAAACATCACTAAGTTGTCTTCTTTAAAAAATAAAAAATCAAGAACAATGATAAGTTAAGAAGTTCATGTTGGTTGTATAACGGCACACTGAACAGAAAAGGTTCATCTTTAACACCAGTGTTGCATTTCTACCTCATCGGTCTCCTCACCAAAAAAGATGTAGATTAGAGCGAGGAGGCTGAGGGAGACGGCGATAGCCAGCTGGGGATCGACGGTAAAGCCCAGAACCAAGGCCACTGAGCCGCAGAGCAGCAGCGTGAGAAAGACCACCAGCCACGAGAACTGGAACAATGGCTCTATCTGCTGGCCCGCGAAGGTCTTCATCTCATCTGACGGTCAAGAGGAAGGGGAAAAGACATCTCATGTCACATATTTCAATCAAGTATACGGAAGATAAAAAACATATGTGAGGATATGAAGAACAAACTCATTTAGGGTCCCCTCTCTGGGATAGCTGGTATGACACTAATATGTTTCTCTCTCTGGAAGTCTGATTTTAAAGACGTGCGGTCGACGGCTATAACTTATCTTTCTGATTCTGATTCTTAGAAATTATGCATCAACCTTATTCCATTTGTTTTCATTCAAACAAACATGACATGATTCAACTGTTTCAACTTGTTTTAAACAGTTGGGAAGATTTTGTGTCATTATGTACCGTCATTCAATCTGCACGTGCTACCATGTGACATGACCTGGGGGCGTGTTTACAGCGTTTCCACAACATAACCAAGAGCAGACTATTTCAAATACTCTCGTCCATAAACTACCATTTCAACGTTGATATGATCCTGAACATAACTTTGCCCTTTCAGATGGCAAATCTGCTTAAGGAAAATGGGAGAATGTTGAAATCATTTTCCAGGTTTCCTAGGACGCGTGGGAACCATTTAACCTCATAGCATAAAGTGTTCCAGAAGGATTAAGAGAAACGGAGGAAAGGCAACGTCCACAAAGCAAATTTTCCCAATAAGTACTTTTCATGTTTTTATGAGACTGTTTTTGACTGCTGTGGGCTTACTCACCCTCCAGCTTCTTGAGAAGGAAAGACTTCCCGCTGCCCCACTGAGCGTAGAGGCCAACACAGATAGGTGGCTGCATGGTGGGCTCACTAAGGATGTCTGCCAGAGCGCTGCTATACAGGTCATAACCCAACATGTCTCCGTCGGACTCAGAGGGGCCGAGGTGCTCTGAGAGAGACAGAAACAGAAACAGTTAAATAGTGCAGAAGAAGATAAGAGAAGACAAAGTAAAGCTGTTCATTATTTTCTGATTTCAGTACAATGCAAAGAGCATATTTTGTCACACAATTCATCCTGAATGAAAAGGAAAAATGGTTCATACTGGCTCCAAATATCTGTGTGAGGATGCTTTTCTGGTGGGTGCAGTCGATGTTGTACGGCGTCTCCCCGGCTTTGTTTGGGCGGTAAAGCAGGCGGCCATCTTTAGGGTTCCTCAGCAGCAGCTCAGCCAACTTCCGGCTGCGCCCTCGAATGGCGATGTGGAGGGGTGTGTCTCCCCTCTGAAGGGAGAAAAACACGGAAACAAAGCTGGAAAACACTCCAAAAAAGAAACCCTCAGACCACTAAACTAAAAAATGTAATAAAAGTACTGTTGTATGTATGTGCAAGTGTGTTTTAAAAAGTACCTTTTCCACTGCAGACACCTTGGCTCCTTTATCTAGCAGGAGCTCCACTATCTCTATGTTCCTCATCTTCGTGGCTTTGATGAGTGGGGTCTCTCCCTCCTGAAATGCAACAACACACATCATCAATAGCATTCAGAATTTTACATTTACAATGAATCAACACTACATAAGGGAAAAACAAGTAAAAAATAAAGATAAAAATCAAGTAATATAATAAACTAAACAGTAAAACAGTAATAAAATAAGACAGTAAAGAAGAATATTAAATATACCAGTATATACAGAATATACAGACGGAATAAAATTATAAGATAAATACTTAAACGTATTGGATAAGGAGATATTCACGGTTGTTTTGGTCATCAGAGGAACATGATACTTTGGAAATAACAATGAAGGAATTCAAAGGATAACAGAGAGTACGTTCGACTCCTTCGCGACCGAGTGTGCCGTACCTTAGTGCAGCTCTCGGTGTCGGGGTTACACTGCAGGATGTCTCTCACCATGGTAGCGTTGCCTTTCTCCACTGCCCAGTAGAGGGCAGTCTTTCCATCCTGACATGGAAAGGACAAAACTATCAAGTTTATCTTAGAACAAAGAAACTGTACTGGTGTGATATATAGAGAAATACTGTATGTATGTATACACACAAACACACATGTACAGGGCATCAAGGAGTGTCTGTTTACATAGCAATAATACGCGTGTATATTTGTGTGATCCCATGGATTAGAAGTCACTTTACCAAGAAACAACAGAACTAAACAGTATGGAGTAGCAGTGTGACATATCACATAGAGAACACAAGAAGGCCTCATGCCTGTTTTTAAACATTAACAAGGCAGCAAAGACAGTGGGAGAGGAGCTCTCACCAGGCCCCGGACGTCAATATCAGCGTATTTGTTCAGCAGAGCTCGGACTATCTCCACATGACCTCCTCTCACGGCTCCAATCAGCATCGTCTCCCCACTCTGACAGAGATGGTGAAAGAGAGACAGACAGAGAAAAACATGAATTGTATTTCATTCATATTGTATTACATATCAACTCGTCTTCCACACCATCAAACAGCTGTTGTGCTGCTGCGGGGAGGCCTCACCCTGTCCAGGATGTTGACGTAGGTGCCGGCATCCAGCAGGTCCTGTACGATCTCGGTGTGACCGTCCTTGGCAGCGATGGCCAGGGCTGTGTTGCCATCCTTGTCCGTCATGTTGACATTTGGGTCTTTCTTCAGCAGCTCCTTCACAACCTCTATAGAGCCGCTTTTCACTCCCACAATCAGGGCGGTCATTGAGTTCTGATAAAACAAAGAGGGAGATATTTGAATGAGCAAATTTCAGGGTCAATGTCACCCAAACATTTCAAAACTACAGATGTGTCTTTCTACTTGACTGGGTGTTAGGGGCTTTGGTTGGTGTTCAATATAGCACACGGTCAATCATTGATGGCTGGAGATTAACAAATTGTTTTTCCAAAATGTTATCAGTCTACTTCATTGATATATTGTCTAGCGAGCCCAATAACTCATATATTTGTCCGGGCACTAGAGTCTCTAAATCACATGTAAATGAATTGCTCTGCAACATTAGCCACTCTAGTTCCCTCTGATTATTGATGCTATGTATCGAACTTTTTTCAGTTGGTGACAGCACAGATGCAACATGACTCGAAGGAGCACAGATGCGCTGTGTCATAGATGCAATCAATTATTTAATATTGCCGTTTACTAATGAGTTGGTGGCGCTTGGGAGCATTAAATCTTGATGATACTCGGGCGAGAACAGGCCGCTTAGTTTGCCATGGCGCCCACGATGAACCCAAAACAAAATTAGACTTGCTCAGCTGTTAAGCTACCTGTTCAGTTTACCAAATCAAATATTGAAACACTACCAAATAATATACTATTTCAAATACGTGCAGTCATGTAGGCGTTGTAATGCGGGCATCAGCACTCAAATAACAATTTTCCATATTTTTCCAGACATCTCTAAGAACCCCGACAATAATGTTTTTGTGTCTAACCGACCTATAGGGACAGCACTTTCTGGAATTGGTCCAGTATTGAGCGAGAGCGCCGTAAACTGCAGCTGCTCATGGGCTGCAGTGTAATCCCATCAAGGCAATTCCTCACAGTCATTTACTGTGAATCTCGCTGAAGGAGATGTCTAGTTGAGAAA
This sequence comes from Melanostigma gelatinosum, assembly GCF_949748355.1. NCBI lineage: Eukaryota > Metazoa > Chordata > Actinopteri > Perciformes > Zoarcidae > Melanostigma > Melanostigma gelatinosum. The sequence continues at coordinate 15,749,749 of NC_136649.1, forward strand.
TATCCCGAGGAGACGTGCCGCTGTAGGACACCGCTGGAGACGCAAGTCCCGGTGTTTGTCAGTTTGTTGTGTTGGAGCAAAGAAAGCGTAGCTCAAGTGTTTTTAATTTCGTGGCTGAATATTCCGATGATTACGACAATGTGAACGAGGGCTTTGAATTTGATGGCCGGCCGTATATATTTGAGTATACGGATAAAGAGCTGCTGTTCAATGTTCAGATTCACATTGAGACTTTTCGTTGAACGGGACTAACGAGGGTCCTTTCCATAATGTTATCTGACACTTATACTAACGATCTGAACCCGTTAGTGGCAAAAACAAGCTCCTTTAGTGAACCTAACGTTACATTTACGCTCGCAGCTCGTTGGGTGGCTGCCAGTTACAGCGTGATGCTGGACCAAGTTCACAAATTGTCCCCATTCATCACTTGGACACCAAAACATGAGAAAAGCGCGTGAAAAGTACGAATGAATGAAAAATACCATAGTTACCCTTTCAAATCATCATTTTATTATTTGATCCATGAAAATATCATATTGTACTTCAATGTTCACAGATGTACCTCAAACTATTTAAAACTACAATTGTAGTTCTTCCAGTAGTGTTGGATCTCTATTGAATGCTACTGACGAATAGTAAACAACCATTCACAGACAATCTACTTACCGCTCCTTCATGGTCCACATCGGCGTCGTTGGCCAGAAGGTACATGACGCTGTCATAGTGGCCCTTCCTGGCTGCCCAGATCAAAGGAGTGGTCCCATACTGCAGAGAAAATGAGAAGATATGTAACAATTTAGTCAAACACCCGGGGAGCTGTGATTAACTGTGCAGGAAGGTAACTAAATAAAGAGAAGAGGGACTTGGGGAACTAGAATGGTGGATGTCGACCAAAGCAATTGGATCTTTTAATCTCGTCCCGCTAACTACATCTTCTGTGGGATTAAATAAAGAAGTGAATAAACATCTGTCACTATGTAGTTACCTTGTCGGAGCAGTTGACCTTGGCTCCGTGTCGCAGCAGGAGATGGACAATCTCTGCGTGGCCTCGACCCGCCGCCCAGATAATGGGGTAGACGCTGTACTGTTGGGCCAGAGGAGACGGGTGAAGTCATGCTGACAGTGACTAATGACCAGTGTCAGGCCTGCGCTCGTACTAACGCTTTAAGCCACCTGACACGACTGAAACAGAGGCATCGCACGCTGCAGGTGAAGAGCAGAGCTGTGGTTGCGTTCACAGTTTTGTTACTGTGAAGTTATGTGTCATGTTTTTAACTTGTGAGCTGAAACATTGGATTACATTTACATGGAGCAATCAGAGTAAAACACATCACGTGAACATTGTATTTAAAGTAAACTGCCCCATCCAGTACTTTTCAATCCTGATATAAAGGAACAACAGAAGCCAATGATGCTATTATTATTGTTATGGGGGAACTAAGGAAAAGTATGTCCGATCTTGATACCTGACCAGTGATGTTGGGGTTAGCTCCCTTCTCCAAGAGCAGCTGGACCACATCTGCACGACCTTTATAGGCTCCCCACATGAGAGCGGTCCAACCTCCCTGAGTGGGGGACACACACACACACACACACACAGAACACGGGTGAGTTAGAGAGGAGAGAATGTGTTCATGAATGTAACACACCCCCTACATATAGAATATATACATTCTGGACGTATTATCGTATCATTACAAGGTGTAAGGGCAGCAACAGCGTTACATTCAAGCAGTACAGGTCAAACCTAAGCAGTTTTCGTGGAAGGAAAATGTGCTATTTACAGCTGGTGTGACACACTTTCCACTGAGTGAACAGTATCACACTGTGTGGTTTATAATAATCCCGCTGTGATGATGTGTCCTGTGCAGCTTAGACATGCCTCGCATGGCAATGAGTCAGGTGACGTCCCGAGTCACTTCCATGAAGTAAAACTAAATGTCACATCATACATGAAAAAAATAAAAATTTTATTGTACAGGACGTATCGCAAACACTTGATAACTTACTATTTAACTTATATAACTTACTATTGATGGTTATTTCAATGGTTATGCTGCCAAATAGTCTGCTGGTGAATGTAGAGAACAGCTACTACAGCCAGCCTGCAAGACCGTCTGCCTTGGAAAGGTCTAGATCCCAAAGACTAAATTACATCACTGCCCCGTACGGAGACAACCAGAGATCAGGAAATGGTATTACTACCGGAGAACATGAAATAATTTCATTTTATGTCCATTTCAAGGCATCCTGTTCCACCAGCACTGCGGTCATTACATTTGACAGAAACCACTAATGCACATACAATCAAGACTTTATTATATTCTGATCGTATAAAGGCTACGTATTGTGTATGTGTCGTCTTGCTTCATGCTACACACCAGCAGGGATGCACTCTCAATAAGTTGATTGTGGGGAATCCATTGTCAGGAAGATTGTTAATATTGTCACGAGCGGCTTGAAAAATCTGTCTAGCTCGCCATCATGGAAGACAAGTGAAAAATAAATACAGGAATTATTATTTATCCTAGAATTTATTCAGGAGGACCTCATGATTTACGATTGTTATTTAACATTGCTGATTATTTGTTTTTTACGAATAACGATGTTCACAAAAAACAACAACATTTGTTTCTTTACTAAATTTAAGGTGAAGTGATTCCAGTATGTTTTATTGCCATTTTAGGAGTTTAAAGTATATATTTAGAGGATTTTTGATGTAATATTGGGAATCGCAATTTTTGGCCAGGATAATCGTGACATGAAATGTTCTTATCGTCGCATGCCTACACCCCAAATTTATTTATTCTTAAGATGATTTTCTTGGCATTTCAGACATTTTTTTCACAGTATTTAGTAGATGTAGAGGAAACAAGGAGGTGACGCGTGAATCGGTTTGAATAAGAATTAAGTTCTTCATCTATAAAACAAAAGAATCTGCAGAAAACGTTGCATGTTCTCACCATGTCTCGATGTTCCAGGTTAGCCTTGTTCTCCAGCAGCTCCCTCACCACCTCGATGTGGCCCTCCTTCGCTGCCGAGATCAGCGAGGTCCAGCAGTCCTGCGCACACACACACACACACACACACACACACCACCGGTTACCTCCAAAATCCGGTCGGACAAACGTCTGTTCAAGTGCTACGTGGGACGTCCCGGGAAGTGGTCAAAGCACTGCATACCTACCAGCTGGTCATACCAGGTGCTCACGGAAACGGGGTGTCGCATTGGACAGACAGGAGTGTCTCAGTGTGTTTCAGTGTCTCAGGAGTGTTTCAGTAAAAAACAAAAGACAAGTGCAACGCTTCTCCTTTCTCCTTCTGCTGGTGCGAGAGTGAGCGCAAGCTTCAGTGTGCCATGTGTAATAGCGGGTTACACGTGCAAGTGAGATGTTAATGAGAGGTGTAGCATGTGAGCATGCATGTGGAGGGTATATGCGTGCTTAAGTGTGTGTGCGTGTGTGTGTGTGGGGGGGGCTGGCTTCTGAAGGCACAGGGTGTTGGCCAGCAAGTGGATCCTGTCATTTAGTCAAAACGGCGAAGGTAAGAACGTGTAATAACTCGTCATTATGGCTCATCACAGCTCATAATAGCCGTGGACTGAGCCCGAGTGTGGTGAGTTCAGCAGGATGGGACATCAAGGCCGCTCGAGTGGATAATGTGGTTCAAATGACCGCATTGTTTTTCACCTGTGCCTGGGCTCCCAATGTTGAATGAAACACCACAGGTGTGTGTGTTTGTGAGGGCGTGTTCGTATTAGGCGGTTTGGGATGTTATGCGTGTGTATGCTTACAACATCGTCCAAGTTAACGTTGGCTCCTCTCCTAATGAGCTCTTGCACTATCTCCAGATTGCCCTGCTCTGCCACCACCATCAGGGGAGTCTGTCCATTCTGAAAAAGAGAGAAGGGAGTTAAACCGTGATAAAGATAAATATAAAGATTAAAGATTTTAATGACACTATTTTCCCTGTTACCCTCAGAGAACTCCCTTAGAAAAGAAAAGGCAGGAAGTGATAGTATTTGCTGATTTAACTTAAATATAAACCGATCCCTTAAAGCAACATGGACTGAAAGGCTTCTCTATCAGTCAAAGTTAAAGTCTTAAGGTTAAAGATGGTGTTCTCGTCAAATCTCATGAAAAGACTTAACCGTTATGAGAATCATCCATCATTTACATACAGGTACATGGATGACATGTGACCTCATGAATATACTTAAAGGGTGAACACTTCACTAAAACACCTAAACACACGTTTAACATGGATTTGGTTGACTCGTGAGTGGTTACAGCAGCAGGATGGTTTGGAATGTGAGATTGACATGAAAATGAACTGTGTGGTTAAGGAAAGGAAGGAACGGGTCACGCAGTGTAACAGCGTCATGATTGATGTTTATTAATAGTTTTTGGACAACAGCGGGGGTCTATGGCACAGAAGAATAACCACACATGTTTTTTTTTGTAAAAAAGCCTTAAAAGTCAAAGAAAACATTTCCTGGGGGACTGAATGCTTTTTATTGGCACTATAGCTCATACATATATCTGATACATAATGTTAACCCTTCATAAACCAAAAACAATATCAACTACTGTGTCTTCTCTTCTCATCTCGGGATTGTTTCACTCAAGCTTCACAACAGATTCTAGTTTCCTTTCACTCGTCACATGATCTCAAAGAGCCTCTCGTTACTTCATACTGCTCCCCAAAATAAACGGAGGGGTTGTTGTGATACAGTTGACTTACATCACTCCTGCTGTCCACATCTCTGAACTTGTCCAAGTGGGCTTTGATGGCGGCCAGGTTCTCCTCCTCCACGTAGCTGAACAGGCTCTGGATGGCCAGAGAGGTCATCTTCAGGGAGTTGGTGGTATCCATGGCGGACCGCTAACCACCTGTGCACCGCTGCAGGGCGAGAGGAAAACAGATGAGCGTCCACAGAAGAAGGCTAAAGATGCTGATGGCATCTATCGGGCTAGCACGGCTACATGTACTACTGAGAGAGGAGCTGGGATGCTAAAACTGGGAAGAGGGTGTGGTGCATCTTTGAAGTCATGCTCGGCAATAAACAAGTACAGTCCAAACCCAGCACACATGCACAAACATCAAAAAACAGAGGAGGCATATTTTTTTACTATAAACGTCAGAAGATACACTCAGAGATGAGGATCACATTTAAAAAAATGTAATATGAAGAAGAAAAAACATGGAAATTCTTTTTATATGCATTTGTATCTTACCGGCATACACCCACACTTCCACAGATGAATTGGAGCGCAAACAAAAATGGAATATTTCAACCTTTTTGGACACGGTGGTATGTGTCCGTTTTCAACCACAATGCAAAAGTGTGCTTACAGTCGGATAATGCACTGAACACGCTCATTACACAGAAGCTAACCGGGTCACTTGGTTCAAGTTCAGTTTTAGATTCCGTCTGCCTGCTCGCGCTGACGACATGAACCTTCTGCTCGGTATAATGAAGGCAGGCCAGGAACAACGCTCCAATCCAGGACGTCCACTAAGTCCTCAAATACCACTGAAGACAAAGAACAGTCTCTAAACTCTGATCCTTTGATTGTAGTGATCATGAGGACAATCGGTGCACTCGACTGTGTGCTCCAATTATTTCAAGGCCGACCTCCGTTCTACCCTCCTCCGCTGCCTGGAATTGGACTTTTGGGGGAATTTGTGAACACTGAAGAAGAAAAGTTTATTTCTGAAGGCAGAATAGGAGCACACCATTTCACTGAAACTGCTTTGCACTGATGGGAAAATAGGAGTAGAACACCGGTAGGTAAATGTCTGCCTCTGACAAAAATCAATGCAGACGGCCCAGTTTTAAACCCGTGAAACAGACTAGCATGAGAGTCACCTGGAGTTCAACAGCAGTCCTCACACAAGACATTTCTGTTACCATTGGGCCCTGACAAGAAAATATCAACATACTGTGAAATATCTAAGCTTCCCAGACACTGAATGCATCATTTCAGCTGACAAAAGAAACTCCCTCAAACATGGCTGTTTTAGCTGTAGCGGGGATTCAACCAATCAATGAAAAACTCATCAATGATTCATAAAGTTGGGCTCGTCCATCATGGTCAGACTCACTTCCTGCCACAGCAACACAGAATTAAATCAGCTGCAGTCACTCACTGCTTGCAAAGTTGCCTTGGCAATGGCTTTCACATGAAGATTAGCAAACAGGCTGCTCAATATTTCAACATAATCTGGGAGAGCTCAGGCTCAGGTCAACGCTTAAATATCACATGCCGGTCGGGCCCACAGTCAGTTGAGTCAGAGCAGCTAGTGAATGAATATCTACACATTCTTCCTTTATTCTGAATTCCTTATTTCTTCAGTCAGGGATCACCTGCCGACCCCTCTCCCACGTCAGACAGTGTCACACAAAAATGAGGAAAAAAATCCTTTGTTTACATTGAAGGATATATATAAGACTGTTGACACACCCTCCTCAGCTCATTGTCTCTCAGCACAATGGGTGGGCGATAGCGCCACACAAGAACCAATCAGTAAAGATTTAGCTCGCTCTCTGTTGAGCAGAGATCCGATGGGAGCAAACCCACATCCTTTAAAAGACTTAACACACACACCCAGAGACAAAACACCAGTAAAAACAGTAAAAAGCTATTAGAACAAAGGATTAAAGCTGCTTTAAAAAGACACATAGCCTCCAGAAAACACTAAAAAGGTGAACAAACAAACGCCATACCTTAGTGTAGGGTGAGGCTGATATTTATGTGGCCACTCAACAACACCAATCGTTATCCCTCGTTCACTCGCAAACAGAATCAACAAGCAGTGCTCAGCATCCCCCTTCACTCACGGCTGAATATTAGATGAGGGGGGCTGGCCGACGCCCATCTCTTTCCAACACAATAGGCACACGCGACCCGATTTCCATTCATTGCATGCACTGCTTAGCACCAAATTATATCGATAAAAGGGAAGAGGAAATAAGATGCTGGCTTAAATCGTGTAAAAGTCAAATGTGGTTGAAATCAATGGGAGCGGCTGATGGCTTGTTATTTTAAGTGTGTTTAATTGACGCCAAAATGTTAAGACTAATTCTGAAACACTGTAGTTTCATTCAAATATCTACTGAAATGTATGTATCAATGTATGATTTATATTTCAGAGTAGGGCTGCAAATAACTCTTTTCATTTCAGACTTATGTGACAATTTCTAAATTACTCGAGTCATCATTTGGTCTATAAAATGTGACAAATAATATCGGCTCTATAAAGAAGGTATTACTGCTTTTAGCATACACTTACACACAAGAATAAGACATTTTGATTAAGGAAATTAGTTGTAAAGTAGATACAATAACCGACCAAACAGGTAAGGGAAATTTTCCGGCATTCCCACTAAAACATTAAAAAAAAGAAAAAACAGAAATATTCTTCATATAACCGTAAAGCAGGAAAACACAGATGATGTCTTGGTATAGATATATCCGGTTTTACTACACACCAGTATGGTATTCTGTTTTATCAACACATATAAAAACACCCGGATCTACTTTCAGGTCATATGTGGTTCAGTGTTTATGTAACAACACATTTGATATAGTCATCAAAACTCATAAAACTCCCTGTCAGCTGTGAACACGGGTTAGCAGGAACCTGGGAGGCCACACTGGATACCATCTCTAAATTTAACAAGTCAGCACTTCATGGCTTGTCATGTTGGGTGTGAAACTGCTGCGGATTCAGTTCCCCTCTCACATACCAAGGTCTGCTTTTACATCAGCACAGTGTTATTCTGAAAATACCAGGGTCTGCATTTCACATCAGCACAGTTTTACTTTGAAAGGGTATCTATTTAACCCAGTACACCTTCAGCTTGTGATGCATTACTGTAGGTATATGCTGCACCTGCAATTTAAGAGTAACATGTCTAATAGGAGCAGGTTTGGCGCAACAGCCCTTCTGACTGCGGCTTGTCAAAAAAGTAGTTAAACATCTGGATAAAACACACACACACACGGAGAGATATTACATGCGTGGCCTCACATATGACCAGATACAGTAAAGTATTAATCTACTTTTATCTGGTGTGTATTGTTCGGGTTTTGACAAGGATGTTACGGGCGGACTGACTTCCCGTGTTTACTACTGTCACTACGATGCAACAGCGAAACATTCGCTAGCCAAACTGCCAGCGGCTAACGCAACAGGCTAACGTTAGCTCAGAATGGCTAGCTCTCCAACAGGTCCTCACACTTGTTTCACCTCTAAAAGCAGAGAAGAAGAAGAAAAAAGTACAGTGCACAACGTGAAGATGCTCTTACCTGGGCTGGACTGCTCTTTGTTTTGATTTTCGCGCGGGGAATTTAGTCAGAAACACCGTTTCCACATGCTGAGACTGCTGTGTTTTAACGGTGTAACGTGAACCTGCCACATACAGGACAGTCCGTAGCTCCGCCCACTACTACGCCTGGTTAGAGGGACGTCTCATGTGGCGGAGCAGAAGGGTTTCAGAAACCCCCAAATCTTACTGTCTACATTAGAACAAGACCCTGAAGTTTTAGATGTTTTAACTGTCAGGACTAACTGTACCAGGAAATAGTGTACTTTTTTACTATTTTTGCAGATTCACATTTTATAAACCCTATTATGAGCATGTAAAATACTATGCATTGTTTTCTAGTACATAAAACTACTAACAGTACATAAAACAGTTACAACCAGCTGCATCAATAACATGCTGCTTGTGAATGCATCAGTGACAATAATCTAATATGATATCAACGATAAAACACCACTCTCATTGGGTCATTGTTCCTGCATAATCAATATTTTTGATACTTCAATATTTCTAATACTTCTGTTGAGTAAAATTTTAAATTTTGAACTTTTACTCATGATAGATTGGTTGAGTAAGAGATCGGAATACATCCTCCACCACTGATTCGTACGTACAGCCTCTACTCTATTTCCTAATATGTTTATGCATACATGTAAACAATAGATAAGGGACTTAAAGATGATGGTCAATTTATTAGACTATCAGGCGGGAACCAAGGGAGGGCATATCCAAAAAACAGTGGGCGACCATTCTGCATAGACTGCATAGGTTTGACACGTGTGTACTGGAATATTTCATCGTGGTTTGGAAGGGAAGACTAATGTCAGAACTACTTAAAACACTGTTGAATAATCTTAAACGAACGGTTTCATGATGACATTTAGTAGCATATGCAATTTTCACAGCAGCCATTTAGACTTGTAATTAAAAAGCACAAGGGTTACAACATCAACTAGCTCCATCATTGTGTCCACTCTGACGGAATACAGAAATTATTAATTTGATCATTTACATCTGTGCTTTTTCCTCCTGTGACATGTCAAAATAGTCTTTTTGAAAAAGGCTTTTTGCACCAATTTGCAGTAGTTAGGTACAGGACAGTATATTGTGACACGAGCCACTAAATACCCATTGCACTTTTCAGCATCATATGTAGTGAGCACCGACGGGACTTTGTAAAATATCATATTGCAACACATCTGCAGCAATGCGATTATAGCAGTAAAAGCAAAGGTGCGATTAACAAATGAAAAACATCTGCATGACATTTAGGATGACATTTAGGCAAGCTACTTCCATTTGTGCATGTTTGGTATTTTGTGCTGGGAAACTAATGAAATTAGTTTTACCTGAGCTTTTCCTGCTAAAACAATTCAATACGCCTGCCGTAAAAACAAGCCTATTGTAATAATTCAGTAAAATTGCAAAGCAACAATGCAAGGACATAGTGTGTTGTTGGGATTTCCCCTTTGCATTTTAACATCAGTTTTGCTGCTGATATTAATCTGTTCTTGGACAAAAAGAATTAGACATATTTTTGAAACATCAGTTTTAGTGTTTAAAAATAATTTCTCTTTATTTTGCCACATAAATCAGAATTTTAATGGACTGTTATACAAATCTTTCAATAAATTTCCTTCTGACACAAAAATAACCGTTATGTTACACAGGCGCGCGCACACACAAACACACACGCAGGCACGCATGCTCACATACATACAAAACAAAAATGCGCCAATTATGATTTGGCACTTTGGACATATGGAGCCATTTGCATTGATCTGCTGGTTTGGTTGGCCATGCAGTGCAATAATCGCTTTGTTTGTAGAATGACATCCCTTTCCCTTAGGTGGGCCACACTCGCCGACACAAGGCCCAGGCTACAAATACAGTTTACATGAGACCACATCGACATGTACGGATCACATGAATACTGACACACACACACACGGCAGGACTATGCAAATGTTAGAAAATCTTGAAAATAAATGGAAAAAGCTCCCCCTCTGCTGCTTTGTTATTATTTTACAGAACACAAATGCACCAAACAAACTCAAATTATTGACAATTGGAAGAAAACAAAATGTACGACGAAAGTGTTTATGATATTGTGGGCTTGAATTGCCCAGACAACAGACAACAGTGAGGTGCCTTTCCTAAAATAAAAAAATGTCAAATGATACAGAAATTACACGGGTAGCTGTTTGAACTGCTGCGTGTTATAAAGAGTAAACTGGATGATTTGAAAGGCTTAAGGAGAGCCGTGAACCGAAACCATGTGAGGAACCAGTGTCTCTCTCACCCTACAGTAAATGCACCCTGAAATATCCTCTATTCTAACATAAGTGCACACAATATGAAATAAAACCATTTACCGCAAGATGGTATGTCTTTGAATTTGTGTACATTACGATGATGTCACACACATAAATAACCTTCTCAGATGTTCTTGCAGACAGATGTGAATTCCTTATTCCAAATTCCACTTACAGTTTGCAGCCTGACCACAATGTGTGCTTTTAATGCACTGTGTATCAATTTGGAAACTTTTCTTTTACAGTCTATTGATTTGTAATAATTATGGCGACAAAACCTTTGACAATTAAATACATATTCAGTAAATGTGGTAATTTGCCGAGATTTGTTATTTTGAATAAAACTGTGTTCAACAGTGACGTTAACAATCCACTGAGTTTGTCGAATTATACAATTTTATGATTTAGGATTTGTATTAAATAGTTTTGGATACTCGTATTACAGAGGCACGACATTTGAACACAGGTCAAAAAACAAACAAATCACACCCCTGAAACCAGGTCAGAAATCCTTAAGGACAAAAATGGAAATCCCAACAGCATACATGAAGTCCCTTTGAAAAACACACTTTTGTCTGACGAGTGATGTTGGTCAAAAAAGCAGCAGATATGAAAAATTTAAATAAAAAAAGAAATCCATTTAGTAACTCTTGAGTGCCTCTTTTAGACTTTCCACTGGTGGAGACGGACGAGATCTGAATTCATCTTTGGGACTCTGTATGTCATTGGATTCATCACAGAAAACAAAAGCATTGAGAATGGATCTGAAATAGTGTGGTCACAAACATCTAAATACAAAACGCGTACAATGTGAAGTCTTCTCCAATAAAGATTTTTAAAAAGACATAGAAATCAAACAATGTTTTGAGGATCCTAAGGCCTGTTTGAAATTGGCAGCTGATGATAAAGTAATGTTTCTTTTACATGAAAACATTTTCCACTTCCACCTAACAGAGGCTTGTATCCAGACAATGACAAAAACCCTCCACATACTGCACGCCTCATCTGTTTGTATAAACTGAAACTGCAAAGAGGTTCTTGCAGTGTGCCATCCAACGGTTATTTCCCCAGCCGAGTAAATAGAGGGTTTAAGGCAGCTTGGAAGTCTTCATTTCCACTAATGTAATGTAAAGCAACCACCATCACTCGTTAGTTTACACTATGGCCATTGTTACATCCTGGTCTCTTATCCATGTCAGAAAGTGTGATTGCTGTCGTCCTTGCTACTGGAAGTTTTGACAGAACATTGACTTGTGTTTTCCGTCGGTTAGGATTCTCAGAGCATCCGATATTTGGTTCTTTGTCAGACTCGCCACACTCCAGCTCTGTGGTTTTATTTTGTCTCAGTGTTCCTGCTGCTGAAGGGACTGTGTGTCGCTGTCCAGAGCCTCATGTGGCTTTGTCTTTCTGGTTGCAGTTGTTGTCTGTGCTGTTGTGGTCTGTCTGGTTGTCCTTTAAGCCGTCCTGCTGCTCTTTGGCCTGCCGGCGTCTCGATTTGACAGGCAGGGCCACTACCAACAGCAGGCAGAGGAGATGCAAGCAAAAGTACCAGGACCTGCGGCGACATTCCAAAAATGAGAAGTATTTCAACACGGTTTATTATAAGTAATAGTTGGAGCACAAAACCAGATAATAAATGCAGGTCAGAACGGTTTTTTTACCCATAGTGTAGCTAAAAAACTAGGGATGGCAATGCTAGTCAGTCACTTTGGTCCAGGCCAAAATATCGTAACAACTAATGGATGAATTGCCCGTTAATGTTGTGCAGTCATTCATGCTCCCAAGAGGATGCATCCTAATGGCTTTGGTGATCCCCTGACTTCTGCTCAGGTCAACATGTTTGTGTTTGGTGCTAATTAGCAAATGTTAGCATGCTAACACACTAAACTACTGTGGTGCAGTGTACTACTGTGTTCAACACTATACTGAGCATCAGCATGTTAGCATGGTCATTGTTAGCATGTTAGCATGGTCATTGTTAGCATGTTAGCATGGTCATTGTTAGCATGCTGACGTTAGCATTAGCGCAGTGCTTGAATACAGCCACACAGAGCCGCTGGAGTGGCTGTAGACTTAAGTCTTGTTACTCTATGAACAACAGTTGTGCATAATAGTTATGAGAAAAGTGGTGCTATTGACAACGCTGTATTATGCATCACAATAAGTCATAGTTTGGGATGAGTGTCTAATTATGTTTCATATATGAGGAGAAAAAGAAAGAAATTTGGTTTTGTTAAAACATTCTTTTTTTGCCTAAACAGCTCATTTTTTGCTCACAAAAGGAATGAAACGAGACAACCAACCACATGCTGATTTAACTACAGTCTATGGTAGTCTGTATTGAACTCAAAGCAATATTTCATCATTATCAACACACTATTCAATCAAACACACAAACCTGTAGAATTTGAGTGAGCGTCCCACAGCGAGGAGGACAAATGGCGCCACTGTGTAGCTGATGGCAACCTGAGTCCCCGCCCACGTGACGACATCATAGATGCGCTTGTGCGAGTCAGAGACCTGGAAGTACGGTCTGATGTTATGTCTTACCTTGGAAGAGAAGAAAAACATCCCGTGAGTTGAACTTCACAACATCATTTTCAAGTGAATGACACGTAAACCTTGAAATTGCATCCCACTCATTTTACTGTACAATAGACAAGACTTGAATTGAACCAATTAAGTTCCTGGAATCTTTCATGGCAGCTGGCATTACTGCCTACTTCTGCTTTTAATCTGCTCAAGCTTCTCTTTTCCCTCTCTCTATGTCTTTTCTCCATTTCATAACTCGTTAAAGAAATCCATCTCTGAACACATCTGTGTGGGCAGTGGCCAGTAGTTTTATAGTGTAACCAGGTCAATGGTCTACTTGACCTCCTTTAGATAAAGAGGAAGAAAGTCCCTGCAAGAACTCACCTGCACCGCAAATTTACTGTGCGGTCGTTTCAGTTAATCAACCCTTTGCGAGTAGATTATCTAGAATTACAGTGCCAGTTTCCCCCCATGTAGCACCACTCCACGGTCTGAACATAAATATCCTCCTACTTTTACAAGACTTGAGTAAAGAGGTCTGGCTTAGCAGAGATTAGTGGTAATGGCCTCACACTTCAACATGAGGTATAATACTTTATCATTATCCCCTTACTCTCCATAAATGAACCGCGCTGTGTGTTTGTGGTTCTGCTAAGTAACAGTGGTGAATCTAAAGAGCTCTTTGACAAAATGTCAACAGCGACTGTTGGATTCACCCTCGATATCGTGATTCATGAGCTGCTACCACTCCAGAATTATGATTTTTATTCATTTGTCTTAATCTGGCAGGGAAAATCTCCAACAATGGGTTCTGTATAGACAAAGACAATGTGCGTACTCACTGCCCGTGCAGCCATGGTCATGGCAATGCCAGTGAGGAAGGTCAGGTAGTAGCCAGGGTACACCCCGTGCCACATGGCCGACAGCAGGAAGGTGGCCATCATGGGGTTGATGCGACAGCGCTCATAGCACACCCTGGGGAACACACATCGCGTGTTTGAGTAAAACAATTCGAGATAAATAGAAAGCCACTGGCCACACAAATGAAAGAAATGAAACTTGATCACATTATGAACTGCAATATAAGCCATCAATGTTTGTTTTTGTATTTAAAACAGAATACTTTGTGATTTGTATGTATTTTACAATCATTATGTGGCATTTTGCTGGACTTGAGATATGCAGATGTGCAGCATACATTTAAGTAACCCTCGACAGCCAGCTCTCGGACAAACTGAGCGAGGTACATTATTACAGCCTGAATACTTTTACCTTTTGAGCCAAAGAGCTGTCTGGATATTCCAGTTGTCTAGGAACATCTTGAAACTGGTGGCGAACTGAAATTGAATCCAGAACAATACACGTCAGGCTTTAGTTGAGAAAAAGGACTTTGTGTGGATATAATGGGTCTCATAAAAAGAGCCTAACCTCAATGTCCAGAATTCTGAGATTTGATATCAGGTCCCACCGCGGGGAGCCATCTTTGTTGTATCCATTGAAGCCAAATCCGGCAGCGTTGTTGATAGCATCAGCTGCAGGAGAAAGGCAGCGCTCACAAAACATTTGTACAATGGCAACAGTGAAGGATGACGACAGCTCCATATCCTTTAAATACATTCGTTGGTGAAGCAATGACAGAAACAGATGGAGATCTAGCGTCACATGTATTTGTCATTGATAAGAATGAGGAGCTGCAGTTTTCAGCTCAGCACTAGATGGCACTGATGCGTCACGAAGATGCTGTTAAATAAGAGTTGGGGGGGGGGGCTTTTTTTAGGCTGCCTCTCAACATACTGTACAGACTACTTTAAAAATAACCAAAGTCCACAGCTCAGTGAGTTCAAACTACAGAAATCAGCAAAACAAAACCAAAGCAGTAACTGTTTTAGTCCTGAATTGAGCAATCAAATAAAGAGAAAGAAAGTACATGTTCATCTTGGATTCAATATAGAATGGGTGAGGAGAAATGTGTACTCAAATCACATCAAACTCACCAAGTGTCCAGACAAAGTAGTACTTTGGCCTCAGAGCCAGCATGGCCAAGTAAAGGTAGATGACCTGGAGATGGAAGGGTGTGGAGCTGACGAAGTCGTCGTTTATGGAGCGCTCCACCGGGAGCAGCTTGCACACCGACAGATAGATGGCCAGCGAGATGGCACATGTGCACAGCTTGGAGATGACGTCATTCTGGGCGGAGGTGAGAAAACAGAGTGTGAGCCCCGTTGAAACCCATGACATCATTTTATGTTCAAAAACAACAAACACCACATTGGGAGACATGATGCTTGCACTTCAAAAAAAACAAGTGAAGTTGATTCAAGGTTAACTCAAGTCCTTGAGCGTTCCCTCTTGTTTTGCATTCAGCAACGTCTGTTCTCCACTTTGTTCCTTTATCTCTTGAGATGAGTAAACACTCTTGGCGTGTAATTCAATTTGCATTATGCAGTAAGCAAACACAAATAACCTTGAGGTTTAGACATTTGCGTCATTCATTTCTCAATCATGTCTCGGTTTCTGTTTCTCTAACGGGAACCAAACGCATTGTAATTACCCTGCACCCCTTAAAACGGCTGCATTGCAAGTTCTGTACCTTGGGCGAGGGTTCGCTCTGCTTGTACTTCCCGTTCTCCTTGCCGTTGGCGTTCTCCTGGTGGCGTGGCTGGTAGCACGTGCCTTCGATGAAGGCCATGTAGTCGTTGTAAGAGCAGCTGGGCCCAGCCAGGATGCCCATGAAGTTACAGTTGTAGCTCAAGTACTCCAGCAAGCTGGGCATCCGCCTTAATGGTCACAGGGGAGAGACAAGAGCATTGGATGAGCGGGAAACCTGGAAATTAGACGTTGTTTTCATGTTGTGCCCAACCCTTCAATCTAAAATACAGGACAACAGACCAACATTCCATATGTAGAGAGCGCTTCCTGTCAGCAGAGAAACCACAATCGAACCGTCCACGACAAGAGGGAGGGCCTGAGTGCTTTGACCGACTCTGAAGCTTTTGTGGTCTCTCACCCTTCCTCGCTGAATATACTCAGCCGGGCGAAGTAGCAGTCCAACTGTCTGAACGGGAGCTCCCGTTTCTGCCGCCAATTCCTCACCTTCCCAGGAGGCATCTGGGATTTAGACTAAGAGGGCTCGGCTGACTCAAGAGTATGCTTATGAAATGCAGCTTTGATGCATATCTGGGACCTTATGGGCAGACCGGCTAGCTCAGCCATTAATGCATTTACTGTATTTTACAGATGTTCAGCGTATTTCCAAGCTGTGCTTGACAAATTCTGCAAAGATTGTCTCAATATGCAAGTCCTGCTCTCGGCTCTGTCTGTTATCTCTGTTATTCTCAGCTATGTAATCACACATTAGCTCCCTGTTAGCTTACAGTCGCAACCCCACTCAAATCCTGTCTCCAATAGTAACTGTGAGGGAAAGGAATCTGCAGTGAATGCAGGACAGAGGGAGGGCAGGCCATTCCTACAATACAGTTCACATGAGAGTGGTGAATTTGTAGTTTCCTAGATACCGAGCGCTTAACAACTGCTTGACAACACCAGAGAGAGCCTGAAACGGGGACCACGAGGCTCCTATTCATTACCTCTGATTTAAGATCATGTTGACTTTTTAAATTGAGCTGAATTAAATGAGCCCATCATCTGAAGCATTAAAAACATACCTGATTCACATACCTGATAGCTAGGTATTTCTGACTGGGAGTCAGCTGCCCATCTCGCTTGGCCAAACCTACAGACAGACACAAAGACGTACATGTCACATTTTATCTTTGTAAATGTGCACCTGCAAATCATGCTCTGAAAATCAAAAAGAGGATAATAGTACAGAATACACAGACGAGCACTACGTGTATTCTGATAAAACTCTGACGTTCTTAGTTCTCTCAAGGTTTGCAGGTCTATCAACCAAAACTACCCATTGCCGGGGTGTCTGGGTGAATTTGTCTTAATCAGTCTGCTCTTTGTTTATGAAGACATGCGGCTTTGCAACTCATTAGACTGCACACTCGTGGCCCTTCTTTGGCATCGTGGGCTACATGTTAGGTTGAGTGTACGGCTCGTGGTGCAAGGCTGTGATTAGCTACGAGGCCTCAATTAAACCTCTGATCCCAATCAAAGCTTCACTGTGCCATTAATAACTCTATTCTTAAGAGCTGGACTATGAGCCGTCTCTTAGAAGTATTTTACTGTATGGCAAAATACTGTGTGTGTGTGCGTGCAGCAGGCAGGTATCAGGGTGGGACAGTTGTCGGGTTGCAGTCTTAGTTTCTCACAAGACTCACAGTTGCAGAAGAAGAAGAATCAGTGACTTGAAAAAACCCTTAAAACGCTACACTGCCTACACCCACCAACACACACACACATCCATACACAAACTGCTATTAGACTGCTGAATGTGTTAAGTCTAGAGTGTCCTGAGGGGACTTCATTCTCAAAGTGGAAACTAAAAAGCTATGAGTGACACTCATCGTCCTCTCATTCTTAAAGCCTCTCGTGTTACAGTACTTGAACACACTTGTTTACTTTCAACCTCTATGTCAATCTCTATTTATTATGGGTGTACCGATACGCGTATTCGTATTGAACCGTTCGGTACGAGGCTCACGGTTCGGTACGCATGACGAACCGAATAAGTTTGAATAAAAAAGAAAATTAAAAAAAAAGAATAATTTGAAAAACCTTTATTTAACCAGGTAATCCCATTGAGATTCAAAATCTCTTTTGCAAGATGTAAGTAACAATACAAGATGTAAGCAAGATGTAAGTCACA
Organism: Melanostigma gelatinosum; assembly: GCF_949748355.1. Taxonomy (NCBI): domain Eukaryota; kingdom Metazoa; phylum Chordata; class Actinopteri; order Perciformes; family Zoarcidae; genus Melanostigma; species Melanostigma gelatinosum. The sequence goes on from NC_136649.1 coordinate 15,767,702, forward strand.
ATACTACATAACATTAAGGAGCAGTTAAGGAGACACCCCAGAAGATGAGTCACTCAGGTATAGTTCCATCATTGTTCAAAGTCAAAGAATAACTTCATGATGTTAGTTGTAATGAATAAATATATTTTAAAATCAAGTACATTTCTCTGGCATTTATAGTTTTCTACTGTACCGAAACGTACCGAACCGTGGCTCCACTGTATCGTACCGAACCCAACCGTGGATTTTGTGAACCGTTACACCCCTAATATTTATGTATTGCTCATTAGTTAATTTTCAGTTATGGCTAAAAACAACTTCTGCATTAGCACGGCACACGAGTAGTTAACTACATACACTATGCGCTGGTTTTTAAATGTGGCTAATAAATGGATAAAGCATTGCTATCCAATGGTAAACTGTATGCAGCCTGGCAGTTCTAATGGTTGATGTTAGAATGGATGATCCAGAGGGATGAAAGGTTGGGGTCAGGAAAGCCTTTTGGTCCGGGGACAAAGGATAGATTAGCACATAGGAAGTGCAACCAGTTCAAATCAGCTTGTGTTTTAAATCAGCCATTACATTTTTTCACACACACACACACACACACACACACACACACACACACACACACACACACACACACACACACACACACACACACACACACACACACACACACACACACACACACACACACACACACACACACACACAGACAGACAGACAGAGAGAGAGAGAGAAAGATGGAGACACAGAATACTTGGTCATTGCTCCATTACATAACTGTGTTCATGCTGTCTGGTTAACGAGTCCATTGTCAGAACTGACTACAGGCTCAGAAAAGGTGGCCATGTGATCTGTTTGGAAACTGAAAAGAGAACTGGACCACTTTCATTTCTGCACGCATGCACACGCACGCACGCACACGCTTTCAAGACACTTTGATGCTCGTCTTACCATCGTGTATTTCAAACGCCAAGCTGGTAATCTTCTGTGTTATAACCATCATGGGCCTGATGAAGTGCATGAAATGGAAAAAGGTCATGTTAATATTGAGAATTTCAAAACGACTCCACTCAGTGCAGCACACACAAGCAGCTCATCACAGGTTTTTGTCTGATAAATATATTTTTGACATGCCTAACTTTTAGTTTGAATGCTTGTTTATTTTTCAGTTTCGAGGAAGTTATGTTAAACTAGCACATATTTAACTTTTGGTGGAATCATGTAACTAACTACTGGCTTTAGATGCCAATTCACCCACAGTGGAAAGTTTCCTCCAGAATGACTGCAGACTCTTTTTTTTTTTCTTACTTCCTGTAGCTATTCTTTCTATTTCTTCTTCTCGGTTCTTTAGGCCAAATGGTCCCCTATACTACTCAGTCCTCTTCCTCTTGACTTAGTAAAGCCATTCTCTATCAAAGAACATTGTACGGTCTAGTCTCATGTGCTTTAACTTGCTTTTAGACATATAAACGCTTTCTGTTCATCTGCAAGTGCAAGTTCTTGACGTGAAACCTGCTGATGGCAGCATCAAGTTAAGCAACAGAGTCAAAATTGGAATTGTCAGACAGACAGTCTGGAGGAGTGGGAACCAACCACAAGAGTCGCTATCGACGTCCCCCTGCAGACACAGCAGTGTGACACCCTCTTGTTTCTGTTTCGCTCAGACTGGTTATCATATCCAATATCGAATTCTTGTTCAAATTAAGGCCAATGGAGGTTTTGAATTAAGGACCAAAAAGATTACAAAGAGCGCCGGTCTTAATGTGGCTTACCCTGTAAAATCTGCAGAGTACATGCCGTAGTCAAACACGTAGACCCGTGTGATCTGACATAATATCAGGTAGCCAAGCGTCACAATGAAGCAGTACCTGTGCAGAAAAAAGAGACAAAAAACAGGAAATAGAGAGATGAATGATGAACGCTGAATAAATAAATGACACCTGTGAAATCTTGGTGCATGTCTTCGAACATGAATTCTCAACATTTGACTCGACACAGTGAAAAGGAGCTTTCCAGGCAGGCAGACATATCTTTGAACCTGAGAATTCTTAGTCTGTCCCTTTGTTCTCATATCTGTGGCTGAACAGGGTCTTGTTTACAGTACAGTTCAAAAGACAAGAGGCCCAGAGGCACCACGGTGGAGCTCTGGAAAGGAAGAAGGGGGGGGGGGGTCAAACATTGGACAAAGGAGCAGAGGAGGCTCCAATAATGTGTCCGGGACTGTGGTTGGAGACAGAGGACAACACAACCTTTCAACAGAAATCCAAAGACAGAGCAGCACCGACGCCTGTTGTACAAAGCTGTTGCAGAGTCAGCCCAAGTCAAAGCTGGCGAGCTAGCGAGCTAGCACTCCTCTGCTGCCAACAATGAGAGGATTGTGCTGCTCTGTGAAGGAATACAACAGAGCAGCGAGAGCGAGGCTTCGCAGCTGATGAGAGACAACGGGACCTCTTGATTCCGAGAGCCTACTGTATGTGCAGTCCAAGACATCATCTGATCTCTACTGCCAAGCAAAATGAAATGAACCACTCACACTTCTGCTATATGAATTATTTTTCGGACCTTTCAAGGTCTTTCTCTCAGCCTCTAAAAACTGAAAGAGTATGCGCTGCTATCGATCACAGAACCACTCCGAGAAGGAACGGTGATAATTATAATACAATCCTGTTATGTGCTCAGAGAGTGATGAGTTTGTATCCAGCCCACACTCGGGATGTTTTCAGTGTACGCACTGTTCTCCATATCTCATCGGGTAATCTCATGCAACAATGGTCCACAGACATTGAGGTTATTTACATGTCAACAGTGAGGCTACTAGGGCACACCTTCATAGAGCTTTCTGTACTGGACAACCCAAGTGGTATTTATGGAACATTGCCGGCTATTGTCTATCGACTTTCTAGAGATGTGAAATAATATCGGTTTCCAGAAACAACAGAAGATCCGCCTATAGACTTGGTCTCCATGCTCATCAATACACAAATATGAGAACGGAGCTATAATACAGTAACATAACTGCACAGTGATTTGAGTGAGAGTCAAAAGCTCGTTTCATCAGTATCCTCTCAGGTTCAACCGAAGAACTAAAGAGAAATCCCCAGACCATACTTTGACTACTTCATATGTTTTAACATGGTTAGCATAACTGTCTCAAATGTCCAAAACCTACGAGGCAAAATTACAAGTGCATATATAGGAAGTTCTTTTCCCCGTTTACTAGTGTGTAATACACTGTGGAAAGAAACACCTGAATACGAATCCTGCCTACGGTGTCTTGTTACACTTGTTTTACTTCAGTCAATGTTTTCTTGAAGCAGGTGAAATTATCCTGCTTCAGATCAGTCAGGCAGAAGGTCAAGAGAATTAAAGAGTATTAAAAACAACAGAAATAATAACACTGACAGATATTCTACTAGCTTTCACACAAAGGCTAAATATGCTCAACACCAGATTGTACGACATGAAATAGACATTTTAACAGTGCAAGAGATCTTTACATTTTTCTCTTGGCTCCATGAATATTTTCAATCCACAGCAAGAACCCTAGTTTCACCGAGATCAGCTTTCTCTACTGGCAGCACGCAGCTGCAGTTATAAGCGAGGATACGGCCTATATGTGCTGCCGCAGCTATATTTGCAGCGGGCCCACCGGGGCCTGTCTTTATCCTCCTCTGATTTGTGTTGGTGTAATTCACAGCTCAGAGGGTGGGGGGGGGGGGGGGGGGGGGGGTT